>NC_133897.1:62202104-62846698 GCF_964199755.1 Larus michahellis | reverse complement strand
GTAGTGAGTATTTTGATGAGAGAGTTTTCAACTCCTGTCTCAGGCTTGCCAGTCAACAGCTTTCTTCTCACTGATGGATAGATGGGTCAAATGTCAGCTGCCTCCAAAGGTGAATCTTTTACTGTCTCTAATAATCAGCTTAGAGCAGTTAAAATCAAAGCAAAATTACCTGAAGTTTTACAATGAGATAAAGATTCCAATAGCATTTTTGCCTGTAACCTGGATATCCTTTATAAAAAATGTTTAACAGCAATAAAGGTTTGATTATCATGAAAGAGGATGTAACTGTGTTGTATTTATATTTACTCCTCTTAAAAAGTACCTCTCAGTGGCAGTAGAACTGCCTGAGGTTTTTAAACATGCCTATTACAGAGCATCCTCATGCAAGTTTGCCATATTTTTCTGACTCAGCTTTTGCTGGAGCAGTTCATTTATTCCCAGAAGCCTTCCAGCTTATTATAAAACATGTGCTTGTTTAATGCTTATGACAAGCTGAAAGTTCACAGCAAGCTGTAGTGTCAGAAGTAGCAGATCCTAAATGTCTAAGTGCAAGAAAGCAGGCTGTGGTGGCCTTGCACAATGCATTTGTCTTTTTTTCTTCTATTTTTAGCTTGGTTTCATAACTATTTCTTCTGAGTACAAAAAAATCACCTTGCTTTAGATCTCTGTCTTTAGCGTCTTCTCTAGTAGTTTTTAAACTCAGCAACTTCAATCCTGGATGGTTCCTTCAGATTTCTTGAAAACAGTAGTTAGCTGGAGGATGCAAACTATAATCATGCCTCCATCAAAAGAACACCATCATGTGAGCACATCCTTGCTCATCAGAGAGTCCACTCAGGAGACTGACTTCAAGACATCAAGAGCTATTTATAGGCCTAAGATATTTGCATTTGTTCTTGGTAGTGAGTTTGGGTTTTGGTTTTGCTATCCTTTGGGTTCTTTGCATGGGCATCCTTAATACTGCCATTTCCTGATTTACATAACCATTATCTTAAATATAGGTGGTTGGTACAGGATAAATAAAACAATACACAGTCACCCTGAAAAGTAAGGATAAAAAGGAAAGTAAAAGCATATACAGGGAAACAAGAGGCAGCGACGGTTAATTAAGGAGATTGAAAAGGACAGAGTAATAGCGAAAGGAGATCAAGTCACAAGCTGTTGATGGTAACCACTATGAAACCATATAAACACGTAGATACTGGCCTACAACTAAAAAGAGAGCCCCTTCAATTAGTCCTAGAATGAGGAGGAGCTACGGTTTTGATGTTTAAAATAAATAAATAAATAAATAAATAAATGAATGAAGAGGCGCTTCCTCCTGAAACTTCAAACGTCTTTCCCAGCAATGAGGCCGTGCCCGGTAATTGCCCGTGGCGCGGGATGAGCGCAGCGCCCTCCCGTGGCGGCAGCGCAGGCTCGCCGGCCGGGCAGGATGCTGCCGGCTGGGCTTTTCAGAGCCTCTCCTCTTTCCACCTCTGCCGCAACAGCAGATGATAGCTGATACGCTAACCCTGCAAAAACCATCTGCTCTCTTCTATATATAAGTGTTTTTACTCCTGTCCTGGGTTGAGCAACACAGGACTAAAACACAGGACTAATTTCTCTTCTCATGCTTGGGGAAACTGCACTTTTAGAAGACTCCGGTGTCCAAATTCATGAAAATATTTACTTTATAGCCAGCTAGGCTACGTGGCGTTCAAGATCTCAGTGTCTTCGAGCCTTGCCAGGTGCAGGGTGAGGAGGAGAGAGACCTGGGCACTTGGCCCAAGCTGGCCAACACAATTATTTCATACCATGAACATCACATTCAATATAAATTAGAAACTTTGCTGTGTAGTTCTCTCTCTCCCTTGATGGCAGCGGTCCAGAGAACTTCTTGCCCTGGTGCCAGACCCCTGAGCCCTTCCCATCCTCCTGAAGCCATAGCGCTGGCAGTGTCCAACATCTGCTGTCCAATGCTGGGAGCACACAGCTTCCTGATGATATAAGTGGTTGAGTAAAACCCTTGTCTACTTTATATTAGTATCAGGATCAATACTGGATTCTTTAGTATTATTGTTAATTATTTAGTCTTATCCTATTAAATCTATTTATATTTCAACCCTCGTGTTTCTTTGTTTTCCCCTATTATCCTTCACGGGTGGGGAGGGATCATCGGGTGATAGAATAATTGTCTAAATAACAATAAATTGTTATGGGTTTCTCAAACCATAACAACTCCCCCCAGGATCAGGTCAGAGAGTTGGCACCTGATAGATGCTCATACAACAAGGTGATGCTGTTCTGAGCAACAAAAACCACCGCCATAGCTTCAGTCAGGATGAGGGTGCTGGCTGCATGAACGCGGCAAACAGGACAAGGGCTACGAGAGCGTGCTGCACAACTGGCCAGAGAACTGGTTATGCAAAGCTGCTATATGGAGGATCCAGCAAACATTCATGCATTTCACTTTTTACAGGCTTCATAATAAAAATCATCAAACGCAGGCCTGGAATCATACAGGAAAAGGTTTTCAGATAATCTGTGTCAGGATGGCTGCCAGGCTGTAATGTGCTATTTTCATTTGTGCAGTTCAGTCTTCAGAGATGTAGAGAGGAGTATGAAACATTTAATCCTGAAGCCATATATTCCAGTAAATATTCTTCTGTCCTATGTAAAATTTTGTTTGCCTACTTAATCCTTTCATTTCCCATGGAAATATTCTATATCCTACTTTTTTGGTGTTTTAATCTTTCACATACACAGTGACCACATTGCTTTTTTTGTGTCAGCACAGCCAAGGCAAACATCATCGTATACTTCTGGCTTTCCAAGTAAGAAGGTACACAAATGGAGTCAGTTGAACCTAAACCTTGTGAGTGCCTAAGACTACTTGCGGCATTTTAGCAAGAAGACATTTTCTGGTGGGTCCCTACTCAGAGGCTCAAGACTTTTTCAGGGAATTGAAAAGAAAAGTTCCTAATACTTTACTTCGAAACAACAGGGACTGAGAAACACCTACACTAGAAGACACACATTTAAACATGGCAGAAGCAAACGTGCGTGTGAAAAATTCTTCATTTCTCCCCTGAAAAACAACTAGCAATGTTTTTTTCCATAAGCATCCCAGGTTAGCGCAACTGAATTCAAAGCAATGATTTCCCTTCTCAACTGGAAGATAAGCCCATAGTTTTCAGTGCTGCTAGATAAATAATTAGAAGTCAGATGACAAAGAAACATATTAAGATCCCTGAGTAAGAGTAACTAAGGTTTCTATTCTCAGTCATGGGAATTAGAGTTTTGGGAGATCATAATTGCAAGTGTGGAGACTGGGACAGCTTATTAACAGAATTAAGTTTCATATGTAATCACAATTATTATTTTTTTTTCCATGCTCAGAGACCTGTCCTATATTTACACCCTCACAATTTGGCAAGATCTCCGAAAAGCAATTAGAGTTGATATGCAAAGCACACACACAAACCAAACATTGTTATATTCTTCACACGCAGGTGAAAAGAAAGTGTAAGCGTCAAGCTAGATTGTTTTGACCTAAACAATTTTTCCTTCCCACCAGTAAGGCTGCCGACATACAGTTCCATTCTGATCCTACAAGAATGCCAACATCTCTTCTCTCTAAGAAAGCCACATCTTTTACAATTTTTAAAACAAAAATATCCAACTCTAATACACTAAGCAGAAATCATTTTACCAAACTTTTGCCAGCTAAAAGCTGGCCTTCAAGTTTAAACTGTCTCGGCTCCCTCTGTAGTCAGCAAACAGCAGTAGCTAATCTTAACATGGGTTGAATAAATCATCTTCTGGGATACTGAAGTAGGAAGCCTAGATTCTTTTAGATAAATATTAATGTAAGCCAATACATACATATTACAGAAATTTATACAACTTCTGGTAAGTTATCTCGTCTCGGTTTCTCATCTTTTGCTCCCTCTCCTGGTATCTTCCCCACCCCATCTCTGATTTCCTCAGCTATTTTTCTGTTTCACTTCTCTACTTTTCTTTGCAGATCTTGCTTTCATATTCAACATCTCGTCCTTCCTGTTCAAGATCTCCTTTACTATCTCCCTTCCTTTTTGAATCTCCACATACAAATCCATGTACTCCTACTTCAGAGTCCCTGCTACTCTACCCTCTCTTTTTATTCCGCTCTCCCAGTCATAGAAAGCTTAAGGTCAAGAGAGCGATCAGGCAGCAGCTTTGTTACACAGATGGGGTAGGAAGAAAGCAAAAGGAACAGTAGTATCTGTTATAGATCAGTTTCTCCTTCTGTTGAGAGCCAAAAAGAGACTTAGGACTGAGCCTGCTTGCACAGCCACCAGCCAGTAATTTAATCAGTAAAATCTCTTGCTTGACAAAACGGTGATCCTTCACCAAATCTAATATAGGTGCAATTAAAGAAGGCATGTGGCTTTGGATGTGTTGTTTGTTCTCTAATTCCTGATGCAAAAAGATCCCGAGTAAACATAAAACGTCTGCTTCTCTGGCATCTTTAGATGTATAAACCTTGTTTACATAAATCCGGCATGGCTGGGTGGACCAGCAATCAAAACTGCGTGTTTCAGGAAGGCACCGGATATCAGCTTGCAGGCAGATCAGGAAGTCAGGAATAAGATACCCTTCCTGTAGTAACTCACAGAGTACAGTTACAACAGCTGAAAAGGAAGGAAATGATTCAATATTTTTTTTCACTGAAAATTCAAGTCTGCTGGAGCAGGATGTATTTTTAAAGCAAAAGAAAAAAAGAAGGTACAATAAAAAATAGAAATTAATTAGAAACAGAACAGAATCTGTTTATTCCTTCTAATTTGTGAATATATTGTAGTTCAGGGTCCTTCCGCCCCCCACCCCCCAATGCAAATTAAATTCTTAAAACAGGAACAGCCAACTTTTGGGTAAATGGTCACAGTTTCAGTGAAACGTTTCTCAGGATCTCCAGAATCAGTTTCAGAGGGATATCTTCTGACTTCCCATAGCAACTCATTTGTACATCACAACAAGCAAACCCATAGCAAACACCGTGTGCATTGCTGGGGGTGGAGAGAAGAGAAAGGCTGAACAGGAGGAAGGCAGCGGCAATGCGACTCATTTTCCTTTGTTTTTCTCTGACAAAACTGTCATGGCCAGGTATTAGACCTAATTAAAGCATCCAGAAGACTTTCATATTTGTTTCCACGGCTATTTCCCTTGACCTACCACTGCCACAGGGTTTGGTTAGAGCAGACCACATCACATACAAACACTGGGGAACATTTCACTTCAGTGGCCCTATACCAGCGTAACTCTGATGTTCCCTTTTCTTCTTTTGGTAATTAGTCCTAATTATGATAGATTAATCACGAGCTGAAGTGTTAGAAAACATGTTGTTGAACTCTTCTTAGGATTCATTTGCCTTCATCCACTTCTCCAGGAGCCAGACTTCATTTGCTGTGTTCAGCTGACGCTTTCTATTATAACTAGATGGATGGCCATTGAACTGTCTCTCAACCCACCACCCACCCTGCTACATCTATCTGGAATTTGAGGGGGGGGCAAGGGATGAAAAGAAATCAAAAATATCAATTCTGTATCACATAGCGAGAGGCCATGGCATTTACAAGAGTGTCCCAGGTGCAGGTATGCACGGTAATTCCAAATGGCCCCATGTGGCCCTGTTTGTTTGTGGGGCTTCACACTCTGTCCCAGTGCTGGACCCATGCCGGGCAGAATCACTGGCGGCTGCTGCTACCACCGCAACTCCTAGTTTTATAAGGAAAGCACAATGTTCTCAACCCACACCTCCCTCCCAGCACTGGAAAACTCTCACCACCAGCAACGCACGTTGCAAAAGGATACCACAGCTATTCAGGGATATCCAGATCAGTAACAGTGGCAACAATCAGAAGGGCAAGGACCAGTTACAGAGAGGCCTTTCCTAATGAAAGATCTGGGGTTGATGTTCTGGCTCTAGCAACGCTACACTCTATTAGATTCAACTGTGAGAACTAGGCTCACAGGTATCGCACAGCTCACGATGCTATGTCCCAGTTAAACATTTTCACGTGTTATTTAAAAGAAAAACAAAACAGGTTATAATCCCTACACTCTATTAGATCAATATTTAGTCTACAAGAGCATACATGAAAAATAGCTTACACAGAGCAAGCAAAAGTCATGTGGAGGGTGAAAATACACAGCCTTTTAAAAGTATTAGAAATATTTATTTATTAAATATTTTTTTCAGCATGATTGTGTTTTCTTTTTAAGATGTAGCTTACAGCAAAATTATCCCCTTCAAATAAGAAAACAGTATTAATATTTGGATCAAGTGAGGTTTAACTATAAATTCCTCTGCATTCCAGAATCCAATTATCCCCTCAGCTAAAAGGACAGTATAAGGGGTGGAGCAGGGGTGGGAAACTGCCTCTGTAATAGGCTTTCTTAATTTTACCTTATATACTGAGGCAGTCAGATTTCTTCGCATTTCGGAGAATATGATCCATAGCTCAATGTCCAGCTTGCAAGTTTTTTAAAAATCAGCAAGTATTTCAGAAGAATGCTCTCAATGCACTCTGATCTTCATAGAGTTTAAGGCCACAATATGAAAGTAATTAGAATTGTAAGTCTTCCAGCACCAGTAATGTTTTTCAGCTTTCTATTTTCAGGATTTCTTGGCAAGGTTTCCTTTCTAATCCTGGCTCGCAGTTTCCGTATAATGGCCCAAACTGCCAACAGGATTTTAGAGGAGGAATGCCTTGTGGCAATTTTTTTCTGACTTATTACAGGAAGGGCAAAATGTGATTCTCCCCCCACCATTAGCCAAAAATGGAGGTTCAAAGAATTTTCAAGAATCCAGCAGCCAGCAGTCCATTCATCTGTGTCAAATCCCTGTGAATCGATGCTTACTCAAGTCAGGATCCCAGCTTCATACCATAAACTCCCAACTCAAATCTTTCTTCTCAGGAAACATCGACTGAAAATGCACTTTTCATATTTGCCCTGTCCGCGTTTTATAAGTATAAGCCAGGTTTTAGTTTGCAGTCACATCCAAGATACAAAAGTGTTGAAGGCAATAATTTAACTAAGCGCATCTTTAGCTTTAAAAAGTTATGCTGATAATTGATCAAAACACCAAAGATAGCACTGAAATGCAACTGCAGTATAGAAGGATTCTTGCTATTTATTTATTCCTTGCTTTTATTTTTTGTGACAAAGTATAATACATAAATTTCTTAACGAAAATTCATACGGCATGTGGAAGCGACAGGGAGAATATGAATATTTACAAGGAAATTATTAAATCCACAGTGTATTTCATAACAGCTACCACTTTAAAGTATGTTGTGCACAATCCTGTGGCAAGGTTAATCATTTTCATTCTATTTTCTCATTCTCACCATGTTTCAGCAAAAGGTTAAGATTATATTTTCAACGCTTGTGAGCCAGTCCTCTGCAACTAACTTGCTCTAAATTGGAATTAAAAGGAGTTTAAAGCAATTTAAGCTGAAAATACTGTTCTCTGGTGAGTTCCATGCAATTCATTTTTCCATCTAATGCCCTCCAACATTACTGAAACCAGTTCAGGTTTGCTAAGTTTTTGAATGACATTCCAATGCTGTTAACACTGACAACTTCAACAGAGCTGCAAAACCTAAGAATACGCAAGCATTGCTGTCTCAGTCAGAGCTGCCTAAGGCTCAGCTTCCACCCTTCTAGAAGAGCCTCTGCCTCTAAAGATGGGGCCATCGACAACGAAACCAAGCACTTGGTTCTGGTCAATTAATTCTACATTTTATAATGAATATTTAGCATCAATGGCCTTTCAAGATGGACTGCAAGTGAGAAATAAGATGAATGAGGAAAACATCTTTTTGCTTTCAAAACAGTATTCTTCCACTTCTCCTTTTATGGATGTTCAGTGCATTCATTGATCCCAGCTGCTACATTAAAAACACACTCCTTTTACTGTGGGGAAAACAGCAGTGTCATGGTTGTGTGACACAGATGCTGCCCCATCACTATTTTTGAGGGGTCTGTCACTGTTCCTTTTGTACAGACCCTCACATCATGAAAGTCTTCATGCTACGTGTGTAAACACGTTCCTAAATAGGAATTCCTTCCAAATGAAGGGTGAGGAGAGAAAAGCTATCCCCGTAGTGTTCTGGCATGGTTCCACAGTGAAGAACGCTACAGCTTTTGCCTTCAGATCCCTGGTTTTAAACACCACAAAGCCTAAAATCCAGCAGGTTTTGTTCACTTTCAGCCAACAGATTCTCTTCTTTTCCCAGGTGGGGACACACTTGATGCAACTAGAACTACCCAGAAGTCAACAGGATAAGTTAGGACTGACTCAAGGAAATGCTATGGATCAATTATCTTGTAAGCAGCTAACAGAAGACACGCTTTTGTGTCAAGAGTAACTGCGAACCTCAGCTTTCTCCTACTTAAGCAAGTTACAACCACAGGAGCTCGGGGCAAAAATTGGCCACCAGACTTCCTTCTGCATGACTTCAGCCCTCCTCAGGTTAGCACTGCCACTGGTGCCATGGCGCTGGAAGAGCTGAGTGAAGTGCTATACTCACAATCATTATTTTCATGTGAATATAGTTCTTCTTACGGTGCCCATCAAACACACTCAGGCACAAAGCAGCATTTTCCCCTGCTTAAGCACAAAGGCAAGGAAAAAACTGTTCCAAATACCTTAAAGACAGGATAAAAATACAACCGTTTGATTAACTGCTCAGCAAAATTACAGCTGTATGAAATCCAGGTCAAAATCCCCAGGTTGAACTCACTCATCTCCTGTATCATCTCTCTCTCGCACCATGCGTGTGGGCACGCACCCACAGCTAGGTCCCGGTGCCACTGTGCATATACTTAAATGAGGCCCTTGGACAACTGCATTCAAGTCCACGTGATCGGCCCGTCGCTGAAGCACCATCCTGAATACATGCACTGAAAACCCGTGAATCGAAGTTGCAATAAATCTACAGAGAGCCTTCATAAATCACATGGGGAGCCTTCATGGACAAAGACCCAAATGGTTTTAATTTCCCTCTAAGTGATAGCCATAGTTAATACCAGATTTGGCAGGAAGCAGGCGTTCCATGCCCTTTGGGCTTATATGGACATGAAAAAGAGTTTATATTTGACATTTGCTTTAAAAACATAATGAAAACCTTTTGCTCTTTCAAGTCCCAAACTTGCATTAGTTTCTGAGAGTCTATTACTTTAAAAAAAGCATCTGTTGGCTCTGATTGCTTGGATAACTGACAAAAAAAGCATTAGGAGTAGGCTCTTCGTTAGTGTTCTATAGCTGGATGACAGAGAACAAGGAGCAACAGAAACAAGATGCTGAACAGCACATCTGCCCCTCTTACAACTGTTTTTGATAAATAAGAAGTGGCTTATGACATCAAGCTCTGATTCATCCCTGGCAGCTCTCCATCAATAAACAGAAAGAGAAGAATATGTAGTATTTCCACATATTGTCCCGGTTCTCTCCACATGTTTTCTCCCTGAATGTCACACACAGCCCTCTCCCTGGTGCCCTGGTGGCACAGCCAAACATTGTGGCAAGTATTGGTAACAGTGGTTATCCAAAAGCAACAGCCTATATTCCATCAGCTGTGCTCCACCTTCCAGCCAGACGTGTAATGGACGGTTAATGCCTCCACAGTGTTAGATGCACTGGGGGTAAGTCAGAGCTGGGAAGGTTTGTGGATGACAGTCTTCTCAGGGCAGAAGGTATGAAAGGACCACGGCCAGCTAGTTGTGAGAGCAGGAAATTTAATAGAACTCTTGCAAGTTTATTAAACAGCAGTTTAATACAGCTTTTGCAAGTCCCACAGTCAAAATATAAACAACCTGGTTCCTCCGTCCTGAAATCTGTACCGGAACCAAAAAGATATGTCTTGATCTATGTGTCACAGCTCCTGAAAAAATGGCTGACTTCACACCATGTGTAAGGCAGCGTATATAAAGGCATAACTCAACTGTTAAAAATCATGACCTAAGGACAGGAACAGCTCTGTGTTGTGCCCTAGACCCATCATCATCATGATTTATTGCTTTATGTTGCATCACTTAAAATTAATAAATTACCAGTTTAGCCATGTGGTCAAATACATTCTGGGGTTCACAAGTAACTTGAGATATGAATAACAACCAGTGTGGGCACGTGAATATGTTCACATATGTACTCTCACATGTAAATGTGCAGATTATGTGCTACGTTCTGTAAAAATATATGTATTAGGTTTTTTTAAAACCTAAACTTACGCTGCAGAAACTGCTCATATTCATACCCAGGGAGTAAAGGTGCAATTAGGATTATCATTATAACTTAAGTGTCCAAGAAGTGACAGAGAAGTCCTAGCTTTGGTGACTTCAAAGGGGATCTGGGACAAAACCAACTTTTCGTAAAGTCCACAGCGTCCAAAAGGGTTTTAGACAACAGTAAATCACCTCAAGATGACTCTTGTATTATCATCTCTCCTTATATTACCAGATGTTTGAGGTTGGAAGCCAGAAACAACTAAGATAGAACAGGGGTTGGCCCATCCCCAGAGAGGGAGTAACTTCCATGACCAGATGAACCAGGGCCAGTGGGAAGATCTATAAACCAAGTGCAGCGGCATGACAAATCTGTGGATTAACATCAGCATTGTCAGGGAGCAAGGCATCCTCAAAGCTGGTCATCACATGGGATTTTGGAATGAATTCTGTTTTCAAAAGCCAATTCAGAAATTCCAGACTGAACCACCACCCGACCATCATGATCTGAAGTGGTCATCCTGGCCTTCGCAAGCTCTTGAGGTTTGATGAGTCCTTACAAGAAAATGTACTGGATGGCTGATTATAAGTAGGAACCTCAAAGACTTTGAGATAAACTTCACTTTACCCTATCAGCCTGAAGACTTCTTCCTGTAGTTTTATGTATGTGTTATAAAACGAAACAGGCCAGAAACGAATGAGAGCACCTATTCACATCAGTTAGCTCTGGCTTCATTCAATTTTTTTCTCCCCAGACCTGGAACAGCTCTGATAAACAATAGTGGCAGTTGACTCTCTAAAACATTTCACATCTCTGCTATTTAAGATAGCTGAAACAGCTATTTATGCCCTTAATCCAAAAGGGAGGACCCACAAAGCAGTGGTATTTGGCTTTAATTGCAAAGACTTTCTAAAAATAAATACCCAGGAACCCATTATTGGAGAAAGCTGTATTGACTGATGGTTAAAGCACAGATCCGTTAAAGAAGATCTGTTACAGACTGTGCTACCAAGTTTTTTTGGTTAAGTGCCTTTTCACCATTCCATTTATTTCATTACAGCCACAATGAAAAAGTGCTGTGTTGTGACAGAGACAATGGAAAATCTGCAAAATTGCAATCAAAGTGGTGACCTAAAAATTCCCATACTTCTTATAAGTGACATCTGCTTAATTTGAAAAAGAACCTCTGGGACTTTACATACAAGTTTTATTTTGCGCGTGCTACTAATTTTGAACATGGAGGTATTTTCAGTGATCATCTGAACAGATTTCACACAGAACTTAAATGAAATAATTGTTTCAGACATAAAGCATAAAGGTGTACATATACATTTGAGGTGATTCTCATACTGATTCTTGCTGTGCTTCTATGGTGGTAAAATTTGCACTGTGCCATCTAGGTCAAATTTTCTTTCCCATTTGATCTTACAACTGGCAGGTCATTGAACAAGAAAACAAGAGTTTCATAAAAACACCCCACAGTGATTCCACAAGAAAAATGAGCTACCAGTTAAACAGAATAATAATTTCGGACTCAGAAATTGGTGAAATAGTAGGGCCAAGACTGCATAGAATGCTGGACAACTGCAAGAAATCCTGGACTATTTTAATGCTTTTTTTCTAAGGACAAAAACGTTATTCAAGTCCTAAATGGGTGAGCTGCCAAACAGCACCTCATAATGCCTTCAGTTGTTACGAAGTGCAAACTCCTCTCCCCACCATCTTGCAAGGAACTACAGAGGGCACAAACTAAGTCAAAAATAATCTCAACCCCTCGCACGCAGTGAGAAACACCTAACACACACTCAGCACTGGGCACGTGCTTACCTTTTACATTCCCGCTGTGTTAAATTGAGTTAGCGTGGCAAAATCATGTCTAGCTGGAAAATCTAAACCCGCTTATTTTAGCTCTTTATGTATTAAAAACAGAGCAGGCTGGAAGGAGAAAAGGAAAAAAAAAAAGTTAGTGCACTGCTGTCTTCTCTTCATCTTTTTTTTAAGAGACAGCCACTGCACATTTGAGGTTTAGGTTTTTTTCGTCATGTGGAGGGGAAAGGTTTTTCCCAGAAGTGATCAATTACAGAAAGCTGCAGGTCACGTAAAATGAATTCACAACATGAAGGTAGCTGCAACATCCAGTCACTGGGACTCAGTCTTGTCACATACTGTGTACCATAGTCTCTCTTCTAATGGTCAAACCTAGGTAGTGGGAATTCAAGTAAATAAAGCAGGAGTACAGGATATGAGCTTACAGAGTTTCTTGCAAATTGTCAGCTGGCTTCTAACTTAAATCTCCTTTTCCTCTCTTGGTCCCTCCCATATATACCTCCCCAACCCAGCGCATACATAAGAAGGTTAACATGAAGAATACTGTTAACTACCACCCATGCTAAAGACGAAAAAGCCCCCTGAAGTCTAAGTTTCATTTTCTGCAGGGCATTTGTATTTTAACTGCCAGGGCACTGTATCCTGTATAAATTATTTCCTGGGTAAGAGGTATCTTCATTTGCCTGGAGTTTTTAAGCAGTAACTTTCAGCTTTCAGAGACTGAATTAGGATTCTTAAACCTCTCTTATAACGCTGGAAGAAATCCACAAAGAGCTGGGTTCAGCATTGGAAGTTTTGTTGCTGTAAGAGCCATAGAATCAGACACCCATTCAGCAACTGCAGATATGTAAACCAGGGCCTGTGTTATACATAAACAACTAAGCATGTTAAATTATGACATATCAGGGTTAGTCAAGTGAAAATCTGTACCAGGATACATCACAGATACAGTTTCACACCCAAGCATCCTGTGACCTACGCACTCACATTAGGAGAAAAAAAGAGGGCAGTGGGCAAGAAAGCTGTTTTTGTAAGAGTATCTGAGAGGATGCAATAAAGCAAAAGGAAATATCAAGTAGTTATCTCTTCAGAGGAAAATACATGAGGGCATAATGATAATTGTTGTTATGTTTGGGGAAGAGGGGGAAATTTACCATGACCAGCTCCATACATAGTCACTAGGGGATTAAAAGTTCCTAAGCTTTAATTCTGTAAATATATGTCATCTTTAAAATCCTTTTTCAATTTCTAGACACGTCAAGATCACATAAGCCTGTAAGGATTCTATTGTATAGGAAAAGGCTTTAAAAATTGCTTAATGTTCAAGTGCTTTGTTGAATGAAGAACCCTGATACCGGAGCTAAGTACACATTCAACCACGGCAGACTCATGATGATTCCTCAACCTCTTACATGAGTAGAGCAGAGTGGAGGAGGAAGGAAAATGCTGCTAACATTTTACTTTTTCAGGAGTGAGGCCAGGACTGCTCAGGCACCAGTGCTACTCAAGCATTTATTAAAATCAGCAGGAGCTCCCTCTGACATTGAAGGGCCATGGGATCTGCATCAGCCCTGAGGTCAGGAGGAAGGACCAGCTGGCATGAAGGACAAATAGGAAAAAGGAGCATGATTCTCATTGCGCGTATCATAAAAGGACTCACATGTTTTGAATAACAATTATGATAATTTAATCATTGGTTTGGATGATTAAACAATGTGTGTCAGTGACGGAATTGTGATCTGAACCATCTGTGCAAAGAAACAGCTTTATGAAATGGTGGGGTGACTGAAACTATGTAACCTCCTTGCTTTTAACCAGCTAGATTTGAAGCAGATTGTTCCTACTTGTATTCAATCAATGCATTTCGCCCTCATTGTTCTCTGAGACTTTTAGTCTATCAGTTTTCTGGATAACCAAGGCTGCCCAAGATCCAGGAAACTTCCCTATCCAGATAAAAAAAACAAAACAAAACAAACACAAAACCACAACAAAAAAACAAACAGAACCAACAACTAATCTTCTTTTACAATAATACAATTTAACATTCATAGTCTATGGGAAGAAACAATTCTGAAATTATAAAGCAACAGCAATGCTCAAAGTAAACCACAAACTCTAAAAAAAATTGTTTTCTATTATAAGTTTCATGGGAAAGTTGCTCATCTTACGGGACATCACTTGAGGGCAGTAACTGAGCTGTTTGGGGAACTTTGTCTTCCCTACTATTCACTTAATATTCTTCAGGAAGGAAAAAGTTGTTTAAATCCTTGGCTTATCAGTTCCTCTAAGAAATTGTATTTTTGTTAAGTTTTGAAGCTGCATTTATTTTTCTGAAAAAATCTTTACTTCCCTCTTGCTGAAAACCGCTATAAAACCGGATTAAAATAACTGAAAGCTATCCAGCCCATTTTCCACAGGATGTATCACAGTTGTCAGACAGAAGGCACGATACTGAAGTGCAGATGTAATTCTTTCCAGTAACAGCCATTATGTCTCAGTGTACTTCACCTTTCTGAGACCACTTGGAAATCTAAGTGATACAGCAGCTAAACTTGCTTGAGGTTTTTGAAAAGCTTTTTCCTTACTTTGGTCATTAAAAATATGATAGACAACTTGCACTTCAGGAAGGATTCTTGTTTTTATTCTGACTTTTCTGTTGCATAACACCATACGAGGAAACGATGCTAAAGACTTCTAAACTTGTGGGCTTTTGGGGTCAATGCTGCTATTTGCTTCGTATTCGATCCAAAAACCCTTTAAAAACTTTCTTCCTGGAAAAATTACTTTTTTTTCTATTTTTTCCATCTGTACAAATAGGTCATTAGTAGCAGAAGCCCGAGTATTCCTACAGGGGGATTATGGACTGTGTAATATTGGTGACTACTCTCTGATGTAGAGTAACATCCTCACATTTGCACGTTTTAACCCAGAGTCAGAGAGACTAAGATATAACATGGAAGCCTGCTGTACAGAGAAAGACAGTACAGAGATGCATTTGGACTGTCCTTTTTGCTGGCTTTGCACAAGTGACAACTCATTGCTTAAAAAGTAATGTGCTTCAGTGGAAAAGCATTACACTGAGGATCAGGAAACCTGAAGTTTTTTTATGTATTTGCTGAGCAACTCTGAAAAAAGTTATTTTATTTACCTTACTTTACACTTTGGTTTTCCCTATTGCTTTTTTGCTTGCTGATATAAGACAGCAGGACTCATATACCGTTTGTCTTTTTCAAGAGAATATCAGCAATGCAAACCACAGGTGTTTTTTTATCATAAAATGTTATGAGCTGTGAATACACCAGTCCTTGAACTGAAATTATCAGAGACTATATGCAAACAGGTTCCTATCTCCCACACTCGATTTCCAAGGAAAAAAAAAAAAAACATCCCAAGAAATGCTCCTGTAAGAAATCTGACCTCACTCACTAAAGATTGTTCAGGGACTCTGACCTCCCTTACAGTATTATACACAAAGAAAAAGAAATTTAAATACATGGTTAAAAAGTAAAGATTAAGACAATGAGTTTCCAGGTAACACTGGGATCTGCTCAGGAAGGATTGCCTACAGAAACTGAGCCAGGGCTGGTGTGTGCATTGCCTGACTCCAGTCCAAACTGAATGGGGAATTCAATAGTCACTGTCACAGCAGCCCCCCACAGAAAGCTGATAAACCACCCGAGGACAAGGCCTAACCAAAACCCATAATTGCAGACCTGTTGCATCAGTGACGATTTTTAAGTTAGCTTGATTCCATTGATTCCAAGACAAACATACTTGTCTAGTGTATTCACACGAGAAAAATCTATTCTTCCCCTTGAAAATACAAACCAAACCAACCCACTCACTCTTTAAAATACCTTCCTAGAGTCAAATTTATGCTATTTTCCCCTCAACTTCGTGTTAAGACCTTTTGCCACATTCTGAGGCAGGATGTCTAATATTACAATTATTTGAACCACCCAGTGGTATAAATTCAGATGGCCTATTGTATAATTATATATCTTCCTGCTGGAAGAAAAAGATCAATAGCAATTCAGCAATACAGAAAGCTTATATTTTAAGCTGTTGCATGTTGCCTCCTTTTTCATGTTCCAGATGTAAAATAAAGCCACTGATGTTAATAAATCCTGCCCACGTTTTCTGTTCCATAACAGCAGCACAAATTGGAGCCTACACCATCATTTGAACTCATTTTATAACCAATATTTTGAGAATTACCAGTCCAGCTTCCCCTATCACTCATACTAATTTAAAACTGATGAAATCCAAGTGGTTTCAGAGAAGAAACTCTTGATTTGTACTAATATATAATAAGAGAAAAATGTAGACCATCAATTTCATGGAACTTGGTATGAGGATGGTGAAGTTAGCCCCAGCAGTCGCTGCAGACTGGTGCTAAGGCAACTACCAGATTTCTTTATAGAATCAGAGAATCACAGAATGGTTCGGGTTGGAAGGGACCTTAAAGACCATCTAGTTCCAACCCCCCTGCCATGGGCAGGGAAACTTCCCACTAGACCAGGCTGCTCAAAGCCTCATCCAGCCTGGCCTTGAACACTTCCAGGGATGGGGCATCCACAACCTCCCTGTGCAACCTGTTCCAGTGCCTCACCACCCTCACAGGAAAGAACTTTTTCCTGATATCTAATCTAAATCTACCCTCTTTCAGCTTGAAACTGTTACCCTGTGTCCTATCATTACACTCCCGATGAAGAGTCCCTCTCCATCTTTCCTGTAGGCCCCCTTCAGGTACTGGAAGGCCTCTATAAGGTCTCCCTGGAGCCTTCTCTTCTCCAGGCTGAACAACCCCAACTCTCTCAGCCTGTCCTCATAGCAGAGGTGCTCCAGCCCTCAGATCATCTTTGTGGCCCTCTGCTTGAACCCGTTCCAACAGGTCCATGTCCTTCTTGTCATTATTGCTCGTTGCTTGGTATTATCCTCTGCCTGTCCTTTTAAGAGTTACAGAAAGAGGAGTTTAACATCATTAACTTGTTCTTTTGCTCCTGGGTTCAACGCTCAGGTTCACTTGACCCTTCAAGATATCTTAACAAGGAAAGGAAGAATTAAGAACAAACTTAAAAGTAAACTCTAGCTTAAAAGGAGTTACTCTTAAGCAGTATTAATATCATTAATTAGCTGGAGAGCCCTCTGGGCACCAGCCTCTCAATTAGCAGCCCCAGGCAGCCACAAAGAAAAACAGGAACCTAAGTGTAGTGAGGCAGAAGTGTCACAATGAACAGGTACCACACCAGTGTGACACTGTTTCTAAGCAATAGGGTTACCCTTCCCTAACTAAAGCCTAGCTATATAAGTTCTAGCATGCAAATGAGAACAAGACATGGCTTTTGCTCCCAAAGTCATATAGTGGGGAACATTTTCTTAATGTGTTTCAAGAGCATCCAGCAAAATTGGGGTCCTGGTGCCGACTGAGTCACTGTGCAATGACCAAGTCGTAATCTTCCCTCTAGTAAAGCATGCTCCATTAAGATTCTAAAATTGGAATCATGGTGCTGGAGCTAAGAGTTACTAGAAAATTAATATTTATCAATCTCTGAAAAAAAACAATTTGTTACAATAATTTTTCTTTCCGTTTAAAGAGATCACTGGAGATCATTGTATATGCTTTTAAATGGAATAAAGCTCCTTCTAATTCTGAGAGAAGGCAAAAATTTCAGCCTTTTAAATGAGTCACTTGTCTACAACTGAATGCTGGACATCTTACATCTCAGAGGAAAGTAATTTTGGCAGGAAAACATAGACTCAGATATTCTCTTGGCAGCTTTTTATAATAAAATGGTTATTTGAAGCCACTTGGTTTGAAATGTTAGACACAGAAGAGTGATGGCGATGGTTTCACAGACAGAGTGCACATGAGATAGTCAAAGGGAGCTTGAAACCAGTAAGGATTATTTAGTGCATATATCCACAGTTACCACTTGTGTGGTATATTATTCATTAATTTCTGGGAAACCAATCCTAAAAGGTTTCAACAGAAACCGTATGCTTTCAGAACAGATTTGAAATGAAAGAGGCTGCTCACTTGAGCATGCAATAGGAGAGGGCAACTGCTAAGACTGCTATAGTGTGCCAAACCGAGTCACCAAAAACATTTAAACATATGCTAAAAATTAATTAAAAGCTGTTGTTGAATAAAGCTGTCAGAGGTAACCCTGAAGGAAGCGCATGAAACTGCAAAGGTCCAGAGGTTTGCTTAACAAACCAGATGCTTGAATGAGCCTCTGGAATGAGCTGCGTGGCTCTGAGCCTCTCAGCTAATGCTCTAGAGAGGTTTCTGGTACTTCCTATTTGCAGTTGTGCCGAGAGGCTGCTATTTTGGAAGTTTCTCTGGTTTTGTGCAGTCATAAAGGCAAAGGGAACCCATCACTGAGATCAAATGGGTTTAAAACCAGAATTATTTAAAGTCGATCAAACTTTCACACCCGTGAAAAGTTCCTATGTGTGCTTCAGGATTATCAACCCGCCCTCATTTTTGGACATTTCTGTTCCGTAGCTGCCCCAAAATGCGAGTCAGGTGCATATTCAAAAGTAACAAGGGAATATTTACAGGAGCAGGAAGGCGAACGCATACCGTGGCGTGTGCCAGCTGCGGCCGGTGTCGCAGGGCAGCAGCGCGCTGCTGACCCAGTGCCGTGGGCTCAGTCCCCCCTGACCGAGCCGGCGCAGCGGGAGAGCTGCCGCCTACGCGCTGGAGGCCAGCGGAGCGCTAGGAAGCCCCTGGCAAGGAGTTACGGAGGGCGCCGAGACGCCGCCTCGCGTACCCGCGCCTTTGCTTTCCTCGCTGCCGCGGAGAAAGGCGGGCGCGGCCGCTGCCACGCACACCCTCCGCCCCCCCCCCCCGGCCCCGCCGCCCCAGGCGATGCGGAGTTGCCGCCGGCGCCCAGCGGCCGAGGCCGGCGGGGCGAGGCGAGGCGAGGCGAGGCGATGCTCTCGGCGTCGGATGCAGGCGCCTCCCCGCGGCCCGCCCTTCGGCGGCGGCGCCGAGCCGGGCGGGGGTGGCCGCGGGCCGGCAGCGCCGAAACCCGCCCCGCCGCCCCTTCCGCGCCGGGGCTGGGGAGCACGTCCCTCGTACCTGAATCATCGTCTCAGCCTCTTCTCGCGCCCAGCGGCGACGGGGCAGGGGACGCAGCTCCCTCCCGCGGCACGCCAGACTCGCCCGGCCGCCCATGGGGCACTCCCGGCCGCTCTTTGCCTCCAGCGCAGCCCCAGGACTCTGCCCGCTCCTCACTCGCCGCCGGCGGCCATGACCCGCCCCCCTCCCCCCCGCCCCGGTGCGGCCGGTGCCGGGCTTCCCTGGCCGGTGTGAGCTCCTCTGGCTGTCGGCCGACCTGCGAGCGCCTTCCCTCTCCGCTTCCCCTTTTGTTACTGGGCTCCCGAGCTGACCACACCGTGCCCCCTCCGGGGCCAGGACGACAAATCAGAGAGCCGGTGCCGCAAACTCTTGTCTGCAGCTGGGGAAACTTAGCCTTCCCTTGTCCTGGTGGGAGGGTTTTTGGATCACTGAGTGGTATGGATACAATAACATCGAAACTAATAACTCGCAAAACAGTCTGCTTCCGAGGGTGTGCTGCTTTTGTGCAGAAGTGAGCTTTCCAGCAATCTGTCACTAAAGCAAGCTGATGATAGTACCCAAGTAACTTGAGAAAGAAAAATGGATATTTAAAGTTGACACCAAGAATGACTTGGAAAATAATTTCAGAAGGGGAGAACCTACAGGAATGTCCTGCTTCATTGTGTAATCTGCGTGCCTGTGTACGTTAAATAATTCCCTTTAGCTTTTAACAGAACTTATTTTCCCTCCCTGCAAAAGGATGCATACTGCTAAGGGGCAGGAAGGCTTACGGTGTGATGGAAGCATGGTACTGTAAGCTTAGAGACAGGGGATGTGTTTACCTCTTTGCCAAAGACGTTTGCTATCCTGTGCAATTTAAGTTTGCAGAAACGTACGTAATTTTGCATGTTTTAATTCTTAGATCTCCAGCTTTAGCTGCTTTACCCACAGTGCTGAGAATCCCGCCAGGACCTAAGGGTGTAACACTGGATAACTCTTGCTACTATAATTAAGGGATCATAGGCAAAAAATTTCAGCTGTCTTCTCTTTGGGTTTCCAAGTTTCCTCCTCTGCAAAAAAAGACACGGTATAAATCAGTGCTTCCCTGCCTCTGATGTGTCCTGAGAAGTTCAAGGCACAATTAGTTGACTGTCATGCTGTAAAAGATATCTGTAACTGAACAGCAAAGAGAGTTCATTACCTATTTCCAAGTATTTGAACTTCAGTGTTCTACCAGTGGCATCTTGAAATAGATTTGGAGGAACTGGGTCGATCAGTTTTGTTTTAATTCAAGGAACAGAAGAGATGGGAAATCATTTCTAAACATCAGTGTTGTGACAACATCTGGCACATTATGATTTAGGACAAAACAATATGTCTTTTATACAGGTAAAAAGGAAAAGCAATTAAATTGGTTTTAACACTGTTATTATTTGTTTGTACCATTTGGATGTTCTAATTGTGTGCTTTGCCCCCGTTATGCCAGGCACTTGGCTTCAAGATGGGTTTCAGCCTTCTCCCCAGCAAAACCAGAGGGAGGCTGGGGAGGGCCTAGGGGTGTGGGTAAAGAAATAACAAAAAACGCAGAGATATGTAGTGATTTCAAATTAACTGTGTCTAAGACATAGAGCACTTCCTAGAAAACAATGACCACAGCCTGAGGCAAAGCTAGGCATATTAGCATCGAGTCTGCCATTAACTCTCCAGGAAATGCACTGGAGTCTTTAATGAAATTATAGCCAGTTACTCGGTGGGAGAGGGATTAGTCAGCAAGAGGAACATTTTCCTTTTGGTGCCAATTTTTTTTTTTTTACTGAGCAGCACAAAAATTATATTAATTTCATGACCCTGCATCTGTGTTGGAATATCTACAGAGAAAAAAATGAATTGCACAGAAGTTATTTGAAATTCTTTCAAAAGCTTGGTAAAGTTTTAGCATTGTTGCAGTGGGCACAGGAGCAGCTCCTAAATTTTGCACATATTGTCAGGGTTGTGCAATTCTCAGCCTTCTGTTCTTCAAATACTTAGCTTCCCTCTGTACTGAACAGTCAAACAGTTTTGTTATTCCTGCTAGTTAATGACTGCCAAAAGACTCCCATTAGCCTTAGCAGTATGTGTTAACAGGCTGTTTCTTATTATTCAGATTATCTGGACAAAAAAAAAAATAATGTTTTTAGAACAAAGATGGCAGCCAGCTCGTTCTTCTCATCCTGACAAAAAATAAGTATTAAATAGGATAGATCAATCTATGCCAGTTTTGAACACAGCTCAATCAACAGTGTTTCGTGAGAGCAATAATACATGGCATTTAATGCATAGTGCTTTAATGACATGATCTAAAAAGCCAAGCAAAAATAAGAGGGAATGTGCTCTTCTGTAACACTTCACATTTTTCAAAGACTGCACAGACAGTACTGCTTTTCGGTAAGGAGTTTAGAGGTAGTGTCCAGTTCTAAAGACTGACGAAACTAAATACTCTCTTCTGGAGGAAGTGAAATGGTAACTCAGCTATGCAGAGCAGTACCTAGACCCTCTGACACCAGTGGAATGACAAGGTGATGCACTGCTGTCAGTCACAAGCCCCAAGTCTGATAACTGTGCAAGAGCATCAGTGCTGTTAATAATTTTTCCAAAACACTGTTTTTTTCCTGAGAAGGAACATGAGTATGCAGTGTTGAGGGAAAATTAGGTTTATCAAGTTTAATATTTCCAGAGCAAATTCCAGACTCAGTATAATAAACATTGAATACTAACTTATCACAGAATCACAGATTGGTTGAGGTTGGAAGAACCTCTGGAGGTCATCTCGTCCAAACTCCTTGATCAATCAGGGTCACCTAGCACCAGTTGCCCAGGACCACATCCAGACAGCTTTTGAATATCTCCAAGGTCAGAGACTCCATCACCTCTCTGGACAACCTGTATCAGTGCTCAGTCACCTTCACAGTAAAAAAGTGTTCCACGATTTTCAGAGGGAACTTCCTGTGTTTCAGTTTGTGCCCATTGCCTCTGGGTCATGGAAAAGAGCCTGGTTCCATCCTCTTTGTACCCTCTCTTCAGGTATTTATACACCTTGCTGAGATCCCTCTGAGCTTTCTCTTTTCCAGACTGAACAGTCTCAACTCTCTCAGCTTCCTCAAATGGAGAGATGCTCCAGTCCCTTAATCATCATCATGGCTCTACACTGGACTCTCCTCAGTGTGTCCATGTCTCTCTTGTACTGGGGAGCCCAGAACTGGACACAGTGCTCCAGGTGTAGCCTCACCAGTTCTGGGTAGAGGGCAAGGATCACCTCACTTGGCCCGCTGGCAATACTTTGCCTAATGCAGCCCAGGATACTGGTGGCCTCCTCTGCTGCAAGCGCACATTGCTGGCACATTTTCAACTTGGTGTCCACCAGGACCCCCAGGTCCTTTTCTCCCAAGTTGTTTTCCATCTGGGTGGCACCCAGCACATACTGGTGTGTGGGGTTGTTCCTCACTAGGTGCAGGACTTTGCATTTCTCCTTGATGAACTTCATGAGGTTTCTGTCAGCCCACTTCTCCAGCCTGTGAAGCTCGCGCTGGGTGGCAGCACGCTCCCCTGGCCTATATCAGCCAATCCTCCCAGCTTTGTGACATCGGCAAACTCACTGAGCATACACTCTGCCCCGCCATACAGCTCACTAACAAAGGTGTTAAACAGGATTGGACCCAGTATTGACTCCTGGGGTACGCTGCTACTTACCAGCCTCCAACTGGACCCTCAGGGCCCAGCCATTCAGCCAGTTTTCAATCCACTTCACCGCTTAGCCAGCCCCTACAGCAGCAGCTTAAGGGGCTATTAGGCTGTTACAGGAGACGGTGTCAGAGGTCTTACTGAAGGCCCACTAGACGCTAGCCACTGCTCTCCCTTTATCTACTAGGTGCATCAGTTCATTGCAGAAGGTTATCAGGGTGGTCAAGCATGACTGCCCCGTGGTGAAGCCATGCTGACTGCTCCTGAGGAGTTTCTTGTCCTTCATGTGTCTGGAAACGGGTTCCAGGATGAGCTGCTCCATCACCTTCCTAGGGATCAAGGTGAGACTGACCAGCTTGTAGTTCCCTGGCTCCTCCTTCTTGCCTGTCTTCAAGACAGGAGTGATATTTTCTTTCCTCCAGTCTTTGGGCACTTCTCCCAGCCACCATGATTGAGCAAAGATTATTGACAGTGGCCTTGCAATGATATCTCCCAGCTCCCTCAGCACTTGTAGGTGCTTCCCATCAGAGCCTGTGGATTTATCTCAACAAAAGTTACTTTACATTATACTGGTTGTCTCTGGTACCAGCACGACTTTATGCCAATAGCAGCAAAGAGTTTTGCCATGGTGGAGCTGGTACCCTGGCTATTCTGATCAGGTTCCATATGTGAATACAGCAGGAATATGAGGGAGGTGGAATCAAATAAGCCTGAATCTCATCTTGACACACATATAGGTGAATTGTACATTAGAAACAGAAATGGAAAGTTGCCCAAGACAAGCATAGCTTCTTTATGTTGTCAAAATTCCTCTAATTCCTCTGTTTCTCTAATAAGTAACATTATTATTGAGATACTTTTAAAAACTGTTCAAAGCTTCGTTTAGAAAAAAACTGTGTGAACATAGTTCCCATCAAGAACTAAGAACTGAATCTCCATGACCCACTTATCCAAGGCCTGTTAACTACCCCGGGTCACAACCTGAGACCAGCATATGCAAATAAACTAATTCCTATGGATTATTTTGGAGAAAGAATTGAACAAACTTCACATGTCAAAAAGAAACACTCCGGCCATTCTCTTATCTCTATCCACAACCTCCATTAACCTCTCCTTTTGCTACCCCAAAAATAAAACCCTAACCAAAAGAATTTTCCTCTCAAAGGGGCCAGTGTTAAAAGCCTTCAGAAAAGATACCATTCCTTGTGCTCTGCTATTCAGCTGCAGAAACACCCCTTTCCTGCTCTGCCATCTGACTGTGGGGGAAACACTGCTTTTTCACCCCAAGCCAAAAATGTGGGAGGTCGAGAAAGGAGAGACAGATGTGGCAGACTTAACAACTTCACTATGTCTGGGAAGCATAATGAAAAGACGTCTGTTTTATAATCCCACTATATGTGCCTGGAAAGATTAGAAAGAAAAGGGGGTTATGCTAAAGCATTTAAACTGCTCCCCGTATAGTTACGTCCTTAACTCTCCCACCCCAAATAAAGCCTCACCCTGAAATCAAGTAAGTTAAGAATATTGTCTTTAGTCAAAAGCCCCTTTACAGTGGGACTCACACAGCAGAAAGAAAAAGGCAAACCTCTGCATAAACGCAGATCTGAGTAAGAATTGTTCAGGTTTTGTGTTTGTCTTATATCGGCTTAGCTATTCATGAAAAGTAGGAACACATGCTTAAAACTTACTTTGTTACAATGATGAAAATATTAGCCAAAAGCTCTGGTGGTACCTTTAAAAGAAAGCAAAGTTTAAAAAGCCCAAACATGTTACATAACTGTGCTGGATTTCCAAGCAAAACACACAACCGTTCAACAGACAGTTAATGTCTGCAAAATTCCAGATTTTTTTTTCAAATGCCCTCTGGGGCCAATTTAATATTTTCCAGACCCTTCCCCCCTCCCACCTCCACTTGCTAAAAACCAGCAGTGAAATACCAGGAAATGGTCTTCAGCTGCAGTAATGTTTTCTTTTGCCTGCTGTCCAAGCTCTTGAATGGCTCCCCAGCCCCTCTGCCCTAGCTTTTTGGTGCCTTTGGCATTCCAGGAGCAGGCAGGTGACTTGGGCTCGCTCGCTGCCAGGCTTTTGTTACTCGCAGCCAAAGTCGGCTCTGCAGGCTGCCTTCAGACAATAAAACGAACCACCAAAGCAATACATGCAAAGAGCGTCTCTGCAAGACTGGGGACAGTTTATGCAAGCTACTCCCTCAAAGCATCCAATAAGCTTTCCCCTTGCAAGGATGTCTCCCCCACTCCTAAACGTATCATCAAAACCACCCTTTCTTCTGAGCATATGATCAAAAACACCATTTCCAAAGACATTTGCTTGCTTACACTGAAGGAAAAAAGAAAAGCTGTGTTTGATATGCTTATGCTGTTATTTTTAAAGAAAAAATATTTAGTTCTACTCAAAGGTATTTAGCTTTTAAGGTCTCCCAAGGGTTGTCGAACAGATGATAAGGCACACAGGTCCAGAGCCGCACGACTAATTAAGTCTTAAGAATGTAAGAGAATAAATATACAGGAGGAGGAAGGAGAGAAAAGTGAGATTTCAAAGTAAAACAAAAGTAGCTTTCAACGGATAAAGTATGTCCATTATACTGCAGGCCACAAACTGCACGCGCTTACACATGTGCGTAATGCTGTTCTAAGTAGGTTCCAGTGTGAGCAATTCTGGTAATTTAATTTGTGTGTGTATTCCTGTGTCTTGCAAAGCTGTTAGGCAGGCTCCTTGATGTGGAAGGCAGAAAAGCCGCAAACAATGGAGTCTGATTAACTGTGAAGGCTGCGGCCTCTGAAAGTCACTATTCCTCTCCTTTCAGTCACCTTGGACTATAGTAGCAAGTTTGTCTCTGTTACTCTTTCTTGCCACCAATCCCCTCTCAAGAGTGACAACTAAAGAGGGCAGGAAGAGTGTTGTCCTCTCCACACTTTGCCATCTTCAAGAGAATCTGAGCTTGATGCCAAATCTTCACCTCTGTCTTTTACTTCCCCAGAAAGAGAGATGGAGGAAAGAGAGCCTGATCCATGCCAGACCAAAGGGTGCACACTCATCACCTCGGTCAGCTGGTTCTGGAGCCTGGAACCACACAACATTCTACCTGTGCAAACTAACCAGTTTTTATGTGAATGTACATGTGCTGGCTCAAGGGACAAAACTTCTGCCCCCTCCAATTTTACCCTTGTCTCTTCCCATCTTTGTAGTTTTGCATCTAAGAACCTTCAACTTACGCAAACCAATGCAGCTGTATTGTCTGTTCCTATAACTCTATGCTCCTGAATTCTCCCAGATCTCTTACCTGCCAAATGCAAGGTCAAAAGACTTTCATTGCAGACACAAAAAACTCAAAATCGGTTGACACAAGGGCATCAAGAGAGACTATAGCAGGCTAGGTTAAGGTTGGATGCACCAAGCTGAAGGCAGTCTATGTCTTTTAGGTTCTTCGACTTTAATAAATTCCTAGTGCGGCTAATATGGTAGAAAACAAGTTTCGCAAAAAAATGAGGAAAACACATGGGGATATGCTTCAAAGGCATACAAACAAGCCCCCCATCCTCACCCCCCCCAAAACCTTAATGCTTCAAAAATCTCAGAACTGATCTGACTGTGTAACTGCGGCCTGGGGTGTTCACTTAGCACTACTAGAGCAGCAATGCCAACATTTCTTTAGTTACTTTATGCCCAACTATCCCATTGCAATTTCTAGGACATATTCATATTTCCATTTGATAAAAGTTAAGTGATTATTTCCTCTATTTGGACAATGTCAAAGAGCAAAATGTTTAGGCTTTTTGCACATGCTAAATGTATATGAATCAGGCGATGTGAAGAATGGGATTTCTATCTCATGCAGGCTATCCATAATTTATAAATTTGGCTGAATTCCAAATTACTAACCCTACTATGTTCAAAAATTTCCATGAAAAAAAAAAGCACCACTTTTTAATATAAATCTTGGGGATGGGTCTCAAAGTATGTTTTCTTCATCAGAAACAAATACTGTCCTTTGGCTTCAGTCTTTGATCCCTAATGGTAAAGTCAATGAAAGCGAAAAGTCTCTCCAAAAATAAAAAGTTAAAATGCTGAACTAAAAAAAGTCAGAATTGTAGTTCCCAAATCAAAATTCCAAAGAAAATTACCTACTTCTATTAAACATTTAATTTAAAATGTAACCAGTTGTCCTCACACAGCAGGACTTTGTCCAAGTTTTACCTTCTAACTTCATACAGAATATTTTATCATCTTAAAATTTTAAGAGTAAAAAGCCTGATTATAAATCATTGATTATAGGGGAAACTAAAGTTTTGCAGCCAGGCTGTGTCTAGATCTAAACCAAAGAAATAAGATTTTGAAAGATTTAGGTTTTTCCCCCAGATGGTCTAAGACATAAAGACTAATTTTGTTGAATGCCACTGTGATCCGAGAAGTAGAGTTAGTTGCAAGTGTCCGTATAAATTCCTTAATTATTCTAATTTTATTCTGGCAAGCTTCACATTAGGGGTCACATCCTGCATCCCTTGTTGTCCCCAAAACTCATTGAAGTTTCCCTGCAATGCTGAATGACCAGATTCTCAGAATGTTTAGATATCTGGTTGAGTGCAAATAGCAAAGCAACATATGGAAGTGAGTTTGTATTTCTTTGTTCAGCTGTCATCAAAGATAGATTGGGGTCAACCACCTAAGACACATATTCATTCCAATGGTTAATACAGACTATGCTTTTCCTGCACGCCTGTATTTAAACAAAGTAAAAAGAATTAAAGAAGTTAATAAAGCCCCTAAGTCTGCAGAAAATATCCTTGCTGCATCTCTTCTTACACTGTCTTCTGAAAATGTGTTTGGAAGGTAGTAAAACAATTATAGTACACAAAAAGATTAATTGTGAAAGATGAGAAAAAAGTATTTAAGTATTTTGCTTCAAGGCTTGGCCAATTCAGTTTTATTAGTGGCCATGAGTAGATACTTGTAAAACTTGTACCACTAAGGAGAGCTTAGTCCTTATGAAAATTGGACCACTTGTTAAGATGTCTAGTTTTAATCATCCCCAATTTTGTGTTTAAGCTGTCTAGTCTTATTTCCTATTTTGTGCAGTTCGCCTAACAACGCAGTAAATACAGTTAAGTTGAATTAATTGGTGTTTCATTAACACTTTGAAAATTCCAAATGAAAAAAATACTCTGTAAAAACAGGAATTCGTTATTCTTGCATATCCACAGACCTGCATCCTTATGGATCTGAAAGTAGTTTTTAAAACTGTGTGTCCCAAGAGAGGTGAAGAGGGGATGAGGGGAAGGAGGTTCAAAGGTTTGATTTTTTGCTAGTTTCTTTTTCCTTAAGACCTCAGTCTTCCTACCATTAGTGTATGTAAACATTAGTATATATACTTACGAACTAAAGCTTCTGTGAACACATCAAACAGAAGAGGATGCTAGCTAGTGTACGGTTCAGCAGTGTAAAGAGGAATCTAGTTCACATGGTTACATGCCTTCAGTGACTGAAAAAATGTAGCTTATGCTATTCTCTGTGTGTGCAGTTTACAGTTTATGGGGGGCACATGCATTTTTAAGCACATATACATCTAATGACAAAGGAGGAGGGTAATGACAACAGTGAAGAAATGCATTTAAGCAGCAGCAGTATAAATTGATGTCAGTCATTAGGACAAATTTTCTACTGATGCCTTGGACTGGACTAGATTGTCAGGGAAAGGGAGGCTACTGGAAGTCATTAGAAACACATCAGATCAACAACTGCCAGAAGCAGGACCCACGTATTCCTGCTTGGAGGCACAGGCTGACCTACAGAGAGGAGTTCCATCTCTCCCACATTATCTCCTATTGCAGGTTGCATAAAATGCTCTTTTAGGGAGTACTAGGAAGATGAGATATATGGAGTATTTCCCTCCCCACATAATTATCCTTGTCTTTGTAAGTATAGCATAATCCAGTTCTCCAACTTCAGGTCTGGACATAAAAGGACAGAGTATTGTTCTCCATAAAATACAAGCATGAGACATGCAGATGTAATGTTCAGACTAACTGAACATTAGTTAAGTCATCATAAGATAGACAGGGCAACATTCACTATGTAGGATTGTTTGTGGTGTAGTTTGGCTGAGCGTTCCACTTAACCCTCACCCCAAAGCACTAAACCAAAAAGCAGAAGGTGGATGTCCTGTAGACAAAACATGCACTTATAAGAGCATGCCAACACCTGGATTTTTCCCCACTGGAAAAGTAATAAATTACTGATGATTTTTTCATCTCAGTACCTCTCCTACAAGCTAGTCTAAATAGCCTTTAACATTCACTGTGCCCTTCTCTCTTGTCAGCTTTAGAATCAGAAAAGAGATTTTTGGTATGTCGGTACAGAAGGTATGTAAATATAGTAGGACTGAACAATACAGTAGTCATTTGTGGGCAACTATGTAAAGGATGATACAGCACCCCAGAGGAAGAATGGTACACGCAACCGAAGAGCACAGGAAGAGTACAGCCCAAAGGAAGAGAAAATAACCTGTGTGATGTTCTCTTTCCTTCCTTTACGCTTTGTTCTTAGTTATGTCTTGTGTGTGCTGGAGAAGCAAGGGGGGGATCTGTGGCCACCTGCGTAAAGCCACCACCATATCTGTGCAATAATAAAGGTTTTATTGGAGCCCAGGTGATAGCAATTTTAGCTGTTGCCCGTACCATAATACACATAATAATAAGCCCTCTCCTGCTGTGTCTTTGGCTGAGGTTAAATTCATTCCAGTGCAAAAGATAAAAAGCAGACAGCAGAGGCTTAGAAACCCATCTGCCAATACTCAAGATACACCTACACAAGACGTGGGACCTTCTGGTTTATAAAAATGACCATGCCATCTGGTCTTCTGTTGGAATGCAATTTCCAGTAGGTCACAAGAAGAATCTCATTTTGCAGATGCATGGCCATACCAGATCTATGTTGCAATACTATCATCAACAAAATTTACTTGAAGACATTTTTTTCTTCACAAACAGCGAAGATATACAGCTACGTGCCCCAGACCACACACACGCAGTACCACCAGAGAGATTCCCCTCCTTGCTCCTAGAACCAGAATGAGCAAAAACAAGTTATGAAAGATTCATGTGGTAAATGTGGCAATGATTTCAGAGAGGAAAAAATATATGAGATTATAAAAATTCACAAAAGAATGATGCACTTTTGCAAGAATATCTTGGAGCCCAATGAAAGAACCGGTGGTATTTTGTTGCATTCTTCAGGCAAAACTAAAGCTGTCACTTTTGCCCTTTTAGTACACAAATGCACAGATATCTCAAAGGCCTGAGTCTTGACCATAGAAAGTTTAATAATAAATGACATATTTGCATTCATCTGTATAAATGCTTTGCAAGGTCAATTCTCAAAGGAAGCAAGTAGAGTATGTACTATAACAGACAGTAGAAGACAAATGTTCATCAAACTATGCAAAAATTCATTGTTGCCTTTTAAATAACTTGTAGAGGGAAAGTCAGGACCAGACAGACCCTTATGTTTACAAGCAGCTGTTCTTAATTTGCAAGAAACTGTAAACAATTTTTAATCTCCTTAGCAAAAGAAGTAGTGAGAGTTTAAGTACTCAAAGCAATGTCTGTTCTTGCCTTTCTCCTCACATGTAGATATTATTTTTTCTGAGTGACCTGGACAAGCTAGAGAGGTGGGCCCATGCAAACCTCATGAAGGTCAACAAGGCCAAGTGCAAGGTCCTGCACTTTGGTCAGGACAATCCTCATTATCAATACAGGCTGGGGGATGATGTGATAGAGAGCAGCCCTGTGGAAAAGGACTTGGGGGTACTGGTGGATGAAAAGCTTGACATGAGCCAACAATGTGCACTCACAGCCCAGAAGGCCAATGGCATTCTGGGTTGCATCAAAAGAACCGTGGCCAGCAGATTGAGAGAGGTGATTCTCCCCCTCTATTCTGCTCTCCTGAGACGCCACCTGGAGTACTGTATCCAGCTCTGGATCCCTCAGCACAAGAGGGACGTGGGACCTGTTGGAGCGGGTCCAGAGGATGATCAGAGGGCTGGAGCACCTCTCCTACGAGGACAGGCTGAGAGAGTTAGGGCTGTTCAGCCTGAAGAAGAGAAGGCTCTGGGGGGACCTTATAGTGGCCTTGCAGTACCTGAAGGGGGCCTACAAGAAAGCTGGGGAGGGGCTGTTTGCAAGGGCATGTAGCAACAGAACGAGGGGCAATGGTTTTAAACTAGAGCAGGGTAGGTTTAGGTTAGACATTAGGAGGAAGTTCTTTACAATGAGGGTGGTGAGACACTGGAAGAGGTTGCCCAAAGAGGTGGTGGAGGCCCCATCCCTGGAGACATTCAAGGCCAGGCTTGATGAGGCTCTGAGCAATCTGATCTAGTTAAAGATGTTCCTGCTTACTGCCAGGGGGTTGGACTATATAAGCATTAAAGGTCTCTTCCAACCCAACAAATTCTGTGATTCTATGATCAACCTTTTCTATCCTAAATGAAAAATCCATGGGATTCTCTGGCAGGAAGAACAAGATCACTAACCTCTGACACACTGCCTTCTGAATGGTAGAGCCGAACATCCTTCTGGGCATCCCCTGCAGTTCAAGATGGGATTAGGTCTGGAATTTAGACAGAACAAAATAGGGAGGGGGGAAGAAGACATAATTCCCCTACTTTAACATATAGAAGTTAAAGATGGAAAAATACAGCATCCTATGGCTTGAATGGAAGTCAAGGGGTTGTGGTCATAGGGAATGGCTTTGAGAGGCTTCCTTCTTCTATGCGGTAAGAAGGAAAGAAACAAAGTTCCCACAGGTTATATGGCTTATAAAAGGCAATATCCAGAATCCCTCCCTGAGAATTGATTTAGCATACCAACTATGCAGAGCTGCATTTAGCATCAACCAAAGACAGCTTACTTTGATTCTTGTTATGCACATTTTTCTCCTGAAGGTGAAAGTGGAATTTATGCTTTCATAATTTTCCCACAAGAAATACCAGAAGCTGATAAAACATGCTATGCTTTTGGTAGCGTAGATTATGCTGGAAGAGACTCAATTTGTACAATCTTACTCTCATGCCCGCAAAAGTCATGTTATCAGGTTAACACCATTAAAGAACATGAAGGTGGAATTCATACCTTTATTATTGTTAAGTTATAGATAATGCAAGGCATATATAAGTACCTAAATAGAATGAGAATACATCTAAATATAGCAAAATTTGCTCAGGAGACGCTTTTCTCACAACCACACATAATTAATTCTGTTCATTAAAATGATGTCCGAGTAGTAAGTCAGCATGAAGGCTGCTAGTGCTAGGCACTGGACAAACCCTACAAAGTAGCTAGCCCTCACAAGATTGCAATACAAATTGACAAAGAGAGGAGGCATGGGGTAAAGGAGGGGATAAAAAGGCATGGTTACAGCAGCAAACTTTTGTTTTATTTTTGTGGTTATTTAAGATGGATTTAGTTAGTAAATTCAAGTTCAATTAAAATGACTGCATAAGAAACTGTGCATTTTCCCACTATCATACCTAACTTAATTAACCACTGTATTTATTCATTCGTATTTTTTTTCTATACTTGAATAAATACATCCAAAATTGTTGCAAAATATTATTTGAAGAGCATTTAGAATAAAAGACCATGTCAAAATTTGGCACAGCAAACCCAACCCTGTCATGTTGAAAAAACATACTTTTATACATCTGGAAGTTTTGTTTGGGTGCTTTTTTTTCTTGGGGGGGGGGGAGGGTGGGTGGGTGGAATGGGGGTAAGAGATTCCCATTGAGTCCTCTTTGATGAGGAGACTACTAGGCGCATACAATTGGCCTCAGCCCATCAATCCAGCCTGTCCAGATCCCTCCAGCAGATCACCAGTCCCACCCTACTTGGTGTCATCTGCAAACTTACTGAGGGCACACTCTGTCCCCTCGTCCAGATCATTGATATTAAACAGAACTGGCCACAATATTGAGTCCTGGGGAACACCACTTGTGGTCAGCCACCAACTGGATTTAACTCCATTCACCACAACTCTTTGGACCCGGCCATCCAGCCAGGTTTTTACCGGGTGAAAATACGCCTAAAAAAATAGAGATGTTTTTGTTACCTTCATTACTTTTATGAATCAGCCCCTGTTTCTTGCTTTTAGTAAATGCTTTGGGTTTTCAATCTTTATTAATATTATATCCCAGATTAATGCTGCACCTGTGTCTGAGCTTTTAGCCCTCTAGACACTGAGACTTAGGTTAATGTGTTTGCTTTGCATTTGCCATTGATCAAAAAGCACGTGAAGTCAGTTATTCCAGTTCAGTCAAAAGGCAGTGCTTTGCTTCAACCACCATATTGCAGTTGTGTACCTCAGTCCTATGTAAACACGTAGAAGGTGGTATGGCCTTGTCCTGGGCAATGAAGGCTGCCAGGCAATGCATCCTAGAGTTTCTTATGCGAAGAACAAACAGATTGCTCCTGAAATCTTCAGAACAAGCTCCAAGCCTGGGAGCCAGTCAAGTAACCAAAGGACTGTAAGATACAGTTTTATTTTCACCCATGCCTGACATAACTGGTCAGGGGCAATTACGAGATGAACCAGATCGATCAAGATAGCTTTGTAACAGGAAATATATGCAAATACTTATATGAGAAGGATGTAAATAGAACCTTATATTATGCCTCGATGTCAGTCTTAAGAATTAGTGTTAAAAAGCACGTTAAAAAAGTGTTAAACTTTGCCCTTGCAAAGACTCCTAGAAAATCAGCACAAGATACATCTGCACCGGAGTCTCCAATCAGCTACTGATTCTGTGGGTCCCAGAATTACTGTGCCCCCCTGAGGAAACTGAACTGCTCCTCCACACCTCGGAGGTGTGAGCTGATCCTTCTCTTCTTACCTGAAGGAGAGAAGGGCTAAGGGGCACGTCCATACCTCATTTTCAAATGAAATGTCTGCTTTTGGTTTTGGGTGTATGGGGGGAGTGTGTATCTTAACCTGCACTGAACATCTGTGTTTAGGCAGGTGAATTGCTTCCTAGAAGCTGTCACAGTCCCATGTCAGTCCTTAAGCCCCACTGTGGAGCTGGACCGTAGCCCTCTTTTCCACATGTCATTTCACAAAGTGGGGAGTTTCTGCAGGTTATAGTACACTATTCTGAAGCCTTTCCACATTCTGCTTTGCTTAACAAAGGCATCTGCTTAATTTAAGTACCAAATTAAAATCTAGTTTAAAAGATTTTTAGTATTTGTATGTGTATATATATTTAGAATCTCATGTTTATGGGAAAGGCCTGTCATTTCCTTATCGCAGTATAAACACAAGGTATGAATAAATTGCATAGCACAGTGTTCTTTCACTGCAACCTTTAAGTGTTCTTAATATCTAAGAAAAAAAAAGTTAATAGATACTGTTACAAAGTAGTCCAGTTTATGTATTTGCGATGGGGTCTTTGGGTATAATACTGATTCTGCGCAACTGTGAAGCTGAACAATTTCCACTGGTTTTTGTGCACTCTGGATTGCCATTGATGGCAGCAGAATCTCACCCTTACATTTTCGTGTTCAGTATTCTGGACATCAAAAGTTTGTATTTATGTTAAACTGTTTATTTGTTGAATTTCTCTAATTAGTTACTAATTATAGCCTTTTGAAGCAGAGTACCTCCTTGCTTACTGGAGGCCTATGCAGTAAGCCATGATCTTTTCAGTAATTTAGTTTTCTGCCTAGAATTATTTGGCTTCTTTTACTTAAACAAATAGGAAAGTACTGAAAAAATGCCTAGAAATTACAGCTAAAAAGTCTTCCATCCAGTTGTCTGCAGAAAGAAATAATTTTGCGGAGGACAAGGTAAGTCCCATATAATCAGGGTCTACTTTATAACCCAAATTAAAGTTTTTTAAGCTATATAGGTTACACTAAATGACAATCTGACATTTAATAAGAAGGCATAAATAGCTAATTAATGTCAGAACTTGATTTTTTTTTCAATGCTTTTGTCTTTTAAGAAGAATAAGACCACCCATCCAGACACCACTTAAGCACTTGAAAGAATAGTTGTAATTTCTTTAGTACAAATAAATTTCTTTAGTACAAATAGGAAGAACATTAAAGCTAATTCAGAAAAGGATAATTAAATGATTAAAAGCAGGTCTAAGCTGCTATACAACAAAACTGAAAGCTCTAAGGGCCAGGGATCTTATCCAAAGAAATGGGTGATAAAGCCACCAGTGACTGCACTGAAAACAGGATCGTGCTCCAAATCTTGCTCAATTTTCCCATTTGATTACTTCTACTAATGCCACTGATAAAGCAGAAATTTGATCAGAATTCTTAATCTCCTGCTTCCCCTTCTTGCATGTTAATTAGAAACAAAGTCTGCTTCCAGTTACATATTTCATCATATTTACCTTATTTTTATTTTTCTTGCACTGTAAAAAAGGAACTTTTTCAGCAACTTGTGAAAACATGTCACATAGAGGTTAAGACTTAGCCAACCTGTATGGAGTCAGATGAATCTAAGCTTTCACATCTTGCTTCCTGTGTTTAGTTAACAAACAATGGCCTATGGAAAAACAGGGTAAACCAGGGAGTCTCATACTGGAAGAAAATATGCCTCGGTGGCCATGTGTCCTCAACTGCCTTGAGGATTGTCAGAGTCACCTCGTGCATGGCTGGGAAACTAGAACTGGAGGGGGGCTGACCTGGTCTAAAGCAACTGCTGCTGGACAAGAGGTCTGATGCAAACAGAATTTTTTTAACTTCTTCAAAGCACAGGGATGAGTTTTAAAACATTTCAAAGGCTCCTCCCAAGTGGTTACAAATTTTTCCTGAGTTCTCAGTATCCTAACATATTAAGAACAGGCTTTATATAGGGTAGGAATACTGATACAAGAGAGAGGGCAGGTCAGAATTTTTCTACCAGATTATTTCCCCATAGAAAAAGGGTATTTTAGCTTTGCTGATTTTATCCAGTGCTATGTAGCTTGGAATAAAGTATTTTGCTTTAGACTGATTTGGCATAAAGTGAAATATCGCTTCGTAGCAACTGTTTTATTTCATGCTGTTTCAGTGTTAAAACTGCGTTACTTTACCATGACGTGTTGGCACAGAGGATTGTGCTTCAGCTGCCCACTGCTTCAGTCCTCTCTTGGCCTGGGCACTGGCGTCTGGTAAGAATCTCCTATGAGCTGCAAGAATTCAGCAGTATGTTCACTCTTATCCAGGCAATTTTACTGCTTGGATTTTTGTAAGACCAAAGGTCATAGCCAACATGCCAGTCTTGTTCAAAATTATGCACTGAGATTTTGTGTTTGGAAAAGTATACTACAAAGCCAACTGAGAAGTCAAGATCACAAATACATATCTCTTTAAACCAGTCAACTATTTTTTTTTCTTATTTTGTCTAGTTGCTGGTGCAGCAAGGCTAATAAACTTCTTATAATAAAAAATACGTACTCAAATTTCTCTCCTTTCATCTATTTTTCATTATTAATAGTTTCAAGGCAATTTTTCCACAAGCATTTATTACTGCTCTACCTCTGGTCCAGATGAAGTCAATGGGAGTTTTTACTACTGATTTCCACAACAGCAGAGCTATGTGAACAATGAATACATTTGACCACTCATCTGTTACAAAAATAAGCTATTAATTTTTAAGAATCTGTGTCTATAGATTACAAAGAGTTGAAAGCATTGAAATTTATAAATGGGCTGGTTTGCTTCAAGCATTTCATCTGTTTTTATTTTCTCCTTTCAATGCCAGTTAAAACCAGTCTTCTCTCTTTCCAAGTTACTGCTCGGAGGAAAATGAGTACACAGAAAGTCAGAAAAAATGTCTCAGCAGTTATCCTGGCTACAGCCAGCCACAACAGGAGTACAAGGCATGTAACAGCTGGGTCTTCACAAGCTCCTAAAGATCTAGTTGAGACTGTGACCCTCTGTATTAAGACACATTGTGATATAACATGTAGGGCCTTGTCAAACCAGCAGGCAGGCCTGCTTCCCCAGCACTTTTCAGAGGTCCCATGAGGCAGCGTAACTTTCATGTGTCTTAAAATACCTTTTTTGAACTATCACTATTGAACTTTCCACTTTCCAGACAAAGGAGACAGCGCACGACTCAGCAAAAAGATGGAACCATCTGTCAGTGGAGAAGGGGTTTGGAATAATCCCCTTAGCAGAATCAACGCTTGGTTTCTCTATGTTCTAAGCTGCTTTACTTCGCATTTAGCAAACATGCAGGCACAGTGATCAAGAAAGGGAGAGAATCTTTAAAAGCACCAAAGGCAAGACAGTAAAGCAGAAATAGTGCTAAGATCTTTAAAGGGACTTCAGCAGCTTTCACACGTATTTTAGCCATTCAGCAGGCTCGCTTTTGTACAGACTAGGCATTTAAGAAAAGCCTTTGATATAGTATATAGATATACAGATTTCAGCAAATTTGCTTCAATCGAAATTACAATCTGCAACTTTTTCCAAAGGTTTCTCAGCTTGCTTTTATTGTTGAGCAGCCTGTTCTTGCCATTTGGCATCCTTGCACAATTAATATATTTTTCTATCTATTTGCATTATACAGGTTCCTGACAGGTCATTCAGTAAGATCATCCTTATAATGTATAATGGTTATTTGAGGCTATCAGATGCATTTCTTATTAGTCATCAGTGATAAATACTCACTTGGAGAGAGGTTTGAGTGCCATACAAGGCACCACTGCTAGAGTTCATGTTTGCCTACTTAGAGTGAAAGGAACGGAAAAAAATAAATCTTTTGACCAATGCTACAGCTTTTTATAAATTCCACTGGAGACAGTCAGACTTGTAGACTAAAGAGATGGCTGAATGCTCAGCAGAACAGCTTAAGATGTCAAAGAGCTAGGTTCAGATGAATCCCTTGGCCTCTTCTGTGTAACTCATGACTAAGAAGGACAAAGGGAGAGTCCCGTGAGAGGTAGTCCTGAGAGACAAAGGAGCCCAGGAAGGCTGGACGCTCTTCAAGAGGGAAATCCTAAAGGCCCAGGAGCAGGCTGTCCCCATGAGGCACGGCACACAATTAAAGGGTGGGGAAAATGGCTGGCCTGGATGAACAAAGAGCTCTTGATGGGACTTAAGGAAAAAAGGAAGGTTTACCACCTTTGGAAGAGGGGACAGGCAACTCAGGAGGAGTACAGAGATCGTGTTAGGTCATACAGAGAAAAAATCAGGAAGGCAAAAGCCCAGCTGGAACTCAACCTGGCAATTAATATAAGGGACAACAAAAAAAGTTTCTATAAATACATCAACAAAAAGAGAGTGACAGAGAATGTCCATCCCTTACTGGATGCGGGGGCAAACCTTGCAACCAAGGACAAGGAGAAGGCTGAGATACTTAATGCCTTCTTTGCCTCTGTCTTTAATAGTCAGACCAGCTACCCCCAGGGTGTTCAGCTTCTTGGGCTGGAAGATAAGAATGGAGAACAGAACAACGCCCCTGTAATCCAGGAGGAAGTAGTTAATGATTTGCTTATGCACCTGGACACGCATAAGTCTATGGGGCCGGATGGGATTCACCCAAAGGTTCTCAGGGAGCTGGCAGGAGAGTTCACCAAGCCTCTCTCCATTATCTGTCAACAATCCTGGTCAACAGGAGAGGTGCCGGATGACTGGAGGGTGGCCAATGTGACGCCCATCTACAAGAAGGGCCGGAAGGAGGATCCCGGAAACTACAGGCCTGTCAGCCTGACCTCGATACCAGGAAAGATCATGGAGAGGATCGTCCTGAGTGAGCTCTCACGGCAAGGGAAGGGCAGCCAAGGGATCAGGGCCAGCCAGCATGGGTTTAGGAAAGGGAGGTCCTGCCTGACCAACTTGATCTCTTTCTATGACCATGTGACCTGCTTTCTCGATGAGGGGAAGGCTGTGGATGTTGTCTATCTGGACTTTGGTAAGGCCTTCGACACCGTCCCCCACGGCATTCTCCTGGAGAAACTGGAGAATCATGGCATAGACAAGTGTACTCTTCACTGGGTTAAAAACTGGCTGGGTGGCCGTGCCCAGAGAGTTGTGATTAATGGGGTCAAAATTCTCTTGGCGGCCGGTCACCAGTGGTGTCCCTCAGGGCTCAGTTTTGGGGCCAGTCTTGTTCAATATCTTTATTGATGATCTAGACAAGGGGATTGAATGCACCCTCAGTAAGTTTGCAGATGACACCAAACTAGGTGGGAGTGTTGATCTGCCTGAGGGTCAGAAGGCTTTACAGAGGGATCTAGACAGGTTGGATCAATGGGCCAAGGCCAATGGGATGAGGTTTAATAAGGCCAAGTGCCGGGTCCTGCATTTTGGTCACAACAACCCCGAGCAGTGCTACAGGCTTGGGGCTGAGTGGCTGGAAAGCTGCCCAGCAGAAAAGGACGTGGGAGTGTTAGTGGACAGCCGGCTTAACATGAGCCAGCAGTGTGCCCAGGTGGCCAAGAAGGCCAATAGCATTCTGGCTTGTATCAGGAATAGCGTGGCCAGCAGGAGCAGGGAAGTCATCGTGCCTCTGTACTCGGCACTGGTGAGGCCTCACCTCGAGTACTGTGTTCAGTTCTGGGCCCCTCACTACAGGAAAGACATTGAAGTGCTGGAGCGTGTCCAGAGGAGAGCCACCAAGCTGGTGAGGGGTCTGGAGAACAAATCCTATGAGGAGAGGCTGAGGGAACTGGGCATGTTTAGTTTGGAGAAGAGGAGGCTGAGGGGAGACCTCATTGCGCTCTACAACTACCTGAAAGGAAACTGTAGAGAGGCAGGGGTTGGCCTCTTCTCCCAAGGGAATAACGACAGGACCAGAGGAAATGGTATGAAGCTGCGGCAAGGGAGATTTAGATTAGATATTAGGAAGAATGACTTTACTGAAAGAGTGGTCAGGCACTGGAACAGCCTGCCCAGGGAGGTGGTGGAGTCACCATCCCTAGAGATGTTTAAGAAACGTGTAGACATGGCTCTTCAGGGCATGCTCTAGTGCCCAAGATTATTGGTTTGTGGTGGGGTGTTGTGTGTGGGGTTGTGGGTGTGGAGTTTAGTTGGTGGGTGCTTTTTTTTTTTTTTTAATGTGGTTGGACTCGATGATCTCAAAGGTCCCTTCCAACCACTAAGATTCTGTGATTCTGTGAAAGGAACTCACCATTAAAAATGTTTCATAAAGCAGGGCAAGGTGCAATGCCTCATCCTATACTGTATGCATCATATGAAATGTGGCAGGTCTCTTCTGGAGAGCTGTTGCCTTCCATATGCATGTTAAAGAAGCGTATGCTATGGTACCACTTGCACATTAAAACAAATGAATATTTTCCCTGTTTTTAAAGTTGTGAAAATTCCACTCTGTTTGAATCCAAATATTACTAACGTGTCATGAGAATTAGTATTATTCAGTTATTCTAAAAATAAATACGTAGCAAAAACTCCTTGACGTTGAAACATCGTAACAGAAAAATTAAATGAGAATGCTGTTGAAACCACTGAAAGGCACAATCCTGATTGAATCTGGGATTTTATTCAAGTGAAATTTTACCTTTTCGTCAGCTTTTCTTTGGGCTTGAGAGATGTTGAAAAGAGGCAGGCATTAGGGTTTTTTTTCTTTTGTTTTTAAATACCACCAATATAACCTGCTACTACTGCCCTCTCAAAAACATCTACCCCCCTTCTCTCTGTCTTCGCAGATAAGCCACTCTTTTGACAGACTAGACTTGTAATGATCTGTCCAAAAGCTGTCTGTAAATACTTTAGGCGAACAGAATAGGAAATATTTAAGAGCACCCTGAAAAGTCAAAGCATTGATACCCAAAATATATATTTACTTCCCAGTCATCTTACATGTATACGAGAGAAAAAGTTGAAGCGTGTTAGGGCTTCAAAGCAAAACCTTAAAGGTATGCACTAAGCAAAGTACATATGGCTGGGGCTGGACCTTTAATGCTCATTGTCAGCAAATACCCCTGTCATATGTTAGTTGTAGATGCTGGCTTGGTTTCGGAAAATCTAGCCGTGCACCCGGAAGGGCAGTTACACTGTTTGGAATTCCACATGCTGGCAAGGCCTTTGTTTAAAACTGACTCACTCAAAGACCCTGCCTAGGGTTGCAACTAAGTAAGCACTTGAAATGACCTGCCAGCCCACCAGGTAGTGCCTTTCCAGCAGATTGAAAATTATTTTAATGCCAAACATATGAAGATGACCTGGGTAAGAGATAAGAGGCATGTTTCAAATGCCAAAAGGAAGCTCAGAAAAGAGCCCCTAGTTCTCCCTGGCAGCAAGTAGGAATGATGACTGTTTCTCACTAAACCTGCTCAGAAATGCTCTCCAAGAGCACAGAAAAGAGCTCCTCCTTTACTTCTGCCTTTATCATCTGTAAGGCTGCCAAGCGCAATCTTCCACCTGGGCAAAGTACAGAACTATGTGAATAGTTATCACCTTAAATGATAAGTAAAAGCTCTCATAAAGAGGTTATGACATGTATGCATTAAACCAAAACCAACAGGAGTGAAATATAATGGGATACAACCAGATCTCTTCATGCATGTTTCATCAAAATGGATCTGTTAAGGAGAAAAAAATTAAGATATGAAGTCTTTAGTCATGTCTGTGACTCTGTCAATAGACAGAAAGTACCATAGTTTCTCCACAGACTACTCTTTAGATTAGAGAAGGAATGAAGCAAGTAGGATTGTGAACGTGAATTGCGAATGTGAATGTGGGTGTGCACGAAGTAAATTATGTGCATGCATTGGAAAATAATTAGATTAAACAGAGGAAAGGATGCAGAGAAGAATAGTCATTTTTCCCATTTCACAGAAGGTGATCTAAAGCCCAATGTGGATGAGAACCTTCTCCAAGAACACACAGAAAGTCTCTGGCAGAGCCAGGGTACAAACCCATAGCACGTAATTCCCAGAGCTTGAACCACAGGCTCATTCTTAACCATTGAAGAATCTTTTCTCCCAAGACTTCAGCTGTTCCTATTACATATGCTCCAGTTAAGCCATAAACTGGCATACAACAGCATGGCTTGGATTTCCATTCCTTTCCCATAACTCTGAGCATTTTTATGGCAGGCACCAGAATAACTGCCCTTGTTTCAGCTAGGAAGCTTTTCCTCAGGTTTAGGCCTATGGCAGACAAAAGAACTCATGCTTCATCAGAAAAATATTTATTTTTCCATCAGGAAAACCCTGTATTTAAAACTTTCAGAAGAGGGAAAAGGCTTCTCTTCTCTTTGAAAGAATTTTTTTCAAATTGAATTTAAAAAAATCAGCTTTGTCAAGACTTGTAGTATAATTTTTGATAAAGAATATATGTTAATGACATTTTCATTAAGTGCTAACACGATGGAAAGATAGAAAAATATGGATATATTGAGAGAAAAAAAAAGTTTTTTCTGCCTCTTCAAATGTCTTATAAATTGTATTTTTGGGTTTGTGGTTTGGTGTTTTTTCCCCCAAATAAACTCCTTCTATTAATTTATTTAGGCAAGTTGTTTTTAAAAGACTTCTTAATTTCCTTCAGATGCTAACATTTTTTTTTTCATGCATTTTAAGTTAGGAAATAATTTACTTCTTTCAGGGCGTTTAGTGGTATTTCCTCCAGAAACCTCTGACCAGGTGTCTGATCTGTATCTGGTCTTTATAAGAACTAGTGTTCTCTTCAAAAGGAGTTTTGAAAAGAGCACAAAACCCAGTTTCATAGTTCTTCTAAAAATCGGGCTTGTGTCTACATCTAGTACTGACTTTCTGCACTGGATAAATTTAACCCAGTGCAATGATTTGACAGGACAACGTTCACGAGGATTAAGTCATGACTCCACTGAAGTCAACGACAAAGCCCCCAGTTGACTTCAGCAGAGCCAGGATTTTACTCCTCTTAAATATTAATATAATAGGATTGCACTATCTGATGGTATCTTATGTCAAATCTTCCATAAAATATACATGCCTTTATGTTTATTCCTCTTTCACTGAGAGATATATTGGGCCTGTTGATCAAGAGGTGTACAACAGCATGTTATCATCATGTGGGCTTGAATCATAGCCTGAATGGCTGGTACACTTTCCCCCCATGACTCTGGAAAGTATTTGGAGACAAAAGACACATGCTCCAGGACGATGCTGCCTGTATGTGAGCTCTTGCTCCTCAGAAACAAGTTTTTCAGCATCCTACACCAAGTCAAGTTGCTTCTTAGAGCAGCTGAATGTTCGTTCATGAAATTGTTTAGCATTTTAATAATCCTATATAGGAAAAGCTAAAAAGAAAAGCTTTTCTCATATGCATATAGGATGCATAAAGAATATGCATCTCATATTTAATCTCTCATACCGGAAGCATTTTCGGCAGTATGTAACCTTGGAAAGGCTTACATGTGCTTATTCTTTGGTTTGGATTCCTATCATAAGTTTTAGAACATGTTAGGATCATGCTGCAGGCTGATGGTTTAACTGACACACAGAGAGCCAGACTGAATCACAGGGCATCGCTCAAACAGAGAGCGCCATCGCAAAGGGAATACACAGCGGTGATACAATTTTACTGCCCTGGTAACAGTATAGTTATTATTCCTGACCTTAAAGCCTTGGTGAGCAGGAATGTAAAGGAAAAAGAAACAGGAAAAAGAAAAAAGAAACTTCATGGTTAGAGAGAGTTCTTGGCTTCTTGGATTTGCATTTCATAGGAAATAATTTTCATTTTATTCTAAAGATAAAATAGATCAGAGGTCCACTGTTGAACAATGAATCCAAAGTATTTTCCACGTAACCCAGTTGTACTGAGCAGTTCATCAATGTATAACATAAGAGCCAGATTTACAGATCCTTCGGGGAAAGACAGCGTGCCATGGTTTCCAGGGAAACCAATGCTACAAAAGAGAGTTTTTTCGCTTGATCAAGTGCAGTGAAGGAACTTACATAGAAATGTTGTTTAGCATTATGCTTTATAGGTGAACTGATGTCCGTAAGGATCCTCTTAATATAATAATAGGGCAAAAACTCATGTGTCCTCCCCAGGATGCTTCTTTAATCTTCACTCAGTTTGCCTCAAATCTTGATATCCCTTATTATCAGTTATTAGTTTTGCCAAATGACAAATTATCAGTGGCCTCTCACTGGTAGAAGAAAAGAAGAGCTTTTTTGCTAATGCCAGCCACTCTTTATTGAGAAGCCTACCGTTTGGCAAACAGATTTTGCTGTTCCCGTTTGCATGGTATCCTCCTTCTCAGTGGGTCTGATATTGGCGGTGGCTCGCAGCCTGCCAGAAAAGACAGACAGCATCTTCATGACAACCTAAGCCTCATCGGTGTCTGCTCAGGTAATCACTCACACCATGATGAATCATCTCTTAGAGCAGACTAGCCTAAGCAGAAACACCAGGTATAGCTTGGCAAGGCCCAGTTGCATATACTAATTGTACATAAAGCCATCTCTCACATGCTCCTGATCCTAAAGACACTATAGCTGGGTACAAGAAGAAAAGGGAGTTCGTACAGATGAAAATGAAGTTTCTCATAGGAGCAAATTTTATTTATTTGGATGACATTTTCTGCAAGAGAACTGTGAAGATGTTCAGCAGTAAAGAAACACAGAACTGTGCCAAATACAAGGGCTGAAGCATGACTGAATAGTAAAAGCCTACAGCAAGCAACAGAAATGAGAACAGGCAGGGAAGAGCGCAGAGAAAATATTAGGGACCAAGGTGAAGGCTAAGGGGGAAAAAGTTGGTTTATTAGATGAAGAATTATATCTGCCATTTTGACGACAACACTTTGTAGAATGAAAGTGGTATTTAACCAAATAAGGAACAAGAAAAGATTAAAGGTTGACATACAGTAGAGAAAAAGGTCAATTGCGGACAAGCAACAACTGAACAGAAACCTGGCTCTGGGATACATAGAAATGACTGTGCTGTCCCTAGGGTTTTCGTGAGCGGTGTCATACCACCTCCAACACTGTCAAGAAGCTTTGCTGCTCAGCCAGAGCTGGCCCTGGACCCCTTTGTTTCCAAATACAGCTTGGCAGTATTGGCGGCAGCAAAATTAACGCTTCTGATATCCCCCTGCCTGCGAAAGTACCACACTCCCAGCCTCTTAACTATTTTACTTATTGGATAGTCAAGTTGTGGTAATTTTGCCTTGTTTATACCAGTGAAGGGCTCCTTTACTATAATTACAGAAGCTACAAATAAGATAATTGCATTCCAAGTATTCTAGAAAAAGAAATTAATTTTTCTTTGACAGAACTTGTTTTAATATCTGTATTTTCTTAACCTTGATGTTACCAAGCAAACAGGATCTGCAAAAACAGCCAGGGCAAATATGTCCAAAGCCTTCTCTTCACACTGAGTGTCAGGCTCACAGGAAAAATGCCCTATCACGCAGAGCAGAAGACTGACCTGGCTGGCCTTCTGCTGACAGACTGAGACTCCATGCATCCGTTTTCTTTTCTTCTGAGGAAGATCCAAAGTATTTTACCAATTAATGATGATAAAACTCAGCGAGGGGATCATTTAGGGAAAGGCACTGGAGCAGCTAATTATGATGGGGATTATCCTATTCTGTGAGGTAAAATGGTAGTAACTAATAAACGGCAAGATTAATCAAACATGCCGGACTTGGAAAGAGCAAGAATGCATAGTGAGATACGGGGCCATTAGTAAGAGCAAGATTTGAGAAGAGCAGGAGACTGGGCACTCTCTATTTGTAGTCCCGTCTTTCCAAATACAGCTATTTACACGCACATGGACATTATGTGCGCTGGGTGTCATGATTTGGGCCAGACTGGCCACTGAAACGAACGAGAGTACCTTCATTGGCACTGTCAATAAATAAATTGACAGTGTGATAAATGCAAGTCTGAGCCAACCTGATGCCTTATTTACTTTCCAGGATTGTGGAAGTACTTGAAACACTAACTAGCTACACTAATCAGAATGGTTAAGACTCATGAACCGCTTAATCACCATCTTTTCTTAATTCTGCAATGATTGTTTAAAGGTGACCTGATTATTTTGTTTTGTAAAATCCTTTGTTTTCACTTTAGTTTCCAAACCTTTGACTGCTTTGTGAATGCTCATTTCTTAGTCGATTTTGTATCTTGCTGTATCCAAATCAAAACAGAGAGAGAAGTGATATATTTGCTCATGGCTAGGAAGCTTTGCTAATAGCAGTAAATTGATTTTCTTCCATCACCTCTGTTTAAAGCTGTGGTATTTTCTCTAGACTTGTTGCTGAACAGTTACAAGGTCTCACAGTAATAAGGCTTAGAACAACAGACTTTAAAAATATTACCTTACATATATACCACCATTCTAAATTCCAGGGAAATCTGTATCTTCTTTTAGCCATGTATTCCTGTAAGGCCCATGTAAGGCCCTGTAAGGTACCTGTTTCAGTAGATATTTAAATCATGGAAAGAAAACTGAGAAAGCTGAGACCCCTGCAGCTATAGCCACTATGTCCTCTTTTTCCTGAGTTTATACACAGTTCTGGATGAGGCAGTCCTTCCTTGAAGGGAACTTGTACAGATCCTTAAGGCAGCTGATTCTGTGCTTGCTCTACAAAGAGTTATTTAAACTGAGATGTCATTGAATTTCATCGAATTTCCTTAACACTGCTCTGCGCCTGGCTTGCACAGTCCCCTAAAAGACTTTTCAAACGCACTCAGAAAGAGATATCTGGGAAAAAACAACACAGATTTGTAGTCCTGACTATCTGGAGCTGTGACGAACCTGTTAAGAAAAGAAAAGCAAGAAGATCTTTCAATTTCCTTACAGATATGCGTACAAAATACTGTATCCTGGCTGATATGCGGAGGCAGAAGCAGTTTTTCCTTGGAAGGCAGCAGATGTACAAATGTGTGTGTGCATGTGTAGGGAAGGGGGGCGTCCTGCTTCAAAATAGCTGAGAAAGATGACTCTACAACAGATCTTGGCAGTCGGAACGGATGTGTTCAATCTGAGCGAAAGATGCTGCTCACATGGTATGCAACAAAGCAAAAATGACATTCGGTTTATTCAGCTTAGGAATCAGATTTTTTTAAATGTGTTTTCCTCCCTCTAGCGCATTAGGATTCAATTTCTATTATCCTTTCTAGAACTATATTTTTTATAAAGTCTTCTAATACAAGCTGAATTAGATACTGATATACATACTGATTATATACTGATACTCCTTCACTGTATTTGGAGTATCTATATTAAGTCTATGTGCATGTATCCCTTCCTCATATAATCAAATGTTTAAAAAAGTCTGAAGCTCACGAGTACAGGCCTGCAGGGCTTGAAAGAATATGCTTGATTACTTCAAAGTCCCCGATTTATCAAATGCTGCTTCATGTTGCTATACCTCTTCTGGGGTTTTTTGGAGTTTTTCTCGGGGGAGGAAAGGAGTTGATTTTGGAGTGGTTTGCTTTTTGTTGAGGGTTTTTTTAACTTCTGCCTGTGCTGCCTGATCTCCATAAAAGGAGACCCATGAGAAGCGTTTAGATAGCTTTGCAGTGCCTCATGGCTGGGTAACACTTCAAGAATTCCAGACTTCCTGAAATGTAATACTTTTCAGGTTGCATAACTGTTCAGTTTGTTTAAGCTCAATATAAAAGAATCCCTGAAAAGGAAGTCAATGAGCACAAAGTTCTCTCTTCTCTCCTCCCAGGTGTTATACATAGTGATTGAGGGAGGAATTTTTTTTATATATAAGCATTCCATTTAACTTCTATATTTCTTTTATGTGATAATAAGCAGTAAAAGCATCCAGTCGACAAATTACTAAAATCAGAAATGTTACGTGTAATGTTGCACAGCTTCAGAGGGGCAGTTATATAAGTAATTGTGGCCACAGAGACTTCTACGGCAAAATTTCCATCTAAAGTGAGATGCTCAGTCAGAGACTAACCGGACTGTACAACTGCAAGTCCTCCTCGTTTTTCATCCAATATTCATGCTCGAAGCAATATTCAGCAATATTTTCCTAAACTTGATTACTAAGCAAGGAAAATTAGATCAGTACTCCTTTAATAAAACCTATATCTTCCTCTTACATTGGAACAGGCAGAGGGAAAACAACAACTTGTTCTTTTAATCCATTCTCCTATTACAATGTAAACATTTTTTGCCTTCTCCTCCGTGTATCTGTACCGTTATCGATCATCAACTGCCCTTCCCCGTCCTCTCCAAATTCCTTTCATGGTAAACAAAACCAGAAGCATTTTTCAACCCTGAAAACTGGACCTCTGCCTTAACTAAACAGTTTCTTTATTAGCTGAGGTTCTCATTTGTGTCTTTGGGCCATTACACGTGACCTTTGAGGACCTCCAATGCATAAACTATACCTCTTTATAGAGGCAGCCAGCTGAAAAGCTGGCGTTCTCCCAATGTCACTGCACACATTTATTGATCAAGTGTTGCCATGCATTGAAGTGTTCTTATTCTATTGCCATCTATACTGACATTGTTTAGGGCCACCTTAGCAAATTATTCCGTGCAATGTTTGGTCATGCAAACAAGCATGTGTTTTTCTACAAGTTATAAAAAGTCTCTTGCTGTTATTTTTCCCTGTGTATCTTTGGCCGTGCAAACTAAAGCCTGTGGCAAGGATTTAAATACTTGTCTGTGCTGAGAAGGAAGGTAATGAAAAAAAGATAAATATGGTGGAATTTTTGTGGGAGAACATTCCTTTGCACTACCTGTACTCAGAGGTACTATTTAAGTGTTGGGAAATGCATTTCTTCCACCATTTCCCCCTTAGCTTTGGAAATTTTAACATATAACTATATTTGGAAGGAAAGAGCCTGGCAGTGGAGGAAGCACACAAGGAATTATTTTTGGAATGCTCTTTCTAATGATAAAATGTATTTCTGCTCTCCTGACTCCTCTTTCCAGTCCAATTTCACTTTAATCGTCCTGCACTGAAATCAAAACCCTGAATTATAATACAGACATTGCTTTTTAATTCCTGGGCAAAGTGTTCGCTTAGGCTGGCTCAAGGACAGTTAAATTTGAGAAATGAAAAAGTAGTCCTTTAGCATGACTAGATCAAATAGGAGACATAGGTAAATAGAAAGGTAGTAACTATGGTCTAAACTCTAATTGCTAATTTAATTAGAAAAAAAAATAAAATTAATGATTAATCCTTGATTGTCTCCATTCTGAGAAAGCAATGATCAATACTACACAATGACCCCATGATGTTCTCTCTTCCATACCAGATAACAACCCACAACCTCAAGCACCTTCTCAGCAGAGCCCAAGGACAATAATAGCATGGAGATACCTGCAGTGAGGAGAGCGCACAGAGTGTTACCCTCTTGCTGTACTGTGAACCAGGGTGACAGAGGCAGGCACAGGGCCATTGGCCTGCATGGCTGTCATGTTGACACTTCTTTTGGCGTTTTGCTAACTATAAATGTCAAAGACTAACACTGCTTAAGAACGCTGCATCTAAGTCTGTCATATTCTGGCACTCCTGCAGCCTAAGACACCCCAGCTTGGCAGCGGGGAAGGAACACCTCCACTGCCCGCCCATTCTTCATGGTCCCATCCTAGGCCTGATTATTGTATGAGACTAAAAGTAGGAAGTATTAAAAATGTACATACATACCAAAAGTAAAGTATTAAACACTTTGCATTCATCCCGTCTTTCTTGAGGCAAGTTGCTTCATTCATCTTATAGCATTTACTAGTAGTTATAACTACTGCAGGGCATAATAGGATTGATTCACCATTTTCCTGGATCTCCAGTGGTCATTTATACTGGGCAGTGCAAGGCATAAGGAATAATGAGGCCTAGGTGTCTTTGGAAATTAATTCTGTGCTTTTTCTTTTAAAATTTATTTCAAGCGCGTTACATTGAACTAAGTATGGAAACCAAATTCTTGAGAATTATCACGTCTTTCTAGAGAGGACTAGCATTTAAGCCAAACATCAACAGCACAAGCTTAACATGGTTTAGTTTTTCTTGATTTATTTTTAGAGTAATCAATTTATTACCACATGTTCTTTTCTATTCACTGAAGATCATGACTTTAATGTGTGAGGCACCTGACTAAAGAGTATCCTCCGTACCACAGACGTTCTCTATGAGAGAAAGGGCATGGAGGAAATCAAGTCTGGGCTGTGGAAGGATGTGAGCAGAGGGAATACTTCCACTTCGGCATCTAGAGCTACATTTGGAAAACTGTGAAATGGGTGCTCCAGTGTCACATTGCACCCCAGACCCACCTCTAGGGTGATTGTGAGAAATAGGGGATTTGAATTTCAGCTCATTGTGAACACCACTTGTCTGTGGAGATTGGTTTCTCAGGCAAGACAGAAACACATTCTCAGTAATTATGACTCGATTGCTTATGAAGAACAGCACTTCTAGAAGAGTTTCCTAGCAGCTTACCAAGCAAATGCTTTCCTTTTGGCCTGCTATCACCATGAACATGGTTAAACTTTACCATGGAAAGGCTTCAGATGAGACAACAGAATAAACAAATATTCATTCTTATGCAAAAATCCCCCAGAAAGACACAGATATTTAAATGCGCACGGCCACGTGTCGCTGTTACAGAACTCCCCTCTCATCCAGTAAATGCAGCTTCAGTAGAGCTTCATCCAGTAAATGCAATATATTGCAGGTAGAGCTGGAGGCTCATTGAGAGTCTCCTTTTCATGCCCTGAAGTAGCCAAAAGTTTCCATGCAAAGCATTTGCTTTACCTCTCTGGCCTCTGCATTTAAAGCCAAGGAGAAAGCCAGACTGAGGGAATGGCAAGGTACTGTATGTTCAGGTGCCCAGGGGGCTGGGTTGCAGACAGTTCCTTCTCTGTTGGGACCTGATGCCTTGAGAGATCTCCCCAGGGGTACTGAATTATCCTTTACCCTACCCCTCCTCCTCCTCCTGCTGCATCTTTCCATCTTAGCCTGCGCTTAGAGAGGTAATTGACCCCTGCATCTTGATCTAGCCCCAGCCTTTCTGAACATAAGGTTGGAAATGGTATCACACAGTGGCTTCCACTTCCCACCTGTTCCCATGTATGGTGGAAACCCTAATAAGATATCAAAGCAGATTTAAACACATTAAATAGAAATTAGCCAGACTGCTGCTTGCCGAAGTCAGGGAAGAAAGCAAAATAAAATACACACATTTATAAAGCCAATAAAAGAGCGTTTAGAACTGACAGTATTCCATCTCGTAAGCAAAAGGTTACACAGAGAGATTTCTATGTACACTTGTATCTCTTCATATGTGGCCCAACATAGTAATGCCTACCATATTGTATCTTTGCACACTGTGTGCACCATGAAACTTAAAAAGGATTAAAGATACCGGATATATCTGAAAGAAGAGAAGATGTGAAAAAAAAAAAAAAAGGAAAAAAAATAATTTCAAAACAGTATTATCGCTTATTATTGCAATAGCATCTTAAATTTGCCAGGGAACCATTAAGCTACTCACTGTGTATCCACAAAGTGAAAACCAGACATTTCTCTTTGCAATGTACAGTCGAAGGAGATTAAAAAAGCCCAACACAGTAAGTGGCACAAGCAAGCACATTACTGAAAGGACAGGTATGGGATAAGATGGATGACAGATGTTGATTTCTGCTGTGTTGCAAACATTTTCCACCAGTCACATTGAAAAGAAATCGTGTCAGCATCACATTTGATTAAGCAGCCACCAAACAATGAATGATTACTGGGGTTTCGTTCCATAAGCAAATAAAAAGGGTTACCTAGATATTAACTCAGCATAAAAATATTTTGCTGCCTTCCATAGAAACCTTTCTCAAGACTTTTACTTCATTTTTTCCCTTTGTTGCTGTTATAAATCTCGTGATAACTGGTACCTCATTTTCTTTTCTGTAAAAATTTCAGAATTTAATACAAAGTGATGTCTTTTAATAGATTTTTGTTTAGCATGTGTAGAATTTGTTAAAAAATTTGATCCCTGCTCCCAAATTCAAGGGGCTGGTTCAAAAAAATCCCAACACAAAAGACACAGACTTTATCCTTAGGTTTATAAAAGTGTACCGGTTCTATCACTATTATATTCTGTAGGCTTTGTCCACATATTCTGGATTAATGTCTTCCAAAACCTCTCATAATCCGCCTGGAAAAGGAATGTAATGAAAATTACCAGGCTTAATTTATATTTTGCTTTTGTTGTGTTGGATTCGGTAACATCCCAAAAAATAAAGACACAGAAAAATGTATAACTGATGTGACTGAGAACCAAGATTTTACTGAACTCTCATTGTACTATTGTTGAAAAATATTAATCAGTTAGATGAGAATTTATGGACATTTTTAACGGACATCAGCCACACAACCATGATTTGTTAGTATTAAATGTATGGGAAAATATTTAAATCAATGATGTCTTAACTGGAGAGTATGAATTGTGCACTAACAGTACAGAACTGAGATTATAGACTGACAGTAACCCCTCTCATTTACAATTACACACAGAAGCCTGGAGTATAGTATAAAGCTTCTGGGAAAGGAAAAAAGCAGAAAAAAAAAAACAACAGAGGCCGATGCCAGTAATTTTGGAAAAAGACAGAGAGAGAGGAATTTGTAGGTAACATCAGAGGCATGGGGAATAGAGCTGGGCTGCCAGGGCAGGTGAGGAAGTGCAGGAGGTAGCTCCTTTTCTTGGTAATGCCATGCATAGTCTGGGAATTTCATTTCTGCAATCGTTCCATCCCTAAAGCAGAAGATTCGTGAAATGTCAGCACTGGTAGGAGTCTTAAGTAACCCGGTACAGGCAGGGAAGGCCAGCTACCGGGGCTTGGAGATTTGTGAGCATGCAGTCCCCTAGCACTTGTGCTACTCATACGAGCTCTGCTGTACGGCCCCTCAGGCATCCACTCACCTGAGACAAACACAAGACACAACAGAAGAAGGAAACTCTGAAACAGATTGAGCATTAATCTGTTTTTGAAAACAGGGGTAGTCAATATGGGGAAGCGGTACTACCCGTCTTAAATTTTGGAAAAAAAAAACAAACAAGGAAAACACAAGATATCAAATCACTGGCTTATCATCACTTTCTTTAGCACTACATGAGAAAGGTGGTTTTTTCTATCCGCTCTTTGCAAGTTACTCAAGGCTTTTCCTACCGTCCTATAGAACACAAACACACTTTTCTTCGAAGAGTTAGCAAAACGTCACATAAATCCCACCAGGAGTTTAAGAGAATCACTAGCAATCATGGTATCAACATGATGGGATCAACACAGTCAAAAGGGGGTGGGGGGTCTTGAAAAACTTGAGTTCTCTGGGTAACTCAAGTTCTGTGAATTGAAGGAGATTGGAAAAATTTTAGAGAACAAAAGGCACAATGGTAAGAAAGGATTACTATTTGTATTTACACCAAAATATTAAGAGAGAACAGGGCTTCCATCTGGAATATTATGTGTCTGACAGTATCAGCTGTTTTGCTAGTAGCAGATTTGTCCTTTTTGAACTTCTGACAATGACTTTATTGTTCATAATCACGTTATTTTTATTAATGGGTGAGCAGCTGTAATTAAACAGGAAAATTCAAGTTCTCTTGCGGAAGCCATGCAAAGCCAGTTCCTTAATCAAGTTGCATTTAAGATTTGCATAAAGACACTATTCTGAGGCACGTTCACAAAGAGGGAAATTTGCCCTTGAGAGGAACCCAGAATTAAAATCTCCTTAATTGCATCTTGAAAACCTGTACTCTTAAGGACCAGTTTATGAATGGCTTGTTTGAAATAAGTCATACCTCCCACTGACCTCTCTTCATGGCTTTAATAAGGCATCACAGCGAGGTAAGAATTATCCCCATTAGCCTGCTTCATACCAAGCTTGTTAAATTTCAGATACTACATCAACCTTAGCACAAAACCCAACAGGAAGCAGCTACATAGGTACCTGCAATCTAAGCGCCAGATCCAATATATGCATTTATAATAGTATATTACATGTAAGTACATGTACAGTATTACATGTAAGTTATGTGAAGAACACCTCCTTTGTCCCCAAAACAAGTGGAAGCTGAGACAATGGATAAATAAACCACCCAGGTGATAACAGCTGCATCAACGCAAAATGCTAGTTTCCTGAAATAAAAGGGCACAGAGGCCTCAGGAGGCTACATCAGAGACAGTATGGCGCACGCTGCAATTTGAGACTCCTTCTTAAAAGTGGAGCTGAGCTTCAAAAAGTAAGTAAAAATGCTGTGGGATTTCATGTTTTGTGACTGTAATGGAGATTGATAAAATCTGGATGTGCATAGCTTGTAACTGAAGAACTGTCTTTATCACTGCCAAGCCTCGTAAATTCAGCCTGAAGCTGAAAGCAAAATTTGTGTTCATTCATTCTCATGTATCACTGAGTAAAACGAGTTTTCTTTCTCAGAATATGTCCCATTAAAGCAAGACTGCATTTCGGTTGCCGTCACTGGATTTACACATGTGTAACTAGCCACAGCAATTGTAGTGAGGGTATCAAAGAATATAGTGGACTCCAGCTCCTGCTTTCTTAAGTGCACAGGTCAACTAGTACTAAAGGAGTCAAGAAGTTGCCACAAAATGTTGTTATTAGCATGAAGAGCCTTGACCAAGGAAGTCAGGAGGTGCCATTTCTAAATAGATATTTCATCAAGAATGTGGCTATAATGCCTTGCCAGCCTTCAACTGGGAACAGCCAGACATTCAGGGAAGGGTCCCGAGAAATGTCACAGCTTCTCTGAGGAGACGCAACCCACGTGCCCTTGAATCTGCATTTTTTTTGGCTCATGTGGCATCATGCTCCCGAAAGCATCTTTCATTGTACCGGTTTCTCCTACCTATTTCAAAGGTGCTGTGATGAAGTAGCACTCGGAAAGGCAGGAAGATAATTTAACTTTTATTAAATTAAATAGTGAAGCATCACAGAACATGTTTTCACAACGGCATGCAAAAGGCTTAGTGTGGTTGTGTTTTAAAAAAATATTGATTCAGGAAATCCACCGTCACTTTGTAAAATAATGACAACAGATGTGCACAGTTCTCTACAACAAAAAAAAATGTGGATTTTTTTCCTATCTTCTCTATTACAAATCATTGTTTGGTATTTTGGGTGCCATGGGCCATTTTTTATGCTCCTTTTATTATTAAAAATTATGTCATTCACATAATATATAACAAAAAACTTGCCTCAAACCTCACATGACAAACTAGCTTTGGTAGGACTATTCATTTGATTAATGAGACAAGTAACAATGAATGGTCATCTGTACTAGTTAAGCCCTGTCTCTTTGCTAGCGATATTGCATTGTAACCAAGTAATTGCAAACACTAAAGTTTTGCCCCAAGGTACACCCCAGCAATAGGTGGAAACGTACAGCTTATTCTTCTGAAGGATAAGGAAATAAAAGCTTCTGTTACTGTGTTTAATTCACTTTTAACATCAACATGGTAAGTATCCTAGAAGAATCCTATGCATTTCAATAGTAGAATGAGATTGGCTATAAACCACGTCTGGATTACTTTAAAGGCAAAAAAAAGAAGATTATTTTCACAAATCTCAAACACCAGTGTTAACTAGGCTTATCAGAGTGTGCACAAGTGTGAATAGATATAACAGACCTAGGAGAATTCTTCATATAGTCCATAAAAATATCTCAATCTGGAAATTTAATTTTTCATTGCTACTTTTTTTTTTCCAAATGGTAAAATTTCTTTCTAATATCTTTTTTGTTTTGTTTTGTTTTAATTTATAGCAAGTGAGAAGATCTTAGAAGAAAAACCTTCGAATAAAACTTGTGGACAGTGAAATTCACTGTTTAGACCTTCAAAATGTTTTGCAGATATGGTATTAGCAGCAAAATTTCTCAGAAAACTCAAATGAATGGACAGCTTTATTTTCCACAGTAGCATCAAGAATGAAATCCTGCTCAGGTCAAGGGCCAAACTCCACTGATCTTTAAAGGTATGAGCTGGAGAAGACAGGAGAGAAAAGAGTTGCTGTTAACATAGGCTTTTTGAGTTGAGATACAAATAGATTTGCTTTCCACTTGCTGTCCTGGGAGCTTTGAATACACACTTTTAGCTCACACCTTTTCCACCTCATTGACAAAGAGCTCTATGCTTCATTTAAGGTATATGGCGCACTTTCTGGAACATGGGTATCTGATGCTTATTTTTAGAATAAATCTAAGTTGATGTATCACGAGCCACCTCTAATTCCACAGCTTTCACTTCCTTTTTTCATTAGTGTGGGTTCATTTTAATTAGTAGTGCAGAAGAGGAATCATTGTCTTGGATAAAGATCCTATTATATTATGAACTAAAATGGCACAAAGAAAAAAGATTGAAGGAACATTCATAAATCATATTAGTCAAAACACGAAGTCAGATAGCTCCAAACATGCAGCTTTTTTTTTTTTTTTAAATACACCATGATTTTTCTTAAATCCATGCCTCTCCTAATTCACAGAACGCATTTTTCAGATGGTACGTTATTTTGTAGAATGTTTCCAAAGAGCTCGTTTCACAAATCTGGCATGTACCTGCATTTTACCCTTACAGCCCATGAGAGCCCTCTTACATTATGTTTGTGATCTTTGAGATCAGAAAAAGGAAGTTGAGAAATTTGTGAATGACTGTCCCAGGTACGGTGCTCCAAAGCATTCCCTGGAGTTGCATAGCGTAGCTGGTGCAGCTCATGGAAACCTGTTGTCTCATCACCACCCAAAGTGAGAACAGGCAGAGACAGGTTTAGGTTATGGGTCATCCAGTTAAGGATAGGGTGCGCTTTCTGAGTGGAGTATTCAATAGCTTATATAAATCCACTCATGCCAGGAGCTTTCCTTTTGAGATCGCAACATGTGGTTCAGTTGAGCAATAATCATAACAATAGCTGCACAAAATCAAAGCTTTACTTGCAGGCATGGATGTTTATGGGGAATTTCTAATTCAGAAATAGGTATTCTTAAAAAAAAATAAAAAATATATAGATCAAACAGGATTCTGTATTTTGTTGTAATGGGTCATTTCCTTATAACAAATAATATTGATTATAACAGTAGTGGAGTTGGCAGGCTTGGAGAGCAGAAACTGTACAAAGTATTGCATTATAAAAAGATTTGTTCCTAAAAATCAGAATACTTCATATATATTCATACTTTATATGTACAGCTATGTATTCCTACAAGACGCATAGCTTTCAAATGTTACTGGCTGTTTTTAACCATGGTCATGTCTAAGCATCCTGTATTGTTAAATGTGTGAATTATGCTTACTCTTAGAAAGGAGAAAAAAGGAGAGAGAAAAATAGAATCTATGTTGTACAGAATAAGTTTTTATATAACTTTTAGGTGAAGACCAAAGAAAAATACCCAAAATACACCCAGAAAACCTGCAGTGTAACAACAATTTTGTGACAGGATGACCGACAGATGGAATATGAGGCAAGCTGTATAGAAACTGCTGTAATAGTTTAAGACAACATACTGCATATGCGCCCATGTAAATGTCATCATAAAGAGACGTAAATATAGCTACCGTTAAAAAATTCTATAAATACTATATATATTATATAGTACTATAGTACTATATATATTATACTATAAAATACTCGACATATTATACACACACTCATATGCCTACAGAAGGTATTCCAGTAGTGTAACTCCAGTTGCAGGCATTTCCTTCAGTATTAGCTTGCTAATATCCTGAACTAGTAAAACTGAAGCAAGAATAAACTTCAAGAAAAGTTGTAAAGCCTGGTACTCTAAATTACAGAAGAAAGTGATCCACAATTTCTCCCCATTCTTGAACACAGATCTTCAGCTAGAGATAAAACGAGCAGCACTGTTACTAAGACGAGGTATACTATAGTGCTTATTTGCTAGTGCAAAATCAAACAGCCTGGAGTGCAGCCGTTGCGGTGAGCATCTTAATTTAAAGGGCTGCTCCAACATTATTCTCTCAATAAAATCCCACCGGCAAGTCACATCGCCTTCGGAGAAAACAGGGAATAGCTGAAAGCAAACGAGAACCCCTTTCTTATTCTGCACAACCTCTTCTCTCTCCCCACACTTCTGCAGGCAGAAGAAAAACACTGAGTTAAATCTTTCATTCAGCATCTACTCTGTTGTTACAGACAGCAGCAGCCCTACAACACTCCCTTGAGACATTTGAGAGCAGACCGTGCGAGATATACAAGGAGAGAAAGGGGATCATTGAACATGATTTAAAATGCTGAGATGCGAATTTGTGGAAAGTACAGTGCAACACGAACGCATGGCTGGACCTTCATTATCAAGCTGTCACGTTTGCTGCCAAAAGGGAAGAGATGGGCAGGGCCCTGTGCACAAAATTATGGTGGACACTCTCCCCTGTACCTGTTTCAGGCTGTGTTCCAGTAAAGGCAGAGAGCGCTCCAGCGGAAGCTTGCTGCTGCTCTTCCCGCAAGAAAGAAAACTAAGGGGGGACCTCACACGGGGTGGGGGACACTGGAGGCTTGAGGAAAGTCCACCCTTCCAGTGAAACCTCCTAGTCCGTTCTGGGTGGTGCCAGGCAGTGGTCTCACTTTCTGCTAACTAACCAAGGGCTGTCAGCCCCCTCCCAAATCCCCCCGGCCTAATCTACCCTGCCCGGGGACTGGCCGGCTCCCTGACCCCAGGGGCTCCCTGAGGCATTTCAGATGTCACCATGCATTTCCAATGTGTCGCTGAGCATCCACTTGTGGAGAGAAATGCCACATGTGCCTTTGCCACAGCTGCCCTGCCAGGTGCATTCGGCTTGCCCCCATCCATGGGTCCACCTGAGCTCCTGAGCACCCCATGTTATTCTGTGGGTTTATTTAGATGAGGCAGGAGGGCTTAAAACTTAAGGTTTACCTTCCCACTGGTGATAGCACATTTCAAGAAGCCTATAGGTACTCATTGTTTTCTGAAAAATAGTAGAAAAAAATGGGAATGACTGTCTCTGCTTGCTTTCCAGACCGGGAATTTTAAAACGATACAGGTTTGCCAAATTTTTACGGTTTTCATTGTCAACATCTGCTCGATGGGTTTCAAGTACACGCGACATGGTACACAGAAGTGCTTCATTTGTCAGCACAGAAAAGCACTAAAGGATGCACGGCGTGCATGCGTAGACAAGAGCGGCATAAACATCACATTAAAGTCCCGTCTCAAAAGAGGCTAGCATGGCAGCAGTGAAACTTTTTCCTTTACCTTTTCCTACCTTTCACATTTCTGAAGGAGTGTAGGTTGCAGCATTCTGACTGGCAGTTATTCATTGCCTCGCAGAAAATCCTTGAACTTACTGTGAACTTAACAGAGCTCACCTAGCTTCCATTATGGCTATGCCACTGCGTATGAAGAACTGTATAAATGCCATGGCCGTTTTCAGAGTACAGGAATCATAGCACATACCGTGAAAAGCCTCGCAGACCGTGAGAGACTGCACCATGAAGACTACTATAAACGGTGACACAAATAGCTAATGTGATCGCCATTTACCACTACTTGGGGTTTGAACAGATGTCAGAACTTCCCCGAGGAGCTCTTGCCTCAGGCTGTTATGTAGAAATGACCACTTTGAAGTCCAGTTCAAGCTTAAGAGGTTATGGAGACTTCATTTGTAAAAAACAAGCGATAGTTTGTGTATTTTTCACACACGAACTAGTAAGCTAAACACGTTTCCCCTTTATTTTAAAGTGGTACCATTATATTGGTGCCTTGGACAGAAGAGTTTCAGAGGTTTCCAAATGCATAGAGAAGTTTGCAGCTCAAGCAATTACATACGTGCCATAGCATGCGCTTCTCTGCCAATTATAAAAAGGGCCACAGACAGGCACGCATACATTTACCAAGTTGCTCTTAGCATGCATTGCTTACCCCACCTCACAGGATCTGGCTCCCAAGCAGCCTTAATGACAAAACTCAGAGTCCTATTCTCTGGTCTTGTGGTGCCTGAGCATATAAATTTGATGGATTAGTGAAACGCTGTGGCGTCGTTCTCTAAATTAACGCCAGGCAACCTGAAGGTGGTATTTGTTGGGCTGACATCAAATGACTCCATTCAGAGCAGTCACAGGCAAGGGAGGTCAGTCGGAGGCTACCCATGTAATCAGCAGTATTCATGCTCTAGCTGATTACTGATATTAAATAGATTTGCTCTAACCAGAGAAAATGCAAAGAGCTGAACTGTGAGCTTGTTCCCATGGGTGCGCATCAGAGGAATCCTCAGGTTTGGGAAGTTAGATGCTGCATCTCAGACTGTCAGAATTCGAGCTCAGCAAGTCTAAAGCACTAAGGTGAATAGATGTTGGAATTTGCTGCCCAGTTTATTTAGTTTAAATCCCAAGAGGTACCTAAATACCTTTATGAATATGGTCACCTGGTGCAAACGTGTCCTTGTTTTCCTGTGATGCCTTTACACCGAACAGTATGTTCCTTGCTCAGGAAGCATAGTAAAACAAATGTGAATAACATACCATACGATCTAAGAACGAATAGTTTGCCTCAGTGTGCACTCTGTTCCTGAAAAGAGCATACTTGGCATTATTTACAAGGCACAAATACTTAGATTAGAAATTGTATGCATCTGTACTTCTTGTATTTTTAATTTCAGACCCTAATTCTGAATCTGCTTAAGATAAAAATAGCTTCTCTTACAAAGAAAAGATTGGGCAAAATATGTAAAAGCAGAGTCAGAGAAGAATAACCTTGCATTTTTAATTGGACAGAAAGTTACAGATAAAAGAAAAGCATGGCACAGCTTTAAAAAAAAATGTTATTTTAAAATTTTGTCCTTCTAAATTAAACATACTGTGCATTTTTTTGTCTCTGCTCATTATTTAAAATTCCTGTTACAGCAAAATATAGAATGAAGTGCTTAGGATGAGAAACTTGCTCTGTGAAGGAATGTTGACCACACTAGTGCTGCCAGAGAGTTTAGGGCATTTTTAGAGAATTTATGCACTCTGGCTTCTTTATGCATTGTTAGAAAAGAAAATGAGAATGTATTATGGTATGTAAAAAAAATCTATCCTCCCTAGAAAACAATAGAAAAATTTAATTTCAGCGGAGCTACATTTGAGACCTTTTCCCGAAAGTATGTGGTGTGGCAAAGCTACAGTACCCCTAAATCCATATTTTGGATTTATATTGCATAACAGACTAGAAGCAAATTATTTTTATATTAGTTCTTGTGCTGAAACTATTAAACTTTAAAAACCCGTGAAGACTTTTTAAAGCGCTAAAGAGGAAATGGGAATCCAGATTGCTTCTCTGTATGAATGGCATTTAAAGAAGAGATAAAATGCACAAAATATATTGATACTACTTTAAGAGGTACTTCGGAAAGAAAGCACACCATCTTTTCTATTTTCTGGCAGACAGTGGAAGGATCAAGGGCTTTTTTATTTCCTGCTCTAATCTTAAGTAATTTGGATTTATGACGGGAGAGAGAAACTTGGCCTCCCACTTTCCCCAGGAAGTTTTGAGGTGGAAGACTTTTAGTGCCTGTGTGCCGGAGACAGACTATCACTGTGGTATTTTCTCCACTGAAGCATGCGAGATGCTCGCTAAAGACACATAAAGACATGTGGTGCTGGACACATAAACTGTCAGCTGCTGCAATTATAGTAGGTATAAATTGCAAGAAGAAACAATCACATGCATTTCGCCTGCATAAAGCGAATCTTTCGAACTGCAAGATGTCCTGTCCTTTCCTGCAATGATCAGAAAATGCAGAACGTAGGGTAAATACGCTACAAAAAAAACCCAACTTAGTCTCCCTACAATTAGAATCTCATGAGAATGGTAAGTTCAAAACCCCGGGAACAACAGGGAGAGAAACAGCTTAGGAGGATGGTTTTGAAGTGGCCAGCCTGTGTGCCAAAAAAATCAAAATACATGTAGAGCAGTAATCTTACATGAGGAACTGTAAAAACTGCCTCCTTTTGAGAAATAACAGCTACTACAGAGATAAGAAGAATGAAAAACAAGCCCTTACAAAATGGCTGAAGCTGCTTTCCGAGGTCGTCTTTAAGGGAACAATTACAGAAAAGAACATAGGAGAAAAACAAGTCATTTAAGAAGATACATCTGCATTAATGAGAATTAGTAGAGACCAAAGAATTAAAAAAAAAAAAAGGTCTTCAGAAAGACTCACTGTTTTTTTTATAAATCTTCCCCCTCTGAGCCTATGTATGAATACTCCTACACATTATTCAGTTATAATTTTGTATTGCCTGGCTCTTCATATAGTTCAATAAAGTTTGTGTTGGTGATGCATTTTATTTGCATGTGTGTGTTTGTTTAAATATGTGGGTAAACAATGTTAGGTGGGGGCGGGTTGAGAGCTTGTGGATATCGTGAATGTGCTATGTTGGTGTTTTCAGCTTCAGAACACCAGTTAACACCCGAAGGAGTCTGGGTTAGAAATCATTAGAATGCAGTTTTCCCAAGCATTTTTGTAACATGAATTGAGAAGAGAGAGGAACCTTAAACTATTCCTGGCAAGCTGTTCAATTTCATTTGTCAAAACCAACGTTTTCAGGTTGGCAGTAATTCCTAAACACTGTGATGAATCTAGCGTGGGGCAGAGAACAGATATGAAGAATGATACCCTACCTGAGAACTGGAGTTAGGTTTGATAAGTCAAACCAAAGCAGGGTAGATTTGCCTTTGCTGTACGTGTTGAATAGAGCAGAGTAGACTAGAATAGAATAGTTCAGCTGGAAGCGAGCTTCAACGATCATTTACTCCAGCTGCCTGACAACTTCAGGGCTGACCAAAACTTAAAGCATGTTATTAAGAGCATTGCCAAATGCCTCTTAAACACTGACAGGCATGAAGCATTAACCACCTCTCCAGGAAGCCTGTTCCAGGATTTGACCACCCTTGCAGTAAAGAAATGTTTCCTCGTGTCATGTCCAAACCTGCCCTGATGGACACAGCTTCGAGCCATTCCCACATATCCTGGCACTGGATCCCAGCGAAAGAGATCAGCACCTCGCTCTCCACTTCCCCTCCTCAGGAAGCTGTAGAGAGCAATGAGGTCACCCTTCTCTCCAAATTAGACAAACCCAAGCATAATTCAAAACACAGGTTTAGCTTATAAACTCCATGTCGTTTGAAATCCTTCCTCCTTAAAGATTGTCTTTTTCCTAAAAGCTCTCTGGACCGGGGGTACTCATGGCAAGGGAATCCATCTCTACCTTCACTCTGCCTGCTGATCCATCAGATCCGCGTCTGGAAACATGCAAGGGCCTGTCTCATCATCCTGAGCTTGCATCAAAATGTTGAGATTCTTTAACTGAATAGGCATAGTCTGACTGCTTTCTGCACTCATTGCATCAGCTTTGCAAACTAATCACCAAGCGTGTGCTAGAAGATTGTTTTTCATAGTTAATTTTATTGGTTAAAAAAGGAGTCAGGAATTCACATAACAACAAGAAGTAAAATCGCAACCTTGGACTTCATGAGGGCTAACTTTGACCTCTTCAAGAAACTGCTTGGGGAGATCCCATGGGCTGGAGCTTTGGAAGGCCGGGGGTCTCAAGAGAGCTGGTTGGTATTCAAACACTGTTTTCTCCAAGCTCAGGATCGGTGCATTCCTAAGAGCAAGAAATCGGGCAAGGGATGCAGGAGAGCTGCATAGTTGAGCAGGGAGCTTCTGAAAAGTTCAAGTGGAAGAAGGAAGTTTACAGTAAGTGGAAGAAGGGACTGACAACTTGGGAAGATTACAAGAATGCCACCAGAACGTGCAGGGATGAAATGAGGAAAGCCAAGGTCTCCTTGGAATTAAACCTGGCTATGGATGTCAAGCTCAACAGGAAGGGCTTTTTCAAGTCTATTGGAGGCAAAAGGAAAACTAGAGAAAATGTGGGCCCGCTGTTGAATGAGACAGGAGCCATGGCAATGGAGGATGCGGAGAAGGCAGAGTTACTGAATGCCTTCTTTGCTTCAGACTTTACTGCTCAGCCCAGCCCTCAGGAATCCCAGACTTTGGAGAAAGTAACAGGGAAAGTCTGGATGGAGGAAGACTTCCCCTTGGTTGAGGAGGATCGAGTGAGTGGTCAATTAGATATTCACAAGTCCATGGGTCCCGATGGGATGCACCCGAGAGTGCTGAGGGAGCTGGCAGAAGTCATTGATGGGCCGCTCTCCATCATCTTTGAAAGGTCCTGGAGAACAGGTGAGGTGCCTGAGGACTGGAGGAAAGCCAATGTCACTCCAGTCTTCAAAAAGGGCAAGAAGGAGGACCCAGGGAACTACAGGCTGGTCAGCCTCACCTCCATCCCTGGAAAGATGATGGAACAGCTTGTTCTGGGTGTCATCTCAAGGCATGTGGAGGAAATGAAAGCTATCAGAAATACTCAACATGGATTCACCAAGGGGAAATCATGTCTGACTAATCTGATAGCCCAGGTCTCTCAGTCTTTCTTCAAAAGAGAGGTGTTCTAATCCCCTAATCATCTTCTTAGCCCTTTGCTGTACCCTCTCCAGTAGTTCCCTGTCCTTGAACTGGGAACGGCAGAGTAGAGGCGGAGGACAATATCCCTCGACCTGCTGGCCATGCTCTTTTTAATGCACCCCAGGAGATCATTGGCTTTCTTGGCCATAAAGGCACATTGCTGCCTCATGGTCAACTTGTTGTCCACCAGGACTCTCAGGTCTCTCTCTGAAGAGCTGCTTTGCAGCAGGTCAGCCCCTAACCTGTACTGGTACATGGGGTTATTCCTCCTTACGTGCAGGACCCTACACTTGCCCTTGTTGAATTTCATAAGTACATGGGGTTATTCTTCCCTAGGTGCAGGACCTTGTCCTTTTTGAATTTCATAAGGTTCCTCTCCGCCCAACAATCTAGCCTGTCCAGGTGTCACTGAATGGCAGCGCAGCCTTCTGGTGTGTCAGCAACTCCTCCCAGTTTTGTATCATCAGCAAACTTGCTGAGGGTGCACTCTCTCCTCTCATCCAGGTCGTTGATGAATAGATTGAACAAGACTGGACCCAGTACTGAACCCTGGGGAACACCACTAGTTACAGGCCTCCAACTGGACTCTGTGCCACTGATCACAACCCTCTGAGCTCTGCCATTCAGCCAGTTCTCAATCTCACTCTCCACTCATCTAATCCACATTTCCTAAGCTTATCTATGAGGATATTATGGGAAGCAGTGTCAAAAGCCCTGCTGAAGTTAAGGTAGACAGTGCCCACTGCTCTCCCCTCATCCACGTAGCTAGTCATTCCATTGTAGAAAGCTATCAGATTGGTCAATCATGATTTCCCCTTGGTGAACCCATGCTGACCACTCCCAATCACCTTTTTTTCTTCTACGTGCTTAGAGATGATGTCCAGGATGAGCTGTTCAATCACCTTTCCAGGGATGGAGGTTAGCAGACCGGCCTGTACTTTCCCAGATCCTCCTTCTTGCCCTTTTTGAAGACTGGCATGACATTAGCTTTCCTCTAGCCCTCAAGCATCTCTACTGTTCTCCATGACCTTTCAAAGATAATGGAGAGTAGCTTCGCAATAACATCTGTCATCCCTCTCAGCACCCGCGGGTGCATCCCATCAGGACCCACAGATTTGTGGGTGTCAAGTTTGCTTAAATGATCTCTAACCCAATCCTCCTTGATTGAGGGAGAGTCGTCCTTACTCCAGGCACTTTCTCCTACCTCCAGGGTCTGCGGTTCCTGAGGGTCGGCCTTAGCAGTAAAGACTGAAGCAAAGAAGGTATTCAGTAACTTTGCCTTCTCTGCATCCCCTGTCACCAGGGCACCTACCTCCTTCAGCAGCGGGCCCACATTTTCCCTAGTCTTCCTTTTACTGATGATGTGCTTGAAGAAGCCCTTCCTGTTGAGCTTGACATCCCTTGCCAGGTTTAATTCCAAGGCGGCCTTAGCTTTCCTCATAGCATCTCTGCACACTCTGACTTCTCATATGTAGGTCTGACTTCTACATACTCCTATACTTCTCCCAAGTGGCCGGTCCTTTTTTCCACATTCTGTAAACTTCCTTCTTTCATCTGAGTTTTTCCAGAAGCTCCCTGCTCATTCATGCAGGTTTCCTGCCTCCTTTGCCTGATTGCTTGCTCCTAGGGATGCACCAATCTTGAGGTTGGAGAAAGTGGTACTTTAATATTAACCAGCTCCCTTGCACCCTCCTTCTTTCTAGAGCCCAAATCCCATAGGATTCCTTGAAGTAGGTCTTTGAGGAGGCCAAAGTCAGCTCTCCTGAAGTTCCGGTTGAAACTCTACTTTTTGCCCTGCGTCTTCCATGCAGGACCCTGAACTCCACTATCTCATGGTCACTGCAGCCAAGGCTACCCCCGACCTTCACATCCCCAACCAAACCTTCTTTGTTTGTCAGCACAAGGTCCAGCAAAGCACTTCACCTCGTTGGTTCCTCCACCACCAGTGTTAAGAATTTCTCATCAATACTCTGCAGAAATCTTGGGGACTGTGTGTGCCTGGCTGTTTGTCTTTCTAGCAAATGTCAGGGTAGTTGAAGTCCCCCATGAGAACCAGAGCCTGTGACTGTGAGACTATTTCCAACTGTTTGTAGAAGGCCTCATCAACTTCCTCTTCCTGGTCCGGTGGTTTGTAGTAAACACCCATTAATGTCTCCCATATTAGCCTGCCCCTTAATTCTTACCCATAAGCTCTCAACACATTCTTCATCCAACCCTAGACAGAGCTCAATACACTCCAGTTGCTCTCTTATATAGAAAGCAACTCCACCACCATGCCCCACTGCCCTGTCTTACTTAAAAAGCACGTAGCCATCCATGACAACATTCCAGTCATGCAAGCTATCCCACCGTGTCTCTGTAATTGCAATGAGATCATGGCCCTGCAACTGCACACGGATCTCTGGTTCTTGTTTATTCCCCATGCTGCATGTGTTGGTGTACGGGCATTTCAGAGAGGCAGTTGAGCATGTGGGTATCCCTGGAGGGGAGGAAGAGGATCCACCAAAGCCATTCACACCCTTGAGGTGTTTGGCCTTCTGAATCTCATCTTGGGAGTCAGCTAAGGACCATTTATCACTGCTGTGTTTGGCCTGGCTTATTCCCCAGTTGGCATGAGCATTGCCACCCTCGACCCCACCCCCCCATGTCCTTCAGTTTAAAGAAGAGGAGAATATTCCAGTTGGAAGGGACCTATAATGATCATGTAGTCCAACTGCCTGACCACTCCGGGGTTGGCCAAAAGTTAAAGTATGTTATTAAGAGAATTTTCCAAAAACCTCTTAAACACTGACAGGCATGGGGCACTGACAGCCTCTCCAGGAAGTCTGTTCCAGTATTCATGGTATTTATGACGCTATGATCTGCTATCTTTCCTGAATGCAGTTTGGAAAAATCACACACACAAAAATGTGAACATGCAGTACATTTAATCTACATTCTCTAGTAGATGAAACATCCCCTGCCATATATGCATAAGTTCATAACAGCTTTTTTTTATTGATACAGATGTTATTTGTCTCCTATTGTTAACATCGCCAAGCAGTGGCATATTCCATTTTATTCCGCCTTAAAAATAAAACAAACAAAACTAAAAAGTTACCGTCTTACTTGTCTTCCCAGATTCTTTATCATTTTGATAAGTTTCTGGAAAGGCTGCCTGCAGAGATCCTCGCTAGGGATGAGGAGATAGCCTCAATGATTCTGGGGCCCCTGCCCACAGACGTCTGCCTGGTCTCACAAGAGAAGGGGAAAAAAAAAAAAAAAGGCAGCTGCTAGAAAAGATACAGCTGCCATTTGAATAGATACAGGATGCTTTTGGCTGACTGCAAACTTCCTTTTAATGCCCCATCATTTAAACAGATTTCTGTAAAGCAGTTATATAACTCTCGCTGGGTTATAACTATAACATTTTGTCTATAATCATTATACCATGATAAATGACTGTATTTAAACTATCTGCATTTCTGCCAGGAAAGAGCTTGGCAAGCTCAATTTTACACCAGTGTTTTGACTTACAAAATTACGGAATTAAAATAAAGAATTACACGCAACCATCCACTGTGAGTCAGTATGAATACTGCTGAATCCATGAAAAAGCATATTGTAAAAATGTTGCTACTGAGCCAGAATTATTTTTTTTCTTAGGACACAGAAAATACACTTTAGCACTGTACCAATACTTGTCTAGGAGTAAAAATAATTTGCTGTGATTTAAGAAAATATTTTAGTGGTTGCAAACGCTCAAAGATTGGTCTGTATCTCTGTGTGATAAGAGCTTTCCTTGTCTTCACTGGCAAAGGCGAAACAGGGCTGGGTTGGCTTGGCCCAGGTCTAGCATGAGGAGCACCCTAGTGCTGAGAGGATTAATTTGTGAATGGGACACATTTACGTTTTTCTCTTTATAAATTAAAAATTAAGAGGAAGCAAGGGAATCACTATTACACACAGGAGTTCATCTACCTAGATGAATTACGCTCCTGTAATAGGCAGAGCATAGTGTAAAGGTACTTCGCTTGCTCTCCCTTAGCAATGTAACAGCTTTCTGTTTTGTAGCAGATCCAGTTCTACCACATAGCCCTAATATTACTTTATTTCATTGCTAATATATTTTTGTAAGATAAAATCCCTTCTTTAGCATCCCCTATTCTTTTCCTCTGTGACTACATGTAAAGGCAGCACTTTCAAATAAAGGGGCAAATGTTGGGATGCTGATGTGAATTGAAAACACATGTGTCGGGAAACGCATGGTTGAAATTAACTAAGTTTCCCCTCCGTTCCCTTCCTTGCTTCTCTCGTCTTGGTTCCTGTGAAAGCGACTTGCGCTTTGAAACACAGATTGCACTTCCCTGGCATCATGACAATGAAGTGTTCTCACAGAGAGAGTACTTGATTGAGTGGTCATGAGACGTCCATGGAAAACAGCAAGGAGGAGGCGCACTTCCCATCACGTCTGGAATGCATGTCTGCTATGCAGCCTGTCATAAGGAGAATATGTCTTGGGGACAGCTTCACATCTCCAGCTTTAGAGACTTGCCCCACAGCCAGCCTGTGGCAGACCTCTTGTGCTGTCGACTGCTACTTTCTAACGCTTCTTCTGCTTTCCTGTTTCTCTGCTAGCCCTGTAACTGTTCTATCAGCCCACTGGTCTGTTCCCACAGCCACCCAAACGCTCAGGAGCATCTCTAGGGGCAGATCAGGCAGAAGCAGAATATTAAGCTGTAGTCTTTTTTAATGTGAAACCAGACCCTTCCATTAACAAACACACATTAGAAAATAAAGAGATTTTAAAGGGGGAAGAGAGACATGCATGTTGTCACATAGTGCCATGAAGTTCCCAAACTGTTTCAAGAGTGGTCAGTGTTGTGGGACCGGCCGCCAAATAAAACCAAAGAAGCCAAGAAAACCGCGGAGGGAAAATGGTAGAAGAAATCAGAAAAGTATTCACCCCTAAAAATAAATACATGCATGCAGTATGATTCTTTAGCAACGAGCTATTTGGAAAACAGAGTTACAGAGATATGTCTGTGGTACGCTGACACCAGCACTGCTTTGCTCCATGTAGCACCAAAAAGCAAGTCAGCTCTGAAACTTCCCACACCATTTAGCCTAACTCACTACTCTCCTCCAGCAAATCAGCTGTGGAGCAGCGTTCCGCTCAGTTAAACCTCCACGCCATTTGAAATGTTTCTTATCTTTAGAATGGAAATACCACACCATGGTAACTTACTACTGGTTGTACTAAAGTGGCTCTTTGGGGCCTCTGCCAGAGAGCAGAGCTCCTTTGTTTGAGGCGCTGTATAAACACATCAGAGCCAGTCCTTGCTTCAGGGAGCCTCCTCTGATCCATGCTGACACTCAGAGGAGTAATGACTAAGCTCTGCCCTAGTGTTTCCCTCTTCCCTTTGCCTGGCAACGTCAAACATGTTTCAGAGAAAAGCTACTGCAAAATAAAATAGATTATTTCAAGAGTCCTGTCATATTGCAAAAAAAAAAAACAAAACCAAAAATAAAACAAAAAAACCCAAAAAACAAAAAAACCCCAAACCAAACAAAAAAAAAATTGATCTGTTGTGCTCAGCCTGTGAAATACTTCCACATATACTTGATTCCAAGCTTGTGAGTCCTACTGATGCACTATGTATCTTCCAAGCACATAGTTTGTATTAATGACTAGGTATTTCTATATTTGGAAGAGGGTAATTACAACATTAAAATGTTAAATAGTCCTTAAAGAAAGAGGTAAAGAGTTTACAGGTAGAAAAATCCTTACTCTTGATAGTGTTATAATCCAGGCTGGTTTGCAGGAATAGCTCCCTATTGGAATGAGATGCAAATAGTTTTAAGAAATGTTTGTTATTTTTTTGAACAGGTTGATACAATTAAGGTGAAAAAAAATGTTTTTCATTAATAGAAAAAACAAACTGGCTGTTGTAGCTGAGTCATTACAAGACTGGTTTTGCCCCTTTTTCATGGGGTTATCTCCAGTACGATGTCCTCACCTGGAAGCAAATAGTTACTAGTACCTGGAATATAATCTTCATTACACTTCAGAAACAACTCTCACAGCAAGTCTTTCATAGAACAAAATATTATTCTTGGCTGCATTATTAACTGGAGGGAAACTGCAGCAGCTACACACGTATTTCAGGGGGCCCAAGTCCATAACTGGACTCTTACATCACTTTCATAATACAAATAAAGTTTAGCGTGCTAATGCACATTCCAGTTGTATTTGTACTAGTTTTATTTTAATGGTAATAATAATAACTGGTTAAATGTGTAGCTCATGAAAAGAGTAAATTTGAAGTTTCAGAGTTTGGACTTCAAAATCTTAAGTTCTCTACAGTTGGGTCATCTGCTTCCCCCTCCTGCCCCCTTGCAAATTCTGAAAACGCTAAACTAAGGCAAGACCCTCTGTTGAAACTGATGAAACCGACAGGCTTCCTGGGTGCCTTCAGTTCATCAGATGTGACAAGTTCACCAAAGCACAGGGACCTTAACATCAAAATCGTGTCACTTCTGTGAAATGTGACAGAAGTTGGCCTAAATAACTATTATTCTGCATTTAGGCGGTCATTTTCTATCCAAGCTTATTGAATTTCTACACGCTTCCAGCAGAGGCTAACCAACACAGCTTGTGCAAGTGGCTCATAGCAGCAGTCAGTGAAGGAGCTTAGTCCGTTAGTAAGCACTTTAATAATTAACAGACCTCAGAAGCGGAGCCTTTCTTCCCTCCTGCTGCTGTCTGCTATGAGCAGCCCTGACAGCTTCTCAAGTTACTTTGGTTCTGCCCTGCACTCAAGCTGGAGCAAGCAGGAATATAGATTTTTGTCTGCTGTGTCCCCAGTCCATCTCCATGGGAAAAAAAGCATTTCAGAAAAAAAAGCAAAAAAACCCAAAAAAGTAAGAAGCAAACAACTGTGGAGACAGCTGAACTATGGGGGTATTTTTAAAGGTTCAGAACGTGGAGTCTCTAAGAGGTTAATCACAGTCCTTGCTATTCTTTTTCAGTGCAAATGCAAGAAGATTTAAGGATGTCTTCATAATCATCCTCCTCGAGACAGAGGGCTGATATTCATATTTTTAAAATTGAGTACTTAAACTATATTCAAATTTCTCAATAAGAGATGTTTCCTGGCATGCTGGACCCATGGTACCTCTTAGATTAATTCTGGAGAGGTGACTAATTTTGCTATTCCATAGGAGTTAGTATGTGACCTGGAATTCAAATTCGAGCCTTTGTTTTGCAGATTTTTGTCTTTGGTCATCTCAACAGGGAGATAAATAGTTATGTTCCTGTCTCTTTTCCCCAGACTGATCTGCCAAACTACTAAATGTATCAATATGCATCCACTGAGATCACCCAATCCTAAATTCCAGATATTGTAAAATATGTGAATAATTCTACTCCAATGTACTTTAGATAAGCCACCATTTTCTATTAATGTTCATTTCCATCTGTTAATGGAAAGGATCAAACAAGAATACTTTTAAACTCATGGCCTAGCACTTCCAAATATGTAAATGTGTATCCTACGTAAAGGATGTGGAAAGGAAAAGAAGGTGGTTAAATGATTTACTATTTGCACCACCCGGGCATGGATTCCACTGTCTACTGTGGCAGTTATAATAGATAAATGCATACAGTAATACTGATGAAAAAAAAGGACTAATGAATTTACATTCTGGATCTGTCTCAAAAATCAACCCTTATGTTACACTTTGTTGTGATATTGTGACATTTCAAAGGAGTAGGTGGAACACACTTTCTATTGTGTATATGTCATTGTTCCAAGGCAATTTAGGAGCCAGCTTTGCTCCAACAGTAGGTTGGCATTCCACGTTTTTTTTTTCCTCATGATTCTTGATTCGTACTCAAACATCAAAAAAAAGGACCTGTTTTGACTGTCAGCCCTGTTGTCCCCCTTAAGTAAGGTGGTGCAACGCTTTTGGAATAGAAGTTCTGAAGGATCAGCATTTCCCTTATTTATATTTGAGTTTCTCAATAGAATTGCCCCCATCTAAATTAGGCAAGGCTTTGACCTTGTGAATGAAATACAATAGTTGCATCATTGGTGGGTGCCATGGAAGAGGCTTCAGCAAGCTTTGCCGCAACCACCATGGTTATGTGCTACACAGGGGTAAAAACACACATAATATGTTTTTGCTGCTAACTGCAAATATGCCACGTAGCCGGCAGTGTAAAAAAATTAGATTATTCTTTAGAGCTGTTTCAAAGCAAAGCTTGCTTTTTTAAACCTGTGGGTCCAGAATCGCACCTGGTTTTACCTATTGACCTGGAATTATTTCAGCAATGTCAGTAATATTGAATGGAATGAAGCTGCAATGCAGAAAAGTGCGAGATACAATAGAATAAAACAAAGTTACTGTATATTACAAAATATTCTATTTTAAAGGGAGGGGAAGTTTCTGAGTAGGAATCAGCTTGCTCTTTGCACTTGCCTTTAGAGCCTCCTTGGAGCTCTGGAGAAGCCTGCCACCTCGCTGCCACACCAGTCACCCAGGGTATCTGGTCAGGGTCACGTCTGCCTGGCTTTTCTGCTGCTGATGATGAGCCAGGACAGATGATGACGACAACTTCCAGACCTTTCCCTGGCACTCTCCCACCATGTCATCCGTGTTTTGAAAGTTGAATAGTGATGATATGCTGTGTACCTTCTCCCAAAGAAAACATCCTGCTTTGTCACTTCTACTCAACACTGCGATTTGCAAGCCCTTTCTGGAGGCACAGAGCAAACAGAAAGGTTTGGGTTTTTAGAGCAAACACTCAGTGAAAAGGGAAGGATGTTATTCCAGGGACAATCCACTGCCAACCCAGCAGTGCTTGCATTAACCCCCGAAGCTTTTCAGGGAAAACTGTTCTGTTACATACTCTCTATTGCCTATTAATTTTACCTCCACAGGTATTAATGTAAAAGCACTTGCTCTGTTTCAGTTCAGCCGCCCTCTAGGCCTGCCATAGCTCTGCCATTGCACAGTGGCAATAATAAATGTCAGATTATGTCAAACAGGGACTTTGCATCGCAGTAATAGGAATGCTTGTACTTGAGCGAGTATCCCCGAAGACCTCCTGCTTTGATTTTCTATCCAAACCCCTCTGCTGATGTCAGACCTGTTTGCTCCAAGGTAGGAAAGGCAACATGGGAAAGTAAAGAGTGCAAACAGCTCTATTAAAGCAAATGTCTTATCAAGGAGGAATGAAAACCATATTTACACGTAAATTAGAGCTCAAAGGGAAACCAGTTATGAGCAATACCAGTTTCTGTGCTTTGAAACGTAGAGTGATCATCAGGTAATGGCAAAAGCTGACCTTCCCCAGCAGCCTGTTATTCTGAGCAGACACATGATGTAAGGAAAGAAAGCGATTCACCAAGGGACTAGAAAATACACCAGCTCTGAGCAAGGTGTGGAGGATCCTTCATCCGTGTTTTGTAAGACCAGCTCCATCAGCCTTATAACCAGGTACAGTGCTTCTTAAAGATTTGACCAATAACTTTAGATTTCCACCTTACCTCCCCCCACTGGCAAACAAAAAATTAAGTAGATCTTTATTTTGATGATTGATTCACTTCCCTTTTTTCCCCCCTCCCAGTCTCCCTTTTCCATCCCTTCTTCCTGACACTCTCTCTCTCCCCCATTCTTTGACTACAACTTTTCTTTCCTTCCCGTGGGAAAGGAAGACTGATACAGTGAATATTACATTTAATTTCGCGAGTATGAGATTCACAGTTACCTTTACCTCACGAATTAATGAGCACTTATGTTTCCTGAGAATCAGAGCAGCAGAAAGAGGGAGCTATTCCCAGGACATTCATCCTAGGAATATTCAGGCTGAGTTGACTGGACACTTTCCATCTGCCTGGAAAGTTCTGGAATTGAGGGAAATCCAGCTTTTGTGGCAGAGTCAATCTCATCATCTAAAGACTGAGATGCAGCTGTTTTTGGGAAAATGATGTGAGAAACCACCCATGACTAACTGAAGCACTTTATTTTAAAATATAAACATTCGTATGAAGATGAACTGTTGTAACCTAGCCTGGAGATCCACAGAGGCCTGATTATTATCCATATTTGTCAGGTACAGTCAACTGCCAGCCCGGAAGGAGAGGCTGTGTTTGTAAGCAGCACCATTTCAGCTTCCAGGAAAAGCCATACGTTCAAACATTACCTGCAACTTCAGAGCAAAATGAAGAGCTGAGGACAGATACTCCTGGGAAAGCCTCAGTGTGCACTGAACTCAGTGATAAATCTGCCAGAGCAGTTTAACCTCCATCCAGGGTAGGAAAGGAAGCCCAGAATCAAATGGGGTCAAATCAAATCATTTCAGGGTAGTTTACCACCTTTAGCATCTCTCTTCGCCACTCCAGGGAACATGAAAATGTTTTTTGTTTGGTGTTTTTTTTTGTTTGGGGCTTTTTTGGTTTTTTTTTTTTTTTTTTTTTTTTTTTTTTTTTACACACTTGCACCTTTTGATTGTTGGTTCCTATTCTGACCAGGATGTAAGTTGCAAAATATGACTATTTTAGTTGTGTTGTTTCACATAGCATCATGAACAAGGCGCAGACAGAAGCTGTTGCCAACTTTAATTGTTGCCAAACAGAATTGCTGAATTACTATGTGGTGGGTCTTTTTACCTGCTCCAGCATTACAGAGGTAACAGAGATAGCAGACATTCCGCCTGACTCCCCACCAGCAAGCTGGATCATTGTTTGCAGGAGATTATATTGGCCCAAATCTTTTCCTGACTAGTCCAGTCTTCGCTTATGAAGCATTGGTTGCTTTGAGGCATTTTCTCACCAAGCTCGACCGTTTCTCATCTTTTCCATGCTCATGGAACTGAGAGGGGATGAGAAGGCCTCCCAGAAGGGGAGTCATTCTTTTTGCCAGTTCATCTCATAGTTGTTGTCTACAGACCAGGCTTGAGGGAAAGTCTCGGGTTTATTTCCCTGACAAGAACTCCAAGAGACCATGACTGCATATGCTAGGGTGATCATGGCTCTGTCACAGTATGTGCCATTATGGATTTGCTCAAGGGAAAGCATGTGCAGATGCTATTTGGGGCTTTATAACAAAACCAAGAATTATAAAGCACGTAGTTTGGAAACATTACTCGGGAATCATTATTCCTGCAATATCAGTTTTCACCTCTCTCCTCAATTCCACACTCTTTCCATCAGGGACACTGACTGAAAAACAATAATACCCGGGAACAAATGAAACAATGTAACAAAGTCTTATTTTAAAAAGTCACCCATACTGTTTGCCAAATTTGACAGCATCACTGTTGTCAAGACAAATACTTCATGAGAAAGACAAGGTGTTCATGCATTGTGATCTAACGCGTTTCTCAACCGCCTCTGAAAATACATATGCTTTGAGACAAATGCTTTCCAGGTAAGGCCTCCAGACATTCTGCACAGTGCAGCAGCATCTCCGAATGTCTCAGTTATATTCACATGCCCCTGTGTGCATTGGGCATTTCCAAATACAAGGCAAATCTAACTTTTTGGCTGCAAGCATCACAGTTTAAATGTCAGTTTTCCTTGCAGCCCTAAAAAGGTGGTGGCCAAGGACAAGACAACAGATGCTCTCCCCCACCTCTTGCTCCAAGGAGAGGAAGAAGAGTTATGAGTTTAGAAAAAACTAAGCTACTTTAATGAAATATTAATAATAAAAAGTGATATAATCAAATAGATAAAATATTAAAAAATATATACAAAACCAGATCAAGTTCCTAGGAAGGCGTCACTAGCAGGCACTGTAAAAGGTCCATACTGGACTCAGTGACAAATGGGAACTGGAACACACTGACCGGGATCAGAAGGCAGATGAGCTGATGATGTCCTCCTCAGATGTCAGTCATTGAAGAAAGAGAGCCATTGAAGCAGCAGTCCATCAAGAAAAAGCCCACTACAGGAGATCCAAAGAAGAAAAGCCCTTGGGGGGAAAAAGCCCCTGGAAAGGAGCCAACCTGACCTCTTTGGTCCCTCAGCTTCTAATACTGATCATGGCAGGTCGGATGGAATATCCTATTGGTCAGTTTGGGCTACCTGAACTGTCCACAGCTGTGACCCCTCCACAGGGTAAATGACCAACCCAGCTGACCCTGCTTGCCACAGAACCAAGTGTAAGCAAGAGCCTCTCTCACTGAACAGCAAGTTGGCTCTGTTCTACCCCAAACCAGGACAGGGGGATTTAATTATCACGGCAGGAACACAGGATCAACCTTCAGGATTATAACAGGCAAGTAATAGCTTAAATAATTATGATATCATGGCATGAAAGGTCATGTAAAATTATAGCACTGCCAAGACTACAGTACCCTTGGGATTTGTTTCCCAGATGTGGAAACCAGACAGCAGTGGAAGATTGTTGCCATCTGAGAAGTTGAGACATTGCTATTAGCCTCTCTCCTGCATGCTGCCGAAAGAACAAAAGAGGAAGAAGACCAGCCTGGAGTATTAAATTAACCAATAAGGGGTGGTGGATTGGGTTTTGCAGTCACCGCTCTTTTCATGTGTTGCAGGAAAACGATTAAGATGAGCAGTCGCAGTTAGTCAAGGTGTGAAAATGTCTCTACACAGGCCCCATCTGTGAACGTGTTAATGCAAATATTTTGAAAAGGGGAAGATGCCTGTCTGATACAATTTATATTTTAATTCCTGCGTTGTGATGACATTCAGGATATTGGGGTGTGTTGTTTAATTAAAAAAAAAAAAGTCTTTGCTTGTCACTGTCGCAGAAATATCCGTTGTCTCTATTGCATACCTCACACAGAGATTACTGTCATAAGATTTTATCTGGATTTTATATACATTACTTTAAATCCATAATTGATTGCAATATTTACTTTTGCTGTGACTATATTTCCTTAACTTTGTTTGCAGATTAAGTTCTCTTCACACTTACACACTCCTAAAGAGTAAATTGCCTAATGGACAGTTGGCTAATTTTTTCTCCTCTCTCAGATACGAGATGTTGCTGCTGGTTGGAAAGATCTATGATGATAATTTATTTTTTCAGCTAACATTCAAGTTTGTCACATACTTAATGTATTTTCACATGGATAACTTGCAGCCCTTTAAAATATCATTCCTTGGAGATAAGTAGTCACACATATATATAACCTGTTGCAGCTGTAAGGCTGTCCTGGAGGAGGCAGGACAGCCTCCATAGCAATCCTAGAAGACTGGTGAAGTGGAGGCAAAGGAGAGCAGAAGATGGGGCAAATGGTGGATTTACAGAGGACCAAGGACCAGGACGTATGTGAGCGTTCCTGTGCAAGAGATGGTCTCAAGTAAACTCCCCCTTGCATATATCATGCATATTTATAACCTTGCCTACCATTGATGAAAAACTCTTTGTTTTTAACATATGGGTTATATCCATGAAAACATAGCAATTAGTCTGGCAACACAACTGAAAGATATGTGTTCAGCAACTTCATTCTTTTTCAGGCTTTGCCAACTTCTTTCAACTACTTCCTCCGTTGTACAATTGCTAAGCCTACATCTCAGACTTTTCCAGATTATCTTGAACACAATTCAATTTTTTTTTTTTATAAAACAAAACAAGCACTTGTTAATACATTTAGATAATTATCTCTTAAGAGTTCTTTCATCTCATGTTAGTCAGGATACAGCTATCACCATCTCCCTTGTAACTAGTACATGCATTATGCTGATTTAACACCATGGCTTAAGCGTCAAGACTGCTGATACTTTTTTACAAGTTGCCTTTAACTTTTACCAAGGTTTAAATTTTGGGGATGGTAATTTTTATATATTATGTCTCCTCAGACTAAACTTTCCTGAAAATTTTCTTCAATTTTGCAGAATTAGAGGGGGAAAAACACATTCTTCCCCTGTTAAAAACTACCTTCTCTGTAGAGCTGTGAGTGGGCCTGTTTGAAGCAAGCAAACAAAAAATGTCTTGTATGTGCCTTTTATAGTCCTTACAGGAAAAACAAAAAGAAATTTGCATATTGTCGTTTTGTCATATTGTCAAGAATTTCCCTATCTGTTGATAATAAGCCAGTCTTAGGATAAGCAGGGATTTTAATTTTTTTGTCCATTGAGGGCTGGAACAATGCTGAACACAAGTCAGACTTATACAATAAAGACAACTTGATCGTAGGAATCTCAAAGTTATGAAAATCATGATGTAGAGGAGTGCATTAAGAGAAAACACCATATAATTTTATAGATTATTTGAAAAAACAGAATTCCACTTCAGTGTCTACCAAAGGAACTGCAAGGAGTCAAGGATGCATAAATCAAACTTACCTCATGTGGTCACTAATTGCGATCTTTATTGGCTGAGTATCTAATGGTAAGATGTGGAAAAATTTCTGAATGACATTAAATCCTCTGAAAACTGTGCATTGAATATATGAATGGCTATTACATATTCCCTTGAAAAATCAGGTCTTCAGTGCTCCTAACTGGGTGCCCAAAACAAAAAGCTGTAGCATGAATCTCTACATTTGCTTTTATATCTGCATAAAAAGCTGTCGCTATCGCTAATAATGATAATGTTTTACAAACTCTACTGATGGCTGCTTTAAAAAAAAAAAAAAAAGTGAGATGTTGGGATTTTGGCCCTGTATAATGAAGATGGCCAGAAAAGTACTTTACTACTCCATGAGTGAGAAACTTCTATCTGTAAACTGGCAGGTACCCAAGGTAAACAGTGGAACTCAGTGATATATTTATTGACTCTATCGTAGTATGCATGCACAAACACACAAATCAGTTTTGTATAGTACCTCTAAGTCTGACACCGCCTAATATAGGTGAGCTGGATTTTTTTAATCTGTAAACTGCTTAAACTGTTGTAACCTGATTTTGTGCATGGATTTTTGCATGTGCAAAGAAAAAGAAGAATGACAAGAAAAAGAGGAAATGAAACAAAGAAAAAGAAAAGAAAAAATAAAAAGGAAAATAAAAAAGAAAAGGAAAAATAAATGTAAAAAGAAAGAGAAAAAGCTTTTTCAGTGAATAGCACCGGGTAATACAAACACAGAATGTTTTCTATGCCAATAGGTTTAAAGTGTTGAGGGCGGGTTTTCCTCTATATTAATCTGTTGAAAAGTCCTCTTTCAGAACATTAATAATCCCATTTATTTCACTAGTAAAGTTAGAGGTTCAGTGGATATGATCATCTTGTATGGGCAAGGAAGAGAAAGGGGTATTCAAAAAGGCATCCCTGGTTTCTATGGTTTCCTCAGACAGGTAGAGGACATTTTCTAGACGTCTGGTTTTTAATTTAACCATTGTGGATCATGAGACAATTTTATCTTTAGACTGCCTGTTCGTAAAGCAGAAGGGTATTTCTATACTCTTTCCTTTCAGAGATTTATAAGACTAAATTGCTTTCAGAAAAATAAACTCCAAATGTTCGTTTGGATGGAAGCTGTATTAATGGCAGTTTGGCAAATACCTAATGTCAAAGCCACGCCACAAGGCAAAGTAATCCTCACTTGTTTTTTCTCAAGCTTCCAACCTTTGTTTTACCAAAACCAAAGGTAACTACAGGCACAATTTCTTCTAAAAATCCTTCACACTTCTCAGCTTCCTTTGAATTGCTGAGGGAGAGGGGAAGGTAAGCTGTCAGGGTATGCAAAAATTTGTACCATGTTAAGCCATAGTGATGCACTGGAAATAGCCCTCCCTGCCATTACTAACAGCATGCTTTATCCTGGACAAAGATGATGGTATTATCTGCTAAAAATATTTTATGGAATTTACTTACACTTGTTTTGGCTGAGTTATGTCTGATAGAAAACAAAAAAAAAATTTCAAATCACTCCTCAAATATGTTATATTTCTTGTCCAGAAATATTTACTTCTTTACTGACAGGCACCAATGATTTGACAACGTATTCAAAATGTAGTGATTTTTTTTTCTGTTGTAGTAGTATTTTAATGAAGAAAGCACTAAACTTTCAATATCTGTAAATATAATTGACAGTCACAATTAGTCTAGACTTTGAATGCTTTTAGGATCTCCATAAAGTTCTTTAGAAAGTAAAATTGAAATTGCAGATTCAATGCAGGTACACTTTCCTTTTTTTATACATGAACACCCTCAAAGGAGACAGTTGATAAGTCAATGCTCAGCCTCACAAGTGCTTTGATACTATCAGAATATGTAATTAAAATAATAATTTAATAACATATGCTTTCTAGTAATTAAAACTAGCATTGATGTTAGCCTTCACAAACATTGGAGAGCTTCAAATCACGATACAGGTCTGAGGATTCACAGAAGGGTAGAGTCCTGAATATTTCTCAGACTGGCCCAAAGGCTGGAGTCAAACTGGAACAAACTTCGTAAAAGCTAGCAAAGATCATTGAGACCAGCAATAACAGATCCACAGCCAATAATACCTGAACAAGTACAGTGTTCTCACCCTCATCTTGTCTTCTGCATAAATAAGCGTGAATTGTCTGTAACCAGACATTTTGAGAGGTGGCTTTAAACACTATAATCAGGATCACGCCGAAGTATGGTGCAGCTGGTATTTGAAAAACATCGTAGCACAGAACAGAATTGTATGTTAACCTCAACATTTCAGAAACAATTTCCCTTTCTTTCAGATGGAAAGCATGCCTGCAGAACTAAGCGTGGAAGCAATTTGCTTCAAAGATGATGCCCTGTTACAGGGCTCACAGCACAGAGAGAGCCCATAGTACGTCCATGCTGTCAACTACAAAGTTATGCTCTAGCATACATCTGCCTTAGCAGGAGCAAATCTGAGTGGTGGAACAGTCAATGCTGAGAACCTGGCATCGTCATTGTGCAGTTTTTAACATGTTGCATTTGGGGACAGGGTATTCCCCACTCTTGGACTAGCTTCAGAGGAGTCCCGAAAACCAAGTGCCCGCTTGTGATTGAAGCACATGTATTCTTATTAGCTTCATCCTGAATAAATCCAGTTGATGTGCTCCAAGGCAACTCCACGATGTGACCTGAAGTGCTGTAAAAGCAGGCTACCAATAAATACATGAGGATCACCTTCGTGATCCAAACAAGCAGACTAATTTTTCAGATGTTCAGAGAATCACAGCACACAACACTCCCTTGGCATTTTGGAAGGTCAAGTGTCATAACTGTAGTAGTAATAGTTCTGGAAAGGACTTTGCTTTAAGACAAAAATTATTTCCCAGCCACTGCTAGCCAAAAATTTAATAACACTCTTCCTAATTATCACTATATTTTATAGGAATTTATTTTATAAATACAATGAATGTATGTTTCTGTGTCATGGTTTAGGCCGGATCGGCCACTGATAAGATGACAGATGCTCTCCCCCACCTCTCGTTCCAAGGAGAGGAAGAAGAGAGACAAAGAGAGTTATGAGTTTAGAAAAAAAATAAACTACTTTAATGAAATACTCAAAATAAAAATTAAATAGATTTTATATACATATATATATATACAAAACCACACCAAGCTCCCAGGGACATGTCACCAACCGGCACTGGGGAAGTTCCAGACTGGACTCGATGACAAATGGGAACTGGATTCCAGACCTTGATTCAGGAACCCACAGATCAGGATCAAAGGTAGACAAACTGACAGGGTCATCCTCAGACATCAGCCATTGAAGAAAGAGAGCCACTGAAGAAGTCCATCCATTGAAGAAAAATCCCAGACCTTTTGCTCCCTCAGCTTTTATACTGAGCGTGGCAGATGGGATGGAATACCCAATTGGTCAGTTTTGGGGCACCTGACCTGTCCACTCCTCCCCACAGGTGCAATCCCTCCACAGGGCAACCAACCAGCCAGCTGACCCTGGTTGCCACAACAAGAAGTAAAAAGAAAAGCCTCTCCACTGAACAGAAGGTTGGCTCTGCTCCACCCCAAACCAGGACATTCTGTAACACCAAAATAAACACGATGCATAAATTTACCTTTTGTTTGTCTGCTTAGTTAAACAAATGATCTATTGTCCAGTCCCATTTGGTTACAATGGAGCAGTGCATTGCTGACTAATGCTCTACAGCATGAAGACTGAATTCTATGAAACTGATTTGTGTGCGCACGTGCTAAAATATAAAGCCTCCAGTACTGCAGGCTGTGGGTAAAATGCTGTAGGCTGGGTGCAAAGCCCCTGGTGGGGTGCTGGAAAACATGGAGGCCAAAAAGTCAAGTCAAAATTAGGTAATGGGCTCCCTCATTACCTCTGAAGATCAAAATCCTAGCTTTACTCCTGATTTAGAAGAGGACATCATTACCACCAGAACTGGGTTATTGGTACAATTCAAGATCAGCCAAAGGTCACATATTGAAAGCATCAGAATTAGCTCCTGTGGCACCTAAATTTTTTCTTGGAGTTCACCCAGACAGTCCCAGAGAAGGTTTAATGTTGCTTGGGATATGAGATCATTACAGCCCAAGCTGGTGTGACAGCAGACCATAATAGCGATGTTTCTGAAAAAACAGATTGGGAAGAGGAGATTTATAATCCAAATAAGACAGTGACAAAGGTGCTGCTGCTTCTTCTTCTTAATAAAAAGTACAGAATTTCCTGTACTTAACCAAATTAGTAAAGAGATTTCCATCTGGGAAACGGTGCTCTACTTTGTCCACATTATTCTAACAGTCAAATTAAATACTTTAAGCCAGAAACTTGTCTGAAGACTATCTGCAAAAAAAATTATGCTTTCTATCTGCAACACGACATAGTGGTTTTCAGGGCACATTGTGTTGCAATAGTACTTGCTAAAACACTTTTGAGCTTTTTAGCTACTGTCATGTGTAGACAGTTGTTGTTTTTCCTATGAGACAGAATAGAAACAGGTGTTGCTGCCAAAAAATTTAAAATACTTTTTCCTAATTTGTCTTAAACCTGTTTGACTCATCTCCACTTTACTGAACTGACACTGAGAGCCACAAAAACGTTTCTGCATCTGTCGATAGCATTCCTCCTGCTTACTCTCATTTTTCAGTTCTTAGGTCTTCTTCACCTGTAAATAGCTAACCTACATTGAAGGAGAGTTTCTAACATTCAAATAGGAATACAGTGCCACAAAACTTACCATCCCTGACAGTAGTAAACATCCTGTGGATTGTCTGTGTGGAAAGGGCTGAGGTACTTGCCATTTACTAACCACATTTACATCTGGATGGAGGTTAAGCTACAAGACCGAGATAGCTGGGAAAGTTTGCCTCTACCATCACTTGTTCTGCAGGAGGAAATACTGTCTGCCTTCTCTCATTATTTTTAGGAAGAAATAGACTTTCAGCCTCCAAAACTAGCAATGTCAACGTCCTATTACAAGGACTAAATCAAATACCAAAGAGCAGGCTGTATCAAGAATTTAAGCGTTGTGGTCTAAGTGACACCACAGCTGTAGTTGGGTGTAGATGGTCACTGGCACACAGCTTCAAGGATGCCCCAAACAAGCTCCGTCATACAAATGGCAAAGCTGTTGGTAATTGCAGTATGTCTCAAAGTGTGGAGGGGCATCATATAGCTCACGTCTTTTGCCCTAATGTTTACTATGTCTGTAAGGGGGATACTATTACAGTGTTAAAAAAGAAATTAGGTCTTCCTGAAAGACTCCTTAATAAAAGGAAAAAAATATCTTTGTAATCAACTGGCAAAAGTAAATCTGGTACTTACTCTATTTCAGACCCTGAAAATCAGTTGAAAGAGGGATGGTATTTCTGTTTCATAAATTTATTAATAGAATAGTTGTAAATTTTTAGCATATCCATTTGACTGTCCATGGACTGGATGTGGCTTTCTCTGAGTTTGGTCTCAAATCTAACAGAATCCATGCATTTGTGGAGTTTATTACCCAGCATGGAGATTTTGTTCTCTGTCATCAGGGGTTGTTAGATTTTTCGACGGTCCCTTGCAGAAAGGACCAATAATCTTTTAATCTCTTTGTGTACGTCAGCCCCAAACATCAGCTCCAGTGCATGCCCAACTTTGGAAGACGCAGTCAACATTGGCATACATCCAGCACGTGCTTTACTAGCAGGGAGACACACATGAGTTACAGCAGGCTTTGTATCAGTTCCTTAGTGCACACCAAATATTTAAAATTAGACATTCAGTTTCTCAAGAGTGCATCCCTCGTACGTCAAGTATACGGCTAAACGCTATACAGAACAATTTTAACAATACCATTCCCACACAATACCATTCCCACACTTATCTGGAAGTAACATGTGCCTTGTGTTACTTCAAGCCCGAGATGCTGAAAGCAAAAGCGGTCTGTCTCAAAAGAAAAAAACCAACCTGTTTCTCTGCAGATGGTCTGAGCAAATGGTGTCTGTCAACTTCTCAGTAACAGAAACCAGATGTAGAATAGCCATCCAGTCCTCTAAGTTTGCCCCCAATTTATGCTGCAGAAATCGCATTAAAAGAAATTTCTGGAACTGTTTAAAAATGATGTAATTGCCATACAAACACAGGTTATAACTCTCTATTACTGTTATTCCTGCTAATGCAATCATTCCTGTGTGGCTGTGTGGCGGCATCAGGCATAATAAAACACAGTAGAAACAGCTATTTTCCTGAAATACTTTAGCAGCTGTTACAAACTTAGTATCTTTTGAACAAAAGGATTAGGTCATGGAAATAACTGAAACTGACTTTCTAGAACTTTCTAAGGCTTTAGGTCTTTGAACAGAAGTTGAACCACTCTGGCAACAGCATGTAGCATTTTCTTTGGGTAGGAATGGTAACCAAAAATGGTTACTAATACTTGAAGCCCATTGGACAAGGTCAAGATTTTCCCTTAAAATATATATAATAAACTTATATATAATCTATAAATAATAAAAATACATATAATATATAAACGAGGTTTAAAAAGAAAAAATTTAATTTTGACAGACTGGACTTTCCAGGAAACTGCTCTTTGAAAAAATGCTTGATCGACTCTACCACCTCCATCAGAATGAAATCTCTGTGATGCTTTTTGAACAGGAATCTACAGTCAGTTTTCAGTAAACATGTGAGACATACATCAGTTTAAACAGGGCATCAGAAGGCAGTGAAGACAGGAAAATACCATCATCCCAGTGAAAGCTATGTAAGAGGAGAGCTCTTTCATTAACAGTTTGTAATTCCCCATGGCCAAGGACTTGTGGCCTTAGGAAGAATCACAATTTGTCCAAGAGCCAAATGTCTTTGATGAAGACAGAGAGGACTCCAAAGTCAGCCCTAAAATGGTTTGTTAGTGGTGGATAAGCAATTGTTGTGGGAAAGACTAAGGAAAAAGAATTGCAGTAAAACATTAATTGCTATCGTTATACAGCTCATGAGCTCCTGTAGTCTTTCAAGACATCCCTTTGATCTCTTGAAAGTAGAGGACACACATGACACAAGGACCTTTGTCTACATTTCTGCACAGGACAATTGCTGACTGTGATTTTAAGGCACTTTTACACACTGCTGTATCTGCCTGGGAAGACTTTAATGTAACTAAGAACCAGTAGCTGTTGCTTCTACAACAAAAATACCCTAAAACCTGAGATGAAATAAGTTCACCTATAAAATCTTTTGATCGGCCAGTACCATTTTTTCAGGGCTACATAATAATCCTAATTTGATCTTTCTTGCATTGAAGAGGATACAGGGGAACAGTGTGGAATGCATTATCATGTATGGGTAACTTTTACCACTTTTAATAAATTTGTGTGCAATTAGGTTTTATATATAAATTGAGTTTCATGACATCCTAAAATATTTAGTATTAATCAAATGAATGGTAGCTTTTCATTGATATCAGTAGAAAGGGTTTCTGGAAACAATCACCATATTGAAGCAGGTGGCCATTCTGATGCAAATCACAATGTACATTTTAAGGAAAGGAGAACAAACTTACAGGAACATGGATTCAGTCTTGGCTGTTTCCCTTGGGCTGGACATCACGGCTGCTCTGTGGTAACTGTGTTTATAAAACCCCAGCCAGCCCCCCCCTCCACTAATCTAGCATTTATACAGAGCTTGCATTTCTGTAGTGAAAGTAAATGAATGAAGATATATTGAATTTCCCTCTAGAAACAGGATCTACTTAAAAGGTAAACAAGAAAGTATAATCAATTTAACTTCTGTAGTATGAATGCTCCAATGCAGTTAGCCAGATATTGAATAGTAAAAAGACTTGGTCCTACCATCCATTCTAAAGCTCCTTAATCACTATACCATATAATAAGGTTTTGGGTATGTTTGGATATTTCCCATAGGCTTTAATGGAACCAGACCAATATGAACATGAACTAAATCCTCCTTCCCTTCTTTGTCTTTAGTGAATCTAGATACATTCTGTTTATTGTATGTTAGTGTTTTATAAATAGTGAATTTTAATGCCTTATAGCTTTCTTTGGCCTAAATGCTCAAGACTGTTTCCAAGAGATGTACATAGCTTGAACACGTATTGTGGGCTGGCATGAAAAGCACTCAATGAGCCTCTAGAGCCTGTGTTAAACTGCAGGTCTGACTGGACAGCTGTAACAGTTTCACAGTGCCTGAAAAAACAGCAAATTTGTACAGCAGATAAAGGAATCTCATTGACTGTTTTCTTTTCAGGCGTTTCTGAGGCAGAAGGTAGGAACTCCTTTCATCTCTGTAGTTTAAATTCACATTACTTTTTTAACAAAGCACAGGGTCACAGATGCTGCTTTAAGCAGTCTAAGCAGGCAGCATTGTAGTGAGGCAGGATAAGGGATATAACTAACCTGATCTGACTTAATGGGAGGCAATGAAAATTAAAATAATCTTCAAAGAGGGAGCTTCTAGCAGACTACATCTGATGTTTATAGTTATAATACAGTTAATATAGTCAATATTAGAGGGGCCCTGCCTCCAGCCAGGTGGAGGAGAGGGACAACAGAGTTTATTGGACTGTGTGGATTCGATGGCTTGGCACATTAGAGCCACCAAAGTGTAAAGCCCTAGTGGACACTGGTGCACACTGCACCCTATTGTCATATAATCATAAAGGAGCAGAATTCGTCACCATTTCTGGAGTGATGGGAGGTGAAGGGGTGTCTTAAGAACTGACTATACTGGAGGCTGAAGTGAGCTTAGCTGTGAATAAATGGGAAAAGCATCCCATTGTGACTGGCCCAGATGCTCTGTGCATCCCTGGCATAGACTATGTCAAGAGAGGGTATTTTAAGCACCCAAAAGGGTATCAGTGGGTTTTTGGTATAGCAGCTGTGGAGACCAAGGACATCACACAGCTTTCTACCTTGCCCAGTCTTTCAGATGACCCTTCTGCTGTACGACTGCTGAGGATTAAAGAACAGCATGCGTCAATCGCTACTACAATAGCGTATCAACAATATTGCACCGAGACTCCCTGATTCCCATCTGTAACCAAATTCATCATCTAGAGAGACAAGAAGTGATCAGGAAGACTCGCTCATCCTTTAACAGCCCTATTTGGCCAATGTGAAAATCTGATGGAGGCTGGAGATTAACAGTACACTGTTGCGGCCTGAATGAAGTCACACCACCACTGAGTGCTGCCATGTCGGCCATGCTAGAACGTCAATATGAACTGGAGTCAAAGGCAGCCAAGGGGTATGTCACAACTGACATTGCTAACGCGTTTTTCTCTATTCCTTCAACAGCAGAGTGCAGGCCACAGTTTCCTTTCACCTGGAGGGGCGTCCAGTACACCTGGAATTGACTGCCCCAGGGGGGGAAACACAGCTCTACTATTTGCCATGGGCTGATCCAGACTGCACTGGAGAAGGGTGGAGCTCCGAAACACTTGCAATACATTGATGACATCATTGTATGGGGTAACACAGAAGAAGAAGTTTTTAAGAAAGGTAAGAAAATAATTAGAATTCTTTTGAAAGCAGTTTTTGCTGTAAAAAGAGGTAAGGTCAAGGGGCCTGCATAAGAGATCCAGTTTTGGGGAAGTAAGTGGCAAGATGGGTGCCACCAGATCCCAGTGGACGTGATCAACAAAATATGTCCCCACCAATTAACAAAAGAGAAACACAAGCCTTTTTAGGTGGTGTGGGTTTCTGGAGAACGCATATTCCAGGTTATAGTCAGATTGTGAGACCCCTGTATGAAGTGACTGGAAAGAAAAATTATTTTAGGTGGGGCCCTGAGCAATGACAAGCCTTTGAACAAATTAAACAAGATATTGTGCATGCAGTATCCCTTGGACCAGTCCAAACAGGAGGTGACATTAAAAATGTGCTCTACACTGCAGCCGAGGACAATGGCCCTATCTGGAACCTATGGCAGAAAGCACGCAAGGTCGAGCCTACAAAGGCTCCGAGGTCAACTATAGTCCAACTAAGAAAGAAATATTGGCAGCATATGAAGGAGCTGGAGCTGCTTCAGAAGTCATTGGCACTCAAGCACAGCTCCTCCTGGCACCCGGATTACCAGCACTGGGCTGGATATTCAAGGCTAATGTTCCTTCCTTCCTACTCATCACGCCACCGATGCTACCTGGAGTAAGTGGGTTGCCATAATCACGCGGCAAGCTCGAATAGGAAACCACAATCATTCAAGAATTGTAGAAGTGATCACAAACTGTCCCGAAGGCAAAGACCTTGGAATGCCACCAGAAAAGGTGGTGACACGTGCTGAAGAAGCCCTACTGTATAATGAACTCCCAGATAATGAGAAACAGTATGTTCTGTTCACTGATGGATCTTGTCATATGGTAGGAAAATATTGAAGGTGGAAAGCTGCTGTATGGAGTCCTACACGATGAGTCGCAGAAGTGACCGAAGGAGAAGGTGAATTGAGTCAATTTGCGGAGGTGAAAGCCATCCAGATGACTTTAGACATCGCTGAACAAGAGAAGTGGCCAGTACTCTGTCCCTATACTGATTTGTGGATTGTGGCAAATGCTCTGTGGGGGCAGTTAAAGCAGTGGAAGCAGAGCAACTGGCAGTGCAGAGGTAAACCCATCTGAGCTGCTGTATTGTACAAGATATTGCTGACCAGCTAGGGAAACTAGTTGAAAAGGTACATCATGTAGATACCCACGTACCCATGAGTTGGGCCACTGAGGAACATCAAAACAATCAACAAGTGGGTCAGACTGATAAAATTTTCCAAATAGATTTGGACTGGGAACATAAGGATGAACTATTTATAGCCCTTGGCACTTCAGGTCGTCAAGGAAGGGATGCAACATATAGATAGGCTCATGACCAAGGGGTAGACTTAACTATGGATGCTGTTGCACAAGTTATCCACGACTGTGAAACATGTGCTGTAATCAGGCAAGCTAAAAGGTTAAAACCTTTGTGGTATGGGGGATGATGGTTGAAATGTAAGTATGGGAAGGCCCAGCAAATAGACTACATCACACTCCTTCAAACCCACCAGGGTAAGCACTGCATGCTTACAATGGTGGAAGGAAGCACCAGACGGTTGGAAACCTATGCCGTGTCCCCTGCCACTGCCTAGGTTACTATCCTGAGCCTTGAAAAGCACGTCTTGTGGCGACTTGGAACTCCAGAAAGAATTGAGTAAGATAATGGGACTCATTTAAAAAATAATCTTATAAGTATTTGGGCAAAAGAACGTGGCATTGAGTGAGTATATCATATCCCCTATCATGCACCAGCTTCTGGAAAAATAGAACAATACAATGGACTGTTAAAACCTCCCCTGAAAACAATGTGTGGTGAAACTTGTAAAAATTGGGACAAGCATTTAGCGCAAGCTACCTGGTTAGTTAACACCAGGGGATCCATCAATCAAGCTGGTCCTGCTCAATCAGACCTTTTACATACTACAGAAGGGGATAAACTCCCTGTGATGCCTGAAACGAATACGTTGGGTAAAACTGTTTGTGTTTTTCCTACTTTGGACAAAGGCAAACCTATTCATGGGACTGGTTTCACTGAAAGACCTGGATGTACTTGGTGGTTGATGCTGAAGAATGGAGAAGTCCAGTGTGTACCTCAAGGAAATTTAACCCTTGGTGAGAATACTCAATTTTGAGCTGTATGATGTTAATTACTACATAATACAGTGTTCACACATTCATGATGAACCTGAGCTAGCTTCATCAAGTGGCACCCAGCAAACTCTTCGAGGTGGACATGCTACCTGTTGGCACGAACCACAATTAATTTCATGCCATCTTTCCTGCCCTGAGAGACTGCTATGATAGATGGAATCTTGAAATTATGAATTAAATGAACTTTACAAACTTTTGTGTATAAAGATAAACCATAAATTAGTGATCTGTATATATATTAGAAGATTTTTCAAAAAAAGCAGTAGTGATCTGAGCATGATGCAAACGGTAGGCATAAGGGGTGTAAAGTCCTTGTTTGAGGTAAAACAGAACCAATTTCCTTCTCAGTCATTTTACTTTTCAGTTAAGTCTCTTCTAACTAACTGCACTTTCTGAAATTAACAGTATATTTTTCAGACAGCGTCTACTTCTAGCAGATAACATCCGATGTTTATAGTTAATACCAAGGAATGATATGCAGAGAGGCTCTTACTTATACTTATTGTTATAATAAAACAAGGTCAGTTAACTGTGTTATGTTCCAAGTTGGAGGGTCGGAAGCAGAAGAGTGTAGATGGGCCACACCTGTGGGGAGGAGCAGACTGAACAGGTGACCCAAAACTGACCAACAGGGTATTCCATCCCATCTGCATCACAGTGTAAAAGCTGAGGGATCAAAAGGGTTAGCCTCTTTCTTCAGTGGCTGGCATCCAGGGAGGGCTCTGTCTGTTCATCTGCTTTTGATCACAATCCGTGCATTCCTGAATCCAGATCTGGAATCCAGTTCCCGTGTGTGGCTGAGTCCGATCTGGGACTTTCCCAGTGCCTGCTGGTGACCTGATCATCATCCTGGGAGCTTGATACAGGTTTTGTATATACTGTATATATTTCATTATTTTCTTATTAATATTATCTTTTCTTTCTATTATTACTATTACATTAAAGTAGTTTAGTTTCTTTTCAACCAATATGTCTCTCTCTCTCTTATTCTCTCTCCCTTCTTTTCTGGGAATGGGGAGAGAGATTAAAGAGAGCATCTGTCATTTGTTTAGTGGCCAGTCCAGCCAAAACCATGACACTCAGAGAAGAGAGAAGCAGAGAGGCATTCTGCTGCGCCTTTCCTATTCTTCATTCCTCTCAGAAGATGAGAAAATCTTCCATGCTTGGGCCCTTGCCTGTAAGAAATACAGTAATTGCCACATACCTCAAAAGACATCTGATCTATTCCTCCAGAAACTGAGTAAGCTTCTTCCACAGCGATGTCATTGACTCCTGACAGGTGACAGGACAAGAGGGAATTGCCTCAAGTTGCGCCAGGGGAGGTTTAGATTGGATATTAGGAAAAATTTCTTCACTGAAATGGTTATCAAACATTGGAACAGGCTGCCCAGGGAAGTGGTGGAATCACCATCCCTGGAGGTACTTAAATGTTGGGTAGATGTGGTGCTGAGGGATGTGGTTTAGTGGTGGACTTGGCAGTGCTAGGTTGGTGGTTGGACCCGACGATCTCAAAGGTCCCTTCCAACCTAGACAAGTCTATGATCTATGGAAACTTACACTCCAATATCACCAGGTTACTGAGAACCACCTTTGTCAACACAGTAATAAATGCCTCAGTACTGTCCACTCTGAAGACATCCCTGGTTTGCCATGAGCCAGGGTAGGGGACTGTGAGATGAGGGAGGGTTATTCAGCATCTAAAGATAAGATCAGAAGATCTGGCAAGATTAAGAACCACACAAAGTCAAGGTCTAAAGCTTATCTCAAGTTCTCTGTGTTCTCTCCAAGTACTTTATGCCAAGGGAAAGATGTGATGTAATTGAGTTGTCTTGGCACCATGGTCCTGTGCTTAGTTCTAGTTAGAAATAGCTCATTTTCATTATATTTACTTCATTATTTTTCATGAAGTCATTGACTGTATCTAAATGAAGTGGGTTTACATTATATAAAGAAATTCCAGTGCCTTTACCTCTCTCACACAAACCTCAACATAAACACTTCCATAGCTCTAATCCTGTAAACCTTAATAGGAGAAACTGAAACATACCACCACACAAGATAATTCCTACTAATAAAATACGTCTCTATCTTTAAAGACTCCAGTTTCTAAGAGTAACTGACTGCACTTAACACCTTTCTGCTGCAGAAACATGTATTTAAGTAAATTTCTCAGTTTAAAACTTAAAATATCAATTTCTCAATTTTACGTACCTAAGTATTTTTTAACTAATTGTTCAGTCCAGAAAAGACTGAAAATCCAGGATTAGACAGGATAATATAAAAAGTCTGTAATAAAACCAAGCACAGGTTGGTCACCAACCAAAACAAAATCTGTAAGGTGCAGACAATGCCACTTTTTTTAAGAACACAAATTAAAATAAAGTGCAGGCCTCTTGATGTCAGTATTTGTTGTTTTCTGTCAAGCCATTCAGACTGATGCTTTTTTGAAAGTATACTTAATTTAATTAAACAAGTTCATACTGTTTCTCTTGACAAGAAATGCAAAATAATTGGAACAGGGGAAGTAGGAAGTAAATAATAAACTTTAAAAATGAATTAAACTCCAGGACATTCAGCCCTCTGTAGGATGTTAAACTTTCATTCCCTGTGCAAATGGCTCCAATCCATGACACTTTACTAGTGGATGTCAGTTAAAATCATTCAGTCAATTCGGGATATGATTTCATCACCATTCATAATAGGTTCAGGAATCAAACTGCAGCCAAAAGGTAGATGTACTTATGATAGCCCATTCAGCTGAACTGACATCTTCACCACGGAGTTAGTTAAGTAGTTATACAAGATAAAATGATACCTAGATCATATTACAGGGGAGGGCTCCAACAAAACTGCTCATTTGCACATCATCACCTCATCTGGTCTTTACTCAGTAAATTATACGAAAATTCCTGGCCTTGATTTCACTAGAAATACCATGACATACATACAAACATCTTAATCTGCGTCATGATGGAACTAAAGTAACAGTGGGAGAAGATCAGCTTTCTGATGATATTTATTAGGGTGATATACCTCACTCTTTAAGCCGCACGTGTATTTTCCAAGTACTGCCACAAATTGTCCCTGGCTTCTTGTCTTACACAATCTAATGGAGTGCCCCTGAAGTCCAAACATTATCTGATTATTTTTAAGAAAAAATAGAAGCTTTTGTAAAATTCGGCAATCAGCTGCGCATCATAAAGTTATCAGGGACTTTCTTCTGGAACTGGGAACGGAAACACGGTTACCATTCTGGTGTCTAATCCTCACCAGTCCTTTGCTAGTGTGGACTAAGGATAAAGGATGATATAGGTTTTAAGCCAGTCTGTGAATACAGTTAATGAATTGCTGTTTAGAGAAAGAGTATGGTGGTCTACAGCATTAGTGTTTTTTTCTGTTATATTATTTTTACAATATCATTTTCATCTTGAAGACATTTTCCTTTCTAATATATCAAAACGAAACATTATTTGGAAGAATACTTTCTTATTAGAAAAAGCATTGAAGAAGCTTGGAGAAATTATGCTCCCCCGGCAGCTCCCGGCTCCAGACTGGGCATGGCTCACACGGGATGGAATACCTGTGTCCCTGCCAGAGCCTGGGGAGAGCTAACCCTGTCCCCACCGGAACCAGGAAAGGTATCAAAAGCTTTATTGTACAGATGGGTAGAAAAGACATAGCATATTCATCTCAGAAGTGCAGAAGGGACCCTGCTGACCTGGCATTTAGGCATCTTCAAGCCTGTGAAGGATTTCGCTCCCATGTGTGTATGCCAGATGACTTCAAAACAGCTTTTCAAGGCTCCATCTTCAGTCAGTCTCCAGTTCATTTACCAACCTAACGATCCACTCACAACTACATGCAAAGCCCTTCTTATTCTGGAAAGAGGCTCTGAACTTGTTCTATAAATGGGTAAAAGACAAAAATATAGTTTAATAATTTCCCTGTTTTTAACTCAGAAAAATTGTAGATTCACTCCGGTTTAAAAAAGAAGCTAAGACATGGGAAAACACAGGCAGGTAATCAAAACCCAGGCACTAGAGGATACAACAACATGTGGGACCAACAGGTAGTTTATGAATTCAGGAAGAAAATTTTGCCTAGACTGAAAGGGCCTCTTTGTTTGTTAGAAAGTTGGATTATATTTAATTAGGTGCAAATACACATATTTATGCAGGAAATATGATTCCTGAATTCTGTTCAACTCTTTTTATTAAAGAGGTGCATCTGGCTGCGTACGGACAGCTGTGGCCAAAGCCAGAGCAGATAGAGCTGGGCTGTGAGGAAGTGGTACAATTGCAACTTCATGGCACATCCTGGGAAGCACAAGATGCACAGCCGGAAGCACTGACAACAAAGAGGCACCAAACCTCCTTAAACACTACCTCTATATTATGATATTATGACCATTTTCACGGGCAGTGGAAACGCACAAAGTCACTCAATGTACAAGTGAGATAACTGCATAATACTCTCTACTGAGCATTATGAGTATGAGGCCTCTCTACTGAGGAGGAATTGATCTTGCACATCAACAATGTTCACTTCCTTTTCTTTCAGAGTTGTAAAGATCAGTAGGACATTGGTGATAACCAGTATAGTTTACGGCACAGGGATTAATGGGATCTTTATGACAAAGTAGTTGTTTGTCACATGTTTCTCAGGCGTGTGTCCTGAAATCAGTAGGTCATTTGGTGTAAAATCACCAGCAGCCTACACAGGATCAGATTCACATATGCTCTCTTATCCTGCTAATGATTTGATTCTTAGCATAAAAATGCCTCATTAATAACAGTGAAAAATGCATTTTTCTCTCTGAAGTAGGAGCCTTGCTTCACAATAGGGTCATAAATATTTTTGGTTTCATGATTGTGGAATAATTACTAAAATGGCCAAAAATGCAGCTTTGTCCACACATTAAGGAAAGGTATACAATCAAAAGGCTTCTAAGGTAGAATACAGCCGCAGCCGGCATGCGAAGAATTCAACATCTGCGATTCCCTGTAGAATATTGCTTGCAAAGCAACACAGGGGATGGAGCGGAATGTGACCTTCTGTGGCCCTGCCCTGTGATGTACAGCAGATACAGGAATGAGATGGTACTATGGAACCGATAAGCCGCCTATTTGCTACCCTGAGCCAACATTTTGTCAAATTTTGATGAAATGCTGTCCTTTGTGCGATCTTTGCTCATTATAATGTCATTATAATACCAAAACACACCTCCATCCCGAAGGCTACCTGCCTCCAAGGTGTGACCACACCTCCTTGAGTCTGCGCCCTGAATTTTTAATAAACTATACCTTTAAATGCGAAGTGAGAGAATTTTACACCAATCATAATAAAAGTATCTATGACTAAAGTCACTCAAACTCCACCTTGAAGGTAAAAAATAGTATAAAAATAGCCCAAGAAAGGGGGGATATCAGGGAAGACACCATTGTGAACAAGTCAAGGAGGAGTCTGTCACTGACTGCGTTTGACTTCTGGGATCAGTCAACAGACTGAGCCTTTCTTCCCCGCCACAGGGACACCTTTGGGTAAGACTTTGGGTAATACCAAGTGCTTCCTCAGGAAACTTAGAAATCTCTCTAGAGAATCTCTCTCCTACATTTATAGCCAGGCTGTATTGCTTATAACTTTGTTGTGCATTTTGTATTTTTAACAATACCTTTATTTGCATGTGCTTTGCAGACAGTGTATTTATCACCGGCAATCTTAAGAACCTGTATATCTGTTGCGTAAATAAGCTGCACTTTTTAAGTAGCTAGTCGTTTCTGTTTCTCATTGAACGCAACCAAAGACTTGAGAGCAGCCGTGATGGTTCATGAGCACGACTAGACTGAAGGTGCAGTCCACTATTAGTGTATCCAAATCGTAATAGTTTAATACATATTAAATGCGACTGGACTGATAGTGCTGAATTGGGCATCACTCTGAATTTAAACCCAGCCGCACCTAGCCTCCCACCTCGGTGAGGAGTGTTAGAACACAAGGGGGTCTATTTGCTGCCAAAACCGCTTTGCCCCTTTCACACAACAATGATAACAATAGTTGATAACTCTTGGTAGCAGAGATTAAGACAGTTACACAGGAGCAAAAAGTTTGTTCATAATTACGAATCATGAAAAAAAAATATTTAAAACAATGAAAGTAGGCTTGAAGTATGGTATGATACAGTCTATAGGACAGCCAGACAGGCAACACAGTTCTCACAGATGCCAGGGGGAGTTCTGTTACTGATTTCAATGGAAACGGGATCAAATCCAAGTTCAGACAGAAGCAATACACTAAGCCCTCACTATTTCCATTACAACAGTATTCTGGATGTCTAGCCCAAAATGCATTTTTATTGGGAATAAAAGACATATGTGGGAATGATAAAATTTGAAAGTTTTATCCATAAAAAAATATCACAAGAGACAGCATTGTCAAAGGTAAATCATTATTGTCAAGCAGCTTGAAAATACGATGTAAAGAAGATGGATGCGTGATGTGGCTTTTACCACTAGGGAAATGCAAGCCCAAGTGGTACAAGTGGTACAATTGTCATTTTATAGTGCAAAATAAGTGAGGAAGCTGTTCACATGACAAACAAATGCCTTCTATTTCTAAAGAAAAATCAGACTGTAGCTTTAAATCTTGTGTGGAAAACAAGTGCTTAAACCATCAACTTGAGCAGTCTTTATACTCATTTTAGAGTATATAACAGGAAAATGGAACTCTGAAGTCAGTGGGATGTTGCTGAAGGACACTAATGCCTGGATCCTCCAAAGAAGTAAAGAACCACATCCTAGTGAAATTGCAGGAACACAGTAACTGCTCAGCTAAAATATATGCATCTTCCCAGAAAAAGATCAAAATTACCTTTGCTGTGAGGTTTTTATCTTGGCAAGTTGATACCTCTGGTTGAATCAACATTGCAGGTGTAGGTGGAAGCGGAAGAACTGCAAGTCAGGATGCGACTGTTCCCTTGTGGCCAGATTTCCTCTCACGATGCCTAGGCAGACAGGCAGGAGTCCGCGGTGAGCTCTCATACTCTCTGGGTTAGGGGCAATGAGAAGGCACCAAGGCCTGCAGCATTGGCCATGGAAAGCCTCTGCCCTATAGTAAAACCTCAGCCTATGCAGTTTACGGTTGATGTAAAAGCTTGTCAGTCTTGAAAATTACGCAGTCACAGGTTGCAATGTCTAGAACTGTTGCATTAAAACTGCTGTGTTCTGTGAGACTCTGTAAAATGTGGACATGAGGAAAAATTTACAAATTAAAAAAATTCAGCTGTAACTTGGGAAATGCATTACTCTCAGCTCTGCAGACTGTATTGTAAACCAGTATGTAAAACCTAAAGATGCCTGTTAGGTGATTTCATGTTAGAGGCTATCAGTCACTGCATCTCACATTTAACCTTCTCCAAGACAGGAAGCAGAAGTATGACTTGCATCCATTCCTGCATATAACTCTCAGCAAAGACAGCAGACCACAGTGATGGAGTGTGCTTTCAAGGTAGTAACTGTGATACTACCCTCTTTGCAGCTCTAAACAGAAAGGGCATATCTAGGGAAGAGTAGTCGTAGTCCGAGGGTTATTGCATTTTGTTCAATTGCAGCTGCTGAAATGTTTACAAAAGCACAATGAACCAGGTACAAATCAGAGAAACTACAAAAACTAAATTTCTTCAAGGGATCAGACCATTCCTTCCATCCAGGGACTAGGAAAAACACAATATGTTTTTCAGGAACCTTCCCTCTCTGAGGTCTGTAGTCATAGAATCATAGAATCATAGAATCATTTAGGTTGGAAAAGACCCTTGGGATCATCGAGTCCAACCATCAACTCCACTCTACAAAGTTCTCCCTTACACCATATCCCTTAACACCACATCTAAACGAGTCTTACACACATTCAGGGATGGTGACTCCACCACCTCCCTGGGCAGCCTAGTCCAGTGTCAGACCATTCTTTCTGTGAAGAATTTTTTCCTAATGTCCAGCCTAAACCTACCCTGTTGCAGCTTGAACCCATTCCCTCTTGTTCTATCACTTATTACCTGTGAGAAGAGACCAGCACCAACCTCTCTACAATGTCCTTTCAAGTAGTTGTAGAGAGTGATGAGGTCTCCCCTCAGCCTCCTCTTCCTCAAACTAAACAGTCCCAGCTCCTTCAATTGCTCCTCATAAGATTGATTCTCCAGGCCCTTCACCAGCTTCGTTGCCCTCCTCTGCACTCACTCCAGCACCTCGATATCTCTCTCATATTGAGGTGCCCAGAACTGGACACAATACTCAAGGTGTGGCCTCACCAGTGCTGAGTACAGGGGGACAATCACCTCCCTCCTTCTGCTGGTCACACTATTTCTAATACAAGCTAGGATACGCATGCAGCACAGTCCCCATCACCTCATTGGCATGGGATTTACCCTTCCCAGCCATCACGGCTGCATTTTCCTCCCATCCTCTCTCAAAGGATCAGATCCTCAGTGGATGTAAATCAACGTCATCCTACTCATGTCTGAGGGACTGTGCCACCTTGCAACACCTGAAGGTCCAACCCATCTTGCTTCCTGAAAATAAGGTGCTTCTGAAATAAAATTTCAAATTTTGGTATATTACACTTTCAACAACTGTGTGAACTATTATTAACAACAGTTTTTTGCAAACCTAAGTGGATTCACATGACAGCTGGACTGCAAAGGTCAGGGATTTCTTGATGCAGAGTATACTCTTTCTTTGAGGAAAATTCACCAGTATATAAAATAGCTAATCTCAATCTGTTCAACAGAGCAATCCAAAATCAGATGTCTTTGGCCAATCTTAGCTATTGATATATAGGGCAAATAAGACATATGTTACAAGGCCTTCTTCCTCATTTTTCTTCCACACATGGGAGTGTGGGGAGGTGTAGAAAGGGAAGAAGACAGCTAGCTACAGTTCACTGTTCCAGATTAGCAGCCAATCTAATAGATTTTCAGATAGGAAATATGCAGGAAAAGAATAAAATTAAATTAGTCACTTTATGAACGACAACCATACTTAGCAGCCTGTGGTGAAAATGGTAGCCAAGAACATTAATTATCTCAGTCACATTTCCACATTCTTTACTGCACTTCTTTTTACTGCGTGGCACAAGCAAGAAAGGTGAAACATAATCACAGTGTTTTTCCCAATATGTCCAGAATGATCCCAATACACTGAATTTCTTCACTTCTGTGATGCCCACGTTCCTACCTGAAATGCCACTTGCATTACTGCAGCATTACTGATGCATAACTTCAAGAGAAAGAAGAATAGGCAAGTAGGAATATTTTAGGTATTGAGGAATATATAGTTTAAGACAGCCTCTCTGCTGCCCTTTAGCTTATGCTTAGCAGATAATTTAGCTGCTTCTTTTACAAATAACAAAGAGTCTTGGAATGAGGAATTTCTACCACCAAGAATTATTTATACTAATGAGCACTAAGTCTCTATCAGTTGACTTTTTCCTCATAATAATTAGTGAAAAACATCTTAAACCAAGTACAGATCCTGACTTCCCCGATTATTGCAAACATTCTGGGTGATACATTTAAGCACTTAACAGAGACACTTAAATTAAGAGTGTTGAAACAAAACCCCATGTCAATGGCATGTCAATGTTTGTGTCTTCAGAACAAACGCCAGTGCCTTCTGGAAATTCAGATGTCCTGACTGGAATTTGGGATTTATTTTCAGCTTCCAAAAGAAATGTGACAAATGATAGATTCACCAAAGTGACAGTGGCAGATAAAATTTTTCTAGAAATTACTATCATTGCCAGTTATTTTGGGTGAAACAAAGGCTAAAGTTGTTCCCAGTGTTTACTGCAACTTATACAAGTGCCAGCACATGACTGGATAGGTTTTAAGATCTGAGTGTGATTTAACTTTTGCTTGTATAACATAAGACCTTTTTTTCCTGTCTGTTTTCATTTTTGGAAAAGGCTTCTGGAATTTGACTGATTACATATAGCATCCCACAGCGTCCATTCCTGGAGGCCTATCTGATTCTTGAATGCCAGAATAAATTACTCAGAGATTCAGTTTGGCATCTTCCATAGTTATACGAAGTGACAGTAAACCACACAAGCTCATAGAATATACTCTTTAACTGAAATCTGGTAAGTGTAAGAAAAATTAACTAATCAACCACGTTCATTAACGTGATACAAAAAGTGGGGAAATCCAACATGCCCTTAGTGAACTACAATAAATTGTGCTTCAGATTGTCATCAATAGTAATAACAAAGTGAGAGATTAATTAATTATTAATTAACTATGAGTTGAACACATGTCCTCCCACCTAAGGAAAGGAGAGCCAAACATTTATGGCACCAGCTCACACACGTTCACACAGGTTTTTTCCCTGATTATTCACCGCAACATGCGCATAACTAAAGATGTCCCTGAGTAAACATCTATGAATAGAAGGCTAGAATTTCGATTTAGGCCTCTACCAGAGAAGTCAAATGCACAAGAAATCCTTCACGCATTTAATCTCCACATATTGCCCCCAGCTGTACAGTACAGAGATTCTTGTTTTACAGCTGAAGCGCTGAAGCACAGAGAGGCTGAAGTCCAGACCCTGTAAGCTATTTAGCCACCTAATCTCAGTTGAGTTCAGCATCTCTCAGGGTCCATGCCTAAAAGATTTGACCCAGGTCATTCATGATGCTTGCTCTAGAAACAATATTTCTTCCATAGCTTACAGAGTTTAAACAATTCCAGTCTTACGTTTAGTCGCTGGCAACCTGCCCATTTGAGAAATGTCATTTATGAAAAACTAAAAAAAATCATGCCCCCTCACAAGTGTTAACTGAGGTCCACTGCTTGTTCCTAGCTTTGTTTTTCTTAGGAGAGCAGAGTAATAAGGTTTTCCATAGCTCTTTAGCACCCTCTATCTAATAAAAATTTCACCCTGCAAAGTTTTTTCTAAAGCAGGATAAAAATGAGGATCAGTAATATAGTAGTGTGTAACCAGAAAGCAAGGAAAACAAGAGGTTACGGGTCAGTTTCTACAGCAATTCATTGACACGAAAAAATACTGTCTTGAAGGCAGAGAGATTTTTGCTCGCCACTTCAGCAAAGAACTGAGCCTACAACTGCGTTAAGTTTTGTCTAACAAAACCTGAGTAGTGGCTGCAGAATTTAACCTTATAAATGTAAACTGGAAACCAAAATACATAACATTATACTAGGACAACTATAAACAATGTGATATAGGTCTAAAGATTTGTTAAGTGTTCTCAAATGCCAAACCTGTAAAACGAGTCTGTTTTGGACGGTTACAAAAAGTGCCAAAGGGATTCAGTTTGTCAGACAGTTATTAAGCCATTGCATGGCTACACGTTATTATTACTTGCTACAAACTTCAAGCTGGGGAGGGGGGACAAAGAGCCCAACACACAAACCACACACTCAAAGTGAGATTTAACTTTGAATTGGACAAAGTGTGTTTGCATCTGAAGAAATACAATTCATCCAAGAATCTTCTAGAAAGTCCTTAGAATCATAGAATCATAGAATCGATGAGGTTGGAAGGGACCTTTAAGATCATCAAGTCCAACCTTTAACCTACCCTGACAAAAGCCACTTCTAAACCATGTCCCTAAGTGCCCCATCTACCCTTTTTTTAAATACCTCCAGGGATGGTGAATCCACCACCTCCCTGGGCAGCCTATTCCAATGTTTAATAACCCTTTCAGTGAAAAAATATTTCCTAATATCCAGTCTAAACCCCCCCTGACGTAACTTGAACCTGTTCCCTCTCGTCCTATCACTTGTCACCAGGGAGAAGAGGTCAGCCCCCATCTCTCTACAACCTCCTTTCAGGTAGCTGTAGAGGGTGATAAGGTCCCCCCTCAGCCTCCTCTTCTCCAGGCTAAACAACCCCAGCTCCCTCAGTCGTTCTTCATAAGGTTTGTCCTCCAGACCCCTCACCAGCTTTGTAGCCCTTCTCTGGACACGCTCCAACACCTCAATGTCCCTCTTGTAGCGAGGGGCCCAAAACTGAACGCAGTACTCGAGGTGGGGCCTCACCAGTGCCGAGTACAGGGGGATGATCACTTCCCTAGTCCGGCTCACCACACTATTCCTGATACAGGCCAGGATGCTGTTGGCCTTCTTGGCCACCTGGGCACACTGCTGGCTCATGTTAAGCCGGCTGTCCACTAACACCCCCAGGTCCATTTCTGCCGGGCTGAGCCACTCTGCCCCAATCCTGTAGCGCTGCGTGGGGTGGTTGTGACCCAAGTGCAGGACCCGGCACTTGGCCTTGTTGAACCTCATACCATTGGTCTCAGCCCGTCGGTCCAGCCTGTCCAGATCCCCCTGCAGAGCCAACCTACCCTCAAGCAGATCAACACGCCCTCCCAGTTTAGTGTCATCTGCGAACTTACTGAGGGTGATTCGATCCCTTCATCCAGATCATTGATAAAGACATTAAAGAGAACCGGCCCCAGCACCGAGCCCTGGGGGACACCACTTGTGACCGGACACCAACCGGACTTAACTCCATTCACCACCACTCTCTGGGCACGGCCATCCAGCCAGTTTTTTACCCAGCAAAGAGTACACCTGTCCAGGCCAAGAGCAGCCAGTTTCTCCAGGAGAATGCTGTGGGAAACAGTGTCAAAAGCTTTGCAAAAATCCAAGTAGATAACATCCGCAGCTTTTCCCTCAGCCACTAAGTGGGTCACCTTATCATAGAAGGATATTAGGTTTGATAGGCATGACCTGCCCTTCACGAACCCATGCTGACTGGGCCTGATCACTCTGTTCTCCTGCATGTGCCGTGTAATGGCACTGAGGAGGATCTGTTCCATGACCTTCCCAGGCACCGAGGTCAGACTGACTGGCCTGTAGTTCCTTAAATCTCTGAGGCTGCTCAAGAAGGATTTTCATGGCTGACATTTAAAATGCTTGTTTCAGTCGAACTCACAAACTTGCCATCGCTCTCTGAATTAACTCTTATTACCTTATAATAGAGGAATATAACCAAATATTAAAGTGGCACGTGTAAATTTGGATAGATCAAAAATGTAGAGCTTGATAAAGTTTCATGGAAGATACACAGAGTCAAAAGTCAAATCCAAGAGTCATGGAGGGCCTGAGCTCTTTAACTACTATGGTCACTCAATGCAAAGATATAAAAACTGTTTGGGGCCAGACAGAGTTCAACGTGGAGGTGAATTTAAAAGCAAGTACATCTGAAAAATCAAGAGCAAGTCACAAGCAATGTAACATATATCTAACTTCCTCCTTGGGTTTCTCAACAGGGCAGAAGACTTGCCAGGGACTTGCTTGTGTAAGGCTGCCAAAAAGAACTGGCTCATGCTAGAACAAGACAGATGGGACTGAATGTGAGCATCTTTTGGTCCCTGGGACAGATGATGGGACAAGGCCAACATCTTGCCCAAATCCCCTGTCCTATATTTAGAATTTACCCTTTGCCGTTTCAAGTTCGTCTTCTCTTGTCACCTAATCCTGACAGAATCTTGGGTGTTCCAAATCAGAAGAAATTTGATAAAATGAAAGTACTGCTAAATGTCCGACCACAGCAGATACTGCAACACCTGAACTTAAACTCTATTTAGCCAGCAGTGAGATAGCATGTGAAATGGTGAAGCAAATAATTTTCTGCGTTAACCCCACAGTGCCAGAATGAAATAACTGGTAAAGAAAATTATTATTTTTCACCACTATCTTAGCAGCTGGTGGTTGGTTCAGAGAGTTCTATGCTCTCATCCTCTTTGATGCTCCTTGAAGACATACTTTGAAAAAAGGGATGAAAAGGATATAAGATAGCAGAGGTTGGGGGTGCATCAAAATGGACAATTAATATATACATGTAAAGATTTCTTGAAAAACAAGGCCCTGCAGTAGGAAATTAATACAGTGTCTGAACCAAAATGGGTGGTGGTAGCTTAGGCAATATCTAATGCCAACAGTGAGGGATTTCCACTAATTTTCAAAAGATCAACAGATCAATATTACAAGCTTCTGTAAAACATCGTTTCTGTGCTCCACAAATAACTTCCAATTTGCGTTGCACCCAGAACAACTATTTTGGTTAATGTTTCTGGACAATACTGTTATTTAAATATAGATCAATGGCAATCACAGTACTCAGAAATCAATCCAAAGAATTACAGTCATCCCAGCCAGTCTACTGCAAAAAAGAAGCAAACTAGCACTTCAGCAATATAAGCTGAATATAACTTCAGCATTTCTCCTATTTGCCTCCTCTGTTTTGAACGTTAACTACATCTGTGCTAGGTTTTCAAGCTCTTTGATTGCAATAAATTTGTAGAGACTCTTTCAAAGAAAAAAAAATCATTAATATTTAACAACACTTTGTCGTGCTGGGACAGATCCTCCACTGTCTTGCAACTTTCATTTTGTGAGAAGCACAGACGCCTAGTCAATCCAAATAAAAGGAAATGGGGAAAGAAATAATAGCTCTTTTTAATTCATCCCTTTAAAAGAATCGATGTGTAACCTGAGGAGAACCTCACCAGAAAAACAAGCCTGTTCCTTCCATTGGGTGAGAAGAAGTTATGATAGAGGATGGTGTGCCCTGCCACGGCTGGGTGCTGTCAGCCTGGCACTACCTTCAGTTTGCAGCAAGATATCTCTACCACATTATGCACCGCTCTCCCAGTTTGGCGGTTGAGTAAGATATGCCCTGTCTTCCCTTCTCTATGCCAGAAGACATGTTCCCTTCTGTAGGCCAGGCATGGAAGTGTAGTTATCATCAACTTTCCCCTCCAACCAAGCACTCTTCCAAGACTTTTCCTCACGCCAGGTCCAGCGCGTCCCAAGATACATGGGCCAAGGCCTAACATGTCCCACTCTCCACACACACAGAAGCATGAGTCCCACACTGAAAGCAGGCAAAAATATTACAATGTAGTAAGAATCCCAAAATGGGATGACCCTTCCATGGATGGGCTCTGCCCAGCATGCTGCACACTGGTCAGAGGCCTGTTTGAAGCATCTGAAGGGATGTTATCTGTGCTAGCCTCTCTTTCTTTCTAGAGTTACCTTTAAAAAACGGTATTTTAAGTGACGCTTTACAGTGCACAAGTGCCTTTTTTACTGGTATCATAACAAACCAGCACCTCCTGGTGCAAAATGGATGAAGAGGACGGGAGAGCCAGAATGATAGAAAAGAACAACTGAGTGATCAGGACTAGAATTACATACATGGATGAAACTTAAACAGAACAACAGCAAAACTTTAATCTTATCCTGCTTAGCAAAATTAAGGTAGCACAGGCATACAAGTGGCTTCAGCAATCATCTTGTGGTATAGAGGAGGTCTTTTCTCACTAAGAAGAGGGAAAAAATAAAACCTACCTCAGTGAAAGTGAAATTGTCAGCAGAATATACACGTGTAAGGCCTTGGTACACACATTTAAGCCACAAGTCAGAGGAAGGCCCTAAGAGGATGGAAAAGGCTCTCAGAAGTGAACAAAGTTCAGAGGGAATCCGAGGAGCTTGTGATGCGGCTTTTCAGAATAACAGAAGTTAGCACAGAGGTATAGCAGCTTCCCTCCTATCCCTCAGTGCCTGTCTCTGTCCTCTCACCAGAGCATTAACTCAGAACGCATGGAAATGGCTCCTTGGTAGGAATTAAGGAAAGTGCTAGGTTTTACAAGGCAGGGACAGGAACACCCAGAATCAGTTCCCTAGCTCCAAAGAAAGAAAAGTTCATTGTTGTGTCAACTCAGAGGAGGAACTGGGAAAGCAGAGAGCAGCTGGTGTTGGTCGGGGATGGGTGAGCAGCCTCTTTTCAAAATGCAAATTATTTATACTATTTGATAAACTATTCCAATTGCACAGCTCTCCTAAACTAGAGACTTAACCTCAGTGATTTAGACTAGCAGATGTTAATTATTTTTCTCTTAAACCTTGGGTCTTTTTGCAGTTAATAAAACAATACACACGAACATCAAGCCTGTTCTTCATATTTTTCTAGTACACAACAACAAAACAATGTTTTAAAGCCTCTCTTGGCAAGAGTGCTCCTAAACTTCTCTTTACAGCTGCATGACAAATTGGTATTATTTTGCCCCTCTGAAAATACAAGGTCAGGCAGCTAGAAATCTCTCCAGAAGCATAACTTAGCAATAGCTCATCTCAAATACAAAGACCACAATAACTAGAAAAATTATGCCAAGTTTTCTACTTTCAAGATTTTCTGCCATTGGAGACAGAAATCTTGTCCAATTGCTTCCCAAGAATATAATATTGAGTGCCCCAAGCCCATGGCTTAAGTGTTGTCTGATGCTCAGTGCTGCATGACCTCAAGTCAACACAAGCAGCAAGTGCCTTCCTGAGTGTGACACGTGGTCACGTCACACTTCACCTTGTTTTCTTTGCTGTCGAAACAAAAACATTCAACCTGAAAACCCAGTGGCTGAACATCCCACCCATTCAAATAAATATTCCTAACACAGAAGAAAAGAAAAAACCCTTCTTGTACCTGCAGACCTAGTGACTCAGCAGCCCAAGTATCAATTGGCTCAAAACAATAGTGTAAAGCATGCATTTTCCTGAATTGTTGGATTATGTCATAAAATTTATGAAATGAAAACAGTGATCCTTTTCCCCCACCCCATCTTACAGAGGGGTAGAGTAAGACTTAAAGAGCCAAGTAAGCGTATAATAAAAAAATCAGTAACTTGTTTATAAACCAAACAAGTAACACGTGTAGAATTTTCTACCTCCCCAATATTGTTGATATCTCAATCACATAAAAGTGAAGTATGTCATTTAATATCAATGACATGCAGCTCACTTGTTTGAAATAATGGTGTTAGATGTTAATATCAAGAGAGAATTTGAGGGGTTTATTTGCCTGATACATTTAGGTGTGATGCTCAGTTCCTGTGCTTGGCCCTCCAACACAGACAGCAACGTCCTTCCACATATTCCATCAGTAAGTCTAGAGCATACTTCTCTACTCATCATCATTATCTCATTTCCATTCTCCAATAACTTTTATACATTAAAGTAAACCCATGTGGCTCAGAAACTCAAATTCTCCTTTTTTTGGGTCTCATTTAATAACAAGGCGGAAATGGGACTACAGCTTGAAAAGTATATGGTCCGCATCAGTGAAAATGTATTTGCACTCTTTATACTGCCTGCCAACAGCAAGTTGTCAAATTTTCAATCCATAATACAGATGCTTAATTTGTAGAGAGATGCTTCCAAGGAACATTCTCCAAAATTAACAGATATTTTGAGGAAGGCACCAAGTAACCAACTGGGATCACTCACTACTTATAGAATTGCCTAGGACACATACTAACAGGTATACTTAGATCCAACAAATGTGATTCTGAAATGAAATTCAACAATAGCTACCACTCACCAGCCTCGCTATCATTACCATGGTGGATGTGCAGCACAGTCTTACACAAAAGAAGGAGCTCCCTTAAAAATGGAGGGGAAAAATCCCCTCTTCTCCTTGGCTTTTGGGTCTAGCAAGTAAACAGAGGAAGTCAGTGACTTCATACACTCTTCTGTAGACTTTAGCAGGGGTCTCAATATGTATATTATTTATGCAAAATAATGTGTTCACAAAATAACACTTATCTAAAACATAGATCTGTGCCTGCACAGTTTTGGGAGCTGGTATCCCATTGACTCAGCAAGGAAGAAGTTGATTGCTCTGGACAAAATTTTACGTAGTATTAGGCCAAACACATTAAAGAATTTAGTCTTATCCCCTTGTTTAACCATAGATGTCCTTCATCCAGTGTACTCTGTAGACAGTAGATGATAATTAAGCACAAATTACCTACTGTTGTAGTGAAATAAAGTAGGTTTGTTGCAGAGCATGTATACACCCATGTGCATACACCAGGAGTAAACATGATGAGACAAGAGAAGAGAGTTGGCACCAGAGAGGTCACTGAAGGAAGAGCCAGAACTAGCCTGCTGCTCCCACTTACTTGCAGCCTCAAAGAACCTTCACAGGGAGTTTCACAGGCAGCTACAAGAAAGCAGCTGTGTATAGTCACTTGCAAGCATTAATACCCACTTTCAGAATACCACAATTAAAAATTAGAATCATTTAAAGGGCTTCTACAGGTACGTCAACCAGAAAAGGAAGGTCAAAGAAAGCGTGCCCTCCCTGATGACCAAGAATGGCACACTGGTAACAACAGACAAGGAGAAGGCTGAGGTTCTGAACAACTTTTTTGCCTCAGTCTTTACTGCCAGCCTCTCTCCTCATGCCTCCTGAGTTGAAGGACCACAAGACAGGGACCTGGGGGACAAAGTCCCTCCCACTGCAAGTGAAGACAAGGTTCGTGACCACCTGAGGAATGTGAATATACACAAATGGGACCCGACGAGATGCGCCCCAGAGTCCTGAGGGAATTGGCTGATGTAGTTGCCAAGCCACTCTCCATGATATTTCAAAAGGCATGGCAGACAGGTGAAGTCCCTGGCGACTGGAAAAAGGGAAACATCGCACCCATTTTTAAAAAGGGTAGAAAGGAGGACCCTGGGAACTACTGCCCTGTCAGCCTCACCTCTGTGCCCGGGAAGATCATGGAACAGATCCTCCTAGAAGCTATGCTAAGGCACATGGAGGACAGGGAGGTGACTCGAGGCAGCCAGCATGGCTTTACTAAGGACAAGTCCTGCCTGACCAACCTAGTGGCTTTCTACAATGGAGTGACTGCATCAGCAGACAAGGGGAGAGCTACGGATGTCACCTATCTGGACTTCTGCAAGGCCTTTGACACAGTCCCCCACAACATCCTTCTCTCTAAGTTGGAGAGATACGCATTTGATGGGTGGACTGTTCGGTGGATAAGGAACTGGCTGAATGGTCGCATCCAGAGGGTGGTGGTCAATGGCTCAATGTCCAGATGGAGAAGGGTGACAAGTGGTGTCCCTCAGGGATCCGTACTGGGACCAGTGCTGTTAAACATCTTCATCAATGACATAGACAGTGGGATCAAGTGCACCCTCTGCACGTTTGCTGACGACACCAAGCTGAGTGGTGCAGTCAATGTGCCAGAGTGATGGGATGTCATCCAGAGGGACCTGGACGAGCTAGAGAGGTGGGCCCATGCAAACCTCATGAAGGTCAACAAGGCCAAGTGCAAGGTCCTGCACTTGGGTCGGGACAATCCTCATTATCAATACAGGCTGGGGGATGATGTGATAGAGAGCAGCCCTGTGGAAAAGGACGTGGGGGTACTGGTGGATGAAAAGCTGTGCATGAGCCAACAACGTGCACTCGCCGCCCAGAAGGCAAATCGCATCCTGGGTTGCATCAAAAGAAGCACGGCCAGCAGATCGAGAGGTGATTCTGCCCCTCTACTCTGCACTCCTGATACTCCACCTGGAGTACTGCATCCAGCTCTGTAGCCCTCAGCACAAGAAGGACATGGACTTGTTGAAGCAGGTCCAGAGGAGGGCCAAAAAGATGATCAGAGGGCTGTAGCACCTCTCCTATGAAGACAGGCTGAGAGAGTTGGGGTTGTTCAGCCTGGAGAAGAGAAGGCTCTGGGGAGACCTTATTAGTGGCCTTGCAGTACCTGAAGGGGGCCTACAAGAAAGCTGAGTAGGGGCTGTTTGCAAGGGCATGTAGTGATAGGACGAGGGGCAATGGTTTTAAACTAGAGCAGGGTAGGTTTAGATGAGACATTAGGATGAAGTTCTTTACAATGAGGGTGGTGAGGCACTGGAACAGGTTGCCCAGAGAGATGCCAGAGGCCCCATCCCTGGAGACATTCAAGGCCAGGCTTGATGAGGCTCTGAGCAACCTGATCTAGTTGAAGATGTCCCTGCTTACTGCAGGGGGGTTGGACTAGATGACCTTTGAGGGTCCCTTCCAACCCAACACATTCTATGATTCTATATTGCATGATAAGCCATAACCAAATTTGTTTTGATACAATCATTTGCTAGTCTTCAGAATAAGAAGGATGAAAGGATTGAAAACTGCAAGAGTATGTGGAAGAAGAATGTCTGCTCCTTTGTGGGTATCTGGACAGGGACCTTTTCAATGCAAAAAAGGGATAAGAAGAAGAGAAAAGAAACCATAAACAAGAACATAAAGGGACACAAAACTGATGGACAGATGATAAGAGAGACAGCGTATGTGGGAGTGTAAGAATGTTTATTACAGCTAGGTTATCTGACTGAGCACATCCTATATTGGGATGATAAGGAAAAGGAAGGAGTCAAACACAGATATAAAACCTGACCAATTGGCATTAGCAAAGTCGATAACCAGGGAAAAAAACCCAAAACCCCTGGTTATTCACACTAATTGTTGGGCTATCAAGAAACTGCAGGCTATATTGCTTTTGGCTGGGATATAGTTAAATTTTCTTCCTATGGGGCTATGTTCTGGATTTATGACCAAACCGGTGTTGATAACACACCCATGTTTTAGTTATTGCTGACCAGTGATTACACAGCATCAAGGACTTCTCTCTCATACCACCCCACCAGGCTGGAGGCGCACAAAAAGTTGGGAGCGGACACAGCTGGGACAGCTGACCCCAGCTGACCAAAGGGACACCCCATACTCTATGGCGTCGTGCTCAGCTGGGGCAGAAGAAGGGGAGGGCATTTGGAGTTACAGTGTTTATCTTCCCAAGTAAGCATTATGCATTATGAAGCCTTGCTTTTCTGGAGATGGCTGAACTCTCGCCTGCCTATGGGAAGTAGTGAGTGAAGTGCCTATTTTGCTTCGCTTGCGCGTACAGCTTTTGCTTTATGTATTAAATGGTCTTTATCTCTACCCACAATTTTTCTCACTTTTACCGTTCCAATTCTCTCCTCCATCCCACCAGGGGACAGTGAGCAAGTGGCTGTGTGGGCCTGAGCTGCCTATGGGGGTCAGCCCACAACACAGCCAAAAACGGGACTTTGCAACTGACAAAGATGCAAACCTCACGGAGGAGCATGTTGGAGGGGGTGGGTGGAAATATGCCAACTGATGAGGCAACGTGCAGGGCAATGGGGAGCAGGGAGGAACAAAGGGGGAGTGGGCAGAAAGGCATATAAAGGTCAGTCAGTACGCTCGTCATCTCAGTCCGTCCTATCTTCTTATTAAGCCCTTTCTTCACTACCTCTGTGTAACCTCCCTCCCTATCGAGTATCTACGTGCTGCAAGAACTAGGTGCCAGCTACAGCAGGGAACAGCGTGAGTGCAATCAGTGCCAGCTACTGGAGGCAAGACCAGGGTTGCAGGTGCCCCGGGGCTGTAGCGTCAGCTACTGGAGCAAGTGTCAGGGTCCCAGCCACTGGTGTGGGAGTTGCGTGTCCCAAAAATCAACTACTGGGGAGGCACTGGCGTGAGTGAAGCAGGTGTGGGGCTTGGTGCCAGATGCTAGAGCCGGACTGAGGGTCACAGCCCACACAACTGGTATCAGCTCCTGGCGGGGCAAGTGTCTTGTGAAACCGGGTGTGCGTTTGTTGTCAAACGTGGAAGCTGAATAAGCCAGTGAGTACGAGGGGCTGGGTCACAGCTGGGGTATTAGGCAGGCAAAGAGTCTGTGCTTATATCCAGAGGGACCGGCAAGTATGGGATGCCTGCAGGACACAAGCAAGTGCTGCATGTTTGCTAGCTGGACAAGCCAGCGAACAGGGCCCCATGGGGCAGGTAAGAGGGCTAGGGTCTGGACAAGGGTACTAGGCAGACAGTGCCAGTACTTGAGGGATCTACTAATGTGTATGTGCTTGTGAACCTACAGAGCACTGTGTACGTGCCTGCACCAGTGACCTGTCTCTGCCGGATGAAAAGAAGGAAGAGGACGTGGCTGGCTGTGCTTGTTTTACGTGGGTCCTGTATGTGGATACATACAGCTGAAGGCACGGCTTCTCTGTGGCAGTCTGTCACCAGCCATGTCAGTGTCCTCTGTGTGCCTGTGCATCTCTCCGGGACACAAGCTCAGCTTCACTGCTGGTTGAACCCGCAAGTAGGAAAGCAGCAGCTACATTCCTCAGTCCAGGGCATACACTTCCCCAGTACCCAGGTACCTGAGGCTGGGCTCCAGTAGCTGTGCAGTAGGAATCCTGGGCCACAGCTCCTGGAGGTGGTGGCCACTCCTAACATCCCACAACAGAAACGTGCATTAGGACAACACAGTGTTGGAGAGAAGCTGGAGGGTCTTACAGTTAATTTTTTAGTCCCACCAGTGGCTTGTAACTGTTTTGTCTTGGCAGCTTAAACCACAAGAAAAGTTTTCTGGCATAGAACCATTGGTTCATCATGTGGAACCAGCTAGGGCTGTTAATGAGAAATATTTCTATTGGTGTTAAGGAGCAGCAAGAGCAAGGCTGCTCCAGGAGCAACAAGGAGACAGGAGCAGAGGGTGGACATAATGCAGACTAAGCAGCACCCCGGCAACTGGGGCACAGGCTCACAGAACCTAAACCAGGCAAGCAGAACCAGGTGGCGAGAACAACAGCTCCCATCCAAAGCCAATCTAGGAAACTGAAACATCAATTCAGGAATAGGTTTGGCCCAGGCTCACCTAGAACACAGCTTAGGAGAGCAGGGGATGCCACAGCCCAAGCTGAAATAGGATCTGCAGGCTCATGGACAGGGGTGGGCAGGGATCCCTGGTGAGGCTGCTTAGGGCCATTAAGGCCCAACACTGCCCTCAGGGCTCTGACACTTGGATTCACAGACGACAGAAGGTTTGAACACGAATAATTATTATTTTCTCTCTGATCACCATGTACGCGTCAAAGGGATGGCAAGGCTCAGCTGTAATCCTTGTGCTGTATTTAGGTGGGAAGGCTGGAGAGACTTCACCTCTGTTGGTCTGCCTAGCCTCTTCCCCTCCAGAATACGAAATGGACATCTCACTGCATACTCCTGTCCTGTACCAGCATTACTCTCACTTTTATTTATTTTTTATTACAAAAAACCCGCCTAATTTTCTTGCAATGATAACTTCTTTTTAAAAAAAGCAATCATAGAGCCAGCATAGTCAAGAGGCCACTATTACTAGTTCCTATGCTATACCAGAAAAAGCCATTTCCATCAGGTTTTACAGAACACATTTTTCAAAGGAGAAAATCCAAAGATTTCAAAGCCTACTTTTATAGCGCATACTCTGTATCGTACTCTTGACAGTTCTTCCCTTCTCCTCAGGAGAAAATCCAGGAATACGTATCACATACCTCTTATCATACAACTGCTGTAAACTGGCGCACAGCTATTTTCATCTTACAGATTGCTACGTAATTGCAGTTGCCCGTGAAAACTAACGGGATTTGAAAGATGCCTCCTGGTTAATCTGATAGAAGTGGTGGAAGAAGGCAAAGAAGCCTAACATTCCTCTCCTTCAGCCTTCTCTTGACCATTTGAATCTGCAAGAACAGGAAGATTAATTGCTCCCTTAACCTCAATGCCCCTTGAAAAAAAACCAACCCAAAACCAATACTACTGACCACAAGAGTTACCGTCTAGCAGAAACTCCCAGCCCTATTTGGCAGCAAAGACTCACTATTTCTAAAACAAAAAGTTTCACAAGATACTCAAAACCCTGTGGAACATCAAAGGCTATACAGAACACGGCTGAATAGCAAATACAATCTCACATGGAATAAAGAGGAAAAGATCTCAGAAGATAACCAGGATGCAGAAGCAGGGGCAGTACTCCTGTTAGTGAGACTTAGTCATGCTCTTGGCTGCCTGGCATCAGGGTTTAGATACAATCTCACCATGTGTGATGCCATGATGACACAGGTTGTACAATGCTTTCCACCTGCAGAGGGGAAAAAAATGGGATCCACAGATAACTTGCCCTTTATTTCACACCAATTGCTGTGTTCACACATGCCCTCCTATGATATTCATTCCATACACAGACAGAGACCTTCACTGCCCACATTAACAAGGTAATTCAGACTGTTTATTTCATCCTCTCAGGCCAAGAGCTAAACACGTCAGCACTAACAGAACTACTGAGGTATGCTGGAGCAAGTCAGATCAAAAGATACTACCAGGTACAAACAGACGCTGTTGAATTGCTGGTGCTCCTTAGCATCTGTTACATCCTGTTATATGCTGGCAGCTGCAGGAAGCTCCTCTGCCTCAGACACATTTCTGCTGCACAACATGCAGCAGCATCGAGTCCTTTTACACCACTGCTGGAAGAGAAGTCAATCCAGCACCACTTCAGGAGGGCTCTGCTTACCTGCCCAGGCAAATACCAATCTGTCAACCCTCCAGAGGGCTCTCCTGCTCTGTAGAGGTATGACAGCTTGCTCGGAGATCCCTTAACTTAGAGCTGCTTAACACCTAGCAGCAGCTCCAGAGGTCAATTCCGCCTTTATGTTTGTTGACGAGAAAAAAAGAATATTATGTTGCCTTCCCCACAGCTCAAAGCATCCCAAAAGCACATACAAATTTCAGTTTTGCTCCCCTTAACGGTCAGATATGCCAGCTCCCTAGCGCTGTGTCTTTCACAGCATATAACTCTTCACAAAAAATTGCTTTCTGAATGAGGAGATATTTCAAATAATTTCATAAATATAGAAATAATGTCCATCTGAAGGCTGCATCTAACAGCGGATCACATGAGAGTACTCCAGCAACTCATGAAAGTTTTCAGACTTCACGGAAAAGGCCTCAGGTTGGAAAATGACTGAGATTCCAAAACATTCAGGCAAGTGCTGGAATAAAATACTGCAGTGAAACATCCTCATGAAGCAAGATGAAGTGGACAACTCTTTTACTTACAATATCTGTAAAGAGAAAATCCAGTTTAAAGCAGGAAAAATATTTTAAAATTAAATCTTCTACAGAATGCCACCATAAGAATACAATACTTCTACCACTTCCAACAGAAGGATGACTAGACATATCATCCTGATTTAGGTCTTTGAGGGTCTATGAAGCATTGACTAAAGAGTCTATGAAAGCTGATATCAAATAATAAATATGTAATGTATAGGCCTATAATGCTATACCCATGCATTAAATCTCCCTTGGGAAATTCTTAGCATCTGTGAATCAAAACATACAGATGTTCCCAGGAAAAGCATACAGAGTTATCAAAATAGGATATAAAACCCTGCATAGCCTTCTGCAGAAAGAACATATCATTTCTATGGTTAGAAACACGAGCTGCATAAAAAGCATTTTGGTATTACAATCAATTTGGTGACGAATGTAGGAAAGCATATGAGAAACAAAACCAAAGCAAACATGTCAGTAAATCCCAGCTTCTCTGCTAGAAATTAGGGGCTTTGTTTTAAGTCTTTCAAAAAAATAACACCTCAATATAATAAAAAATAGTAACGTTAAAACAAAAACAAGAAGACGACACTCATGATTAGCCAATCTGAGTATTCAACTTCATACTTATAAAAGGGCCTGGCTTCATTTTTCTTTCATGTTTTTTTCAGGCCTAAGGCCTGAAGCTTACTGCCTACAAAGAGAAATATTAGAAGTCCTCAGGTACAGTAAAAATGTTTCAAACAGACAAAACAGAAGATATGCTGTTTGCTAAGATTACAAGCATGGCAAACATCCCTCCTTAACTGGAGTCTGCAAGCAGAGCTGTTGAACTTACTGCACAATGCTTTTGTGGGATTGACCTGCTGTCCGGCAAGCAGCTGCTGCAGTTTCTTGATGTCTATGCGTGCCTCAGCCATGCTTTCCAGATCTCTGCCTTGAGCAGAACTTTGACATCCATCCTCTGATGCTAAAAGCATAAGAACGCCACACTTAGTCAAAACATCAGAAGGAGTTTCGACACCTATAAGAACACACGTGATAATCACCGAACAGCTGGAACTCAAATGTGTTTTTCAGAAACAGCAGTGCAAGGAAGACAAAGCCCAGTTTTCCTGCAGTTGTCGAGGATACTGGAAGAGACTACCCCCATAAACACGAAACAGCCATTGGCCACTTTTCTTTTTAAGTTTCTTTTGAAGACTTCAAAGTACTTGATGCTATTTGTAAGGACTAACAGAAGGTAAGTACTGTTATCAGCATCAGACTTAAGCGATGAGAGACACAAGAGGCAACAAACAGGGAAACTTACCCCAGGGCGGATTTCCCAAGTCTTTAAAATGTGTTGTTACAGATACTAAGTCAGTTTCTATTTTCAAGTTCATTTCTCCACTCAAATTTGCTTCAATCACCTGCAATACAATCAATCACAATTTTAGGCAAGCCACTCTCACACTGCAGAAATATAGAAGAATAAAGTGCATCTTTGTTCAAATACAAGCTTCCAGGAGCACTTTGGTGCCTTCACAGCTTAACTGTACTTTTTGAACATGGTTTGAACATTTGAATGTTCACGTAAAAATGCATTTCTCATCATTCCTGTATGAATTATCTTAGACCAACGTCCCTGAAATTATAAAAAAAAAAAAAAAAAAAAAAAAAAAAAAGAAATTCAATTGCTCTCCAGTACTTTTAGAAAAAGTACTGGCTTTGGGAAGTTCACGTGCTGAGAAAAAGGCTTTAGAAATGAGAGACTGAAGCTGGAGAAATGCAAGTTTTCCTGCATTTCCGTCCAGCTTTTCAACAAACAGAAAGAAACCTACCCAGTCCACAGACAGGAAACAGGATGCACCAATAGTTGACCTGCAGTTGCAGTGTTGCTTTCCAAGACTTAAAAGCAAACAGCTGCACCACAGCAGTAACTCCAAGCACAACTCTGAACTGCTAGAAATCCTGCAGAAGTGCTGAAAAGTTTTCAAATCCCATCCTGACAAAGTCACCACCAAGAGGAGACCATATAAGATCTTACACAAATCCCAAGCAGATCAGAGGATTCCTAAATCACATCTAAGCACTTAATCTCTGTGATTAGAAGAATTCTCAATAATTTTAAGAGGCAAATATCACAAACAGAATCTCCCATAGAATGGGAGATGCCCACAACTGAATCCTCCCAAACAATGGCCAAGTACTATTTGAAAGAGCTTCTAAGCCCTTTTTGCAGCACTCATCCTGACCAGTTTTATCACCAAGATGCATCTAGCACAAGTATTTAATTGTGACACTTGACATTTTTGTTCTTTAATAACAGGAAAGCGTGTAGAAGACGCATGTAGTCTGCCTCCTCCCTTAGAGCTATCAAAGCTATTTCACAGAGATTTGTTTATTTTCCTGCTTGAAAGGAGGTAAGGAAATTTCCTGCCTGGAGGTAAGGAAATTAGGAAGGTGGGTATGCCAAGTGTTGATATGCTACCTCTTCTGAGTGTTGCTAAACATCAAAGTTCAATCCCATCATACAGCCATCCTGTGTGAGAAGAGATCCTCAACTCTGTAAACAAAGCAGTTATACACCATGCTTAGTTGTGTGTAAGCACTTCCACTGAGGACACGGGGGAAGGAAGGAGAGAATAAAAATAAACCTCCCAAAAGACTGACAAAGGATAAGAGTTGCATTTACAGGATGACCGCCGTTTGCAAAATTGCCAGAAGCCCAGGGTAATCTCTCAACTCTTCCAAGCCTTGGAAGACTGAGACTGTGCCAATTTCAAGATTCTCAGTTTACAGAAAATTTCCCATTTATAAAAATTGGTATGAACAGCCCCAAACCCAAAATATTCCAAAGCTCTATGCTTACTTGCTAACTTTCATGTCAGTCAATTCCAGTGATTGCGAGCAACAACTTAGAAAAACCAAACCCTTATTCCAGCCAACTGCAGAGGGCTTCTTTCAATGGAAGGCCCACCAGCACTCCAGAAACCCAGAGTGAACTGGAAACCCACCACATGTGCTGGTTTTGTCTGGGATAGAGTTAATTTTCTTCATAGTAGCTAGTATGGGGCTATGTTTTGGATTTGTGCTGGGAACAGTGTTGATAATGACAGGGATGTTTTATTTATTGATGAACAGTGCTTACATATAGCCAAGGCCTTTGCTTCTCACATCACCTCACTAGTGAGCAGGCTCGAGGTGCACAAAAAGTTGGGAGAGGACATAGCCGGCACAACTAACCAAAGGGATATTCCATATCGTATGACATCATGCTCAGCATATAAAGCTGGGGGAAGAAAAAGGAAGGGAGGAACGTTTGGAGTGATGGCGCTTGTCTTCCCAAGTAACCATTACATGCGATGGAGCCCTGCTTTCCTGGAAATGGCTCAATACCCGCCTGCCAATGGGAAGCAGTGAATGAATTCCTTGTTTTGCTTTGCTCGCATACACGGCTTTTGCTTTACTTATTAAACTTTCTTTATCCCAAGCCACGGGTTTTCTCACTTTTACTCTTCTGGTTCTCTCCCCCATCTGACCGGGGCTGCGTGGTGCTCAGTTGCTGACTGTATTTAAACCACGACACCACGTCAGAGTCTAAAGCACAGGATGACATCCAGCTATTAGTAGGATTTCCTTTAAATCCTACCTCAAGTTTACCTAAAGTTCATTCACACAGACACCTAACAGAAGACTCACTTAATAGGCATTTCTTTAATGAAATCACCTGGAATGCCTCCAGCTAGCTTCCTGACAGACTGCAATTTCTCGCCAGCTATGAAGAGTGGCTTGTAGCAACACAATGTTCTTGTTCTTTCAAGGATTCAGTACAAAGAGCACCACTTTCTGGGAAGCCCAGTATGAGTTCTTCTGTGTAAATCCTAAAATAAATCCCATCAGTTTCTTCAGCCCTTACACAGTCTTTAAGTGCCTTTAGTTCAATGTCTGACCCATCCCAAAATAAAATGTAACATGAGGGCACCAGGGAAACATGCTATGTCCAAGATAAAATAAGGTCTGTAGGACACACACCTGAAGTGCCTTAACTTACAATGGAATTGCTGAGATTCTTCATTCTCTCCACAACACTCTTCATTGTTTTCAGCACTGGTAAGTAAATACTGACCTAGAAAGACATAAGAACTGCATTTGCACAAATATTTCATGTGTGACTCGGATGTGATGCATTTATTTCTCCCTTCAATTCCATCTTATTTTAGACTTGAGTGCAGGGAGCACAATATTTACCTGAAACCAGCAAATACCTCAGAAATAGAGAAAGACTTTTCCATTATACCAACAGGCCATTGCTCTAGCAATTGCTTCAGACATGCTATCCCAAGTCTGCGTTCAAAAGAGACAGGTTTTTGCAGACCAGATTCTCACATGAACCCACATCTGGGTTACTGAGCAGTCAATAGTATAATACTACACTATATAGTATGGTATAATACTACAGCCAAAAAGGAAAGAACGTGATTCCCATAGTACTATAATTATTTCTGGAACTGCATCAGTGTAAATCTGAAATAACAGAACAAAATACATCAAGTTTCTACTGAGTCATATGCCTTCAGAGTTTAAACACTCTTTGCTATAGAGGTAACAGACATCCATAACCTCAAATAGGAGCATGTTTGCACAAAGACCTCTCCTTGCAACTCTGCTAAAAGTCAAAAAGGAGAAGATATATAAAAATCAAGAGGAAACACATCTACACATCTATACCTAACTCGGCCAGGCAGGCCATGAATTTCACAAAGAACAGATTATTTGGGCCACTTGGTACCTATACAGCTGTAACAGTCTAAATCTGTGTGGTTTCGAGGGGCTCCAGCCTAAAGCCACGCAATTCCTTGTGCCTCCCTTCCTCCGCCCTGAATATCACAGCAACAACTGGTAATCACCTGCTCTGTCTGTACAGGTTCTGGAGTCTCTTGTCAAGATGGAAGCCATGACCCATTGCTGTCCAAACCTCTAGTGGAAGCTAGAGGTCTTCCCTCTTTCCTTTCACTTCCTCTGCAAAACCCACCAGTAGTATACTCCACAGTAATACCATTCCACTTGCAACCTCCCCCTTCTGTAGGGAATATAAAAACAGAGGCTTACATCAAAGTCTGGCACACTGGGCTCTCTGAAGTCATTCCACAATCTTCTGGGAATAACCCCCACAGGAATATCATGTGTCACAATCCTACTGCTGCTTGATAAGGATGGCTTGAGGGAGAGAGAGGATGCTGTTGCAGTTATAAACAGGACTCGAATTCAGAATTCAAATTTTTCAGACCCACTCTGGGAAGTACTAAAATCCAAGTGCCCCAGACACTCAGTTCCAGTTTTACACAGGTGTCTATCGATCCACTATTAAGCCTTTTGAATAAGGAAGAGGTGGTGAGATATGAGTCATTAGTATCTATAAACTATCCTTAGAGCTGAAGAGGTGAATCCGTCAAGAGGTGTTAACTGCAAAAAAAAATTCAGAAGACAGCAGTCTGAAGTGGAACGGCAGGACAATCAAAAGCAAAACAAAGAGCCAAACACTACACTGAAAGCTCCTTCACTTTATGGCTTCAATGAGAAGATTTAGAGAATGAAGGAATGGAGAAAAGTAGACATTAGAAAGAGGTGCTTCAACCACATAGCTTTCATTCTTCCTTGCCTTTTGGAAAATACAAAGCTGTTTCTGTGTGCTACCAATCATGATGGCTGGAAAGACTAGTGAAATGGAAAGGCTAGAAAAATGGCATGACTTTTATTTTGTTTTCTAGAATTACACCAAAGACTACTAAAGCATCTATTTGATCTTAAGAAAAGCACTTAAGAGCTTTTTCTTAATAATGAAGGTAAAGGCATGGTTGCACTTACTAACTCCACAGCAACTCGGAGACAGGGACAGTGTTTGTTAGTCAACTTGATTTTCACTGCCTTAGCATTCTGGGCAGTTTTTAAGGCTCGTGACAGGTTCTCAGGCACCAACTCTAAATAGATTTCGTTGTGCTCTGCAGCTACTCCTTCCATCTGAAATTCATCGAAGAAATTCCCCTACAATTTTTGAAAATTGGGAAATAAAACAGAGCAAATGAAAAAAAACAATCAAATAGAGGGGTAAGTTTAGAACTGCGTGCATGCAATGGGAAGCTTTTTTCTGCCTGGCATCACCTGCAGGAACGAGGACAGGCTGCATAAGCATGAAGGCCCATTCATTTAAGATCCTCCCCTAACACCTATGAGTCCTCAAAACAAGGGTGTGACACATGAGTTATGCTTTGCTGTTTCCAGTTTTGGGCAGACCTTTGTGGGCCGGCACACACTTGAAGTGACAACCAAGGTAAAGGGGATGTCTAGCCAGAAACACCAGGCCTGTGCAACTCAAAGGCAGTCCTGCAAAAAGAGTGACTTCAGTGACCAGACAAGCCTTGAGAGACCTGGCGCATCTCAGGAGAGGGCTAAGTGTACAAGAAACACCTCATATGCCAGACACAACTGCACACTCTTTGTTTTCAATGACACATGGTTATTGAACTTCCCCGGGCTTACCTGGCACAGCTCACACCACATACTGACACCTCCATTTGCTACTTTATCAGAGAGAATGAAATACAGCTTGCTGTCAGTAAGGCACAGGGTGCAGGTCTTGGCTAACTTGGCGATTGTGTTAATTACACCTGGAGGAGAGAGAGGGACGTTACAGCAAGAAGCACTTCACACATCTCATCCCAGGGGCAGGGGAGAAATATTCGTTGTCCAAAAACGCAGCTCGTGCTGCTGCGGAAACTCCCAAGCGCTCGGGGCGAAGGAAAACGCCTCACGCTGCCTCCCCCGGGAAAGGCCTGTGGGCGCGCGGCCTAGGCCTCACGGGGCCCGCCACGGGACGGAGTCCGCCCGCGCGCACGCCCTTCCTCTTCCCTTTCCCCAGGAAAGGCGGCCCCGGCCACTCTCCGAAGCACTGCCGTCCTCCGCCCCGGTGCCTCCCCGCCCTGGCAAACTCACGGCTGAAGTGGTTGAGGCAGGCGAGATCCACGATCTTAGCCCGAAATCGCATGGCGGCGCCCAGCCTGCAGCCGGCCCCGCCCGCCGCCGCAGCACCGCCCGCCGCTAGAGGTACGGCCCAGGGCGGGCCCGGGCAGGAGTCAGTCAGGGAAAGCGCGGCCTCTGGGCAGAGGACGCCAGGCAGGGAGCAGCCATTGCAGCCAGTTTCCTTGCTGCGCGGAGGCGGGCTCTGTCGCCGCGGGTGGCCTCCCTCGGCAGCACTGGCGGTCGCCGGAGCCGCAGAGCTCGCCTCGGAGTAGAATTTCTCGGCACCCCCAGGATATACGTATAAATCCAAATATCTGTATGGATCCCTGCCCCAATGTTGCAAGGAATTTTCAAGGGGAAATCATCAGCCCCTGGCAGGGGCCAGGCCCAGACTCTGGCCCTGGGTGAAGTGCTATGCACAACATGAAGCAGTAGGGAGGGAGGAAAGCAACAGTCATGTAAGAAAGCAGAGCTCTCTTAATGGGCCTTGCCATTGCCCCATCGCTAGCCAGGCCATCCAGAAAGGGCTGGGCAACCAAAAGTGTTTTGAGAAAGCATCTCTTTGTCAGACCAGGCACCTCAGGTAAGACAGGCTCCTTTTGCCCAGGGCTACTGGAGCTTAGTGCATGGTGTGCAGGGGTTTATGAAGAGACCGGAATAGTTGAAGGACGTACAAAGTGAAGGAAAACCGTGCTATACCTGTCCCTGTGTGCGGCATGCCTGTTTCGTACAGGAGATTTGGTCCTTTGCCTCTATGATATTCTTGGTTCCTTGTAGTCCTTGAAAACTGCAGCATTTGCAGAGATGGTTTTCTAGTGCTGTCCTCTTAGGTTCCTCAAGATTGTCTGGTGTGCTGTTGTCACACTGCAAGTTCCTCAGGTCAGCTAAATCACCTTTCTCACATTTGATTTTGAAATGCTGTTGGGATGCTGCTCACAGCACCTTGATGCTGTCTTTTGATACAGTCATTATGGAAAAAAACTAAAGACCAAAAGAAGCAATCGTGGATCTACATACTTAGAGAAAGAGCAATGGGTTTGGGAGAGGTTATTCTCTGGCTGTGTTGCTCCCAGGCCCTGTGCACTTTGCAGAAATCAGCTGAAGATTTTCTTAGAGAAATCAGTCCAGTGCAGCAGGGTTTGGCAGAATCAATCCCAATTCAAATCTTCAACCAATCAACTCAGCACGGTGGTTTGATATTCACTGTATTTTTCAGAATAGCATTTCCCTGATAAAAGTCATTCTAACAAGATGGTAGTTCACTGTGAAATCTCTTACACAGTATCTGTGAATATACTACACCCTCATCTTTTATGAGTTCCCATTTCTGTTGGCTGCTGTTGTTGCATTGGTCATGGTTTAACCCCAGCTGGCAATTAGGACCACACAGCTGTTTGCTCACCTCCCACTCACTGGTAGGGTAGGGAGAAGAAGGAGAAAAAAAAACCTTGTGGGCTGAGATAAAGACAGTTTAATGGAACAGTAACTGAAGAGAATAATAATAATAAAAATAATGATAAAAAAATACAAAATAAAGTGATGCAACACAAATTGCTCTCACCACCCGATGATCTATTGCACAGTCTATCCCGAGCAGGGATCATGGACCCTTGCCCTCCCAGCCAACCCCCATTTATATACTGAGCATGACATCTGTGGTATGGAATAGTCCTTTGGCCAGCTTGTTCTGTCTGTGCTCCCTCTCAGCTTCTATGGGAAGCTGAAAAAAGTCCTTGATTTACTGTAAACATTACTTAGCAACAAGTAAAACAGTATGTGTTATCAAAATTATTCTCATACTAAATCCAAAACGCAGCAGCAACTAGGAAGAAAATTAACTCTATCCCAGCTGAAACCAGGACAGAGGCGTCATGGGGCCCATTGGGCCCCAGGATGACAGAAACAATTCTTTATCACTCCAGGCTCTACTTTAATCGGTAGACCCCTGGGTGAGGTGACTACATTTGGAGAATGGGGGATCCCTGATAGGTATAGCAGGAAAAGGGCAGGTAAAGTGGGAAAGTAGCAACTGCAAAGGCGGAAAAAAATTATTCCTAGAGGGGTGACTTGGAAATTCTTAATAAGTCAGGGATGAATAAGGAGGAACTAGATGGTCAGCCCAGTGGAGTTTTACTTGCCCAGATTGCAAGAATACCTAGGAAGAACTGTAACAGCAACAATTTTATAGTCTTCATCTTGAGAGATAAGTCACCTAGTAGGTTAACCCCTTCCTTCATTAACTTTCATTCACATTTAACATCTTGATTTCGTTCAGGGTCTCAAGGTCCAGTTTAAGCCAAGTTGAGGTCTTCAAAGCTAAGAGACTGTTCCTTTCTCTCCTCTCCTTGCCTGACAATTATTTCTACTCAACGGTCCACTATCATTTCTGCTAGTGGTGTATCCCAACATTTCACGCAGCAGTCTCCACCATCTGAGAGCCAGTGAAAGCAACTTAATGACTTTTGCTGGTGTTTCTTTGTTATGTCAGCTCTTATAAGAGCACACATAACTTTGGGAACTAAATAGTTTCCAAGTTCTGTGCAAATACTACTTCTCCCTTTATTTATAAATACTCTACAAAAACTTCTACATGTTATTTCAGAATCCAACCATGGCATTCCAGTGCTCAAAGCTGTTGCTTGAGATCAAGGTGACTTCTTAGCTTTTTCCCCACCTTTTTAGATGAATTCATTTTTAACAGAAATGTGTCACAAATACTTGCAAAACAGTCATGGTTGAGGCTTGCCTGCATGTCAGTCCCTCTGGGTTCTACCAGATGGCTGTCAACAGAATACTTTTTTTGGAATGGTGAGCATTTGCTTTCTGGAGTGCGTAGAGTAGGAAGAAGATGTAGGATGTTTGCCTAACTCCACCAGCTTAGTCTTTAGCCATCAAGCTAGGAAGTATTTTTAAAGCAGCCAAGCCTAGAGTACTGATGGCTTCAGAAAAAGGAGAATAGAATGAGATCTGTTTCCAGCTCTGTTCCCAGTCAGAGGGGTAGAAGTTAACACTGCAAACCTTTGTTTTAGATTTGCCTAGTTAGTTATGCTGTAGATCTTCGTTGTATTTGATAATGCAACTTTTTTAGAATGTCTTATAGCTTCTAAGAAATTAATCTGCTGAATAATATTACCTATATTTGTCATCCATTTAGAAAGAGCTGTTTCAGGCTTAAGCACTGTGGCAGAGAATGCATACTATACATACCTAATTAAAAAGGACTAGGTAATCAGGGAAGAGACACAGTACAAGATTTTCTGTAAATGTACTTTTAAGAGTTTACTTAAGTAATGTATTGGAAGCAGGCAAAGGAACATATATGTTCACGTAATATCTACACTCTGTTCATGCTTCATATTCCAGCGAGTCATTTATATACAGACAATTACAAAATAAAAAATAAGTCAAGCTACACATTATGAACTTGCTATAACATTAAAACAAGATAAGAAAATAAATGGAAAGTACCTCAGTGATGTGGCATTTCTAGTGAATTTTCAAATGTTTCATTTCTATTTGAATGTTCAAGGTTAGTCCCTCTTCTCAGACCTCTCATTACTGAACGTTTTATATATTTGCTATTACCTATATAGCTCCTTCTAGACTGATATAATGAACTCTGATCAGTCATTTCCTCTCTGAATCTTTTTTTTTTTTTTTTCCCCACTGGGAATGGGCAATTCCCAATTAGGTCAAATAACCACAACCCTTGTTTCTGTGTTTCAAAGGCAATGATTTTATATGTTTTCCCATAATTGTAACACAGCACTAACCCTAACCCCTATTCCTCAGCTAAACCCTTACCCTTCTAACTCTAACTCCTAACCCAAACTCATAGAATCACAGAATCGTTATGGTTGCAAGAGACCTTTAAGATCATCAAGTCCAACTGTTAACCTAGCACTGTCAAGTTACAACTAAACCACGTCCCTAAGCACTATATCTACACATCTTTTAAATACCTCCAGGGATGACGATTCCACCACTTCCCAGGGTAACCTGTTCCAATGCTTGATAACCCTTTCAGTGTAAAATTTTTTCCTAATATCTAATCTAAACATCCCCTGGCACAACTTGAGGCTATTTCCTCTTGTCCTGTTGCCTGTTACTTGGAAGAAGACACCAACCCCCACCAGGTAGTTGTACAGAGTGATAAGGTCTCCCCTCAGCCTCCTTTTCTCCTGGCTAAAGAACCCCAGTTCCCTCAGCCGCTCCTCGTAAGACTTGTTCCCCAGACCCCTCACCAGCTTTGTTGTTGTTCTCTGGACATGCTCCAGAACCTCAATGTCTTTCTTGTAGTGAGGGGCCCAAAACTGAACACGGTACTCAAGGTGCAGCCCTACCAGTGCTGAGTACACGGGAACAATCAGAGGGACGATCACTTCCCTAGTCCTGCTAGCCACACTGTTCCTGATACAGGCCAGGATGCTGTTGGCTTTCTTGCTATTGACCTGGGCACACTGCTGTCTCATATTCAGCCAGCTGTCTACCAATACCTCCAGGTCCTTTTCTGCCAGGCAGCTTTCCAGCCACTCTTCCCCAAGCCTGTAACACAGCATGGGGTTGTTGTGACCCAAGTGGAGGACCCGGCACTTGGCCTTGTTGAATCTCATACCATTGGCCTTGGCCTCTCCATTCAGCCTGTCCAGATCCCTCTGTAGACCCATCCTACCCTCAAGCAGATTAACACTCCTGCCCAATTTGGTGTCATCTACAAACTTACTGAGGGTGCACTCAGTCCCCTCGTCCAGATCATTGATAAAGATATTAAGCAGAACTGGGCCCAATATTGAGCCCTGGGGAACACCACTTGTGACTGATCGCCAACTGGATTTAACTCCATTCACCACCACTCTTTGGGCCTGGCCATCCGGCCAGTTTTTTTACCCAGCGAAGCATACACCCATCCAAGCCATGAGCAGCCAGTTTCTCCAGGAGAACGCTGTGTGAAAAGGTGTCACATTCTTTACTAAGGTCTAGGTAGACAACATCCACAGCCTTACCCTCATCCACTAAGCAGGTCACCTTGTCATAGAAGATAAGTTTAGTTAAGCAGGACCTGCCTTTCACAAAGCCATGCTGATGGGCCTGGTCACCTGGTTGTTCTGTATGTGCCACATGATGGCACTCAAGATGATCTGCTCCATAACCTTCCCCATCACCGAGGTCAGACTGGCAGGCCTGTAGTTCCCTGTATCCTCCTTCCAGCCTTTCTTGTGGATGGGCATCACATTTGCTATCTTCTGGTCAACGACGACCTCGCCAGTTAGCCAGGACTGCTGATAAATGATGGAAACTGGCTTGGTGAGCATTTCTGCCAGCTCTCTCATTACCCTCGGGTGGATCCCATCTGGCCCCATAGACTTGTGTGCGTCTAAGTAGCGTAGCAGCTCGCTAACCATTTCCCCTTGGATTATTAACTCAAACCATAGAAGAGTATTATAGAATCATAGAATGGTTTGCATTTGGAGGGACCTTTAAAGATCACCTACTCCAACACCTCTGCCATGGTCAGGGACACCTTCCACTAGACCAGGTTGCTCAAAGCCCCATCCAACCTGGCCTTGAACACCTCCAGGGATGGGGCATCCACAACTTCCCTGGGCAACCTGTTCCAGTGTCTCACCACCCTTATAAAAAATGTCTTCCTTATGTCCAATCTAGATCTACCCTCTTTCAGTTGAAAACCATTGGCCCTTGGCCTGTTACTACAGGTCCTAGCAAAAAGTCCCTCTTCATCTTTCTTTAAGCCCCCTTCATATATTGAAAGGCTGCAGTAAGGTCTCCCCAGAACCTTTCCTTCTCCAGGCTGAACAGCCTCAGCTCTCTCAGCCTTTCTTCACAGGAGAGGTGCTCCAGCCATCTGATCATCTTCATGGCCCTCCTCTGGACCTGCTCAAACAGGTCCATGTCTTTGTTGTACTGAGGATCGCAGAGCTGGGTGCAGAACTCTGGGTGGGGTCTTAAGCGAACAGAATAGAGGGGCAGAATCACCTCCCTCGACCTGCTGGCCATGCTTCTTTAATGCAGCCCAGGATATGATTGGCTTTCTGGGCTGCAAGCGCCCATTCCCAGCTCATACCCAATTTGTCACCCACTAGTATCCTTGAGGCCTTCTCCACAGGGCTGCTCTCAATCCATTCATCCTCCAGTCTGTATTTATGTTGGGGATTGCCCATACCTAGATGCACTTGGCTTAAAACATAAGTACTAGGGCATATACACCTTTACAGCAGGTATAAACAGCTTTGTGCAAGAGCCTGATACAGCAGACAAGGGTCTGCGCAGCAGGAAGCTTTGTCACAGCACATGTACCCCTCTGCTCTTTGATAACTCAGAACCTGCAGCACCACCCATGCATCTCCTCAGCCCATCCCCTTCTTGCTTGTGACACTGTTGTGTCCTTGTCCAACTCTTAGGCCTAGTGAGTTCTGCTGTGACAGAGTTACCTGTTGTGATTGAAAACACTTTCTCCCACAGTGTTAGCTTGGTTAATGTGTTTTTCACTTTTTTTTTCTTATTTATTTACGTAATAAATTAATTCTACATGCACATGAAATCACAAGCTCTGTGTTTTTCTGCCCATCTAAATAACTTAAAGTATACTCATTCAGGGAAGAAGGCATTCATACTGCCTAACTGTGGGAATCTGACTTAGGTTGCTCGATGGAGAGACAAAGAAAGTGAAAGAAAAATCTGAGAATGTCAACCCTGAGAACCAGAGGGACACTGGAAGGGTGAGCATAACACTACAGAAAAGGGATAGATACTAGGAAAGGCTCTTTGTCTATCAGTTTTCCTTTCCACATTAATTTGAACTACGAGTGGGTATTATTGTAATTGATCTAATAACCCTAACTAGACTAAACTAACAGCCCATTCTTAGTTCCATATACATCCCTTTGTTCCAACAGGAGTTTGAGTGTAACAGAAAGGGGAACAGAGAGCTTTAATTTACCAGGCATTCCCCCTACAGCTTCCATAAACAGGCAATTGCTTGGCTTGAAAAGTCTGTGAGATCTGATCCCAGTCTGCTGAAGCTCAGCTCTGAACACGTGGATATCACTGGACCCAGGAGGTGGTAAGACAGCTTTAAGGTTTTTTTTGGCTGTTATGGAAAACTTCAGTAGTTTTTTTTTTGCATAAATGAGTTGAAACTGAACACTGTTTTTATCTAGATGTTAAGGTTAATCAGTGTGTCCAATTTGAAACTGGACACTGAATGAAACACACCTTTCTCATACACTTTGTTTTAATACTGAAAACTCCTGTCTCAAGTGGTCCTTTGAGCAAGAAATTAAGAAGTACAACATAAGCCTACACAGGCCACAAACTAATGCTCAGATTCCAAATACAGTCTTTAGCACATTTTTATGATATGGTTAATGGATCCATTGTGATGCATCACAAATTTAAAAGAAAAAGATAGTAATTTAAACATGGAATGAAGAATAAATCACAACATCCAGTTTCTTATTGATGAAGTAAGAGAACTTCAAGGTTTATTTTCTATCATCTTCTACACAAAACTGAAATCGAAGTAGTTTTGAATATATGGACAATCACAAGAAGCTGGTTTGAGTTAAATTAAATAATTTTGTCTAAAACAAGTTGTGCGCATTTTATTAAAATAGCATTACCTTCAGAATTCTCAGGGAGGCAGTGCTTACTCCTCTTTGTATCTTCATGGCCAAGTCATTTCCATTCATTTTCAATTCATGGACCTTTTCTATACGCTGCCTACATACTGTTTTACTTTTGGGCTTTAATGTCGAGTGAATCATGTAAAACCTCTCTTGGGAAATCCTACCAGCTTCCAGAAAAAAAACCTGCCAAATCAGTAAATAATATGCCAGATCTACGGGCAGGCTGATAACCCGAGAGGCATCTGTCTCCATATTTGTTCTCATATTTGTTATAAAGAAGGGGTATATGGAGCTCCAAAGGGACTCAGACCTTTTTTAACATACATAGGGATCTTCAGGCAGAGATTTGCTGTTGGGCCAATATTCCAGACGTATTATGAAGCTGACTACTAATCTCACACTAGCATTGAAGCAGTGAGCAGTAACAAAATCTCAGAAGAGCCCTAAATGAACACTATACATTTGCCCCGATCATGCTGAGATTTAAAAAAACAAAACCAAAACAAACAGGTTATGGCCTGTGCAATTAGTAGAGAATCCAGCATCATCAACAGCTCTCTGGAGGCAGGCTCACGGCTGTACGTGAAGCCCAAGGAGACAGGTTGCACCAAGTACTGAGCTGTCTCCTACTTGATGTTTAAACCATGTCAGAATTCATTTTGTCCTCATCAAAGCATGCCACAAAATGCAGGTTTTATTTAGAAAGCCCAGAAATTTTTCAGCAGCAAACATCTAGACATCTCCAGGGTGATGCGGCAGCTCAAGGAATTTGAGCCATCTAAGACTAAAATTTAAAATAACCAAGAAACAGATCACTTGCGTAAATATCTCCTTTATTAAGTTGAGTGCAATAGATGGTCTCAGAACACCCAAAAGCATTAACATTTCATGGAGCTATAAAAGCTTGTACAATTAAACAAGGTTTATAATTTTCCAAATGGAGACCTCAGCCTATTCAGTCCAATAACAGTGTCATTACAAAGCCTGTCTGAAGAAACCCTTTCTCTCTAATTTGACAGTCTTTTCATAGTAGTCTCTGACTTCTCTTGAAAAGTTTGGCAGGATGGGAAGAATGTGAAGCTGTATGGTGTTATTCCAAGCTGATAAAACCACCTAATTTCTGCCCCTTGATAACAAACCGTCATGCTCTCTGATGGGTTTCAATTCATACGTGCAATTTCATCAATTAAAACTGAGGGTCGAGCATGTAATTTCATTAGTCATTTCAAACTGGAAAACTTTAAAACTGTTTTGACCATTTTAAAGTGTCTGTTTTAGCAATCCTTTTTGTTGAAAACAGGCAGGTGAAAGCAGTTGCTAAGAAAGACAATACATCAGTGTCGTGGTTTTGGCCAAATTGGCCAATGGCCAGCGACAGATGCTCCCCTCCAGCCTCTCGTGCACGGGGAGGAAGGGGAGAGAGAGAGATTTACGAGTTTAGAAGAAACTAAACAACTTTAATAAAATATTAAGAATAAAATAAAAAGGAAAATAATGAAATAGATACAGTATGTACAAAACTGTATTAAGCTCCCAGGATGATGTCACCAGCAGGCACTGGGCAAGTCCCAGGCTGGACTCAGCGACGGGTGGGGACCAGGTTCCAGAGTTGGAGTCAGGAACACACGGATCGGGACCAAAGGCAGATGAACAGGCAGGGTCCTCCTCGGACGTCAGCCATTGAAGGAAGAGAGCTGACCCTTTGATCCCTCAGCTTTTATACTGAGCATGGGGCAGATGGGATGAAATACCCCTGTTGGTCAATTTTGGGTCACCTGTCCTGTCCGCTCCTCCCCGCAGGTGGGACCCCTCTACGCTTTTCCACTTCTGACCCTCTAACGGGGCAAATATAACACAATTAGCTGAGCGTGGTTGTTATAGCAATAAGTAGAAGCAAGAGCCTCTCTGCATACCATTCCTTGGCACAAACTGTCTTATCACTCTGAACGAACCGCTTTAGACACAATCTGCTGTTAATTTCAGAGAGTTAGAAGAGGCCTAGCTAAGAACTAAAATTACTGAACAGAAAGTTGGTTCTGTTTTACCTCAAACCAGGACAATCAGTTTTAGAGGGTTTGATAAAATAACTAGAGCTTAAACAATCTAGAGTCCAGACCTTTCTTTTTTATGAAGACAAACCAAGAACTAATTCACAGCAGAAAAGATTTGCCACTATACCTAGACAGGTAGAATCATCCCAGAAAATACCCTAATGGTGTAACACACCAACAAAAAATGGCAGCATAGATCAAAGATGCTGCTTTTCGCAGAAAAATAGTTTTAAAAAAGTATGTATGTTCAAAATTAGTATTCCAGCAAGGGATAACTGTATGACTGAGCACACAGTGGAATACTTCTGCCAATAGGCTAGGATACAGACACTCAGAAAGTAACTTTTAGTATAAAGGCAGCTATTCCAGTAAAATAAATATTCTTTTTCCTAGAATAACTTATTCCAGCATCCTGTTCATCTACACACAAACAGACATAAAGGTAAACTGCTCCCCAATATTTATGACTGGTTTCTTTTCCTGGAGTAAATACCTGTCTGTCAGGGATTTGTCAAATACCTGAAAATACAGCTGTGAAGTCAGAAGCCCGTAGTACAAAATTGTCCTAATAATAAATGACTGCACACGCTTACTGCCTCCTACACCGCTGACTTCAATTTTTTAGCAATTGAGGCAGTTTTTCGTGTCTTAGGAATATGAGAAGGCATGGAGGAAGTCAAAACTTGGACATTCTCTGATACGCTGTTTGAGATAGGCCACATAGTCAACATTCGTGTGAGAATACAAGAAAGCAAAAATCTGCAAATGATGATAGAAAATCCCTGTTTTAATGGACTAAGCATTTTACACAAAACAGGATTTTAGTATTTGGGACACATATCTGGATGAGAAATTTACTTACGCAGTTTCTGATTAATGAGAATCATACAGCTAAAGTTTTCCATATGGTGAAATCGCTATACTTTCTTCACCTATTTATGGCCATTGTCATTTTACAGTTCCTTAAATACTGTAAATTTGACACTGTGTGGGGGAGGTACAAGTATTATTTTTATATGAGTGATTAGTATTTAACAGAAGCACATACTTTCAGGTGTTTTCTTTATTCAAATACAGTTTGCTTGGACAGTAGACAGTAACAACAGAATTAATATCAGGCTCACCTCTGGCACATGAAAAAATTATTCTGACGGTCATATTAGCAGAACAGAAGATTTTTCATGTAAATGAAGTTGTGGGGTTTTCTTTCTTTCTTTTTTTTTTTTATTCTGTTTCCAAATTAGCATAGCTGTAGATTTTCGGTCTCGGAGAACTCTGATAATTCCCCTGCAGATCTCATACACTTCAAATGTCAGTGTTTTATAAAAGTTCTAAGAACAAGAGGATTTTTTCTGTTTGCTGTCAAGATTTTTTGCATTGAAACATCTGCGATCCTTTTCTCACCTTTGTTTTCTTCTATTTGATCTATTTCCGATTAATTTTCTTTACCAGATTTATCAATACTTTGTCAGCCTTTGCTTACTTTTGTCCGTTTTCCACTCCAGATACTCTGTGCTCATTCTAATGCAAGAAAGATATGTAAAGGCTATTAAAATGAAATCCCCATCGTCCTCACCGTCACCAAAATGCCCAGTGTCCCAGACATCACACAGCTTCAACCCGAGGCAGATTAATTTCTACAGATCCTTATTGCAAGCCTTCAGGATAGGCATCTATAGCAGTGCTTGTTCTGCACAGGTATTACACTGATACTACGGACATTTTTCATTGACCTAGTTGGCTATGTTAAGCTCACTTAAGTCAGTCTGATGTCCAGAATGCCAGCAGCTATATCTGCAACTGAAATCCATGGACATTTTGCTCTGCATGGCTTCACTGCAGAGGAAAGGACCTCTCAGAGGGCTAGGAGATGGCAGTGGTAGTCAGGCTCTGAAAAGGCACAAAAATCACAACGCATATCAACACCAGCTCTTTGCACCACAGCTGACCATGCCAGCAGCGCTGGCAGCCAAAATGAAGAGAGAGTTGAATGTCCCAGACTACAGTACTAGCACAAAGCTGGAAAATGGCTAAGGGCCAAGGCAGCAACAAAGAAAATCAACACTAATGCAACCAAAGCCATCACCTCACTGGTGCTGGCAGAAATCAGCGTCATAAGGTTTTGCCTCCCACGTGGCTGGAAGCAACACAACTGCAGGAAGGGGATGACACTTATTTCTTTTAAGCAGCTCAGCATACTGCAGAGCGGAACCTCCAGGAAACACAAAATCCGTGAACAAGAGCTGAGAGCCTGCAGCTCATGCAGCAACTCATGGACCAAGAAATGTAACTTGCTCCTCAGGTGCCAAAAAGGTTTACGAGAACCAGAAGAAACCGTAAAGTGCTTGCTGCAATTCAAAGATACCGAACTGATTGAAGACAAACCCAAAAGCATAGATGTGCCTGCAAGGATGCAACGTGGAAAAAGAATAAGGTGTGAACTGTATGTTGTCCAATTTGCTCTGAGTTAAAGATTTCATTATGCAAGTTCACAGCTGGCTTCAGCAGCTAAAAGCCTTCTGATCTTTTTATGACCAAAAGAAAAAGCGAAAAAGAATGACACCACATCAAGGCTCTGGCAGAGTCTAGGTCCCACTACAATGAGTATCTGCATTAGCAAAGCTCATCCCTTCATATGGTTATAATCAGGGGGTGAAAACATAAGTTTTCAATGGATTTTTAAAACTACCTCCCCAGCCCCGAGGGAATACCAGAAAATTCTGGAGAGATGCAATATACCCTCTTTCCAGTAGGCAGAACTGCAGTGTTAGGGGCAGTTCATTCAGTGAAATGACCTCATAGGTAATTTCCTCCTGTCCACCATAGTAGTATTTATAGAAGGCTAGAAACAACAGTTCATTCTGCGTTACTTAAAAATACCAATGACACAATGGTGTTTGATTCTTTTATTATGAAAGGTACAAAAACACAGAGTGTAGTGAAGCTATCATTAGAAACGTGGACTTTTTTTGAACCAACTTTCTATTTACATACACAAAATTCCCCAAGTGGAACAATATCAAATGTGAGACACATTATCAGAATATACCATATATACAAGTTCAGAGATTTTGCATCTCTGTTGCTCTATACATGATTGTTGCACAAAAAGTCAATTTCTACTTGTCTTACACAAGTATTTTAAGTTAAGCTTATGAGACTACTCAAGCAAAATAAAGCAGAATCTGGACAAAGTTCTGCTATCTGAACAGTTACTTTATAAATACAGTATAAAAGAAATAGAGCTGGGTTTTCAGCTAGGCTCAATCTTCTGTTGTGTCAAATAGCCCATGCTCCAAATTGCTGGAAGTAAAATAATGGAAACTATTACTGGTTTTTATCGACATCAAACCAGAAATATTTCAGGAGTCAAAGACACACTGGTTTTCAGATCACCGATCAGTTATTAGGAAAAGCAAGTCTTCGTTTTTATTTATTTAAAACCCTTCCCTCAAACAGAAAAGACAAATAAAATACTTGAGCTTGCTTTGTGTGATAAGACATTCTGTTAAAAAAAATAAAATACAAGAGGACACACCACTTTGTAATTTTTTTAACTGTAACCAATTACTGCTTAGTAAAATAAGGCACTTCTTCCTTTTGATCAGTCCACTTAGCTAGATTTTAGTTTAGCTCCATTTTACACAGAGAACTGATTTCAGCTATGCCACTTGTGACAGCAAAAGGGATGCTGTTAAGAACTGTTGCTCTCCAAGCATGGATGGCCTCAACAATACCTTCTGGGTTGCAAGAGCCCAAGTCACAGAGTGAATATATGGCTGCCAGCTGCACACCCCAGGGAACACCTGCAAAAAGTTAACACAAATCAGCTTATAGAAAGTTTGGTATGCAGTAATGTTTTTGGGAAACCCGAATCTAAAGAAACGATTAGTTCAAGAATGGGAATTAAAACACATCAATTGGGATGCCTAAAACCCGAAAGTAGCAAGATGACAACCTGCACACAAATTCCGTAACAACTCATTTTATACTACACTTTCCAGTTTTCTGAATTCAACAGGTTTGTAGTATTCAAAGGTCATAAGAGATCTGAACATCTAGTGATTTTACTCTAGTTAACGGTGATGAGACTTTTATAAAAACAGTTAATTTTACACAGAGTCTGAAACAGACACAGCCATATACCATTTACTTGTAAGAATGCGTGACAGCAAGGAAGACAAGCAATACAAGTGGTTCAAAAAGGCTCCCTAACATCAATCAACGCTTCACTGCAAAATGGACTTAACATCCAGAATAACTTAGCAATATAGATCTCTACTGCCCTAATTGCCTTGCTTTGTCTCAGTCGGGAGTTTGGAGTGTCTTGCAGGCCTCTTCCAATACAACAATCTTGCTAGTAGCAAACTTCAGCATGAGCTGCTCAGGTAACAAATTAGCTGTTACTGCTCAAGTTAAGATCACCCTTTAAGTTCTCTGAGGCAGCTGACACGCTGTTCCATGAAGCAGTGTAATTCCAGGGTGGCTGAAACTATCTCAGAGAGTGTTCTTTGTCTCAAACAGAAGGTAATACATATGCTTTATTAACTTTGGAAGACAAAGGGACTGAAACTGAAAACTGTTTGTACTGTTACACACTAACATAAACCTGCACAAGCTGTTTTGGCATGTGTTTCTTCTATTCGTGTGTGTTCTGCTTATACTGGCAAGACTTCACATTGCAGATGTTACACTAAAGTTCCCCTAAATAAACATTACCTTCCTCTTTTGCATGCTGTACAAACAGTCCAATTACAGAACAAATATTCTTCACTGCAGCAAGATATCCTTCCTTCAAACCTATTCGGCCCAATCGACCTGAAAGAAAAAAGGTTACTACGTATCTGACATTTTAGACACTCAACTTCCTAATTTTTAGACTTACTGATTGTCTGTTGAAGTATCAACAGAAAATAAAAATTTCAGTTAAAAAAATTAGTCGTCCTTGTTACCATGCTGTCTCATGAACAACAGTTGTCCTATTCCTTTTGTGACTAAGGACCCCAAGACATTTTACGTCAGACTGTTCCAACCTCCCACAGGTTTACAATTTGTAACTGCAAAACTCTCAAAGAATGTAATTTCTGTTTAACAAACAATATTATATAGCCTACATACTGAAAACATCTGTTGAAACTCAAAGTTTATCTATTTGCCTTAAATACCACCTAGATCCCAAATAAATTAATCTAACTTAAAATTGCAGGAAGAGGTATTATGTTGCATATAAAACCTTATTTTACATACGCTTTATAGAAAAGTGTGTATCTACAGATGATTTAATTTTAAATACATAAAACATGCTAGTATTTGCTATCGCAAAATCAGAGTAACATCTCTCAAAACTTAAGCACATGCTTTCCACAGGCTGACGAACAGAAAATATCTGCATAGGATTTACAAAAGTTTGGCTTTTAAGGTGAAAGTTTTTGAAGAAAGTGGGAAAAGAAAAAAACCAACAAAACAACCAAGATGTAAAAAAAGGCAAAAATACTTCAATTCCCTTTCCAGGCAGGCTGACGCTTTCCAAGGACATAATTACACAAAGCAGTTCAACCAAGAATTTACATCACTTACCAATTAGCCTGAGTGTCAATGCTATAACGCTATCAGGAATGGATTGAGCAGTTTCATGCCCCTTTCTCTTCTTTACCCATTTATCCATAGAAGGCCAAAGCACTTTGCTGTGAAAGACAAATTAGTTTGAAAATCTGCATGAAGAAGTGGTACAGTATTTATACAATGATGTTTCCCTCTGTTTACCATGTATTTTCATAGCTCCACTTATATATTTAATTCACCTTCCAGGGAAACTCATAATAATCCAAGCATCCACAAATCTGAGTCATGTAAAGAATGTTTTAAACCCAAACAATCACAGCTAACTTTCTGGAGGAATCACCTCTGTTCAGAACAGTATTGCTGTTCATCTTCCGTTCATTTCCCTGCAAGATTCTGCATCTCTGCCTTAAGTCAAGAACTTGCCCCACTGACTTCACAGATGTATATGAAATCCAGTTACTTTCAAATGTCATGCAAGCTTCTCTTATGACTGAAAATTCAGAGTTTGCACGCTACAAGTAGCATCTGATGCTTGTTTTTAAATCTGAAAGGACCTGAGATAAGACCTTTTTCATCCTTAAAATGATGCTAATAGACCTAGTTACTTGTTACCAGCACAACCCCACACAGGCAATCAACTCTATGGCTTTAGTTAAAATGACATACCTTCCACTGAAGCTAATTTATATCCATCTTAAAAGTATTTCACTAAAAATAACTTCTTTACTATTTGAAAGCATGGAACTTGTATAAGATACTTGACAATGATTTCAAGTTATTTACTTTATACTCAATGATTGCATTGTTGTAGTCAAACAAACACCATATTTTTGGAGATTCCACTAAGTTATGTAAATTCTACATAGAAAATAGGAGCTGTCAGATTAAGGTAGGTACCAAAATGACATTTTTTACACCAAGTTAAGTATGGTAGCAGTCCATGCATTGGATTATAGGGTTCAAAGAAAATTTAAGACATTGAATCCAAGTATTATAATGGTTTTAGAATTAAAATCAGACTGAAATCAGGATAATACACTCATGAGTATGGTTACATTTCACTTTCAACACTGAAGGAGTGCTAGTTACACATCAACAGTTCCACTCTCACTTTCTAGTGATGGGGGAGAAGGGAATTCAACAAAACAATATGATTGATTGTTCCTCGGAACTTGTTTTGTTGACAAACAATCCATCTCAAATCACTCACAGTTGTCCACACACAGCCATTTTAAAAGCAATTATTTCTTTATTATAAAGGTTCACAGAGTTAATTACCTTACAACATTGTCATGTGTCCAGTCCCACTTCAGGCGAGAGCAGAGTAGCTCAACAGCAAATATGTACTGCCAAGCATCTTCACTCAGATCTTCTCCATACTGCTCACTCAGTTGAAATTCTACTTTTGGACACAACTGCATTTCTAAAAGCAGGTTTGAGACCATAACACCAGCATCTAAAGAGGAACTCTGGAATTTTAGAAGGTGATTATCTTAATGCACGAAAAATTACCAACCCAGAACCAAACTCTTTACATATATTTGATTCCGACTGTGTGTCTGCTTGAAGGCAAGGGCCCTGATAGTTTTGAAACCCACTATTAATACCAGGCATGCTTGTTGGAAGTACTATAGTTCTGTAAATACCAAGTGAACAAAATCATCTTGATTCATAGCTTGCCTATTCCCTAACCTAACACGCTGCTCCACAACTGCCTTGGGGCTGCATCTGCATGATATAAATTTGCTGCTATTGATATCAAGTGTGTCTCAATTTTTCCTTTTCGCAACATCCCTTTCAGTATGGTAATATGTGCCTGCTGAAAACGGACAGAAATTAAATGACTCTCCCAACGCCTCAAAGTCAAATCTCCAAAGTCCTTAGGTCCTTAACATTGGTAATCCTTCTGCCATCACTGCCGTTTTTTACTGATCATGCCAACTGCTTATGAAATTAATTTCTGATTAATTTCTGATATTAATTCATCTTTTATTTTTTTGGTGATAAATGGGTATTTACAGTCTACTTCACAGAAAGATCATAAGTAAGAAGAGACAGGCTCATCTTAAAATTAACTGTGATAAATAATTGCCTATTACACAGAGAACTATGAAAGACAGACAAGCCCAACACATACTAAGAAAATCCCAACAAAACAAAAAACAGACCTCAAAGAACATCAAAGTCACAGTTCCACTGAGGGACAGAATTCTCTAGTCCAAGAACACTCCAGTCAAAGTTTAAAAGCAACATTTACTTTTAATGTTAAATAGAGGGATTAGTATTTAATAGGAAAAACAAGAAAAGTCATGGGTTCGAGTAAGGGTCTAGACATCCACAGGAAAAAGGCCCGAAGCAGCATGAGTTGTGCAATTGTACGCATTCTTTGAGAGATTCAACGGGTGTCTTCACACCCTTCATCAGAATTAAGCCGCTTGACTTGATTCAGCCAAAGCAACCAATGCAGACAAAAGCTGATACTGACAATGAAAGAAGACGTTACCTGTTCCCAGTTGAGATAAGCACTCAAACAGGCCAGTGTCTCATTGCTTGCACTCTGCCTGACAACTAATTGCATAGCTTTGTTAACTGCACCTTGGAAGACAAATATATCAGACCATATATTTGTGATAAATAAAATCAATTTTTCTGAGTCTGGAAAGTCTAAGGAAAAAAAAGAGAGAACAGATTAAGTTTTTAACGTTTAAAAACACACACAAAAAAATATATATACACACTCAGGCATTAAAAGCTAGTACGCTCTTCAGCAAGATAACTAGGAAAGAAGGCACAGAAGTCACGTAACAACTGCAGCCCAGGGAAGGGGAGTCGTACTAGCACATCTCAGTCCCAAGATGAAGAAAAAAGAAGACCCAAGAAAAGAAACAAAACACACACACCACCAAGCCACCTCCTCCACTGTAATGTCACTTTTTTTTAAGTAAAAAAAAAAAAAAAGGCTTCACTGGACTTTGCTGTGTTATGACACTGCAAAAGGACCTTTCCTTTTGCATTTTGAGGTTAGTATCCCTTCATCCTTCTTACTGCACTGTAGTTCACTGAGAAGAATGGTCTTGGAGCACTGAAACTGGATTCTTTTAGAATGAAATTAAACTGGAAGATGTGCTCTAGAATCCTGCTTAATACACTCCAGTCACAAATGATCGGTCTGATTACTGGATCAAACTAGATCTAGTCCAAAAGAAAAAAAATAGTCTTGAGATTCGTAATAATGTGAAAATCAGGTCTTCAGTACAAATCCACAGTACTTGCTAACACCCTGCACCCATACACCTATGAAATCCACGTGGAAAAAAACAAACAAACAAAAAAAAAAAACCAAAAAACCCCCACAACTTTGCAAAGAACTTTCATACAATTCAAATATGAAATCTGATATTGCTCAGCATTTTCCCAGACTCCGTCAAGGAAATCATACAAGTTGTAAGTGAGCGTATATGAATGATGCATGTCAAAATTTGTATTTCCATAGACACTACTGTGTGCTACTGATATAATTGAATACAACTCATTCATTAAATTCATTCAGAACAAGTATCTGACAACTATATATCCAGAACTATATGAATAAGAGAGGACAGAGTTCCAGGCCATCAAAGGGAAGCTAACAGACCCTTCTGAACACCAAAGCAGAGACCTTCAAGGCAAAATATTAGGACAAAACATGAGTGGGTGGACTGCAAGCAATAAGAAGTACACTGGAATAAGCAAGAGGTAGATATTACTTTCATGCATGAAATGAAATACTGCAATACATATGCCTGAAACAATACTGTCACTATAGAAAGCTAAATGTGTCTTCCCTCTTCACTTCAGCATAACTTCCACATTTTCAGAAAGATCTTAAGAACCAGAGAGCATATGAAAATACACCAAATGAAGAAGCTTTAATGGATTCACCAAGCATAAGGAATTTACGGAGTTCCATCCAATGTCTTGGGTGGGTCTTCTCTATTCTGAGGACCCTCATCACATAAGAATGAACTTTTTTTTTTGTCAGAACAAGGACTATTGCTAAACTAGAATTATCTACATGCTGCAACTTGAATTGCCTGCCCATGAATTTGGAACACTTAAAAGACTCACTTCAGTGATGAGTACGAGTTAAAGGGGCATCAAAAGAAGAAAAGAAAAAAAAAAAAACCCCAGAGGAACAGAGGAGGGGTAAAAGGAAAAAAAACCCAAAGAATGGTAACATTTAATTTATAGTCATTTAAGGTAGAACACCTGACAGGAGAAGAGAACAAAAAAGGATGGACAAGAAGTCAATAAAACAGATGATGGTAGTACTGACTGTTTGTAGTCAATTTGGCAATTGTGTAGCTGGCACATAGCTCACAGCTGTGTTGCCATCGTTCTGATGGGAACTAACATGTGAAGCTACATGAAAGAGAAAACCCTAAAAATAAATGCATCGTAATCAGATCAAAATAACCAAATTTAAAAAAACCCAAACAACCCTTAAGATGTGTTTACAGCCGTTCACACTCAAAAGACAACAATAAAAACCACAGAACAACCTCAACAGAAATTTATGCAATTCAATGTATAGAACAGAAAAAACATTCCACAAAAATCTGCATATAGCTACTGATCTTTTGGATCTTACCCAGAAAGAGAAAGGAAAAAAAAAAAGGGGGGGATGTTTAATATTTGCAAGAGCCCACAGAAAGACAAAGTACCAAGGTACTGCAAAACAAAAGGCTTAATTGTTAATTTAGACTAAGAAAAGGGATCTGACAAGTAATAGTTTCTGACATGGTGCAGTATTAAAACTATTAACATGAAATAAGTGAAAGGAGAGTTATGATGGACTACACAAAGGACAGAAAAACAGATAAGAAAACAGGAATTCCAAAAAGAACCCAAGCAAAAAACCCCAAACAAAAATACTCCAACTCAACAACAAAAAAGATAATTAAGACCAAAATAAAATCGCAGTCCTTAATAAGATTAAAAAAAAGACAGGGATGTTATATGGAAGATAACCACTAACTGAAGCAATCAAAAGCGGTAGGATTTCGCTCCTCATTGCTCTCAAGTTTTATTTTATATTTAATTTGAAACACAGATACCACTATACTGTTCTGAGCTCTGGATGGCTCAGTATTTTCAAACTAAGTGAAGTCCTTCTAGAACTAAGACAGACTCTTAGTTTACAATGACAGTATGTATGTATGTATTTATTACCTTTGTCACCGGGAACAAAAGGGAGGGGGGAGAGGAAGGGAACCAAAATGAAAAAACCTCTCAACAAAGCAAGACTTTGGATAATGGGAAGTAATAAAACTTTAAGGAGGACATGTTGTACAAATACATCAGTTTTGACCATGGTATTGTTCAACTCCTGACACTATTTTAATCCAATACATGTTTTTAAATCACACTTGCTTTATGAATCAGTGCTTACTCAGTTAAAATAAAAAGAAAATACTAATAAGCAAAAAGTACAAAATTCCCTGGAAACACATTATCATTTTGGGGCAAAGATGAAAGCACAGAGGATCCTAAATAAAATATTTCTTTGGAAAAACGAGTAGACTACTAAAAGCCCAGGTCATCACCGAACTGAAACACAGATATGGAGGAACTGTTAGAAAGGAAATTTCTTCAAGAACAGTCTATACTTCTGCACTACAGAAAAAAGTTCTAAGGAAAACATCCCTTTCACAGGATTTTTCTTTGTTTTTACAAACATAATCATTCTGGAACACTACAGCAAAGGCAAACAGCATCTTTAAGATCCAAGACCACTAAGCCATACTATACCTTCTTTAAGTAGGCTATAGCAGAAAAGGCGGGCTCTTTCCAAATCTCCCAACTGTCGACAAATTCCTGTATAGACTCGACATAGAGCCTGATTGAAATTGTAATCTGTGGCATTCTTCTGAGTCTTGAGTTTATTGAGAATAACATCCAACAAGGGCTCTGCTAAATGCTATAAGGCACAAAAAATACAGTTAGACTATGATATACATAAGAATATTTGATAACGTTATAGTAGTATGACAAGTAAAAAGAACTACTATCTTATTTGCAAGAATACTGTTTGCATACATCTAAAAATGCAGAAAAGTAAATGAGAGGCAACCAGCAAAAGACAAAAAAAAGAGCGAGGAGCAACTTCTCAGAATAAATATGCCTTAAACAGATGCAGACTAGGACCACCATTCTTTAAATATAAACTGTTTAGATACGCGATTAAAAAGTATCTTCCTTAAAGAAAAAGTGAGGAGAGGAACCCAAATAACCTAATCAGAGCAAATGGAGCAATGTCTTGACTACTTCCAGAGGTGGACAAACAGCCCACTGTCCAGGCATGAGACTTACTAGTCAACAGCAGTCACTCCCCAGATGACCTTACACACTGCAAGAGGTGGGGAGGGGGTGTTACTGTCTACAGTAACATGGGACTCAATATGAGATGCAAAGAAAGAGAATATTGGGATTGTACAAGATTTACTATAGGAGGTTTAGAGGGAGGGCTAAAAGTGGGGAGTAGAATGAAAGGCTTAGGACCCAGGTGCTGGAGAGGCCACAGGTTTAGACTGGGTACCTGCAGACACCAGGGAGCCTGAATGTTGGCTTTGTGGGGAACCAGAAGGTCCAAACCAGCTATCTGAAAGACTGGGGGTCTGAAGTTCAGCTGCACATAAGGCCATACGTCTGGACCAGCTACTGGAGGAAGGTGTGTGCGCTTCCATGCCTCTGTCAGTGCATGAGACAAGTGGAGAGAACAGGAGTCACCTACTGGATATACTGAGTGGTCTAATGTTAGCTACTGGAGGGATCCATACTGTCTGCATATGTATGTATGTATGTATTTTTCACTACCAGGCTTTCACCCTGATCAGCCAGAGAAGGGAACAAGAGCAGGCACATACTGTGTGCCTTTGTGCCTATTAGGAGTATGTATTCATAGAATCATAGAATCATAGAATTGTTGAGGTTGGAAGGGACCTTTAAGATCATCGAGTCCAACCTTTAGCCTACCCTGACAAGAGCCACTTCTAAACCATGTCCCTCAGTGCCCCATCTACCCTTTTTTTAAACACCTCCAGGGATGGTGAATCCACCACCTCCCTGGGCAGCCTATTCCAATGTTTAATAACCCTTTCAGTGAAAAAATGTCTCCTAATATCTAATCTAAACCTCCCCTGACGTAACTTGAACCCGTTTCCCCTCGTCCTATCACTTGTCACCAGGGAGAAGAGGTCAGCCCCCATCTCTCTACAACCTCCTTTCAGGTAGTTATAGAGGGTGATAAGGTCTCCCCTCAGCCTCCTCTTCTCCAGGCTAAACAACCCCAGCTCCCTCAGTCGTTCCTCATAAGGTTTGTCCTCCAGGCCCCTCACCAGCTTTGTAGCCCTTCTCTGGACACGCTCCAACACCTCAATGTCCCTCTTGTAGCGAGGGGCCCAAAACTGAACGCAGTACTCGAGGTGGGGCCTCACCAGTGCCGAGTACAGGGGGATGATCACTTCCCTAGTCCGGCTCACCACACTATTCCTGATACAGGCCAGGATGCTGTTGGCCTTCTTGGCCACCTGGGCACACTGCTGGCTCATATTCAGCCGGCTGTCAACCAACACTCCCAAGTCCTTTTCTGTCGAGCTGCTTTCAAGCCATTCTGCCCCAAATCCTGTAGCACTGCATGGGGTTGTTGTGACCCAAGTGCAGGACCCGGCACTTGGCCTTGTTGAACCTCATACCATTGGTCACAGCCCATCGGTCCAGCCTGTCCAGATCCCTCTGCAGAGCCAACCTACCCTCAAGCAGATCAACACGCCCGCCCAGTTTAGTGTCATCTGCGAACTTACTGAGGGTGCATTCAATCCCTTCATCCAGATCATTGATAAAGATATTAAAGAGAACCGGCCCCAGCACCGAACCCTGGGGGACACCACTTGTGACTGGACACCAACTGGATTTAACTCCATTTACCACCACTCTCTGGGCACGGCCATCCAGCCAGTTTTTTACCCAGCAAAGAGTACACCTGTCCAGCCCATGAGCAGCCAGTTTCTCCAGGAGAATGCTGTGGGAAACGGTGTCAAAAGCTTTGCAAAAATCCAAGTAGATAACATCCGCAGCTTTTCCCTCATCCACTAAGTGGGTCACCTTATCATAGAAGGATATTAGGTTTGATAGGCATGACCTGCCCTTCACAAACCCATGCTGACTGGGCCTGATCACCCTGTTCTCCTGCATGTGCCATGTAATGGCACTGAGGAGGATCTGTTCCATGACCTTCCCAGGCACCGAGGTCAGACTGACTGGCCTGTAGTTCCCTGGATCCTCCTTCCGGCCCTTCTTGTGGATGGGTGTCACATTTGCTAACCTCCAGTCAGCTGGGACCTCCCCGGTTGTCCAGGACTGCTCATAAATGATACCAAGTGGCCTGGCGAGCACCTCCGCCAGCTCTTTCAATACCCTTGGGTGGATCCCATCCGGCCCCATAGATTTGTGCACATCCAGGTGCTGAAGCAGGTCCCTCACCATTTCCCTTTGGATTAGAGGGGCTTCATTCTGCTCCCCATCCCTGTCTTCTAGTTCAGGGGTCTGGGTGCTCAGGGAACAACTGGTCCTACTGCTGAAGACTGAGGCAAAGACTTCATTAAGTACCTCAGCCTTTTCCTCATCCTTGGTCACTATGTTGCCGGCCCCATCTACTAGAGGACAGAGATAATCCTTAGTCCTCTTCCTATTGCTAATATATTTATAGAAGCTTTTTTTGTTGTCCTTGACAACAGACGCCAGGTTTAGCTCCAGCTGGGCTTTGGCCCTCCTGATTTTTTCCCTACATAGCTTAACTACCTCTTTGTAGTCCTCTTGAGTGGCCTGCCCTTCCTTCCAGAGGCCATAGATCCTCTTTTTTTCCCTAAGTTGTAACACTAGCTCCCTGTTTAGCCAGGCCGGCCTTTTTCCCCGACGGCTTGTCTTCTGGCACATGGGGACAGCCTGCTCCTGCGCCTTTAAGACTTCCTTCTTGAAAATCATCCAGGCTTCCTGGGCTCCTTTGCCCTGGAGGACTGCCTCCCAGGGGACTTTGTCAACCAGGCTCCTGAAAAGCCCAAAGTCCGCCCTCCGGAAGTCCAAGGTAGCAGTTCTGCTGACCCCTCTCCTTGCTTCTCGCAGAATTGAAAACTCTATCATTTCATGGTCACTGTTCCCAAGACAGCCTCCAACCTTCACATCCCCCACAAGACCTTCCCTATTTACAAACAACAGATCCAGCAGGGCACCTTCCCTAGTTGGCTCTCTCACTAGCTGTGTCAGGAAGTTATCCCCTTCAGTTAATTCAGTCTTGCTACTGGCCGGATCGGAAACATAAAGCTGCCACAATATTGCTTCTATGAAGTTACCAAATTTGGCAACTCCTAACAAAGATGACCTGGGAACTTGGTAGCAATATCTGTGGAGAACTTAATTACATTCAAGAATTGAAACAGGGCAAAATGCTGCGGTGCATCAACTAGTGAATTATGCTGCTGTGAACTATGGATTATCTGTGGGAAAGACAGCAATTAAAGGGAATTTTTTCAACACCGATGCTAAGCAAGTTCTGAGAAACCAACGAAGGAAAGATTTTTTTTGCAATAAAATTAATTTGAACAACCTCATGCAGAATAATAAAGGTAAACATGGAATGAAAGGATATGTCATTGTATATACAGTGCAGTTTATCTTATTTAATTGAAAAAAAATATAATGAAACCTCACACTTTTAGAGGAACTCCTAGAATTATTAGTGCTGCCCACTACAAAAAAATGCTGCAAAAATAAAGCGCTTTACTATCAGAACAACATAAGGAAAGCGAACATATTTACAAATGCAGTTTTGCACCACTGAACAGTAATTTCTTGTGAAGTTCTGTATTTTCTTAAGTTATACAAGTTTAGATGTCCAATAACCTTCCAATACTACACTTTGTCACTGCAGATTGCCTGAACAATTGAGAATTCAAGTACTACACACTTAAAACTCCTTTCATTTGCACAGAAGTCATTATTAAAACACAAAATTAAGAACTATGCTACTTACCTTGTTTTTTATACCAAATTCATAGACAACTTCTTTCTCTTCATCTCTCATTATTGGAATCTTTGAGATACTGCCAACATACACATGACCGTGAACAACTGGTAACAAGTCAAAACAGGACTCGGCAATTTTCTTCAACGCCAAAGAAACTTTCTGGCAGTCAGGATCAATAACTTTTTTTTCTGGCAACGATGCTTCTAAACTGGAACTGTGTGCCGAATCACTGATTTCACAGCTTTTGTCACGGAAAGCCTCCTGCGTTTCAGAGACTCTGTTTTCAGTATTTCTGATCGCAGCAGTATCACTGGGCTCCCGCTTTGGTGGTTCACCATCCAGCCTCAATCTCTTTGCGCTTCTTGGCATAGATACTGGCAGTAGCGTCCGTTTTTCAAGATGACTTGATAAGCTTGAAAACAATTGCTGATTTTGCACATCTTTGTCTTGATCTTTGCTACTATCAGATTTCAAATTGCTCCCAGTTTTAACAAAAGCAGTTGACGTCGATGCAATTGCTTTGAACCCACCTATTTGCGCCACAGGTCCTGGCAAACTTTGGCTGTCTGAAAAAGCACATCGGTTAAGCTGAATATTGCCTTTCAGGATGTTTAGTGTCCTTGCCCTTGCAGACAGTTCCGGATACATAGTGTCCAATATTTTTACAGAGTTCTCCTGAGGAGCACCTGGAGCAGCACTATCAGCTGCAAACAGAGGAAACCTTCCTGGGACCGGAAGTGCGTGCTTTGGAATGGAAGTACAAAATTTCAAAGGGGAGGAGCAAATTCTTCTACCTACTGCCACTTCTGAGGGTGAGGGAGGAGTAAATAAGAGAGCAGATTTTACCGCTGGACTATCTGTTAATGGAGACATGAGAGGAGGAACAGGAGTTTCACGTAGCGGGGATATCAGGTCATCAAGAGGAGAAAGCAAAAAGGATTGACCCTTAGAAGACATTACTGGGGACACGGTACATGCAGCTTTTGGAGGTGTAGCAATCAAAGGCAGTAACAAGGGGGGCAGAGGGGGGCCCATCTCTTTCCTGATTTTATTTATAGTCTCAGATGAGCATTTTGTTGGCATAGAAGTATCAGCATTTGCAAGAACTGGCTGAGTTAGTTTGAGAGTCTTTGTTTTTCTTCTACCTTGAAATAGCCTCTTTGATAGCTTGGCATGCATTACTTGGGCGGCTGCCTTGGCTGAAACAGTCAAGATTTCAGATGGTTCTTGGTCGTTGCACTTCAATTTATCGCTCTTTTTGGTAGCAACATCCACACAAGCCTCTGACTCCAACGTACACAGCTTCTCAAATACTGGTTTTTGTGGCTCAGAAACCGGCCTAACTGCCTGACAACCGCACTCTACATCAGACAGGGCTGGATTTGGAAGATGCTTGACTTTTTTTTTTTTCCTGTTGCTATCATCTAGAATAACATCAGTGTTGTTTTCTCCTATGTTGCAAGAAGTGCAAGTTTGATTATGATTATATTCTTCAAACACTGAGACCCCCATATGAACACCATGTGGCAGACTGTGCTCCACATTTGACTGAAATTTTTCAGAATCATTTTCTCCAAGGAAATTGCCAAGTGCTAACGTTCTTGCATCTAATTTAGTGGTTTTTACAGCCAGTCTGCAAGTTTCTGAGAATCCAGTTAACATCTGGCATAGTGGTAATCCGTTTTTTGAAGCATTTGGTATCACAGGGCTTTCTTTTGATGCCCCGGTTTCTAACAGATTTCCCTCGCTGTCATTGATGCATCCAGCTCTCTTAAGATCTACAATGCATTCATTAGCACCCTCAGTATTTTCAGACATTGCTAATATACACTCGCTTTTCCAAGGGGCTAAGTCTTTAGAATAACCCTCCCCAACCACACTTGACAACTCATTTGCAGTATCTGGTGAGGTGTTTGTTTCACAGCGTGTATCCGTATCCACCATGGTGTCTGCTTTTAGATGACTAACTTTTGAAGTATTTCCTTGCTGCATTGTTGAATGAAGTTCACATACCTGGTAATCAGCATGAACAATTGCACCAGTTTCCAGAGCACCCAGTGCAATTCTCCTGGAAGCTCTCAGTTCCTTTCCGAACATGGGAACACATTCAGAATGTTTAACATACCTAACTTTTTGTATAGAACAGTCTTTCTCTTCTGATTCATTGCTCTGTTCTGGCAGATCAAAATCATTTTTAGACCTTTTTATGGCATTTTCCCCAGATGCCTCAAAACTATTCAATTCTTTGCTTTCTCCCCCAGCTGTTAGTGAACCAGGTCTAGAAGGATCTGTTCTAACCTCCCATGTAGAGGTTCTGCATCCTGATTCTTGACAATCAAGCTTTTGGAGAAGAAAAGTATTCTCATCAGAAGAGTTTGCATCCAGGATCTGTGATTTAACAGATGTCTGAAGTTCTTTATCTACTGGCTGTTCCTTCTCATCTGGAATTTTCACTTCATTTTGGGGTAAGTATTCCTTCTCAGGGCAGTCCATTTCTTTGCACATGTTGTCTTTTTCAGCAGATAGGATCTCAGCACCATCTTCCAAGCTTTCTGAAGGAGAGTTAAATGTGCTACCCATAACACATTTTCTATCTCCTTTGTTGTCCCATGTATGGGAAAAAGCACTCTCTTCTGTGAAATTAGTTTCAACAAAACTGACAACTTTCTGAAGACTTGAAGTTAGGTCAGGAGGCGTTGTGGATTCCAAGCCCATTCTCACTTGCACAAGAGAATCTGTTTCTTCAGTACTTATACAGCCCAACTCCGAGTCCTCTTGAGTAGAAAAAGCCAAGCCACTATTAAAATCCATTTCTGAAGTAGGCTGGCAGATGTTCTCTGAAATACTATTTTTCTTCACAACATTCTCTTCCCAGTTAAATGAACTGTAACAAGTCTCAGTCACCAATTCCTTGCTTTGATTATTTAATTCCCCTTTTATTTCATCACATTTAACATTTTCAGTTACTGAGAACCGATTCAGAGGTTTTGCAAACTGTGCCTGAGAAGTAAGATTACTTTCTACTAAGACAGATTCGATGGTATCCACTCCTGCTAACAGCTCACTGCTTTCCTCTCCTAACTCTTCTGGATTAACTTTGAATTCAGTTTCTTGAGATTCAAACACTCTAAAGTTTTGAGCTTTGGACAACCCATGTTCTACTGTACTGCACGGATTTTCAGGTTGCTTTATTTCACCTTTTATTTTTGTGAAATCTAACATAGAGGATTCGCACTTAGCTACACTGCTTTCTGCATCAATAATACATGCCGTCTTTGTTAGTGCAAATATACTTTCCAAGTCTGACTTCCCTTGTGATAAATTACTACCATTTTCTTCCTGGTGTGGATTGCCTTTCAAATATGCCCCCTCCTTTATATCTACTAATTTTCCATTTTCTGCACTATGCAGTAGCTCTGACGATTCAGCTATTTCTAGAACACACTTTCTATTAAATTTCATGGCTAATTCAATAGTCTCAGGTCTGGTTATATTCACGTCTTCAATTGTGAGCCGTTCAGCATCTTTTGGAAAGGCTGACAAAGCCTCCATACCTACATTTTTGCCTATGTCATCCATAGACAATGAATTTCTGATTCCTTCAATAGCAGGTACAGGTAAGTAGTGTCTAGAGACTTGGACAGTCTCTGGTTCACATTCTTTGTCCACTTCATCTTTTATTTTTTGCACACACTGTTTCTCTAGTATCTCTTCAGCGCCATGTTTTATTTCAGAGCACTGAGAGTATGCAGAGATCACAATAGCTCCACTGTCTGCCTCAGTCTCCGTAATTATTCCCTCACCATCACGCTGTATCATTAGGTCTTTAGGACACTCCACTTCACAGAAGGCTTTTGACAATACATTTTCAGAGAGCTCTCTCTCATTATTTGCTTCTGCATAGAGTCCTTTCATCTGTATTGCAGCTGTTATGTCCTCTCCAATTACCACTTGTTTTATGTTTCTGCCTACATCACTTGCCATATTAGTTACTTCGACTACATTTTTTGATTCCTTTTCAACCACTTCATTCTGTGCCAACACATCAGATTTCTCCTCAGAATCTTCACTTTGAAGCACAATGCATTCTTCAGGTGGCAAATGAGTAACATTTTGGGTAACAGATACTGCCCTAGGAGTTTCTGTCTCTCCTGATAATTCATCTCTTTCTGCTTTCATTAATTTACCATGCTTTTCCTGTGTACCCTCATAATCAACACCTCTGATTAAGATTACATTCTCTTCTGTTTGCTCTACCTCACTACATTTTTCCATCTGATTCTGAGGCTTGAAACTGCGTAACATAAAATCAGCTGGAGAACTTCCCTCTACACCGTGCATGTCCTCACTATCTGCTTTCTGTTCAATGGCTTCCAATTCACGTGCTCTTGCTTCAGTTACTTCTCTCTTCTCAGAATTTTCCTCCAAACAATCTTTGTTAGTTTCCATGTTTGTAATTAAAGTAGCAGCTTCAGCTTGCTTTGTTTCATCATCTCTCTCCTCCTTGCTTGACATCTTTGGACCAATATGAACATTCTTTTCATTCCAACTCAGGTTACTTGAGATTTCTGCATCAGGACCACGCTCAAATGATTTGCTCTGTCTGTTACACTCCTCAGTGCGGCTGAATACATTGCAACCCTGAGGCTGAACTTGGTCATCTTGTAAAATACCCTCCACTGCAGCAGCACTACAATCAACTTCTTCATCACTGGAACCTGTGACTTCTCCAAACAGTATATCCTTTAATGAAAAATACAAAGTTAATATTCCAAAGCTTAGTACAAGTTTTAAGAGCTATTTCTCTAAACAAATACACTGGTGGCCCTGACATGCAGTCGTTTTGAGAGATCAAGGCTGATCAACAGAATTACATCCTTCTTCATTATTGTTCTTCAGAGGAAATGGAAAGTACCTCTGTGAAAAGTCAAGAAACTCCTTTACCTACTTATTTGCATTCTAAGATTACTGGAAAACAACATTTCAGTAGGTGCCCCTTGACTTTCAAGCTGTGGAATTTTGCTATGAAAGCCATGCTTATTCCCAACAGGAGTTGGGCCTGTAAATCTGCAACACTGGGAAAAGAAATTATGACAGCAGTTGAGACATGGGTGACTTTGTTTTAAATATACTTCTGAAAATTATGTTTTGCCCTCTTCCATAGGCAGTATGCCAGATGGTAAAAAAGTATTCATATGGATCTAAATGCTCACACAGAGACCCTTTCAGAAAATAACTAATACTGATACTAAAAAAAATATAAAAACCCAGGAATATCACATCATTATTTTTGCAGTAATTATACAACCAAGTTAGTGCCAAGTCAGACACACCCTGGAACTCACCTGTGTAGTTAGTGGTGAAAGCTGTACTGGAGAAAGCAGAGCAGGGAGAGGTCTGGCCCAATTCAATATATCCATCACATTTCTACCTGGGCCCTTTTGCTCCTGATCGGAGAAGTCTAAACCACTGTGTGCCCGATGTGTCTGTTCTATCACTTCTACAGTTTTATCCTCACTGCCATGCAGACATTCTTCAGTAGTCCTGTTCTCAACACAGTCACCTTCAAAAGGCTCAGTACTTGTCTGAAGTTGCATGGCTGTTAGAGAATTTTGCTTTCCAGCACTTTCTAGCGAAGAATACCAAGGTAGCGTTTTGGCATCACACTTCCTGATCTTTTGATGGATTTGTACAGTTTCTAAGACACAAAAATATTGTTAAGAGTTTTTTTCCCCCTCACATTTTTCTTTATAGAGATGATACATCATAATAAGAAGCACTTACTGTCACTTTCAGAAATATTTTCCTTACAGAGATCAGATGTTATTCACAATCAATTCTTTTTTCATGAGAAAGGTGTATATATATGTGCAAAGAGCTCCCACCCAAACCACCTTCTGACTTGGATCATTAAGACTATTCTTCCTAATTTTTCTTATCAGGAAGGTCCATACTAGGTAGGTCCATACAGCTCAATGATTTATTTCAGTTGTAGCCCAGTAACTCATGTTCAGGAAAAGCAGGAGAAGCATGCAGTGACGTTCACCACTCAGGCTGTCATTCTCAACTTAAAGCATCCTGCAGCTTTGACCCTGCCATAAACACAGTAAGGGAGTTCTTAGCTATATTCCTAGTTTTATGATTTAATGTGCATATGCTTTTAAAGTGTTTGTTCTTTAAATTTCAATATTGAGTCTAATTGTACAAGATTTTGTCTTTTATGATATGACTCGGTTAAAGCTGAACCCTTAAAAAAACCACAAAACCAAACTTTCTTAGAAGTGAGGTTTCCCCCAAAACATACCTATGCACAAAGGGGTTTGAACCACTAAGACAATGAAAGATACTAAGCATTTGACAGCCCTTCCAAGAGAAGGTCAGTTATAGCAGTTTTACACAGTTCATCTAGCAGCAAGAAAGCATGTCCAAATGCTCGGTGTGATTCTTCGCATTGTACATTTGTTTTGATCCTTTTCAAATCACACTTTTTGTTATTATACTGTATTATTACATGCAGACAAAACACATTGCCCCAGGAAAGTCTAAACAGTAGAGACAAAGAATTTAAATATTAATTATAATTGTGCTAGATACTTTTAACAGTGAAAAGATGGCCCAGTTTTCTGAAATTTAAATTCTATGATTTTATAAAAAGAAAAGATGACCTCAAATAAAACACTAGAAAACAACAATCCCAAAACCCCAGTGTGCCACACAAAACTAGAACCTACTCTGTAATATTTGCAGTTCTTATACAACACTTGTATATGGGATCTTGTTTACAGTGCTCACAAACACTACTGGACACAGAACCAGCAGTACTCAAGGAAGAGATCAAGCCTATTTTGCGTACATCCAAGTACCATCCCACAGTATAAAGAACTGGACATGCACAAAATGATTTTGAACAGAGGATGTATTGATTTAATTGGCACAACTTGCATTCTGTTGGAAAAATAAAAAAAATAGTGTAATTAATTATTGCTGTCAGTGTTTATCCATTGTTAGAACTTGCAAAGATAATCCTGAAGCAGCATCAATGGCAGTATCAGAATCAAAAATACTAATTTAATTCAATAGATGAACATGACCTCCCAGAAATCTCTCTCCAAATAATCTTTAAGCACATTCTGCTATGTTGGGTCCACTAAGGAGTCAGTAGGAAAACTGATCAAACACCCTATTTCCAAGATCCATCTCAGTCACTTCATGTAGCAGCTCCATGTCAAAATCTCAATTGCTGCAACAGACAGTAGGAGGAGGGAGAAACTGTTCAGCGTAAGAGGGCCTTACCACCTCATTTTCCCCAAAGATAAGTAAGATCTGATATCTCCTTTGATCAAAAAAGCATCTTACAGGCTTTAAGATCACACACTGTTTTATAAAACTATTTAGAAACTACAGTCACATAGAGCTTCCAGGACGTTCTACATCTTGTCATGAAAAACCTACATTCCTTTCACAGTCAAAGTCCCATTCGATCATTCAAGGGAAAAGGAGATCCTTCACAAGCAGGAACAAAGGAAAGAAGGAAAGAAAGAAGGTGGTTCTCTCCAGGATATAATCTTAGACTTCTTTCATGCGGCTTTATGCCAACCAGTTTTAAGCTCAGAACTTTCTTCACACTAAAACAGGCAGAAACACATCATTCCCTATTTTGCCCCTAGAAGAACTTCCATTAGACAATTGGGAAGTTTACTTTGCACAGTGAACTACACAATAGTACTAAGTTATCAGGAACTTTACATCTTATCTACTCACTCAAGATCAGTCATAAGCCCAAGAATATTGATACACACCATCCCCTACAAAGTTCCCTCTGAGAAATGATCAGAGATACAATCAATATCTGAATAACTAAGAGATTCTCCAATCTTCTCTCCTCATCCTTTGCCAGCCCAGACCCTGATAACTTTGTTTGAATTTCTTTAGGAATGAGATGCTTTTCTCATGGTTACCCCCTTGTCTGTACGAAGAGCTGTCAAAGCAATTTTCAAAGGTTCAGGTTATAGTAAACTTCTCTACAGGAAACAGCCAACTCTTTAGCACCTTGGCTTGAACTTCAGGTCCAGGAAAAGCCCTACTGATATCAAGCCCTTCTCATCAGAAGGATCCTCTCAAAGATCATACTTCACAGACAAATTTTACTTTATCTAGGGAATTGCACTCTTTTCATTATGTCACTTACCAAAATGATTACGTTTTGTCCTCAAATCTACAACCTGTAATCTAGTCCACATAGCTTCAAACCCTTACACCGATGCCTTCTCCCACTTCTTAGAGAAGGTTAAGATCACTCTGATACTTCCTTGATGAAAAACGGAGAGAGGAGAGCAAAGGTGGAATAAGCAATCCAGTGCTAAAATTGGTTGCTTTGGTGTTAAACAAATTGAATTTTACAACTCAAATCTTTGCTCCTGATTGTCCACATTACAGGGCAATTCACTATTACTAAACAATGTCCTCTTCTCACCTCACCCTAAACAACAAGCAACTTTCTGAAACAAGTCCTGTTTTTTTGCTCTCAAAAAGAAGGACCAGATTAAGATGCTGGATGTTTTATCAAAATAGTTCATCTAGCCATAGAATCTCTTTTGGTTTACAGCAAAAACTCAACACTATCATCACAGTGACTGCAAATGCCTGACTACCAACTGCACACTTCGAGGCCAAACAGCAATGTTTCTCTGAGGAAAAATCTCTTCACGATAAGTTTCTAATGCCCTGCCGACAACGCTCCATTTTTCAACCTGTTTCAGTTGTGTGAATTTCAGGATGTTTTATACGCTAGCTATTTTTTAGAGCTACAGATATTATTCTGGTTTTTGAGACAGCAAATTCACATATCCCATCATATGAAACAAATAATGAGGGCGAACATTTCATACCTGAAACTAAACGCACAATGCTCCACTACCTAAAAAGATGTTATCTTGAGAGATTTTCATATGGTTTTAAAGATAGAAAACAGTTCTGCTTCTTAAATCACTTGCATTCTACGGACTTTGATCTCAGGACCATAAAACGTACACAGGTCCTCAGGGATTCGGTCTTATCTTTGTATTTTACATATAGTGTCACTGTCTTGTATGTCCTTTTATCTGGTATTAAAGCAGACGCTAAGGTACCTCCAGTGTACTCCTTTCCATCCTTGCTCTTAACATCAATATGCAGCTTCTCCCCTATCTTGGAGCCTCAAATGAGAAGATTAGCTAAAATGGGTATAGCTCTGCAGTAGGCCAGATTTACCTCAGAAGCCCATTATACATGCTACTTGAAAGTCTGAGCTCCTCCCAGACATGGTCTTCCCATCTTCCCTCATCTCCTCTCGCCATAACCCTGCATACGAACAGTGCATCTTGGAGAATCCAAATTACCAAAATCTTCAGCACTGGGCTGCAAGATTCTTCAAATGCTTCTTCACATGCCCAATCACAATGTAAGTGACTTTATGCTCAAATTACATGAGAAACAGTTTTCTGAAGTCTGAAAAACCAGCAATATCTTTTTAACCTTAGATTATTGCTTAAGGTTATTGGTTTGATGGTCAACTGCAGGTACAGTCAACTTTATTACTGGCAGATTTATAATAATACTACCAAGACCAAGCAAAAAAGATTTTAAATTAAGTTGGGCAAAACCTCTTTGTCCTATGAGGCTTTCACAATGGCACATGAATGGAAAGCCTGATGAGTCTTCCAGTTTTCATACATTAATATGTTCTCCGAAAATGCCATTTAAAGTCGTAAACCTCGGTGGAACAGAGAAGGCACTGATTGTAATGCAAAGCTTTGGATATTTTACAGCATAGTTGAGCCAAATAAGTATCTTTCTGAAAGACTAGATCCAGGCAGACAGATGAACTGACAGTCTCTGGAAAAGATACTTCAGTAATACTATCATCAAGCTGATTTGCTCTCTAAGATGAAACCCATTTTAATACGGGATAAGAAATTAAGGCAAACTCTTTAAGATCCTTTTTTTTTGTTAGAACATTGCATCTGTAAAAACAAGCATTTTGCTGTTATGAATCCAAGGTAATAATCACTTTCATGAGAGGCAGAAGAAGAAGATGGCTGTCCAAGGCTTAAAGAGGGGGGAAAAAAAAAAACCAAACCCAAAGCATCTAGCCACTCCAACAAGAGCAAAAGAGGGATGACTAGAAGGGACTGTAGTGGACAATTGTTTCCTTTTGTGAAAGTACTGTAGCTTCCTTGAGATGTGAATAGGAAAGATGGGACAAGACTCCTGAAATCTAAAGTTCCCCTTGTGGTGAATGGGAAGGGGATAATACTCAAACCCAACACCCCTGAAATCACCCACATTTCAAACTTCAGTTTCTTGTGCTTGTTCTTGTTATTTGATTGACCCTTGATTAAGACATCAAATTCAGAATCTCAGGGGACAATGGACTAGCTCAGTTTTGGAGCTGCAGATCTGCTGCATTAAACTGGTGGGAGTGAGGCTGATAAACTGGCTTATGAGTCAGTCCTTATATTTTGGCACCTCTAAAATGGATTCCACTGGAATACAATCTGAAACTAGGTTCATTGGGATCTACACTGGTTGAAAAATTTCAGACTTAACAGGATAACAGTTTACCTTCAAAGCTCTAAATAACGCAAGGTGCTTATCCCAGACAGTATCTCTACAGCCTGAGTTACAGAAAACTAAAGTAGTACAGAAAAGAAAAGAAAAATGAAAGATGAATAAGCACACACTGGAGAGACAACTACAGAAATACGAATGCAGTTTCAAGGCACCTATTACTCTTGAGGGCAGAAGGAAAATAACATCTGTTATCTGAAGTTAAAGCAGTTCAAGTTTGCTGTGAACATGCATGTGTATAACTACTCAGATTATTTTTATTCTACTGAATATCACATACAATACACATTTTGTTTCTCTGCATCATCAATATGAAAATTAATGCACTGTTATCTATTATTATTCAGGCAGGTATGAATGAAGAAAATTGTAGTAACAGGTTCTTCAATTTTACAATCCAACTATGTTATCATGTGTTTGTTTCAGACTAAAAAGAGCACTGGCATCCTGTAATTCACATTATATACTGCAGAGTTTATAGTGATATAATAATTAAGATAAAAACATGAGGGGTGAGTTTTGACTACTTAGAAATAGTCAAAGCAGCTGATAGTAAAAGAATCTGATTTCTCAACTGCAACAGCAGATTACAACAGCTTTTATTTAGAAGAGCATTCCAGTTTATTTGGCTGTTCAAATTAGTATTTGCAAGTATTTTTCAAATATTCTAATCACACATGTACTTGATGAGACAATCATCAAGGGAAGCATTCAAGTCTGTCAAAAAAGTTATGCAAACAATAACCAACCTGATGATATCCCAGTAACACTGAATTAATGCACTTGCATATTAACAAATTCACATTTACTGGAACCTACCTTCTCTAACAGTCAGTCTTCTTTTTTCAGGCCATGCCTTATCCTGAACAGAAGCTGAAAAAATGTACCAATGTTTATTTTTTGGTCAGAAAGAGAGACAGCGTCAAGAAAATTTCAAGACTTTGCATTCCATCTCACCCAAGGCAGGATCATTTTCCTGATTCTCTCTTTTTCCTGTTGCCCTGTCAATGCACATCCAGAGTTCTTCTAACAAGAGCTTTATTTTTTCTGTAAAAATAAATATTTTTATAAATCAAGGAAAACCTCAGTTGTTCAGAGAGCTAAAAACTTATGTTTCTTTATTTTCACTCCAACACAGATATGTCTACAACAAAATAAAAAACAACCACAACAAAAATTAAGACAAGGGATATAGGGGCATTTTACCTTCAGAGAAAGATAAATGCTAGACGCTATTATTGAGGGAATGAATCCTGTATTGGCTATAGCCACACAACAGACTGAAGGAACAGCTGCAGAATGCTTTAGCTTTTCCTTTCTATGGTGAGGGTGGGTGGCAAAAAGTTGTAGCAGCCCCCAGAGTAAAATGTAAAAGCAGATGTGAATGTAGCATTAGTGAAATTAAACAGCTTTTTAAAACAACTCAGGTGACATGAACATAAATGGGGAAGGAAATCTTTTAGAAATGAAGTATTTGTATCATATTCTTTCTTTATGCCCACTCAGTAGTAACTCATCTTAGTCTTACCATGGAGTAACAGCACATTAAATGTGTCTGAATTATTATCAAGCCACAACATTAGCAGACATTGTCTGGAGTCCTAACAGCACCATTGCTAGGTAATGCCAAACAACCTAGTTCCAGAACCAGAAGGGCAGGTGGAGAGGGAGAAACAGACCAAAAACTCAACAAAATGCACAAGCGCCCCACCTACTTATGCCAAAACTATCATCATATCCAACAATCAGGAACCAAGACTATTGATTTTGTGCCCATTCTGTAAGTCAAAGACCACAGCAAACTGCTATTTTATGAAGGGACATATTAAAAAACCTCAATGCAAAAGAGGAAAACCTGACAAATTTTGCCTGACAGGTATTAACAGTACTAAAAATTTCTCATTAGTAATAAAGCCTTGCTGCTATTTGAAGCTCAAATTAGAGCTCAGATCTTCATTTTCCCATTTTGCCATTAATTACAAGTTCACAAATGAAACTGGGTGCCAATTTAGTACAATTCAAAAGGCAGCAAAAATATGCCAAGGCATACAAGAAATGACAAGGTCTACCTTTTCCAGAAAAATTTAATTTTAGCAACAAATTTTATATACAAATATTGCAAAGCAAGAAATAGAACAGGGAAGTTATTCTTTTGCCTGAAAATTGCCTTCATAATTTCTAAACAATTCAAAAGCAATACCAGTATTTTAGAAGACTGCAAAAACGCAAAAGAGACATTTGTTTAAAGTTTGGCATCAGTACTTAAGAGGAAGTTTAGAATGAGTTTGTTCCATTATACAGTTAGATTCAGATAATTTTTAGCAGATATTTTAGATCATTAGGGGGAAAAAGTCAACAGGATAAGAAACAACTATACATTCTGGATTTCCACTTGGTTTATAAAGCCTCACATAGAAATTGTAGCAGATCACACTCCTATCTCGTGTCTTTTGTTTTGCATGCTTCCTTTACAATTTCAATGAGCTTCAAAGACAATGGGATTGTTTGTATTTTTCTCAGTGTTTGCATTCTGTTTTATAATTGCACGCCAATTGGCCATACACACATGGGGTAGAGTAGTCATTTTAATGCATCAAATATTTTCCCTACTGCAAAACTGAAAATAGTCATCTATTACATTAGTCCTCCATCAGTGTAACACATTTGTATCAACCTTTGCTCCTACAGCATTTCTGTCAGTATCCTGTTTCCAAAAATGCAGCTCCAGAAGAGATGCAATAAATTCATAATGGTTGGTTCTGTACAGAGAATGGTCTTGCAAAAGATCTTACCTTTGTCTATGTTGGTTGTGAGATCTTCACTTGAACTCTGGGTCTCCGCATGCTTAACTATTCAAGAGAGGAGAGGAGGGAAAGGAAATGTTCAAACAGAACAATACCACAAATAAATCTGACCACAATCAAAGGTGAACACTTACCTTTTCTGCACTTCTCTTTACATACACCGTCAAGTTTTCCCTGTTAAAATTAAAAAACACTAATTTTTCATGCCATACATAGGTTGTAGAGCATCTACTCTTAATTAGCATGAAATCTAAATCAACATTTCAAAGGTCATGCTTCAGTTGGAAAATTTCTCTCTCAAGGCGAACTGCTATGTTTAGTTACTCAATATCCCCAACAAATGTAATTTTACTATTTCAGTATCTCTATTACTAGTAGCTTCCTTCCCCACACCCCCGAAATACTAAAAGAAGCTTCATCCAAAAGACCAGGAAAGTCTTACTTGTGCCCTCTTTAGCTCCTTTTCAAGCCTTTTCTTTTCAGTTTTCAGTCGTCTGAAGTCCTGTGTATGCTTTGATGCAGCCTCTTCAAGAAAGAGGACGAAAACACAAGTTAGAAACTACAATATAAGAGACAATTAATTTAAGTAGTATTGGTCACCAGCCTGCAAATCAAATTACCAGAAAAAAGAAGTAGATAGCATGAAATACAAATTTATTGAAGTGATATTTTGGCTCATGAAGACAACAACTTATGCATACAAGTATGTTGTCTTCCACTGCATAATTACTGTTCTGAATACATTTATTACTTTTCTCACTTATATGCAAGAGTGAAGACTGGGTCATACTGTAATGATACTGTACTGTATCATTATATACTGTACTGTATCATTATATACTGTACTGTATCATTATATACTGTACTGAACCATTATATACTGTACTGTATCATTATATACTGTACTGAACAATATACAACAAGTGAAATAAGGGAATAAAATTAAGAGTGAGGTGCAATGTTTTTTTCATGTGTTTTATTCTCTTATTTAAAAGGGGGTTCTTTTTTAAAGACAAAAACACCATAGCCAACTGCATTAGAAAGATGTAGATAGCACTCACAACTAATAGAGAAGAGTGGGAATAAAACGTACAGGGCAGATAAGTGATGACTGAATGTGAGGTTCCTAGGGAAATTCTCAAGCAAAAGAGTTATTTGAGAGAACTCCTGAGAGATGAGCTTGGTGGCTTATACTTGGAATACTTGGATAGCAGAAAAAAGACAGATGGAAGTTGCCTGCTGATCAGATCAGGTCACAGAAAAGAGCATATCAAAAGAAAGAGCATTAAAAAGGCAGCTCAGGTGGTAGGTTGACAAAAAACAGTAATGGGAAAATTTCAGACTGACAAAAGAAACCAGGCTAAAACACGGGCTGTGGGATACTTAATGAACAGAGAAAAGAACAAAACAGGTAAACTAGTCACTCAAATTGAACTTAATCCAAACTATCTCACAGTATTTCATTCTAGTTCTGACAGAATTTGAGTTTTCGGGGGTAAGAGGCAAAAAATGTTGGCAAAAAAAACTTGCTGCCACATAACGGAACTCCAAAATGCTCATCAAAATAAACACCCTGTACCTGTATTTCACAGTAGGATTTATAGAATCATAGATTGGTTTAGGTTAGAAGAGACCTTAAAGATCATCTAGTTCCAACCCCTCTGCCATGGGGAGGGAAACCTCCCACTAGACCAGGCTGCTCAAAGGCCCATCCAGGTTGGTCCTGAACACTTCCAGGGATGGGGCATCCATCACCTCTCTGGGCAACCTGTTCCAGTGTCTCACCAACCTCGTTGTAAAGAGCTTCTTCCTAATGTCTAACCTAAACCTACCCTGTTCTAGTTTATAATCATTGCCCCTTGTCCTATCACAAGGATAGGACACATGCCGCTGTAAGAAAGTGCCTCCCCAGCTTTTTTATAGGTCCCCTTCAGGTACTGGCAGGCTGCCATAAGGTCTCTCCAGAGCATTCTCTTCTCCAGGCTGAACAACCCCAACTCTCTCAGCCTGTCCTCATAGGAGAGGTGCTCCAGCCCTCGGATCATCTTCATGGCCTGCTCCAAGAGGTCCACATCCTTCTTATGCTGAGGACTCCAGAGCTGGACACAGTACTCCAGGTGGAGTCTCAGGAGAGCAGAGTAGAGGGGTAGAATCACCTCCCTTGACCTGCTGGCCATGCTTCTTTTGATGCAGCCCAGGATGCGGTTGGCCTTCTGGGCTGTGAGTGCCCATTGCCAGCTCATGTTGAGCTTCTTATCAAATAACACCCCCAAGTCCTTCTCCTCAGGGCTGCTCTCAATTCAATCTCTGCCCAGCCTGCATTTGTGCTTGGGATTACCGCGACACATGTGCAGTACCTTGCACTTCGCCTGGTTGAACTTCAGGAGGCTGGCATTCGGGGGTTTCTAACACTAAGATACAAGTCACTCAGTTCACTGTTTAAACTGTGTAAAAAAAAAAATTAAACACAGCTGTAAGTGTGTGATGAATGAAAAACATTTGCCTTGCCAACTAACAGTACAGCAAGTTAAGTATCAGAATGCTTTATGCATATCCACCCTCTACTAGCAAAACAAGAAAAAATCAGTGCCACAAGGCATGTGCTTTATCTCTACTTAAAAACAAACCAAGCAAACAAAAAAACAACTGCCAGAATATTTAAAAATCAGAAAACATATGCCAGGATCACTACACATTTAAATAGGATTATAAACATGACTAGAAGAATCCTGCCAAGATAACCAGAATGCTGGGGCACATGCCCTATGAAAACACGCTCACTGAACTAGACTTAATTAACTTGAGAGGGAAAAAAAAAAAAATCACCACAAAAAAACCCTTAAAGGGACCCAAGAGCAGCTTTCCTGTACCTACAAGGAGGTATCGAGAAGATGGAACAAGACTATTCAGTGGTGCATGGTGGGAGGAGGAGAGACATCAGGCGTAAGTTGAAACAAGAGGGTTTCCAACTGGCTATAAGGAAAAGCTTTTTCACCATGAAGACAGCCATGCTGTGAGTTGCCTGGACAGGCTGGGCAGACTCCATCCTTTGAGCGTTTCACGACCAGAAGTTCCCTTCCAACTTCATTTACACCATGTGCCTAAGATACTCAACAGAAAACATTTTGCGGGAGGGCTGATGTAATTCAGAGACTAAGCACCACACGCAGTACTGCCCTGCCTTGCTCCTCGGGGCCTCAGAGTTATAAAGCTGCAATTACTTCTTTGACTAAGAAGTATCCAATTTCAGTATTCAGTGGCCAGGCCAGGCCAAACCACGACAAAAAGGAATCAAGAGATGGAGTAGGACAACAGCACAGTAACACAATGTAGAAAGTTACCTTCAAGTTTCTTCACTTTTGTTTCCAGTTTCTTTCTCCTGTTAAAAAGAAGGCAATAATACATGATTTTTGTATAAAATTATGTTGCATGAAAAGCCAGGAAAAAAACCCCAAAATCTAGCCATTTCAGAGAAAACACACTTCCTAGATCCGGGACCTGTGAGACCAACGTGTCCATGAAGTTAAAAACTTAAATCAGTGGCATGTTGCTGACGTTCTCACACAAATAGCTGTATCTGGTACAGAGTTTGCTTTTAAGGGAGTCAGCCCACTAATCCAGATACGTAAATACACTTTCAGCTACTTGTGGTAAGAAGAGGACTTTGTCCTGACAAACACAAGCTACCAATGCTTGATCACTGATCACTTTCATGAAGAACACCACAGTTCATCCATTCCCCATATTAAAACTTGTATAATGGACAGTCTAAGCCTTTCTGGATGTATAAGCTTTAATCATCATTTCAGACATTAACTGGAATACATTCAGAACCCCACTTAGAAACAGGATGACTGACCACCTTTGACATGTAATACTCAAAAGCTGAAAAATATAAATACAAAGAACAACTGTGTCTGTCATATATATTTCCTCCTTAGAAAGAATGTGATCTTTTAATTTAATTCAGCAACCTTACTTCTGGAACAGTCTAACATTTTGAGTAATTCTTTCAAACTTGCCTGTAGGAGGGACTTCCTACCCAAAACCTTCCTCACAGTGGACATGTATATTTGTCTCAAGTTATCAGACTTGTTATAAGCTCAGAATTGGGGAATTGCCATCCTTGCAAATATTCAAAACTCAACTAGACAAGGTCCTGAGCAACCTAACTTTGACGCTGGCTCTGAATGGCAGATCGGGACAAAGGATTTGAGAGGTAATTTTTGACCTAAATTATTTCACAGTAACTGTAGATTAACATTCATTTTATGAACAATTCACTAGAATTCTGCTTCTGAAGAAACTCAGCTCTCAAAATTACTGAACTCATGTGACCTACTGCTTAAAATGCCCTCAACGTCAAAGGTATATAAAGTAGCTATAGCATCACAGGTGAGGTTGGAAGGGACCTCTGGAAGTCATCATGTACAATCCACCCTGCTCAAGCACGGCCATCTAGAGCTCGCTGCCCAGGACCATGTCCAGATGGTTTCTGAATACCTTCAAGGATGGAGAGGGCACAACCTCCCTGGGCAACCAGTGCCAGTGCTCAGTCATCCTCACAGTAAAAAAAGTGTTTCCTGATGTTTAGAGAGGACCTCCTGGGTTTCAGTTTGTGCCCCTTGCGTCTGGTCCTGCTACTGGGCACCATGGAAAAGAGCTTGGCTCCATCTTCTTTACACCCTCCCTTCATGTAATTATACACATTGATAGGATCGCCCCTGAGCATTCTCTTCTCCAGGCTGAACAGTCCCAACTCTCTCAGCCTTTCCTCAATGGAGAGATGCTCCAGTCCTTTAAGCAACTTTGTGGCCCTTCACTGGACTCTCTCCAGTATGTCCATGCTTGTCTTGTACTGGGGAACTCAGAATTGGACACAGTACTCCAGGTGTGGCCTCACCAGTGCTGAGTAGAAGGGAAGGAGCACCTCCCTTGGCGTGTTGGCAATGCCTAATGCAGACCAGGATACCGTTAGCCGCCTCTGCCACATGGGTACATCACTGGCTCATGTTCAACTTGGTTTCCACCAGGACCCCCAGGTCCTTTTCTGCTGAGTTGTCTTCCAACTGGGTGGCATCCAGCATATACTGGTGTGTGTGGTTGTTCCTCACCAGGTTCAGGACTTTGCACCTCTCCTTGCTGAACTTCATGAGATTTCTGTCAGGCCACTTCTCCACCCTGTCAAGCTCATGCTGGATGGCAGCACGCCCCTCTGGCCTATATCAGCCAATCCTCCCATTTTGTATCATGAGCAAACTTGCTGAGGGTACACTCTGCCCCATCATGAAGATCACTAACAAAGACCTTAAACAGGACTGGACTGAGTATGTGGTCTCCCTCCTCTCCCACCAGGATACTAACATGAAGATGCTGGTTACAGGCCTCCAACTAGACTTTGTGCCGCTCATCACCACCCTTAGGGCCCAGCCATTCAGCCAATTTTGAATCCACCTCGCTGTCTGCTCAGCCAGCCCCTACAGCAACAGCCTGACTGGCTATGAGGCTAATGGGAGACAGTGTCAGAGACCTTACTGAAGGCCTGGGAGACACTAGCCACTGCTCTCCCCTCATCTACCAGGCATGTCAGTTTATCATAGAAGTCTACCAAGTTGGTCAAGCGTGACTTCCCCTTGTTGAAGCCATGCTGACTGCTCCTGCAGAGTTTCTTGTCCTTCGTGTGCCTGGCAATGGGTTCCAGGATGAGCTGCTCCATCACCTTCCCAGGGATCAAGGTGAGGCTCACCAACTTGTAGTTCCTTAGCTCCTCCTTCTTGAAGATATGAGTGACAGACAGGAGATGGGTGATATATCTATTGGCAGCACATTAGGGGGGGATCAGTTCCCTTCTAAGATGCAGTCAGCAATGGGGTAGCTGCTCTCTGCTGCTCTTAGATAGGATGATGTGCTAAAGATTCCTTTAAACTCACAGGACAGAGTATCTATACGCAAAATAGGTGCAGTCTGGCAGAAGAAATGACAATAGCTAGTGGCAACAATGCTAATCTGCTTGTACAGTATTTTGGATGATAGTGACTTGCTGCTGTGCTTGTGAGTACCGTACATTTCACCAGCCATGTAAAGAGCATCTCATCTGAGAGATGCTTCAGTCCCTTGATCATCTACATGGCCCTTAGTTGGACTCTCTCCAGTATGCCCATATCTCTCTTGTATAGAGGAGCCCAGAACTTGACACAGTACTCCAGGTGTGGCATTACCAGTGCTGAGTAGAGGGGAATGATCACCTCCCTTGATCTGTCACTATTAAGAAAATAGCTTAGGAACAACAAAGTTTAAAAACAATAGCCAGTTTACAAGGAAGAAAGGAAGGAGTCACCAGTGGGAACCCCATTGGGATGGGTGCTGGAACAAATCAGAAATAAAAGCTGACTATGAAAATAACAGCAGAAGGGTCTTAGAATCCCAAGGGACTAGAGAGCAGTCACTGGTGTTGGTAAATGCAAAGTGATGCACATGGAGAAAAATAACCACGACTACTAACTCACAACACCCAGCTGCATATTAGCTGGCTCTCTTTTGAGAGCGTAAGTACCCTTCCATACAATAGTGAGAAGTCACATTGCTGATACAGGTGATTTAGAGACTAGGAGTATAACAGGGTTAAAAAGCAATGAGACAAATTCATTAGACAGTCCATCAAGAGCTCTAAGACATGGTAACACACAGATACGCTCCAGGCAAGGAAGCCTTTGAGTAACTGAACAGTGGAAGAACAAGCTTTGGGAATTATCAAGGCACAGCTTCACAATATCCTGTACTATGGCAGCAAAAATGGCTTCTGCATTTTTATTTTTGGTGCCAAATCCCTCCTGCCCATTTTCAAACATGGTGGACAGTTCAGAGTCTGCTGAGCTGTTTCTTCAAAAACAATTATTTTAAGGACTGATTTTAAATGCAGATCACTTTGGCAATATCATTTATGTCTTGGCCTCAGAGACTTATCAGCACAATGGAAACAGATAGCAATAACAAAAAGCTAAGACTAAGAACCACTTAAAACTGGAGCAACTACAGCTTCTTCTCCAATCTTATGCTCTACTTAAAAACCTTTGCTAACAACCACCAAAAGCCACTTCAGGACAGGATAATAATTAAACTAGTACTACCTTCCAGAGTGATTGCTACAAAATTTAAGACTATTCTTCCATCAACTCCCTGTTCTAAGAACCCATAAGCATAAAAATTTTAGCAAAATGGAAAGCATAACTAGGTAATGTACAAGACCAAATTCTAGAAGAGGGGGGAAGAAAGGTTGTGGAAAAAAAGAAGCGTCACTCACACAGCATCACTGTTTAATATTTCTTCTTTAATTTTAACATATTCCAGCTGACTCTCCCGATAAATCTTGAGAGAACTCTGTGGAGAAAGAAAGCACAGTTAAAATATGTCCTTACTGAGACCAAAATAAAATAGACAGCAGACAATTTACCTATTCTAATGAAAAGAGTGCAGAGCCAAAAAAGTATATTCAATAAGAAAACAAGGGAGTTGAAAAGTCAGGTTATTCTTCTTCTTTAAAGGCAAAACTTACAATAATCAAACAATCAAACAAACAAATAAATCTTTATCTATGTATCTTTTGAGTATGTGCCTCCAAGATTCACTTATCTGGATAGGATCCTGAAGTTGAAGTCAAGAGCACAACTGTTATACACCATACATATAATCCTGCTTTTTCTGAAAAAGTGTCATCAGGACACCAGCTACTAATGCCTGCTGAGGGAAGAGGATTTGAAAAAAAACAGTCCTAACATAGAGAAAAACTAGGTACAGTGACAAGACAAATGTTAATATCCTACCTTGTACCAGTATGAAAAAACTACAAGGAAGAGGGTGGGGTATTTTTTGCAGAAATAATAGTTAATGTCTAGAAAATACATATATTTAGGTAATTTGAACAGTCGAAAGCTCTTCTTCTGTAGGCTGAATCTCAGCTAAGGGATGGGAGAGAAATTAGGAATAAACTCAAATAGCTAATAACATAAAAGCATTAACAGTAACAGGAGCAAATCCCATTCTGCACAGAGCCTCTTCGCACCTTTTTAGTAGTACAGATAGAGTACAGTAATCTAATAAGATCAGAACAGAAAACCAACGGAATTTGAATATATCTCCTTCCTTCTGAAATAAGCAAATAAAATCCAAAGAATGTGATCAAAAATCATAGTAACTAAAAGAGCCTGAACTTTTTGCCCATCTGAAACTTGCTGCCATTTAATGCATTTCACCTAAAACCAGAGCTGCCTGACCCAATGTGCCAGAAATAACAACTGGGCTTATTAAAGCCTGCTTCATTAAGATGTGCACTAAATATATGCATTTCCTTCAACAGAAAAAGTGCAAGTTATTTAAACCTTACAAGCACACCTTTTTCTCTTCCAACTCTGCTTTCAAGGAACCCAGCTCCTCCTGACACTTTTCCAGAGGCAGGATTTTCTGTAGCATCTGCTCCACTTGACAACGAAGAGCCAAGATCTCTCTGAAACAGAAAGTGTAATTTTAAAAAAAAAAAGTTTCCAAAAAATATGGGTGCTTTCAAACTCAATACTTTGATTCTTCAGGCAAGTGTCAGAGTATTTTGCTCTCCCCCATAGAAAACTGCTGTGAGATACCGAAAGACTTTTAAGAGTCTAAGTGTTCTCATTTTTCCTTCCAACATTTTACATTCAAAGAAAATCCAAGATCTGATTTAAAAACTTTAAAGTGAGCCTAAAGCTAGATGCAAGCAGAAGGCATGTGCCACACAAGAGTACTGCCCAGCTGCCTACACTGAAGTGCCAGGAATAAGTGTCTCTACATAGGTAGTGCTGTGAAATAAGAGAACAGTCCAATTGCAGGATTTTTCAGCAGGCAGGATGGAGTGTGTGAAGATTACATGCTGCCTGTTCCTCTATAATCAAGTAGAGTAAGCAAGGGCACACATCCACAACTCTAAGACAAAATGCTTCGTACAAACAGGGTCACCCTAAATATGATTACATTCAACCAACACCAAACGATGAGCTCTGCATCTCCACTTGGTCACTTTAGACTTTTATATAACACAAGACCAGGAAAGAATTTCACACAGGTATTGCAGAAGGACAGATTTCTCTCTTCATCAAGGGTATCTTTGCTAATTATAGCTTAGAAAGCATGGCAAAAGAAAGGACCACATTAAAGGCTCAGGGCTGTTGCTGTTACAACGTCAGACTCCTAAAACTGTCCAAGACACCAAGAACGTAGCATCTTTAGTAAAGAGTTTAAATCAAACTTACCGCTCAGCAAACTGAAGCTGTAATCTCTTGTTAAGGTAGAAATTAAAAACGGTTTATCAAACGTCCTCAAGTATATTTTCAATCCAATTACCACTTGCAAAGAAACATCCAATAAAGACTTCCACCCAAAAAAACCCCAGGACTTGCAGAACTAAGTATTTAATTGAAACATTTCAACATGTTTGTTGTGAATAAACAGAGCTTCTTCTGTCGCATGAAAAAACTTGACTCATTCTCAGCAACGCAGATTTCAAATAGTCCATATTAAGCCATATATTAGACACAGCCTGATTTTAAGTGAGTAGTTTTAATTCCAAACCCTTTTTGCTTTACAAAGCCTACCCAGTCTGTTCGTTACCAGAGGCTTTAGCTCTTAACTTAAAGTAAAAAACCTCAAGCCCTCTTATAACAAATGTTGATACGCTAATTCTGTAACAACACTAATAGAAAAATAAAGGATATCAGTGCATTTCTGTTGATACTCTGTCAGCAAACGACTGCAAAGAAAAAAAAACAAAGAAAGACTTACTCATTTTCTCACCCGATTTTAACAATCACGTCTTAGGATACCCCTTTCCTTTTGCTTTATAGATAAATGCAGAAAGTGTATGATTGGTTTGTGTTTTCTAATAGTAGTCAATATAACCCTTTTGTTTCATTAAGCCATTCAAACCTCAAATTAGACTGCTTTAAAACAGAGGAAAATAAACAACTAGCTGTTACATGAATTTGTAATGATTAACTATTTGCAGCTTAAAAAAAAAAAACACACACAAAAAACCCACTACTTAGGTAAAGAACACAATATACATTTAATCACAAAATCATATCCTAGTTCCCAAATTTAAAAGGATGTTTTCCTAGGAAAGAACACAGAAATGTGAGAAAAACAGTTCAAAGATCCTAAAAGGCTTTAATCTTTACACTGTTCTCCTAGCAGCCATAAAGGGTAACACTTACTCTGATACAAGGTCTGCAGTGGGCCATAGGACACCACCAAGGAAAGCTATTCTCTCCTTTCCTCAAACGTTATGGTTATTAAGAATGAAGAGAAGAAAGGACATGAAAGAGAAATACCATGGCAGTTACTCCAATACAGAGAGGGCTGCACTACTTTCTCTTGCAACAGTTAGGAGCAAACAAGTAAGGCAAAAAAGAAAGGGGGTGAGGTGCAAGTAGCTGAAGGAGAGGTAATTCCCACAAGAAATGTATGCACTGGCAGAGGGACAGAAAGTTTGGAGGTAGGATAAGGTATCTATGGACGCAGAGTAAAGGAGCTTTGAAGAAAAGGGTCCCAGTTAAGACAGCAAGGGCTCTCTTAAACACTTTTTGGAAACCAGAATGCAGGACTGGAATTTAGATTCCCTAAAGCCAGATTGACATGTATCTGGGAAGGGGCACATGAGAAATAAACCGTTAGCAACTGGGAGACTTAGCAAGGATATTAGGCCATAGTATGGAGGTATACATAACATATCTCGGTACATTATTCCATACAATCATACGTTGATGGATATTGAAAGGGGGAAGCAATCACAGAAGAGAAAGCAAACTATGGGAAGCATTTTAGAACATTCTGACCAATGTTCAGCCTCACTTTTCATGTTCTGATATTTAATCCAAACAGCATTTCACACCTTAATGCTCGGACTAAATTCTGTTGAAAAGGCTCGTATGCACCTGTGCTTGACTTTTATTCTCGCACTATATTCTTCACAGCAGATAAAATAGAATAAGTCTCTTCAAAGAGCTGCTTCTGCTAGTATTTGTAATAATATATAAGCTATTACAGCTACACAAAATAGCCCTGTTATACCATCCTACTTGTTCTACTACCATTACACATAGATGTTTTAGGGCATAAATTAAAGTCTTACAGTCTAGATTTAGGACCTGTTCGTGAAGAGTTACTTTCATTCTGAGGAGGATTTAGTTTTGTGCATTAACAAATACCTACATTCCACAAGATGCATCTGATGCATTGCTTTAAGAACAACAAAAACCAAACCAAAGCAAAAAAACCAACCCAACAACCACTTGTGCAATTGTACTTACTCTCCATCAATCATTTTTTGCTTCAGTGAAATTAGTGCCGCTACATATTCATTTATATTCTGTAAGGAAGAATCTGAAGTTGGTAAAGAAGTTTCACCCCCAAAAAAACAGTAATATACAGTGTAAATAACTCCTAATCTGACTGCTCATGTTCTACACAATCCAGTAATCTGTCGTCTTTTTTTCAGTTCTCTTAGTGACAAGTTAGCAATTCACCAAAAATATATTCATACAAATACATATAAAGAATGCAGGCTCCACAAGTATGCATACTTAGATGAGGCTTTACTACAAATGCTCTTCAAACTCTGCCTTTACAGTACTACATAGCATTATATACCACAAATCCCGTAACTTTTTCGTCTCAAAATCGAATTAAGCTCTGGCAGAACATTACCAACAAACGCCATCTAGCTCATTTGAGCCTAGATATCCCAGATTCCCAATGCATATTCATTCCAAGTGTGTCCCAAGACCTCCTCCACCCTTTGAACTCTCAAGCAGGGCCTTCCCCTCGTTTAAAGGTGAAATAAACATTGCTCAAAGCGCCTACGAGCGCTCAAGAAAGGAGGTGAATGATGACACTCCTTCCACCGCATCGAAGCAAACTCAAAAGGATACACAAAGAAATTCACTAAGCAGATCCCGCTAGGCACACTGCAGAGACCGGAGCCGCTTTTCCGCATTTCGCCTGGCTAAAGCTTGCCATTGCTGCTCCTTTTACACAGCCCGTTTGACACACTCGCTATCCAAGTTCCCGCTGCACCGGGAACGGTGACTACGGCACCCAGCGCTGCCCACCCGCCAGCAGCCCGGCGTAGCCCTACGGTCGCGTCCTTAAGCAAAAACTCCCCCCCAGGCGCTCTAGCGCCACAGGGACGGCGGCCCGTTGCTACCTGCTGGAGAACACCGCAGTTCGCGCAGGCCGCGGCTGCGGTCCCGGCCGGCGGCGGCGGCGTCTCTCCGGGCATCATAGTGACCGCCGCGCCCCAGGCCGGCCCCACTGCCCCCGGCAGCGCGCGGCGCAGCCACACGCGCCCCGCCGCCCAGCCCCGACAGCGGCGCGGGGCCACGGCCCAAGCTGCGTCACACGCCGCGCCTCCGCCTCAGGAAGGACCCAGCTCGCCCGCGCCTCCTCGAGGGTGACGCTACCGCTGCCTGACTAGTGGCCGCGGAAAAGACGGCGGTCTCCCCACACGCCAAGCGTTGAAAGCGCCCGGTGAACACCGTCTTGTCCCACTGAAGGAGAAGGAACGACTGCTCCCGCATCTGCCACGGCCTCCTACGAATACTTTTTTTTTTTTTTTTTTTTTTAAAAAAAAAAAAAGCACGGGCACTTCTGAGGGGCGCTGCCGCAGTCCCGCCGCAAGAGCGGGCTGGGGGAGTTTTTCTCGCCTGGCTCGAGAGGCCGGAGGGGACGGGGGCAGGGGCGGGGCCTGCGCGCGCGACGGCGACCGCGCAGCCGTCTCCCCTCACGGGCGGGGGCGGGGCCGCTGGAGCCGGGAGCGTCGGCGCTCGGGCCCCGGTGGAGCGCGGCGCGCTGGGCCGCACGCCCTCTGCTCCGCCGCTGGCCGGTGACGAGCTGGAGCTGCTGTGTAGACGCGGCCGTGCTTGGCCGCTGCTACTCCCGGGACACACAGAGAACCCGTTCTTAAAATGGGAGCATACCAGTTCATCTCTCCCCGACAGCATCTTGTGCAAGCATGGTATTCGTGGCAAGGGATCAAGCTTTTCATTTCGTCCAAGCATTCATAAACAGATTTTTTAAGGGCCATATTCAGCATCTCGTCATCATCACGGCTGGCTGCACCTATCGCTTACACAACGTCTTTTATAGAGAGTAAGCTAGGAGAAAACTTCATGTGTTGCAGGCCATGCTATCGTTTGTTTAGAGAAAAAGAAGATAATAACTGCTGACTGTGTTGTTCCACTCCCGAGGTACTGTCCCATCGCATTATTTCCATAGCAGTCATTCAGTATCCAGTACGCAGGGTAGATAGTTGCACACAGTGTCACTTAGTTTGTGGGTTTTTCTGTTCAGCTCATGGTGTTGGACTTTTATTTACTGAATGCTCTTTGCGATGTTGCTCCTGTTTTAGTCTACCTGAAACTTTCTCTGGCTCATGGTTTATCCAGGTACTTCAAAAGGCTTTTTCTCTCTTGTCTTCCTGGTAGTTTGTACATAGTCCTCAGAGGAGTCACTATTCATCTCTAGATCTCCAGAGCCAAATTAAATCTTCCTTCTCACTAACAACAGTGCACACAGCTGCATGGTTAACTGGACCTTGATTGAGATGACGAAACTTGTAACTCCTGCATAAGTTTATAACAAGATAATAAAGTACTTGTTAGAGCAGGAGTAGAGTTTAAGGAACACTGTCAGTGAAATGAATCACTCCCTCTGGAGTGAATTTCCCATGTGAAGTGCCCTTCCTAGGGAATGGAGCTGAGTGCTGCTTGGTTTTGATTTGAGAGGTTGGGTCAGGTATCAAGGCACTTTGTTAGATGAGATAGTTAAGGCCAGGGTTCTGCAGAAAGAAACTATGCTCTATCAGAAATAAGTGAATAGATAAGATGTTCTCTGAAGAGTTCGGTGTTTCTTACAACCATTCATGCTTAAGTGAAAATCTTACTCTCAAAATTATGTTTTAACATTGAAGATGCCCAAATTGTCTAGCTGTTTATACTTCTGTAAAAGCGCATAAGTTTCAATGCTTCAGACTCTGAATACATGCAGACCTAGGCAAGGAAACGTATGAAAATTCAGTATTGCCGTTTTATTTTTTATGTGAAGTTCCCACTCCTTGACAAGAAGAAAATATTTTAAAACTCTGTTTTAACACACCCTACAAAAACTAGTTATTAGAAGCATTTCCTTCAAAAAATTAAGAGATTTAAAACAAACAGTATGAAAAAGTAAGGTAAACTATATGCTTTTTTTTTTTTTTTTAATTGCACTTAACTTGAGTTGGAGGTCTTGGAGTTCTGAACTTCTGCTTCATTATATCACAAGTGATGAGCACATCAGAATTCAGAGAAAATACATGGGGATGGGAGGGCACTAGGAAGGGCAGACAGGAGCTCAAAGAGGAGGATTCTAGATCTGACATTTAAAAAGCCCCGTGAGTTCAACAGTAGGTTTATACAGGGCTAAGCTGTGTATACCATGAGGTCTGAGTCACAGAGACTTTGATCTCTTTTGTTGATGATGAAACAGAAAATTGGCCACTGTTGATAGCTGTGAATCTCCTCATTGCTGAATGGGGCCATTTGAAAAGAAGGAAACAATGCCTGCAGTGTTACTGTGTTTGTTTAGCAGAACTGAAATATCCAGCAGCACCTAAACATAACTTCTTTACTGTTGCTCATAGAGACAACATAAATTGTCCTTCCTGTTTCTTGTGAATGTAGAACAGAAAGAATCAGACGCTGATGTTCCCAAAGAGGTTCTGCACAAACACTCAAGTGGTCATTCATAGCACAAAAGTGTCATCCTCTCATCACCAGGAACTGAAGGCAATATTGATCACAGGTGCAATTAGAGAGGCTCTGCAGAGGAAATGAAGATGCCTAACCATCTTCACATCTTGTCAGTGTGACAGCACCATAGTCTCTGTCAGTCTCAGCTTTATAACAGAAAAGTTTATTAACTATAGTTAAGTGTGAAAGAAAGTCGTATTAATCCAGCACCGTAGTTTTACTTCCACGTACTCCCCACTGAGCTCTTCCATAAACAAAGACTTAAAGGACTGTGGAGACTTAAAAGACTTAAAGCATGTGGAGGAAAAGAAAGCTATTGGAAGTAGTCAACATGGATTCACTGAGGGGAAATCTGGTAGCCTTCTGTGATGGCATGAGTGGATGCATAGATGAGGTGGATGTTGTCTGCCTTGAGTTCAGCAAGGCTTTCGCCATGGTCTCCCACAGCATCCTCATAGGGAACCTTAGGAAGTGTGGGTTAGACGAATGGACAGTGGGGTGGATTGAAAACTGGTTGAAAGATTAGAGCTCAGAGGGTCATGATTAGGGCACAGAGTCTAGTTGGAGGTCAGTGAGAAGTGGTGTTCCCCAGGGGTCAGTAGTGGGCCCAGTCCTGTTCAATCTCTTCCTCAATGATCTGGATGAGGGGATAGAGTGCAGCCTCAGCAAGTTTGCTGATGATCCAAAAGTGGGAGGGGTGTGTGACAGAGCAGAAGGCTGTGGCGCCATCCAGCGAGACCTGGACAGGCTGGAGAGTTGGGCAGAGAGAAATCTTATACATTCAATAAAGGCAAGTGTAGGGTGCTGCACCTGGAGAGGGATAAGCCCACGTACCAGTAGAGGTTAGGGGCTGAGCTGCTGGAGAGCAGCTCAGTGGAAAGAGACCTGGGAGTCCTGGTGGACAACAGGATGACCATGAGCCAGCAATGTGCCCTTGTGGCCAAGAAGGCCAATGGCATCCTGGGGTGCATCCAGAATAGCGTGGCCAGCAGGTCGAGGGAGGTCATCCTCCCCCTCTACTCTGCCCTGGTGAGGCTGCATCTGGAGTAGCATGTCCGGTTCTGGGCTCCCCGGTTGAAGAAGGACAGGGAACCGCCGGAGAGGGTACAGCAAAGGGCTATGAAGATGATTAGGGGACTAGAACATCTCTCTTATGAAGAATGTCTGAGGGATTTGGGTCTTTTTCATCTGGAAAAAAGACAACTGAGGGGGGGATCTTATCAATGCTTGTAAATACTTAAAGGGTGGGTGTCAGGAGGAGGATGGGGCCAGGCTCTTTTCAGTGGTGCCCAGTGACAGGACAAGAGGTAACAGGCACAAACTTGAGCACAGGAAGTTCCACCTAAACATAAGGAGGAGCTTCTTTACTTTGAGGATGGCAGAGCACTGGAAGAGGCTGCCCAGGGAGGTGGTGGAGTCTCCCTCTCTGGAGACATTCAAAACCTGCCTGGACGCGTTCCTGTGCAACCTGCTGTAGGTGACCCTGCTCTGGCAGGGGGGTTGGACTAGATGATCTCCAGAGGTCCCTTCCAACCCATATCATCTTGTGATTCTGTGATTCTGTGTGACTGGATGATGTTTGAGATGTCATTGGATGGACATAGTGTTTGAAGCATCCTAATGCTTTGTCCCACTTGGGACAAACTTAAGGCTGATTTTCATTAGTTTATTAATTGGAGAAATTATTAGTGACTGTCATTACTCATGCATAATACTACTTTATTTTTTCTTTACGTTGGTGAAGAACTTTGAGTATGAAGGTCTATTTCATTAAAAAAATGCATAGGTGCTGAAAGAAAGCAGTGAAGTACTACTACCATTTACATAAAATCATGATGTGAACTAGCATAATGAAGCAGCATAATGAAGCAGCTGCTAGCCAGAAATAGCAGTCAGAGGTTAGAACATCACATTATGAGCAAATCAAAACCAAAAAATCTGCGTGTTAGACTTTGGTTTATTCAGGAGCCTGGTTGACAGGGTCCCTTGGGAAGCAGTCCTGAAGGGCAAAGGAGTCCAAGAAGGCTGAATGTTTTTCAAGAAGGAAGTTGTAAAGGCACAGAAGCAGGCTGTCCCCATGTGCCTAAAAGTGAGATGTTGGGGAAAAAGATGGGCCTGGCTGAACAGAGAGCTATGGAAAAAAGGAGAGTTTATGGCCTTTGGAAGAAAGGGCAAGGCGCTCGTGAGAACTACAAAGATGATGTGAGGCTACGTAGGGAGAAATTAGAAGGGCCAAAGCCCAACTAGAATTTATCCTGGTTTCTGCTGTTAAGGACAATAAAAAATGTTTCTATAAATACATTAGCAGTAAAATGACGGGCTAAGGAGAATCTCCATCCTTTATTAGATGGGGGGGGTGGAGGGGGGGAACATAGTGACAAAGGATGAAGGCTGAGTGAAGTTAATGAAAGACTCCTGCTTATTTCAGTGGATATTGGTCCTTTGCATGTTACACTTCTACTTTGTAGTTTTCTGGAGGAATAGCTCAAAAAGTGGAACATTTCAAATAACTAGAATATATTCAACCAACAACTGTGGGGTTTTGTTAGACTAGGTCTGTTCAAATTCTCTTGGGAAACAAAAAAATTTCCTGCTATAAGGCTTCAGTTACATATTATTCCTGGGTTAAATACTTTCATTAGTAGGCAAGGAAGCCCTGATTCTTTTATAAATATTTTTAAGAAAATAGAAAATAAAATATTAAAACCATTATGTAAGACACAAAATTATTTCTTTAGTAAGTGTTTTGAAAGATAGTTGATTTCATAGCTGGAATCTTGGTTTTGTTTCGGTATTCACAGCCAGTTCTCTGATGCCAATGACTATGCTACAGTTCTTTTCAGCAATAGCAAGAAAATAAACATTAAAAGTGGATTGATTTAGTCAGTGTTTTGAATTGCAGTTGTTTTGTATGTAGAACTTGGGGTTTGTTGCAGTCCTGTCATAGCTGAGTTATATTAATGCTTATAATTTACAATTGCCATTCAGCAGATATTTATCATAGTGTCTTGGGTTTGCGTGGCAAAGTGGCTTTTTTGAGGGAGTGGGGGGTGGGTCGCTGCCGGGATGACTTCTGTGAGAAGTCATCAGAGGAGAAGTTATCAGAGGAGCTACCGCAATGCCTGACAGAGCCAGTTCCAGCCAGCTCCAAGACGGACCCACTGCTGGCCAAAGCTGAGCCCAACAGCAATGCTGGTGGTGCCCCTCTGATAACATATTTAAGAAAGGGTAAAAAAACACTGCACAACAGCAGCTGGGAGAGAGAAGAAAGAATATGAAACAACTCTGCAGACACCAAGGTCAGTGAAGAAGGAGGGGGAGGAGGTGTGCCAGATGCCAGAGCAGAGATTCCCCTGCAGCCCATGGTGAAGACAATAGTGACATGGGTTGTCCCCCTGCAGCCCATGGATGTCCACAGTAGAGCAGATATCCACCCTGTGGCCTGTGAAGGACCACACACTGCACCAGGTGAATATGCCATGAAGGAAGGTGCAGACCATGGAGAGCCCACACCGGAGCAAGCTCCTGGCAGGAACCGCGGCCCCGTGGAGAAAAGCCCACGCTGGAGCAGGTTTTCAAGGCAGGACCTGCGACCCCATGGGGAACCCACACTGGAGCAGTTCGTTCCTGAAGGACGTGTGACCCCACGGAAAGGACCCATGCTGGAACATGCAGCCTGTGGGAAGGACCCACATTGGAGAAGTTCATGAAGGACTGTCTCACGAGGATGGGAGCTCACGCTGGAGCAGGGGAAGAGTGTGAGGAGGAAAGAGCAGCAGAGACAACATGTTAGGAACTGACCACAACCCCCATTCTCCAACCCCCTGTGCCTCTTGGGCAGAGGAGGTGGAGAAGTTCGGAGGGAAGTTGAGCCTGGGAAGAAGGGAGGGGTGGGGTGAAGGTGTTTCTAGGTTTGTTCTTATTTATCATTATCGTACTCTGTTTAATTGGCAATAAATTCAGTTAAATTCCACAAGTCGAGTCTGTTTTGCCTGGGATGGTAATTGCTGAGTGATCTCCTTGTCCTTTTCTCAACCCATAAGCCTTTTGTCATATTTTCTGCCCCTGTCCTGTTGAGGAGGAGGAGCGATAGCACGCCTTGGTGTGCTAACCAAGGTCAACCGACAACAGATAGCCTCTGTTAGAAAGGATCCACTGGACCTTATTGCTCTCCGTCTTAAGTAATCCACTCCAGTAGCATCTAAATGCAGGAGTCAGTATAATAATCTTCTATAGGAGTAAACACGGCATATGATCATCCCAGTTGTTTAACTGTTTGCACAATGCTTCAGGACTGTATTAGCCAACATTGTTCCAAACATGCCTTGGCTAACTATCGGATAGCTATTGCGATAGGACTGAGGTAGCAATGTGGACAAGTGTGTACTCTTTTGGCAAGTACCCTTTAAAACAGTCCTCTTGGCATGCTCTGGGATCAAACACACATACGCTGTTACACACCGTACCCAGGGCATGCCAAACATACCATCAATAAAACAGCACATGAACCCACTTGCAGAGGCTATGAAAAAGCCCTGTATTACTTATCTGGAGTGTCTATGTGACAGTGACGTAGGAGGATGTAAGGGGAGGCTGCTGGCAGAGCCCTGAGAGCTCTCAGTACCCTTACTTGAGACCTCTATACATGCCCTCTGCCCATGGAGCCAGGAACTGCATTTAAGCTCGAATGTGAGTCCCCTGTCTTTGAACGAGCTATGTGTAATTGTTAGAATGGAGGCTCCTGTGGAGATTGTGATCTTCCCTTGATAGTTGTCCCTTGCGAAATATTAAGGAGCAGGAGTGGAGTCCGAGTTATTCAAGTGACAAAAAGGCGACACTAGACTTATTGTTTGTACACAAAGACAGAAATAACTTCTGTCCTTTGAATTCTAAATCATTCACAGCTTGTGAACTTTGGCAGCTACCAATAAAAAAATCTAGTTATGATAAAACAAGTTACTTGCATTTTGAAGGAAATTCAACTTTATTGCTTCATTTGATATCAGAGTAATAACAATCTGTAAAATATGTAAGTGAATGGGTGGTCTGCCATCAAAGGATTATTTCTCATATCTCCTCCAACATGAGTTTGCAGACATCCAAAACTACCTATACTGCAGTTTGAAATACTGCTGCAACAGATAAAAAAAACATCCTTTATGGAAACTTTAACATGATTCTTTTAAGTCATTTTAACTTAGTTTCCTGGAAGAATGAAAGATATTCAGTTACACCGTGTGTGTCATCCATTGCCGCATCTCCGAAATATTTTTGAATCTCTTAATTATTTTAAATTACATTTGATGGTAGTAAGCAGAGAAAAGAAATTATCACTAAGCCATTGTGTAAACCCGTCACATGGCTATCTTGTATGTTGCAAGTTGTTCTTCAGCAGTCTGAAAAATGGATATGACAACCAGAAAGATTCAAAGAAGGCTACAAAGGTAGGTAATACATGCAAGAAGCTGCAGGAACACTGACAAAAGAGAGGTGAACAACGTATTTTTGTAAAAGCTTGTCAGAACTCGAGTTGCATGATGGACTGTTTACTTTGCCTTGTGATATAAGAACTGAGGACAACAAATAAAGTTGCTGAGTAACCATTTCAAGACAAACAAACAAACAAAATGGTTCTTCACATAATATTCAGTTGAACTATGGAAATCCTTGACACAGGATACTGCAGATGCTAAAAGTTTATTCTCCCAAAGACTCATACCAGGTTGCTCTCTGAATTGATTTTAAGCTGTCTCTATTACGCATGACAATTTCATTCCGCAAAAAATGTGTCCAATGGGAGGAAATTTTATATTAGACCCCATCTTTGCAGGCAAAGACAAATGGATCACAAACTTAGAAATTAACGCCTGTTCAAATGATCATACTTGACTCTATTTGTTAGGGGAAAAAAAAAGTAAAAATTGTAATGTATGCATGCTTTTGTTTTAAAAAGTTTCACAAAACTAAAAAAGTATTTTGAAGTAAACAAGATGAGAGGAAGGCTTTAAACAGAAAATCAAAAATGATTATTTCATCATTAAATTTAAGTGCAGGAATCTATCAGAAAAGTAAATTTGCATGAAATTACTGATTTGTTAGTTCAATTCACTGACAGAAAACAGAAAAGAAAGTATCATTGCTCATGTTAAAGGTATTGGTCCTGAGTCTGAGTTCACTCCTGCAAATTTCTGAATCTACACAAGTGAAAAAGCCCTCAATTTGAATCATAGAAATATGACACTAGTTTTGATGAGGTTAGTTGGGAAAACTGAAGATCGAGACTAATCCTTCCGAAGCTGCTGACTAATCCACAACTTATTAACCTTATAACCAACAATTGTAAATTAAATTTAGTATGATCCAAATGAAATATCTCAGTCCTGAGCTTCATGTAAGAGGTCTACCAGTCAGACTTCACCACTGAAAAGAGGAGAGTAAATTTTTTTGTGTATACCAATTCCTATGAAGCTCAAAAGACAGCACTGAACTTAGCAATTTATTTTTTTTTTCTGTAGCAATCGGAAAAGAAAGCTAAATTTTCATTGGATGAAAAACTGGTACGTGAATAACCAATGTTCTTCCTGAGTCACTTCTGTGCAATTTTAGGAAAAAATGTTCAGACTTGCATGTGAGGATGTTCTTAAATCTCTATTTTAGAATAAGCACAAGGGTCATACTACCGTTAGAAATGCATCCTTTGAAAGAGGGGGCTAAGATTTCTGTAAATTTCCTCTATGGCCTTCCAGTCGCAAGCTGCTAACACTCTTGAGATTTACAGTGAGGTTGTCTTCAGGGAAAAGTAGTTACTTAAAGCTCTGCTTCTTGCAGACAACACAAGGAAACAAATATTTTTGTAGGATGAGGGAGTGTAACGCTTCAATAAAATCTTTTTCCTGACTAAAACCAGTGACATAAGAAAAAAATTTACATTCTTACTGTATCTTTTAATGCTAAGATAATGTATTCCAAGCCCTAAGGAAAAAATACCAGCACACCCAAAAAGTTGTGTAGGCTCACAGCATTTGGACTGTGCCCCCAGTTTTTGTCTCTGTCCACATGCCATTTAGAGAATACAGAAAAAGCCAGTATTCTTATCTGCCTCCTTCCAAAGAAGGAGACTTTCAGAAGTCTAAGAGTGAATGGGTTTGGGAACAATGTCAGGGAGCAGCAAGGACCAGTTGCTCCCCAGGGGACGGGAGCCAGGCGCTGAGCACAATAACAAGACTGGCAGGGCAGGGTCCTTACCAGCCAAGCAAGCAGGGTAGACCCAGCGTTGGCAGCTGGGTTCAGCCTAGAGCCCAGATCACAGTGATGAGGCAGGTCTGAGGTCAAGCTTGGAAAACAAGTCTACAGGCCAGGGTCCAGATCAATGAACTCCATGGCCAGGCACAGGCCTGGCTGTGACAGAGCTGGAGGCTGGTACTCCTGTGACATTGCTTGGGCAGGGAATAATGAAAGCCCAGGCCTGAGATTAAAAATGTATCCTGGCATCCAGCTCAATCAGTCTTACCTAATGATTCCATAGTGATGAGAAAGTGAGAGCGATTGACAATGATAGATTCATCTGCCTTAAGGAGATTTCATCTGTTTTGGTACCAAGTCCAGTCTGGGGTATCAAATGGTGACCATCTAGACCTGTTCCTTTTCCAGAACGGGGAACAATATTTTCAGTTGTGTCATCTACGTCTGTCATTTGTTCCATGTTCCAGAAGAAGGGAAGGTGGCTCTAGAAACACAAATAAAATAACATGAAGTCGTAACTGCTTAATCAGAACTTTTGTCTGCACAGTGTAAAGCTATATTTGGTATTTTCACCTTTAGTTAATTGAGCAATAATCCTATAATTCTGTTGTTTATTGTTCATCTGCAGGTAACTTTACCTTCAGAGAGGCTGAGCAGCAATGGTTTTGTTGCCTTTTGTTGCCTTTGTTGCGGCTTCTCTTTACAAGTCTTGTCTGATTTAGGTGTCCTGGCTGACTTTGGAAACATATTAATGTAATTATGCACATATTTATCATGCAGTAAATCCCAGTGAAGTCTATGAAAGTAACGTTCATATAACTGAGAGTACAATTTGTTTATTTTAACCAAATATACATACAACTGTCAACTATTTAAAAACTCATTTTATAAAATGCATATGCAAAGAAAATTTTAGTCACAGATAAAAACAAATATTACACGACTGACCTTGAGTAAGGTCAACTATTCAAAATGTGAATAGTTTTCCCTTCTTGCAGATGCCTTGGTTTGACATTCCAGAACTTCAACCAGGACAATTCTGTTGCAGTCAGCAATGAATTGTACTTCTTCTCAGCTTTGATGGTTTTGGCATATGGTATTTGAAAGCTCTTATTTTCTCACTCTGCTAGCTTGCATGTAATCTTTTCCAAGTTATTATCACGGAGGAGTAAAAACTGTATTGTCCTCTACCTCCAAATTATCATCAGCATGAAATGCTTATGTAAATTTTATCACTCACCCAACACAAGGTTCATCAATACAGTTACTGGACCCGTATTTTTTTCGTATTGCCATGACTAGTTCAGAATAGCCAGGCCAGTTGCAATCTGTCAACAAGCAGTGGGAAAGTTACAGATTAGCACAGTGATCAGGGCTGATCAACAAGATGATCTGGGCATATTTTCTTGAGTAGTGTTAAGTGTTAAAATGTATTTTGGGCAGTGGCTAATGACATCCCTGCTCATTCTTCATACTTCAGTGACACATTACTGCTTCCAGGTCATCACACAGTACAGAATTTTATTACTAAGCTCTTGATAAGGTGATGAAGAAATGTCATTGAGAGATATATTGGTGGTAGTTTATGACACCACCATGTATTCATAATTTATATAGAAATTAAGAACATGGGAGCTGGAAGAAATCTGTTGAATTATTGAGTCAAGCATCTTTACAGCAATTATCAGCTATTTAGATTTCTTATTCTGTCTATGTTTACTGGGAGCTGGTCCAGAATGTCACTCCCTGATTGTTAGAAGCCCAATTTTAATTTCCAGTTTAAATTTAATCATAGCCAATTTGTATCTTTTTTTTTCTTCTGCCAATTCTTCTGTTACCTTAAATATTTCTCCTCAATTCCAGCTGTGTACCCCTATGCTGTATTTACAAAGAATAAAACCAAACTCTGTCTTGGCTTCTCTTGACCCTGTCTTGTTTTGGTTTGGCCTCTGACAGGCTAAGCAACCTGAGCTGGTTTTGCTTTTTCTTTTAGGAGAAATCTTTTATTCCATGGATTGTGGATCACATTTTCTTAAACACAGTTGACTGGAGATGTATGTGAATTAAATTCCAGATGAGTTTTACTTGTGCTTTGGATAAGGGTAACTCAGTTTCTTTCACTTTGCAGACAGCTCATCTCCTCTTACAGCTGAAGATCTACTTGCTGCCGCCTCCTCGAGCTTCTAAACATTGTGTCTGGTTTGTAAGTATTTGCATGGCCTGAATATTGAGCAATTACTTTTCACTGAGATGCTATCACTTCATTCTCTGTATTATCCAAGTAGTTCTGAATACTGTTGCAGTTCCCCACGGACAATACTTAGTGTTCTCAGAAAATTCTATTGTCGTGGACTTAATCTGATGTGAAATTCAGTAATAAAAATAAGGTATATTTTTGCCTGGTATATATTCGACTAATTTTTAAGGATTTATATAAATATAAATATTCACCTGATATCCCTCTCACCTGGTTTGGGTTTTTTTTTTCCCTTTTAACCTTACATGCCTACAGTTCTTGTACCAATATGAATTTTCTCTAGTAAAAATAACACTTTGCCAATATTAAACTTTCAAAGGCTTTACTGGCATCCTTATGTCTTTACCTAATGTAGGAAAAAAATATTCATGAGTAATATTACTTCGTGGAGATGTGCCACTTCCGCCTCTCCCAGCTGTGGTGATATGCAGAGGTACTTCCTATGCAGAATTTCTATGCTGTCTTTCACTGGAACCTCTTATTTCAGCTGCTCTTGCTGATTTCAGATTATTATGGTGTTCCCCTATTGACAGTCTAATGTACAAGGTCTCTGAAGTACTTCATGTCTCCAGAATGGAAACTCAGACAAATAGGATCCCACTCTTCTCACTAAAGAGACAACACTTTGGGATGGAAGTGCAATCTTAATTTGTTCTTGCTTCCTATCCCCAGTACCCTGGGATGCAATAACGCTAAGGAAACAACTCATTTAAGACAGACTTTAATCATCTGTTTTATTTAGACATTAGCAGGCAAGGACATTTTAATTTTATTATTACAAATAATATTGCAGCGCTATAGAAAAAAATTTAGCTTGCAAGGGAACTCTGAAGGTCTGTAGTCCAACCTGCTCAAAGTGGATTTAACTACAGGCTAGATCAAGTTGCTCAAGGCACTCTCCAGGTGATTTTTTAAAATCACCAAGGATGTAGATCCTACCATCTCTCTGGACCACCTGCTTAACTGTTCTAAGAATGACGAATCTCCTCTGCAATCAGAATTTCTGTTCTTTCAGTTTGAATCTGTTGCTTCTTTTTTAGCTGTGCATCACAGATAACAGCTTGGTTCAGTTTTCCTCTATAAACCCCCTGAGGTAGTTGAAGATAGCAATCAGATCTCTCATTTTGTCTTCTCTTCCCTTGGCTGGACAAACCCCATTACCTCAGCCTCTCTGCGTATATATTATGAGGCCCCAGGTGGCCTGTTCCTCCAACTTGTCCAGGTCAATCTGAATGACAGGTCTGCCTTTAAGTGTATCATGTGCTCCCTGCAATTTTGTGTTATATGCAAACTTGCTCAGGGTCCTTCCATCCCCTTTTCCAGGTCACTGGTGAAGAAGTTAAACAGTGTCAGCCTCAATGTTGACTCTTAAGAGATGCTATTTAACTAGACTGCCAGATAGCTGATCACTGGCAGTTAGTCATAGAGGAGTCCTTTACCTTTTGTCAATCTGGTATATCCAAACTTCTTTTCTTCCTATTTTTCTTCTTTCTCTTTCTCTCCCTCACTCTCTATACAGAGTATACACTCGATAGAAAGTATATACTCTCTATACACACACATTCTGCAGAATTATGAGTTTCTGTTACATAAATTGACAGTAAAGGAATTTGAGACAGAATACACTATTTTTTGCTCCTCTGAATGACTCTATTTTCACCTGCTTTTTCAGGTATTTCCTCTAGTGTAAGACAAATCCAGGCACACCAGTTGAATGGTACACTCAGCATTGCAAACTCGTCTGCTGGGTTATCACTGCTTATTATTCAGAGTCTTAAGAATAAATATATAGGAGTTTTTTTCAGGTGAGTGTACTACAGGGCATAAAAAGCTTCCGTTTCCTATAGTCTCATGGACATTGTGTAGGAATCTGGATGAGTCAACTCCTAGTTCAGGGTGAAAATGAATTGTCATACTCTTATCTCCCTTCTCAGGCCTTCTGCTTCTTTACCCTATTTTCTGAGTGCATATTCCTTCAGTACTGCAATATCTCCTTTTTAGATCTACTTTTTTTTCTTTTCCTCTCTGATTTGTCAGATGTTGGAAAGCAGCTCTGTTGCCACAGGCTGCTCACCAATTCAGAGGTACAGTTTCTTCTAATTATGAAAATAACTCTGAGAGGGGCTCTGGTTCTTTGTTGTGTTACCATGACATCAAAGATTTTTTTCAGTATTATTCTTGAATTATCATTCTCAGTGCCTCATCTCAGTACTGGGAGAACATCCAGGTGGTAAATTATCTGGTCTGGTACTCCTGTATACTTCTACTGCATGCAGTGAGTTCTTTTACTTGTTTGCCTCTGATATTTGAATGATAAATGGTTGAGGAAGGAGAGCGTACTGGTTACAAGGATCTATTTGAAATCCACCGTGTTTAAATTTTAAGATCTTTCTTTAAAAGAAAGCTTAAACTACCAGATAGAACTATGGATGTTGAGAAACTTTGTAACAAGATATAGTTTATGTTTCTACAGCTAAATTCTTCTTCTCCCAGAACAGGGTGTCTGCTGCATGCAAATCAGAAGTTAGTTGCCAGAGTATTTTAGCATAAATGCCTTTGGTCCTAATTGCCAGCATGTCTTTCTAGTATGCCACACACATTTCCCTTTCCTCACATCCCTATGAATGGCATTCTAAAATTATACTTACTTGTACCTGCAGGCTGGTGGTCTGTGTTCCTAGTAACACAACACGCTGTCTGTGGGTAATGCATGGTCCTACCTCATTTGCAGTTTGTGTTCATGCCAGACAGTTTTCACCACCTGCTTAGGCCTGGAGGGGGACCTGCCTCTTTCTTCCACCTAGGACAGCAGAGCTGCTGCTTGCTGGAGGCTCCAAACCAAGATGCAAGCTCTAGGGAGCCCTGTGGGACTCGTCCGATACCTTAGCAATGTGTAAAGGGGAAAAGCTGCTGTAGGCCACCTCTTTTTGTCTGGGTAAAAGGGCTGCGTGGGAACTTCAGAACTTGTCCTCCATAAGCTGTTCACCAGGGAAAGCAGTGTTGGGACCTGGGACACCAGGACTGAAGGTAGGATCAGCTTGTGCTGATCACCTCAGAAATCAGAAGCGGGTACAGAATTTCAACACATGAAAAGTCGTCTCTGAAACTTGCTGCTGGGCCACAGTCTTTTTTGAGCACATCACTCTAGAAAGAAAAGTATTCACTGGAGCTTTCTTATGTCTGACTCTTACCAGTCTGTGGGAAGACTATTAGGTGTTGGCCAGCTCATAATAGACATGAACATGGCTATGGTGGCCTTTTGACCTACCTAGACTGTAGTCAAGACTTAAATAAATAATAAGCTCTGATTTTTCTCTCTCCATCTGCATCCATACGCTGGCAAGTTCTGCAAGTTGCCCCCAGCTCCCTTCTGTAGCTGTGTTCTCCAGAAACATTCAGTCTCTTCTGCCTCTCCAATGCATGTGCTGGCAACCACAATTTATATCCACAGTAGCAGTCTCACAGGATGTGTCCACTTCCTGCTGAGACTGCTGATGTCTTTCCTCTGCCAAGTCATACAGAGCACAGCTGGCTTTGGTGCTGAGTGGCTAACTGCTCCCAGGAGTTGGGCCTTCCTGAACTGATGCTGCAGGAGGTACACCTGCTCTGTAGTGTTTGAACAAAAGGAGGCATAGAGATCTTCCAAAAGAGCTGCTTGTCTATCTGTGGCTTGAACTGTTCCATCTGCTAGAAGAGCTGGCTGTTGAGAATTGAGAAATTCTGCTAATGTAGAGCTGAGAGTACAAAATGCCATAGCATGTCTGCATTGTACCCCAACGGCTCCTGAGGTAATGACTGCTCTTGCCCCTTCCCTTGTAAGAGCCTTTCCAGGAAATGGGTGAAGCGCCATCATCTTCACTCCTACCACCTTGATCAGGGCAACCTCTAGCCTTATCCTGACTCCTGTGGTTGCCAATCTCAAATGCCACTGTGAAGAAAGAATATTGGGAGAAACACGTTTCTTGATGTTGGCTGAAGATACACACTACAGCACACCATTGCCCATATTCTTCCTCCCTGTAGACAACAGCATTCCAAGCTGAAGACTTGGAGCTGAAGGAGGAGCTGGAGGAGGCCTCAGCTAGACTTGTTCCTCTTCAGACCATGCCCCAGGAGAACCGCCGAGACCAGTCAAAACTCATCTTTTGTAGGCCCTTTTGGCCTTGTCCAGCTAAGTTATAAAGGGGGTAAGAACCCTGTTGGAGTTGTGTGAGCAGATCTCCAACTTGCAAGTAAGCATGAAGCAGCTGGGATAGCTGGATGACTTCACAGGAGGAAACCAAAGTAAGCAAAGAATGGGGTTTGCTGTGTAAATATATGGATGTCATTATCATGGGTAAATGCTACCAATAGGAAAATGGTGACTTATCTTTGGAGAAAGTTACTGTAACACTGAAGGTATTAGTCCAGGATTTGATTGATGTTCAGTCTGATGACTTGTCTGGGAGATGGTACAAGAAGGAGTGGCAGGTTTGCACTTGGAGAAGGCCCACAAGCTCCTTTAAAAATCTGACCTGTGACCGGGTCTCTCGGTCACTAACTATGCTGTATGGGAGGCCATGGCATCATAAAACATCCTATAGGAAGGGTGAGGCAGTCTGTGGAGCTATGGGCAACTTTCTGAGGGGGATGATGTAAAGTATGTTGAATGATGGTGAACAGGTCCACAATCACTATGACCACTGTATTCCACTTCAAGAGGGGCAGGTCTGCTATTAAATCCATATGCACAAATAGCCAAGGCTATTTGTCCACCGGGAGGAGCTGCTAGAGACCCTGTGATCTTTTGGTGCAAGTACAACTGTTGTGGGCCTGGATATAGTCAGCCACATCTTTCTGTCTTGTGGGCCACCAGGTAATCAGGTACTGCATCATCCAGCAGTCTCTGTGTCTGGGTGCAGGAACATGATGACATCAGCAGAAGACTTGTGTCTGCAGTGGTCCCTGTAGGATGTACAGCTGCCTGCCATAGTACAGGCAACCATCCTGTTCTTGTAGGCTGAGGACAGCTGTGCCAATGGGATGCTGTGTTTGGTTCAGGTTGCTTCCAGTGGCCTGGAAAAATTCAGCAGTGTATTCATCCTCTGCCATGGCTGTAAAGAAATGTCTTGGCAAAAACAGGGTTGGGATGCATGCAGAAGGTGTACATCCAAATCTGAATCTTCCTTCCATGACAAGGCATCTGCCTTGCTGTTCTGCTTTCCTGGACATGATGTGAAAGCGAAGGGGAAGCATGTAAAGGAGGCAAGATGGAGAGAGGGAAGCTTCACCCGTTGATATTATTCCATGTTCTGATGGTTGGTCAGCACCACTGTTGTGGTTTTTGCACTTTCAAGGAATTGCTGCCATTCCTCAAAGGCAGCTTTGATTGTCAAGACAAGCTTCTAATTCCTTCCAGCAAGGAGAAGCTGCTAAAAGAAAAAATGGTGGCACTCTTGTGTAAGGCCGACCTTCTTGGGGAGGATGGTCACTGTGCCTTGGTTTGAAGCATCTGCTTCCGCAACTTAAGGCCAACTGGAGTCTGGGTAGAGTAGGTTAATACTTGTGATGAATACCCATTTCATTTTCTCAAAAGCCATTTGTGCTACAAGCATCCACCAAAAGCAAGCCTGTTGAGGTGAATCCTCCTGTAGGAACCACAATATCAGAAAAAAACCCCTTCGTAAATTGTCAATAGATGTTGGCAAATCCTAAGATCCTTTGCACTGCCTGCATGCTAGAAAGTGATGGCTTCAACAAGGTGTTGGGTCCTCAGGAACTCCACCCTCTGCTGGACAAAGGATCATTTCTCGAGTTTGGCATAGAATTCTATGCTGCCACAGGAAACTTGAGACCTCCCAGACATGGTCTACACATGCCTCTTAAGTGATGCAGAGTATCAAACATGTCATCTGGACATGCTGCTATGTTGTAATGAAGCAGGTCCTTCACAACATCATTTACAATTTGCTGGAAGTTGGCCGGAGCGTTGCAGAGAGCAGATAGAATCACAAATAGACTCTTAGTGGCTGTAAGTGGTGTGAAAAGTGGTGTTCCATTCATTCTGCTGCCAAGCCTCTCACAGGTCTAGCTTTGTGAAGCAGCAAGTTGCCCGCAGATGTTCATAGAGCTCCAGGGCAAGAGGCAGAGTGTGCCAGTTCTTTACCATGACCCAAAGTCTCTCCCTCCCTCCCTCCCTCCCTTTTGGTGGCAGTGGTCCAGAGAGCTTACTGCCCCAGTGCCGGACCCCTGAGGCCTTCCCTTCCTCCCGAAGCCATAGAGCTCACAGTGTCTGACATTTGCTGTCCACAGCTGGGAGTGCACAGCTTCCTACTGATATAATTGCCTGAGTATAATCCTTGTATATTTTATATTGGTATCCAGATCAATACTGGTTCTTTAGTATTATTAATGTTAATTATTTAATCTTATTCTATTAAATCTATTTATAATTCAACCCTTGTGTTTCCCTGTTTTTCCCCGATTCCCCTTCTCGGGTGGGGAGGGGTCATCGTTTGTCTAAACTACAACAAATTGTTGTGGGTTTCTCAAACCATAATAGATGATAGTGTTTTCTGCCTCCTTCTTCTCACAGACATCCACAGGATCATTGTATTTATCTGGGAGCACAAAGGGGTAGTGAGCAGAGGCTGAGGTAGAGGTACAGTCTTGGCATCTGGCAAGACGGAGCTGCAGTGGTATAAGAATACTGGGCTGAGCCTGTGCTATGGTGCCACACATAGTGTAAAACCAGAAACATGAGAGTCCAGACCAACCCACGTGGGGTGCTGAAATGGGGAAGACAGCCTGGAGGAGATCCCAGGGTAGACTTTTGCCCTCTGGATCTGTATATTCCTTTCCTGCAGGGAAACACAAGAAACCCAATTGCCAGTTAATGAGAAGGTTGTGCTTCTGTAATGCAGCGGACTAGACATAAATTGCAGGGCTTTAACAGCAGGTTGCAGAGGTGGTGTGCAGGATTGCACTGTGCCAATCACAGCTAGTACCAGATAACTCTGAAATCAATGTAAACAACCCCCTACGTCCTAAAACTTCGGAGGAGCACATGGCACCCCAGCTCACACATATTTAAGGGACAGCAGCAGCCACTTATGGAGGAAAAGAGGAAATGACACTGAGAAGAAGCAGAGGAGACATGAAAGAACAAATGGAAGAAACACACAGAAGATGACATTGTTGGGGATGCAGCTGGAGATGTACTCCTGAAAAGAGGTGCTCTATACCTGTAGAGGTACACTCTGAAGGGAACTGCAGCCCATGGTGAGCCATACCAGAGCAGAGGAAAATGAGTAAGAAGCAAGGAGCAGCAGCAAAACACTGTTACACAAATTATTCCAACCTCTTGCATCACCCATTGCCTCACCAAAGGAATGAATTTGATTAGGCAGTAATCTGTAGTGGGCATTAAGGGCTCATTCTTCCCAGACAGTTTCCCAGAACCAATGCATAAATGGGATTGTTTAATCAGCAACCAACTGGCTTCCCTCCTGGAGCTGGCAATCACAGCCGCAGCTGCATATCAATGGTCACCAAAGACACCGCTTCAAATCAGTGAATAAGGCTTCAGGGTTCTGGAAAACAGTCATTGCATTTCTTATAGAGGTGACTCAGTCCAGGAACACCCTGAAAGCCAGGAGATTATGACTGCAGAGCAGCTAGTGTCTATTGCTTTGGCTGTAAAGATTAGCCACCTGTGCCTACTAAATCCCTGAACCCTCACCTGATCCCCACTGAAAGAGGTTTGGCAAAGCTGGGGCAAGGGTAGCTCTGGGCACAGAGGATGTTAAAGAATCCAGCAGGGCTGTGACCTGTCTCTGCTTCCTGGCCGGGGTTTGGAGATTAGCTTGGAGCTGTAGGGAGCCACTGGGGCTAGCCCCTGCACAGCCTGAGGGCCTGGCCCCATGGTGCTCACCTCAGAGTTCAAGGAGGCTTGACCTCTCAGGCAGGAGTAGGGACAGCTCCACAGGGGAAGGCAAGATGGGACTGACCATAAAACAGGCAGATGCAGTGATCTCACCACTCACAGTACAGTCCTATAGTACCTAAGCAGGGTTGGTGACAATAACAGGCTTCATCAGTACAGTGATCACCAGACAAAGGCAAGGTGGTAAGTCAGATCTGAGATCAATCGTGAAATCCAGGAGACAGAACAAGTAACAGGAGACAGAAGTGGACACAAGTATCCCTGTGGTACACCTACGATGTAGCTCAGGAAGAGTCAGGGACACAGTTCTGAATTTAAATGGAGCTCCTGGTCCCATGAGGCAAAGCGTGAGGGTGGAAGCCCCAGGTGACGCTGGTCAGGGCAAGTAAGGTCTATTGACACACTCATGGCCTTAATTTTCCTGTGCAGTGCTTTGGAATGGACACTCCGATTTTTCAAACCAGGCTAGCCATTCTGTCACTGGTATTATGTTATTAGTATCAGTACTAGTACCCTATCAGTGCTAGTATCAGTATTAGTACCCTACTGTTATGTTTTCTTTCAGCTTCTAACTTGTTTAGATCATCAGGGCACCCATACTTGTTGGGTCATCTGCAGCTTAATCTTGACATTTTACCTTCTTTCACTGCTGCCTGGCCAGGACTGCAAAGGATCTTTAATTTGACATCATCTGCCAAAGGTCAGTGCTCAGTCTGTTTCCTCCCTCTGTGCTGCTCTAGATTTTGCTGACCTCTATCATATCCCCTCTCCCTCTTTTCTAGAAGGTTTATCTAAGCTATTCTTTGTACAGAAGCCATTGCATGCTTATGATCCCTTTTTCCTTGGACTTTTCTGAACCTTTCCCTGTTCCTTTGTACTCTTTTTGAGATGGAGGACCCAGATTTGTGTACAATATTTATCGATTTATGTAATGTTGTGATGTTTTCTCTGTTTTAGTCTTTACTCCTTTCTTAGCAATGTTTAACAATTGCTTTGCTTTCTTTTACACTACTGGGCAGAGAAGACATTTTCATACAACTACCTGTTATAACTGTTGTAACATCTCAGGGCTCTTCATTTCATATGTGAAGATAGGATGGTTTCTTCCCATACGCAGTACTTTACATTGAGCATCCCTAAATTCGATCTGCCATTTTTTACCCATACACTCGGTATCCTAAAACTCTTCTGCTTGCAATTCTTCTCAGCCTGGCATTGCCTGTATTTCCCTAAATAACACCGTACCATCAGCAGACTCTGACGCTGCCATTTCCGGATCCTTGAGAAATATATTGCACAGACCAGGTACCAGAACACATCCTTGTAGGACCCTGTTGGTGACGTCCTTTTACCATGAAAACAGCCTATTCGCTCCTACTGTCTTATTTCCTGTCTTTCAACCGGTTATTTACCCCTGCAATTATTTATTTATTCGCAGTGTAACTTTTATGAGTTTTTGATGAGTGACCTCTCCAAATACCTTCCAGAGATCCATGGTCAGGATTCCAGAATCTATCTCCCTTAGCCACAAGCTTGTTGACTCATAAACATTTCAGTAGGATTTTGAAGCAGTTCTTTCTTTTACAAAAGCCACTTTGACTCATCCCTATTACAGCATCTTTATGCATATGCTCACTAATTCTAACCTATCTTACAGTTTCCATTAAATTGCCTGCTACAGACATCAGGCCTATACTTTTCTAGATTTGTTATGGCTTCCTTTTAAAAAATTGACATTACAGCTGACACATCCCTGTCTCCTGCTACCAAAGCAGGTTTATACTAGAGGTTGTACAGGACAGTTTGTATTTCATCCTTGAATTCTTTGAGAACTGCTGGTTATATAGCATCTCGCTCTTGTGATTTATTACTATTAATTTTGTCTATATGTTCCATAACCTATATATTCCATACTGATTCTTTCAACATGCAGCCCCTCGTGAGCCTCCCCATAAAGAAGAGCTGGCTCGGGAATCTCATCCAGCTCTGCTGTAGTGAACACAGATGTAAAGAATTAATTTAGATTTTGCATTATTTTCTCCATATGCTTCTTTACATTTCTTTTAATTTTCCTGGTGCTGCAGACTGTTTGGCAGGCTTCCAGAGCCTCAAGTGTTTGAAAAGGGATTTATTATTAGATTTTACGCCTTATGCAAGTTGTTCCTCAAACCCTTTTGGCCTGTTTCATGGTATGGTTTACTTTTCATCTGTCACAAGTTCAGATTCTATTTTCAATTTTAGGCCCAAATTTAGCTTTTGAAGGATGCTTCTGAAAATATATCCCCAGCAACAGGCTCCCTTGTCCCTGCTGCTTAACCATGGCAGGTTCCTTTTTCCCCTATTATGCATTTGCCCTGAGCCTCCAGTATGGTATCCTTAAAGCCTCCATGTAACCTGCAAAGACATAATTATTTTAACTGCCTCTCCACTGTTAACAAGCGTCTTCATTTTTAGGTAGTTGCCTTTTTTTTTTTTTTTAAATGAAAGCATATATTGGTGGACATTTTTTGCTTTTCTGTAAGGGCTTTATGTAAGGAAGGAAAGGACAAAAGAGACAGGACATCACTATGTGCTGCAATGGACTGTGCTCACAGCACCTTATAACTCTTCCCTTGCTTTCTGGAGGGGTACACAGTACTGTATTAAACTACTGCTTCTGGATGTGGGGATTGTGACCCCGATAGCATTTGGAAACACCTAGGAACAGCTTCTTTAAAAAACAGGAACCCCAGGAAATCCTTTGCACAGAGGTTATTGTGTGTACGCAGGAGACTCATGCTGAACACCTAGACTTACAGTTTCTTGGCTATAGTCCATTTTGTCTTCCTCACCAGAATCTCAGTATCATGGCAACCTTGCTGTCTTCATGTCAAGGCATCTCCTAGCAGTCACAGACCCCACCACGGGCTGGCTGGTCCTTAAAAATGACTGTACCATGATGCCAGCTCAGGAGTGAATATGCTTCTATTAGCAGATTTATCTTCTTTGGCATGCTGGCACTGGCAGTTACGGCTAGGGATTCCTTTCTTTCTGCTTCCCTACCTCATCTCCCCTCTTCCTCGAAGGCAAGGTTGTTTACCAGCATCCCTGCTGCATATAGAAGAGATCTGTGACTGTAAGGGCCCTGAGTACATCTCCCTTGTGTCCCTTCCCACCACCCTGGGGGTTTGTCTGGATGGGCTCAGCGCCAACTTTTATAAGTAGCTGTCAGGCCTTGAGAAGCCTCAGTGGGTGCCTGCCCCTCATTCTTTCCCACGCAGCTTTAAAATTCATGCTCTCATCCTTAGCGTCGGCCTTAACTACCTTGCAGGTATGCTTGTGCCTACCCTTTCTGATCCTTACCCGCTGGCTTGACTTCTGGCTTGAGCTGCCCTGTCACTACAGGCGTGCCTGGCAACATGGGCTGTTGCCTGAAGTGTTGGTGAACCTGCTCCGCTCTTCTTGCTCAGGTATTGTGGACTTTGCTGACTCGGTTCCCAGCTCTACTTTCTATATGACGCTGTCTATCCCTGCTGCTTCCTGACAGTCATACTGTCAAAAGGATGGGGAGATAAATATCCAAGCATGACAAAACAGAAACAAAAAATATGTTTTAAGGGAGAGCATATGATACAGTGGGGAGATCCTTGCCCCTATGCCTGCACTGAAAAGAGAAATGATGAGGAAAAAATAAAAGACTATTTTGGCCAAACTAAAGAAGATCATAAAATCACATATCTGTACAGAAATGCTGGGCAATTAAGTTAGGCTATCAGGAATGGATAGGATTGGCCCAATGCAAATTTAAGACAAGAAAGAAAAATACAACAACATAACAGTTTAGATAAAAAGGGAAAAGGGGGAACAAAGGAAAAGCTGTATAGACCTAATAATTAACATTTGTGCAGCAGCACATACAGGTGCAAATCCCTGTAGTGTTTTCCATACCACAACTGGTTTTTTGGTGGTAGCAAAAAAGAGTGTGGATACTGAAGTGGTAGTGCTGTGGTATTCACGTAAAGCAGTGTTAAAATCTGTAACAGGGCTATGTGAATGTTATGGTCACATCTCTACAGTAGTGACAGAGAAGTCTAAGGGAACCAGAGGACTATTGCAAGTTTCTTCACAGCAGCAGAAAAACCATGTGTCATCTCTGAAAGGACGTCACTGCCTTTCTCTGCAACCTCAGATGGTCACTATGTTTACATACAGCAAAGCACATGAAACACAGTCAAAATCATGGCAAAACATGTAACACCTTCATAAGGCTGTTGCCATACCAGTTTGCAAGCTTCCTTTGCAGCAAGAGTGTGGGGTGCATTTCAACAGCTAGCATTTTTGCAATGAGCCCCCTGGTTCTTTAAGGGCTTTGCAGCCATGAACTTTGCCCACTAGGAGGGGAAAAACTATGCAGCAAATGGAACTTTGATTCGAGAATTTCACCAGGAAGGCGTGGAGGGCAGAAGACAGAGACTTTGTGCAGCAGTGCTCCCGAGGTGCCAGTCTTCAGAGCTGCAGTTGCTATGGAACTGTGAACTCACTCTGCAGAGTCTGAAAAGATGAGCAGCTCTGTAAGGACTCTGGAGCCACATTGCAGCAGTGAGAACATAGAACTGTTCTGTAGATGTGCTGTAACCATGGCACTGCAAACCTGTGCAGGGAGGTGTGAATCATAAGATGGTTAAACACCACTGCTGAAACCTGCAGTATGACAAAGCATGGAGTTCTATGCAGTATTTGTAGCTGGAGCATGGTAAGAATTGTTTGCAGCACCAGCTGTAGCATGGGAATCCTTGTGTGGGCTTTCCAGCAGAAGCTTAAGTTCCAGCACTCATTTGGATTGACAAGTGTGTGGCTCTGTCACCTCCCTAGAGCAGGGTATGCAGGATGCAATAGACAGCCTGATGTCCCATTCCTACTTTCTACCCTGTGCCTAGAGAAAGCACTTCTATGCATTGAGACAGAGCGAGGAGCTGTGGTGTACCCACCCTCCTGCTCCTGGCCCGCCTAGCCGGGCTCTGGAACGCAGCCAGCACAGGGACCCACTTCAGGGAAAGGCTGCAGACGGCAAGCCCATTCTCAAGCAAAATGGCCAATTTCTTGCCAGCGCTGGTATTTCTTTGTCGCTGTTAGTTTTCATTTCTTCCTCCTTTGCAGTATCAGACAAGGTTCCCGAGTTTCCCAAGGTTCCAAATCGTTCCCGCGCCGGCAGAGGCGGCCCCGCTCACCCTGCGGCCTCAGCTGAGCACACGGCCCCGCGCGCCCGCTCCCGCCCGCCTCCGCCTCCGGCCCCGCCCACTCCACGCCTCGTGCCTGCGCCTGCTCTCCCGCTCGCGCTCGGACCTCCAATGCGGCTGCGCGCGCATAGCCGCGGATGCCGGGGGGAGTGGGCGGGAGCTGTGCGCGTGCGTAGCGGCCAGGAAGCTGGACCTCAGAGGGGGTGTCTTGCGTTGGTATGGCGGAGGCACGGCCTGGGGCAGGTAAGTTCGGCTGCTGTGCTTGGGGGAGGGGGTCGGGTCGGGTGGGATGGGATGGGAGGCGATGGGATGGGAGGCGACGGGATGGGAGGCGACACGAGACGAGACGAGACGAGACGAGGCGAGGCGAGGCGCGGAGCGGAGCAGAGCAGTCATCGCGCTGCAGCGATGCTGTCGGGCAGAGGGCCGTGCCATGGCGGTCGGGGCCGAGCGCTGGCGTGTCGAGGGGCGCGGGCTGCGGCACCACCTGTTGCCGCCGCCCCGCCCCCGCGCGCGCCGCAACTTCGCGGCGCCTGTGGCACTCAAAATGGCTGGGCTCGCCTTTGCCGCAGGGCGCAGTACTTTGCCTGAGGAGGAACGCGCGAGCTTCTGGTATGTGTCAAACGAACGGGAACACCAGAAAAAAATACAGAAACCCGTTTGGTTTCTGGAAAACTTACTGCACTCTCTCCACCCGTGCCCGTGAAACCCAGCAGAGGGCGGTGCTGCCTGCACCCGGCAGCCTGACCTGTCCCAGCCCCACAGGCCGCTTTAACATTGCAGTGTTTCGTGTGGTCTCGTTTGCTCTAGGGGCAGAGGTCCGGGGCGTGCGGGAGGTGACTGCCTACAGCAGGCGCCACCCGCCAGAGTGATGTAGGCAAGGGCTCACGGGTGGAGAGCGGCTTAGGGACCCGACCTGGAATGGGACTGAACACCACAAGAGCAAGAAAAGATTTTTTTCGTTTGTTTGTTTTTCCCTACTGGCTTTTATGATGCAGGTTTGGATTAACTTTTGTTTCGCTGGGTGTGGCTGCTGAGGAGGAGGGGGAATAGCATTTCAGGATCCATATTCCAGCCTCGCTTGTGTCATGAGCATGTAGCTAGAAATAACACTGTTGCCCAGAGTCGTTCACAATATGTATTGTTTTCATCATGTCTTTTGATTTTCTTGCAGTCTGGGTAGACTTCTTGAGTAATCAGTGTCACTTTGAGGTCACTTGATGAGGTAACTGACTGTTTATAGAGCAATTAGATTTCTGCCAGGAAGAATCCTGCACTTTTGTGACTGGGGTGAAGAAGAAAATATGAATCTCAACTTTCGTAGCACCCTGATGTTAATTCAGACTAAGGTTATCATTAGCCTGTATCCTAAATAGCAACCTCTGTCTCTTCTCCTCTGTTCTTGGCAGCCTGGCTGTCATGACAGAAAAGTTATTGGAGTTTATTTTTTGATGGGATGACAGTGGGTCCACAGCTGCCTTGTAGGAAGTGGAGTAGCCTGGGCCATGGTTCAGAAAGTGGAGACTGGTAGTTTCAGTAAAAAGAAGCTGGTGCAGGCAAATGTCTGCTTGTCTGTTTATCTTGCATGCTGTCAGGGTGCAAATCAGCTCTGTTCCTGAAACCTTTTGAACAGTGTATGTGTATCAGAATAAAGGATCTTCAGTAGATATACTGAGTTAAAAATAGCTTTACCGAAAAGCAGTAGATTAGTCTGGATGGTACACTGTTTCTACACTTGCTTTATAATACTTAAGCTAACACATATATTGTCACATGGCATTAACTTCTGGAGTTCATTCCTTGTTATGGTAATACATACTATGTTATCAAGAACCTCTCATAGGTAAGTTTCAAACTGTGCTTCTGCAGTATTCAGATGGGAACTGGCTTTTGCCCTGCGACTCCATGGACACAGTGAATGTATGATTTTGAGAACTTAACTTAAACGTGAAAGATATTTCTGCTCATAGGGTATATCAGGGGAAGCAATTGAAGTTGAAGAATGACAACCAATTTGCCAATAGCGAATTATTATTGAGACCCAGGGAACAAGTATGAGAGACAAATAGAATATAAGAAACGAGGCAATTGCAGAATGAGTATTCACATTGATATACCTTTCTAATTTCCATCCCTGTGCACCTAGAAGGGACAGGTGGTATTTGTACTTAATAGTCATTAATGGATTTTTTTTCCCATCAGTTGCCATAATTGCTGTTTAATGTTGTTTTGGTTTTTTGCCCTTGCAAAGACAGCTGGGTCATTATACGTGGTACAATGCATGATTAAACTGAAGATATCAGGCAGTTGCTATAAAGCATTGAGTAGCCCACCATAAGGGTGAACAGGAAAGTGAAAACTTCTAATACATTTATTATCCTTATGCAAAATCATTCTGTAGTAAAAGACTTCTCTTAGGATGATGAAGCTACTTATGGTGAAGTTGTAATGGGCTAGCTAAAACTTCATGTTCTGTTAAAAACGTGGATGCACTGAATTTGGACAATAGCATAAAAAGACAAAAAAACATAGCACTGTGCACCAGTATACATAAGGGACAAACTAGCTGGAAAGCAGCCCTGCAGACAGGGACCTTCGGGTCCTTGGTGGACTATAAGCAGACCATGAGTCAGCAGTGCACCCTGTTTGCAAGGAAGGCCAACAGTATCCTAGACTACATTAGGAAGAGTGTTACCAGCTTGTCAGGTGAGGTGCAGCTTGCCCTCTGCTCAGCGCTGTTGAGGCCACCTCTGGAGCACTGTGTCCAGTTCTAGGCTCCCCTGTAAAAGGAAGACATGGGCATGCTGGAGTGAGTCCAGCAATGGGCCATGAAGATGATTAAGAGGTTGGAGCATCCCTCATATGAGGAGAGGCTGAGAGAGCTGGAACTGTTCAGTCTGGAAAAGAGAAGTCTCAGGGCCATCTCAGTGCTGGTGTTCTGTGAGGAAGAGGTTTAAAGCTACTAATGATATGAGGAAAAGCCTCAGATTTCCACAATGCAGCATTCCTGAGTTTGGTTTTGGGAGGGGCGGGGTGTTGGTTTTGTGTGGTTTTTTTCTTTTTTTTTTTTTTTGAGTACAGAGTAATATAGGTACCATAAGACCTGCAGGGAGCGTCTTCCCTGTAACTTGTGCTTTGTGTGCAGCTGAGTGGACCATTTCGTGTCTGGATATATGCAGTGCTGACACAAATAGATTGTTCTGTATGCACTCTGTACTGTCATCTGTTGTTAGGTGAAAGAATAGGTTATTTGGATTGCTTTAAAACTGAAGACTTCTCTTTGACTTCTACTGGGAGCCAGTATATAAATTGAACATATAGAATATTGTGGGTTGGAAGAGACTCACAAGGGTCATTGAGTCCAACTCCTGAATCCACACAGGGCAACCTAAAAGTTAAACCGGATATCTAAGAGCATTATCCAAACACTTCTTGAGTGCTGAAAGGCTTCAGGCCGTGACCGCTTTCCTGAGAAGCTTTTTCCAATGCTTCACCATCCTTTCATTTAAGAACTTTTTCCTGATGCTACCCAATGTGGACTTCCCTTGATGCAGCTTTAAGCTGTTCCCTCACGTTCTATGACTGGATCCCAGGGAGAAGAGATCAGCACCTCCCTCTCCATTCCCCATCGTGAGGAAGCTGTAGAGAGCAGTGAGGTCACCCTTCAGTCTCCTTGTTTCCAAGCTGAACAAAGCTAGTATGCTCAGCTGCTCATCTTAAGTCATGTCCTCTAGTCCTTTCACCATCTTTGTTGCCCTCCTTTGGACACATTCTAATATTTTTATATCATTCTTGTATTGGTACACACAATACTCATGGTGACACTATTTTTGGTTGAATTTATGGATATCTCAATAAGAAGTTGGCAATTAAAAAGTAAGTGCTTGTCCAGTCAGAAAGACTGGTACTAATCAGTGTTGTTTATTTGGATCCAGTTTTGTGTTGATCTGAAGCTTCAGAAGGAAAATCAGAGTTGTTCCTATCTAGGAGATAGAGCTGAATTCATTTAAGAATAAAGAAGTACTGCCTCTGATATCTAAGGGGCTACCCTGTGGATTCTTGTATCCATTATATTTTTGTCTGGCTGGACTTCTTCAATATGTTTGGTGTTTTTTTTTTTCTTTCTTATATTTATTCTTAATTATCAACTTCATACAGTCTCTGCCTAATTAAAGTACATTGTTTAATGGCTCTTGAAAATCTAATTGAATTTAGTTTGCTGAAACTGCTAAGAAATGTCACTTAGGCATAATGTGTCTAAGTGTCACCTTCAAATGTCACTATTGATGTCTTCATAAAAGAAAGTACCTAAGTTATTAAGTTTTATGGCTGTACTGGTCCCCAAAATAAGCTCTGTTTTTGAAGCAGAGCTTGTACTTATTAAAATGAGAAATGTACTTACTAATTTGCTTCATATTTTTAAAAGTGCCCTTATCAAATTATTTTTCTGAAGGATAGTTCACACAGATGACCTAACTTTGCCAGGGCATTCTGGCTCTGTTGAGAGTTAATGATGAAGCGGTGTAAAGTGTAATGTTATGACAGAATAGGCATGAAACTGTATGAGCTTCACATGCTTGGTTTTAATTCACATTCAAACTCTTGGGGATATTAAAATCTGCAATGTAGAGGTTATTTCTAAAAGTACTGTGATTTTCTTTGTTTTATAGAAATACAATCTGGAATCTAGCTATGGAGGTTCCCTTTTTCTTGGGATTTTTGTGTATGTACATATAAACATGTCAGAGGAAATCTGAGCCAGTGTTAGCTACTGATATATGTATATGCATTTTGCTGTTTCTTGTCTCAGCAGGTAGAAATCAGTTTCAGTAGAATTTACCACTTCTTTGGAATTTTTTTGTAATGTAAAACCTGACAGTAAGAATAGGAATCCTATTCATGGGTGATATAAAAAGTCCTAATGAATTATTCATATTTTGGAAGTGCTTTTAAATACCTAAATCCTGGTTTCCCATCTGTTTCTTCAAACTTAATAGATTATTTGGAAAGTGCTTTCAAAAATATCACTTCCACAGCTACATTTCAAGTCCTGATTATGCTTCTTGGATGCCGTGCTCAAAAGTCAATTTGACTGTTTCTAAGAAACCAGCATTTTAAAGACATGTCCAGCATGTTTTTTATGTCAGTATAAGATAGTATGTTTTACTGATTTACAGAACATACTTACTCTAGTTATTTACTGCATTCATTTGAAAGCCTTGTGCACAAATTTTTTGATAATTCATGCATACGTTTTACATACCACATCTCATAACTGAAGAAACAACGGTCTTTAATAATAGAGTATACTTTTTAGATGGAAGCCCTGTGATTTTTGAAAAATATATTTTTATTAAACATTAAGAAGCCATTTGGTTTACCTTGCTATATCTATCCATCAGACTTTAAATTTTAGGGTATACAAAAGAAATCTTAAACCAACTAATAAAATGGGTTGTTTCATATAAGGTTTGTGTGTAATTCTAGGATTGCATCCTGTCTTCAAATCAAAATATGTGAAACTCTATTTTAAGTAGTCTGTCCTGAATGACTGCTGTTTACATTGTAATGTCGAAGGACTACAATTTCTGTTTGTAGTCCTTTTTATTAGTGATAGAAAAGAAACTGGCAAAAAAGGACAACTTTGTATTTTGAGTTCTTTACACAGGATACACGAGCTAAGATGAGAAAAATGGAATGTTACCAGGGAAGCTGCTTGCAGTCCAGATTCTTTCAGGTGTATAAGCCTAATATTCTGTACCTACTAGGGTCTGCAATCCTAATGATAGAATACAGTAATTCAGCTGAAAGGGACCTACAATGATCATTGAGTCCAACTGCCTGACCACTTCAGGGCTGACCAAAAGTTAAAACATTGTCTAAGAGGCATTGACACTGACAAGCATGGGGCATTAACCAGCCCTCTTGGAAAGCCTCTTCCAGGGTTTGACCACCCTCTTGGTAAAGAGATCTTTCCTCATGTGAAGGCCAAACCTGCCCTGACGGACACAGCTTTGAGCCATTCCCATGAGTCCTGGCACTGGATCCCAGGGAGAAGAGATCAGCGCGTCCCCTCTGCTTCAGTTAAGATTGATTCTTAGCTCAATCTCCAGCTGTTCTGAAAGACCTCTGTCTGGTGTTCTGATTCTATTGTCTCAAAATCAGGTTAGTATTACAGCTTAAAAAAAACAAACAACGAAACCACCAAACACTTTGTATTTGTCATTTATATCTAGTGTAATACTATTGTATAATAGCATAGCTTATAATAATATATAATGTTATGTTAATAACATATACTATAATATTAATATATCTTAATATATTAAATAGAAATAATTTATAATATTATATCACAAGAAGAGGAGCCATGCTGGACCTTGTCCTTACCGACAAGGAGGGGCTGGTGGTGAATGTCAAGCTCAAGGGTAGCCTCGGCTGCAGTGATCATGAAATGGTGGAATTCAAGATTCTTATGGCAGCAAGGAAGGTGTGCAGCAAGCTCGCTACCCTGGACTTCAGGAGAGCAGACTTTGGCCTCTTGAGGGACCTGCTTGGCAGGGTAACATGGAATAAAGCACTGGAGGGAAGAGGGGCCCAAGAGAGCCGGTTAGTATTCAAGGATCACCTCCTCTGTGCTCAAGAGCGGTGTATCCCAAGAATGAAGAAGTCAGGCAAAAGTGCCAGGAGGCATGCATAGATGAACAAAGAGCTCTTGGACAAGCTCAAAAGCAAAAAGGAGGCCTACAGAGGGTGGAAGCAAGGACGGGTTGACTGGGTGGAATACAGAGAAACTGTCCGAGTGGCCAGGAACCAGATTAGGCAAGGTAAAGCCCAGACAGAATTAAATCTGGCCAGGGACATCAAGGACAAGAAGAAAAACTTCTGTAAGTACGTCAGGGGTAAAGGCAAGACTAGGGAAGACGTGGGCCCTCTCAGGAAGGAGACAGGAGACCTGGTCACCCAGGATATGGAGAAGGCTGAGGTGCTGAATGACTTTTTCCACTCGTTCTTCACCGGCAAGGGCTCCAACCACACCACCCACGTTGCAGGATGCAAAGGCTGGGTCTACGAGAATGAAGAACCACCCACTGTAGAAGATCAGATTCGGGACCATCTAAGGAACCTGAAGGTACACAAGTCCGTGGGACCTGATGAAGTTCATCTGTGGGTCCTGAGGGAGCTGGTGGATGAAGTTGCTAAGCCACTTTCCATTATATTTGAAAAGTTGTGGCAGTCTGGTGAAGCTCCCACTGACTGAAAAACGGGACACACAACTCCCATTTTCAAAAAAGGGGAAAAAAGGAAGACCCAGGGAACTACAGACCCGTCAGTCTCACCTCTGTGCCTGGCAAGATCATGGAGCAGATCCTCCTGGAATCTCTGCTAAGGCACATGGAAAATAAGGAGGCGACTGGTGACAGCCAACATGGCTTTACTAAAGGCAAATCATGCCTGACAAATTTGGTGGCCTTCTATGACAGGGCTACAGCATTGATAGATAAGGGGAGAGCAACAGATGTCATTTACCTGGACTTATGCAAAGCGTTTGACACTGTCCTGCACAACATGCTTGTCTCTAAACTGGAAAGACGCGGATTTGATGGATGGACCACTCAGTGGATAAGGAACTGGCTGGACAGTCACACTGAAAGGCTTGCAGTCAATGGCTCAATGTCCAAGGGGAAACCAGTAATGAGTGGTATTCCTCAGGGGTCATTACTGGGACCAGTGCTGTTTAACATCTTTGTTGGTGGCACGGACAGTGAGATTAGATTGAGTGCAATCAAAACACACCAAGCTGTGTGGCACAGTCGACACGCTGGAGGGAGAGGATGCCACGCAGAGGGACCTTGACAGGCTTGAGAGGTGGGCCTGTGCGAACCTCATGAAGTTCACCCAGACCAAGTGCAGGGTCCTGCATGTGGGTTGGGGCAATCCCAGACACGAATACAGGTTGGGCGGAGAATGGCTTGAGAGCAGCCCTGAGGAGAAGGACTTGGTGTTGGTGGATGAGAAGCTCAACATGAGCTGGCAACGTGTGCTCACAGCCCAGAAAGCCAACCGCATCCTGGGCTGCATCAAAAGAAGCAGGAGAAGGAGGAGAGGCTGAGGGAGCTGGGCATGTTTAGTTTGGAGAAGAGGAGGCTGAGGGGAGACCTCTCATTGCCCTCTACAACTACCTGAAAGGAGGTTGTAGAGAGGTGGATGTTGGCCTGTTCTCCCAGATGAATAATGACAGGACCAGAGGACATGGTCTGAAGTTGCGGCAGGGGAGGTTTAGATTAGATATTAGGAAGAATTACTTTACTGAAAGAGTGGTCAGGCACTGGAACAGCCTGCCCAGGGAGGTGGTTGAGTCACCATCCCTAGAGGTATTTAAGGAATGTCTAGATTTGGCACTTCAGGGCATGCTCTAGTGGCAGAGATTGTAGGTTGTTTGTGGGGTTTTTTTTCTTGTTTTTTTTTTTTGTGTGTGTGTATGGTTGGACTCAATGATCTCAATGATCAAGAAATGTTTACTATTTAATAGTCTTATACATGTGTTTTTATTTTTTCACTTTTTAGGTGCATTGAATTTCAATCCTGATGCTGCTGATTCCATTCCAGGAGAAGGACAACCTACAGATATAAACTGGGTAAACAAAGATAGGAAAGACTCTAACAGTAATCAGAGTAGAAGTAATTTACCATTTCCTAGTCTGTCTTGTGAAAGAGGTACAGATTATGAAAGCTCTTCCACAAAGCGTCATGGCTTTTGTAATCCAGAACGTCAGTATGGGAATTCCGAAGACTTCCATGAATATTTTGGTACCAGTAAAAGTTTGAAGAATCGCAACTTGCAAAGCCAGAGATGGCACAGATCAAGAAACGATAGCACATGTACTAGAAGTAAGATAAGGCAAAGTACTGCTGATGCTGCTGCAGGTCCAGGAATTTCAGATGCTGCAATAGCACCTGGGAGAAGAGCACCTCCTAGAGGATGCAATGACTTTTTCTCCTCGGAGAGTGACAGGGAGTTACCTAACGCAGATAGCAGAGGAGCAAAGCCAAAGAAAACACATCTGATGCATGCATCTGGAAGAGGTTTCAGGGAGAAGGGAAAGCAAGTACATGACCGGGAAAAGAGAGTGGGCTCTAAACAGAAAGTAGAGCTGTTTGAAAATGTTCCATCTTTGGATTTGACTCAGTCTGACTCTTCAGAATCATCTGTTGGAAAGGCATTCTGTGATGCACCTGTTGGTAGTGGGGATGAGCAGAAAGGCTACAATTATGTAAACAAAAGATATCCCCGGAAGCCTGTGTGGAATAAACCTCCAGTAGAAAAGGATTGTCAGAAGAGACATGATTCTCACCGTAGTAAAAATGCAAAAGTAGGTAAGAAGTCTTCTCTTGCATATACTCCAAAAGATAAAAATGAGAGGAAGAAAGAATTCTCTGTTCACAAAAATGATGAAAACTTGACAAGTGAAATCAGGCATCAATTGTCTGATTCTGTTAAATGTAACGGAAGAAAGTTCCTGCTAAAGGGGGATCAAGCACCTGCACTTCATTTCAGCTGGACCCAGTACTGGAAGAAGCAAAGTGACGTACCAAAAAACAAAGAAACTCATACAGGTAGGCTTTCTTGACTCTCCTGTATTAAAGATACAATCTTGAATAATTTAAACTGCCTTTACGTTTGACTAGATGAAGAGGCTTGTTATTTCCCATTAGGTCAGTATCAGTTTCAGAGGGTAGAATGTAAATGTAAATATGTGGTTGCTGAGTGGGGAGATGTTCTGTAAGTTTACTAGGGAAGAACAGATTTTGTTTGAAGTTTGTTTCTTTTTTTTGTTTGTTTTACTACCAAAGTCCAAATGATGTCCTGGTCAGGCACCATGTTAAAACATGTATGTTGCAGGAGCAGGGAGCAAAATTCTGAGTATTCAGAACAATGGGACTTGAGAGGAACAATCCTAAAACTGATTTTTGCAGAATAAGTTTTCTCATGTTTTACGTAGAAATAGGAAAATGCCAGAGAAAGGAACTGTCTTCTGGTCCTAACTGGATTTTTTTTCCTCATTTTTTGCAATGGTAATACCAAAAGGTAGTTAGAAACAAAGAAAATATTTGGATACTATTTTTGGAAGTTGAGAATAGAAACATGCCATTGACAATGTAAAGCAGACACACAGGTTTTGACTGAGTGAATTTTGTGCCGACTCATACCATTAAGGACTTAAAACATTAAATGGAAATTAACTGAATCTCTTCAATGCCATGGTACTGGTTTCTGTTTCTAGACAACCTAGGTAGCTTTTTCTTACTGTTTTAGATAAGCTTAAGTGTGTACTGATAAAATAGCCCCATATTATTCATAGCACCCAGCAGAGGAAGTCCTGTTTTCTTTTGGAGGCAGTAAGGAGAGGTATTTCTTTTTCTTTGTGTGTGTGTCTCTTTCCAGTTGAACAAACACTAAGAATTATGTTTAGTTGGCTTTTACAAAGCATCATCAAGCTACCCAAAACGATAGAGATGGGTAGACTAGTTCCTGTTAACTGTGTTACTGAATCTTTTGAAGATTTTTGCTTCTCGGTGTGTCTTCTCTTTGAGAGCTGAGAAAGTAGTAGAGTAATTGTGAAGTGTAAGGTAGCTCCAGTCTGAACCTTTGTTCCCTTAGGAGAGGCCCAAGGGTCAAGATCCTCCTTGATCCTTTCTAACTTAAATACATTAACTTTCATGTTCCTGGGTTCTACTGGGATCATAACGTTAAAGATACCTCAGTTTTCTCCCAGCATTATTATTAAACTAAAAACGCATGCAATAAGGAGGAAGAGAAGTAGTAGTCTTTTACAGGGAACTTAAGGAACTTCCCCCTCCAAAATGGCAGTCTTTCTTCGCATGCTTTAGTTGGGAGCTATTTTGGAAACAGTATCTGCCACTATTTTCAGGGGACTGAGTCTGTGCTTTTTAACTATCTATGGGACAGCTATCCTTTTTGGGTACAGTATAGCTTTAGTCTTCTAGAAAAAAGTAGTATGTTTTAGGTGGGGATGCTTTCTTTGCAGCGGGTAACATTCATGGCATTCAAGCAGAAATGATTGTTAATTCTAAAGCTTGTGGTACTTGATGCAGGAGAGCTGGAAAAGAAGCTTGAAAGTGCTTATATCCTATTAAAGAGGGCAAACAGTGTAAACACTTCCAAGTTTCCAGGCATCCATGGTCTCGCTTTCAAGTCATGTGTGATACAAGCACATTTTAAATTGATAGTCATTTTTCTTTTGTTATTTTTGGGTTTTTTTGTCCTTCATTATGTCCTTCCCTTGACACCATCTTAAAAAGATACTTTTTTACAGTTTATGCTTGTAATTAAGATATTTTAAAATTCTGTGGGCATACAGCAAATAACATTTCTGAGGTGTGTTTGTTAGCCTTACCTTCATGGGAGAGTTAATCTGGCAGAACTGAAGTTATGCAGTGCCTTTGTTATGGTTGCACTTCTAACTGTTTCCAGGCTGTTTTGTCTTTCTTCCACATGTCTTTCATGTGGAGTTCTTGCTTTATTTTCAGAGTTCTTTTTCAGGTTCTTTCATACGGCTCAAAAGGCCCTGTACATTGACTATTGTTTCACAGTAATTCCATGCCTAAATCAGTCAGTTTAAGGGTATTATTTAGGTACTTCACTGTTAATATTTCTTTTGTGGTCTTACAAGAATACTCAAGGATGGGAATTAAATTTAATTTTGGATGAAACTTCTGTAGTTAAGAGCTTTAAGCTTTTGGTTTAAACTTTATATGAAGATAAATTTCTTGTCTAAATTTCTGCCAAGCTTAAAACCTTTCATTAATTTGTAAAATCAGAATGATTGCTATTCATCAACAGGAATTCTTGTTGCCTCTTTTATGGATATCTCATACTCCCTCTTCCTGCTCTGAAACTAGAGAAATGAATACCAACTATCAAACTGGAATCTTCCAGAAGTAAACCAATACCTTGCTTGTAGCCACACAGGAAAAATAAGTTCTGTTATAATTTAAATAAAATCTTGGCATTTCATTTATTTTTTTTCTCAGCTAGATGATGTTTCATGCACAAGTAATATAATTTATTTGCAGGGTCACTGATTGAACAACTGACCACAGAGAAGTATGAATGCATGGTATGCTGTGAGGTGGTCCGAATAGTAGCCCCAGTGTGGAGCTGTCAGAACTGTTACCATGTGTTCCACCTGAATTGCATTAAGAAATGGGCGCGATCACCAGCTTCACAAGCTGAAGGTTGGTATTCTTTCTTGTACATATTTTCTCTCTCACGTACATATAATAGCAGAGTTCATGTGTTTCTCACGTTGGAAGACTAGCAAAGCAAGTTTTAATTTTTTTTTTTTTTCTGGGGTTCTTTGGATGCTCTGTATAATCCTGCTAACTGTTTTGATTCTTTCTAGTATTCTACCTAAAACTATTTTCCAGGTTTGGATTCATAAGATCGGTCAATGAAATCAGTGCATCAAGATGCAAAGCTGTGTGTCTGTGTTTTTACACACCAAGAAATGTCTCATCTTCTCTCATCTGTGCTTGGCTAGGCAGTCAAACAGAAGCAGCACTCCAAGCATTAGTTGTCTGCTTTTACTCAAACATTTCTTAGTTCTGTCCTCAGATAAAGTCCTCCTGAAATGTGTCATGGATGCCCTGCAGTGAAATGAAATTCAGAGAAGAGAGAAAGCTTTTTCCTTTGTCATTAGCTTAAACTGTTTAAGATTCTTTGTATTATACCACTTTTTGAAACTCTTATTCCACTACATTCTGCCCTTTGAATGCTTTGGTGTAAGTGTTAAAGGAGAAGCTGCTGCCCAGGAATTCACACACCATTCAAGGAGTTGCACACATACCGCCCGAGTCTTTTAACTGCTAGGACCAAAGTCCCTTCACAGCAGATGAGTCCCTTTGCAGCAATGAGCCAACAGGTGCCCCTTTCAACTCCACACACATGCACGCTTCCTCCTTCTTCAGGCTCAACTCTAGGTTTCCCACAGCAGAGTCTCAGGCATCGGATTTTATAAAAGTACTAAAGAAATCCCTGAGCAATTATACCCTTGTGTTCTATATGCCTGCCCCTCGTGTGCTCTTCACATGCTATTCATGCGTCTTTTACTCCAGTAGTGATTTTTGGTCTGGGGTCTTGTAGCACCTTATTAGATTCTCTTTTCGTGTCCAGGCAGGCAGACTGTTGACTGCTCTTATCTTGTTGATTTGCAGTCTCTGCTGATGGTTGTCGTCTCCTTATCTTCCGATTTAGGCTTCTTATGCACCTGTGCTTGCTGGCAGAACATGGGGAACTGAAAAGTCCCAGATGTATGGGAAAACACTACCAAAACATCAGCGTGTTATCAACATTTTTGTCATACTGAAAGCTTAAATGCAGCACTGTACCAGCTGCTAGGGAGATTACTAAGAAAATTAACTCTATTGCGGCCTAAAGGCCTCATCAAATCTAGCTACTAATGCAAAGTAAAGCTAGGCAAATAGTATAAATCACACCATATTATAACCTTAAGTAATTTATTCTAATTAAAACTTACTCATTTTATCTAAACAACTTAGTATCTTTCAAATAAGTTAGGCTGAATTGCAGTCTCTCTGCTATGTTTGGTTGTGTGATGTAGACACACTCTGAAGACTGTAAAGTTAATCTGGAAGTAAGGTTAATTTCTTCTGTACCCTGCTTGTTTAGTATTTAGCATTCTTCATGTGTCTTTCTGTCTCTGTCTGGGCAGACTGAGGAAATAGTCTGTTAGCTACTTCCAAATGTTTGAGAGAAGTTTTTCGAGACTGTCAATCTCTTGCAGAAAGGATTGGTTGCAAAGTTCTTGGATTTCTGAGGATGCATAGACAGATTTCTGGGTAGGGCTGGTCATGCTTCATAATGACAGTAGAAAGGAAGTTACTAATATCAGCACAAGATTTGAAACATAAAGGCACTGGAGTCTTTGAGAAGGGAACAGATTTTTCGGTAAGACTGAGATCCTAAGCCAAACTGAGAGTCACTGCTGAGAACATTTATCTCAGCTTTCTATTTTTCTGTCACCTTCTTTGGAGCTGATTTATCTCCCTGAAACAGCTTATTGCTTGATCAAAGGAGTATCTGCTTATATAAGGGAGGTTTTGCTTATCGGTCGACACAGTGACCTTAGATGCCTGAAACCCGTCAGCGTTTCAAATAGCCATGTCTTTTGGACATTGGCTTTTCTTGTAAGCATTTGTGGACTAAATATGTTACTGTATCTCGTGTATGAGATCATTAATTAAATCAATAATTAAATAATTAAATCAATAATTAATCATTAATTAAAAAAAGTTATATTAAAGATGGTGGCCTCAGTAGAACTGATTCCATAGTTCCAGTGAGTACCCTGTTGCATATTTCTTGACCTGCAAAGCCCTGCTACCCTATCTTGATTAGAATTTGTACTTCAGAGTGTATTTGTTTTGTGGTAGATTGTTTCAGTGTATATTCTACTTCTCAGGCTTTGTATAGTATTGAGGAATTCACTAGAACTCTGGCAGTAATTACCGTCTACCAGAAGAGAAATACAACACTGTAATCTACCTAACTCAATAATTCGCTGTTTTTCTGGAAGAGGGAAAAAACCTGTTATTTTCTGGACGTGATTTACTTTAAGTGTGCTTGATTCTGCAAATGTTATAATAATTTTCAGGAAATCTTATCTGATCTCACCACCCAGACTTTTCACCACTGCATTTCACTTCCAGCCTAGTGAGAATATTTTGTTCATAAGATCAGTTTTCAGTATTCATTCTTTTATGTTTTTGTAGCAACTGAATGTTGCAGTGAGAATGTTCCTCCATTTGGGGCCTTACAGCAGGTCTTATTTTTATGATACATAGCAGGAGGCTGAAACTATGTATGTGTACATGTATTGTACATGTGTTCATGTATTTTCTACATGAAAGTATGTATGTGTACATAATTTCTCACAATTGTTTGTGATCACATCATTGTATCAGAGAAATCCTGAATACTTGGATGAGGTAAACAACGTCCTTGGGGTGGTATCTTCTCATGTAGTTCCATCTTCCTTATACCCATTACTGGTATTGGGTATCTGTTATGAGGGAAAAGCAGGTGTGGATCCCTCAGGGACAAGGCGCAACACTCAGTAAGTGAAAGCTTTGGCTTTAATGAAAGCATAGCATTACCACGCTGGGAGCCCTGGGACACCAACACTAATCAAGTAGGGAGCCAACACAATGGAACCCTGCTCAGGAGTGAAGCTCAAAGGAATGCACTGCGGAGATCGATAATAAAACCTGCGCTCATTAATGTATCATACATATGCAGTGTCCTGTTTTGCTCATTAGCGATCTCATTGGTGTAATGCAGGAGCTGTTGTCCAGATTCCAAGATCCGCAGCTGGCTGTCAGGTTGGGACCCATGGTGGGTGCAGATGATGGGGGGAAGTGAACTATCCTGAGTTACTGTGCCAATGAGATAAAATGTGCTTGGGACCCTACATACTTGGGTGGGAAGAAGCAAAGAACTATGCTAGGTTCTTGCGCTCTCCAGTATTTCTCTTTTCAGGAACTCTTTCAGGTATGTTTTACTGAAGGTGTCTTCCCTCAGAGACTTCTTTGCTTTCTTGATGGTGATCTGAAAAATTTTAGTTTGTCCAAGCCAGGTAAAAGAATCCTCTGATTATCTGTGGGGAGTCATAGGGCATTGCTCTATTCTTTGTCTGCTTATGTTAGACTCGTGGTTGACATCCAATGTTCAGTATTTCTACAGTGTAGACTGTCAGTGGCACTCAGAACTAGAGAATGTATTTTCATTGTGTATTAGACATGTCCTGGTCATGAGGAGAAGCTCTGCTAGGCAGCACTTTGCCATCATGTGGAAAGATTCTTTCCTATAAGGAAGAACATAACTTTCTCCTTAGCAAGCATTTTTACTAACATTTTGATTTATGTCTTGGAGGAATGTGACCTTTAGGTATTGCACAGCTAAGGTAAATCTGACAAAAATACCTTCATTGCACACAAGATCTTTTACTTTGTTATGTTTGTAAAGGGGAAGTTGTTGTCTGTTGCCCCCTTCCTTCTACTTCCTTTAAAAACTGGTTGCTTCAGTGGTGTTTGACTTGTGCCCTTACATTGATGGAGCAAAACTTTAAGCCATTTGCTCCCTTGTTTGCAGGGAAGGCAGTTTTACTGGTATTTTTGTTTTGGCTGGAAGGATTGGAGATATTTTAGTTATCACAGCTGTCCCTTTCTATTCTGCTCCCCCTGCTGCCCCTGCCCTCCACTTCCATATGGGCTAATGGTCTGTACCAATCCAATATTGGCCTCTAAGATGGCTTCTGAGTTTCAGTGATCAGAATATGAATCTGCTCGTCTTTTTTTTTCTTTTTTTTTTTCTTAAGCCATGCTGTTCAAAGCCTGAAGCCATTCTGTGTCCCTTGGATGCTATGCAAATGTTCTTTTTTGTTACTAGGACAAAATCTTTTGATTGTGTCTAGCTGAGAAGTCAAAGCAATAATTTATTCTGATACAGATTATCTCACTGGAGAACTGTGTAAGACCTTTTAGAAATGGTAACGTGAAACAGCCAGTGTTGATTTTGGTATATTCTACTACAATTGAAGTGACCAAAATCTTCTGTTTGGAGTTCTTTTTACGTACCTAGCATTGTATGTATGTTGAAAATTCCTGCTGTACTGCTGCCTTTGGAAATGTAGCCTTTTATCATTCACTGTTTATTCCAGCAGATGTGTTTGGATCCTTTCTTATGTAATCACCTATGACTCATCTAGGCAAGCATGTAAAGAGGAAAGTTGCTTGTTTGAAATGGCACTGTAACATTCCTAGTCTGTATATACAATTCCCAGCTCCTCCCACTCAAGTTTCTTTTGAGCTCCTTATGCTTTAGGATTCTAGAAACTGAGGAGATTGTTGCTGTGCCTTTATGACAACAGGTATTCAATAGGAGGGGGCAGGGTTCTGGGCATGCTACTACAGATAAAGATTTTTGTGGCTGAAAGTGCTATAAATAGGGATGCTTGCGATATGGAAGTGTATGGAAAAAAATTTGGTAAATAATTACAAGTAAGGAATTTTTTTATCCCAAAAGGAGGGAGAGGATAGCAAATACTAAAGCAGTCTCTAGTAATGGGAGTGAGGTGTGTTGATTTTTCTTAGACAACTGTCCTTTTGGTGTCTTTGGAATTCTGCCTACTTTCATGAGCAGATTCATGAGTGGAATGTTCATTCTGTAGGGTCATCCTTATTCTCACCTTCTTCAGTAATCAGGATTTGTAAGGAGTGGTTACAGGACCGCTCCTTACAGAAGTGGACATCAGGAGTCATCCTACTGTTATTCTGTCCTACTGTGACTGCATCTCAATCCAGAAAAGAATCCAGGAAGAAAACTTCTGTTTCTTGTCTTTTTGGAGGAAAGCAACTGTGCACGTTCCTTGTGGGTGGGCCATGTAGTTATGTTTTAGAGGAGCAAAGGATAATCAATGATTAAGAAGAAGAAAATATATCTTGAAAGGCTGTTTCGCTTGGTAAAAGGTTCCTATTTTACAAGGACCTTCACTATACTCTAGAGAAACTGTTGCTTGTAGAGGACGAGAGGCTGATAGGAGAGGCCTTCTGCTGACCTCTTGAAGCTTTGATGATAGGCTTACCTTCCCATCTTCTGAAAAACATAACGTGGAATAACAATGAAAGAAATTATGTTGTTAACTGTACAAAGTAATCCCATAGGGAATCCCTTATGGTTTAGTATGCTAGCTTTGGGAGGAGCCACGTAAGGTGCTGACAGCTTTGTCACCACGTACCCCTTTCAGTCCCCTGCTGCCACTTTCTACCTGTAGCTTTTAACACTTCTCTCCAAGATGCTTCTTTCTGAGATGGTTCAGCTTGTAGCAGTCAAAAAAAAAAAAAAAATCTTGGTCAGGAAATGCGCGTTGGTCTTGAGCATGAATTACAGAGTATATTCGTTGTGCTACTGTCCTGCAGCTGCTCAGCTGCCATAATTGTACAGCTCTCTGAAGCAGTCTTGGTGGCACAGTGATATGAGCCAGGATGACGAGGTGTACGAATAGGCATCAAATATTCAAAGGAATAGATGTGCTTTAGATCTGCATTTCAAGAGTATCAAGGCAGTCTATGGTCTGAATCCATTTTGTGAAAATCATTACTGCATTATGATGGTTAACGTAAGAAGTCTCCAATCCAATTGATAACGAACATGGGTAGGTGTGCCTGTCATTGCGGTGTAGTTGTCACACATAGGGTTTCCTGTTTGCAGTCCCTCCTGTGTCCATCATGGGAACATATCATATATCTTGGTCAGGTTTCTTAATTACAAAGAACAGTTCTAAAATCACAACTTTATTAATTTACCAGCACTGAATTGATTGGTTAAGAGAGACAGTAAGGGCTAATCAGTTCATATATTTTTATAGCTGTCTATATTAAAAAAAAAAAAAAAAAGAAAATATCCCTCTCTCCTCCCTGCCCTACTTTGTGTTCAACAGTGCTCTCATACTGGTATTTTTCATAGCCAGATACGTGCTGAATTTAGGAAATATCTTCATGAATCTCGTTTTCCTTACGCTGAAGTTCTTCCTTTACTGCTAACCAACACCTTCCTGAAACGCAGGAGCAAATACCAACTTGAAGAATAGTGTCCTAGTCAATAGCTAGGTATTGTCACCTTTTAGTTAATTTAAGTAGATTATTCTGGTTTATATAACACTAATTTATTCTGGACATGAAGCAATACTGCATTGGTCTTCTACAAGACATGTAAATTCATAACATGAGAGGGCAGCAAAAAGGAAAGTACAGGTGATGTTTAAGACTGTAGGTAATTATGTTTTTCTCACCAATTCCCCATACATTTAATACTTTTTTTTTTTCTCCTCATGTCTTTAGATATGGTGAAGACTGTCTATATTCTGATAGAATGTTGTATAGCAGGGTACATGATAATAGAAAAAGTGCAATTTTAAAAATTTTTCTTGCCTCTAAAGTTGGAGCCTGGTCAAATGAAGCACCACTACTGTGTTTATCTTGATACTCTATAAAATGCATTTTTATTAACCTGCTTTCTCACTACTTCTGAGTAAATGGAAAAACACAGTTTAGTTTGTGGTGAAAAATGAGGTGAGAGAGCTTATTCTAGGTTTGCAAATTAGCTCCTTTGTTTACTTCATTTTTATCTTTAATTTTTTTGTCCTACAGATGGTAATAGTGGTTGGAGATGTCCAGCTTGTCAGAATGCTTCTACGCAAGTTCCAAAAACTTACACTTGTTTCTGTGGTGAGTTTCTTGCTTGCTTTTGCAAAGAAAAACAATTTTGTCATTTTGATTCTTTTCCTTTTTTCAATTTGAATTCTAATATTGCTGCTTGTTTGCCTACATCCCTGAAATTTAAGCTTGTTTAAAACTTTATTGACACTGGAAGGTGGCTGTGCAGAGAATCACACGTATGCTGCTTAAAACATTTTAAAAATAAAATATTAAAACATAAGTGATAAATATTTTCATATCACTATGTAAAAAGAGTAACTTCTGTAAAATAATAACAGAATTGGGCTATTATCCTACAAACTTTCCTTCTGTAGAAGGACTGAAATAACCTGCATGTTCTATGTCTATCTTTGTATTATTTTGGTGTATCTTGCCACACAATTCAAGCATACAACTATCTAAACCTTTAAATTGATTTAGCAATTTTGTCATTCATGTTGACTGGGGACGTGTACAAGTTAAATAGGAAATAATATTCAGGCTTTTCAGACCTTTATGTAGATAATGTGTTTAATAAAAGAAGTAAATTACATTTGTAAATAACAAGAAGTAAATAACATTTGCTAAGCTGTAATGTAATATGACAAAAAGGGAGAAATTAATTATGTTACTGTTGTGGTTTAACTCCAGCTAGCAGATAGACCCACGTAGCCGGTCGCTCACCTCCCCAGATGGGGATGGGGGAGAGAATCGGAAGAGTAAAAGTGAGAAGAAACTCATGTGTTGCGATAAAGGCAGTTTAATAGGTAGCGCAAAAGCTGGGCATGCAAGCAAAGCAAAACAAGAAAATCATTCACTGCTTCCCATCAGCAGGCAGGTGTTCAGCCATCTCCAGGAAAGCAGGGCTCCATCATGTGTAACGGTTACTTGGGAAGACAAATGCCATCACTCCAGACATCCCCCGACAATTCCTCCTTGTTCCTCCAGTCTTACATACGGAGCATGATGTCACATGCTATGGAATTGCCCTTTGGTCAGTTTGGGCCAGCTGTCGCAGCTGTGCCTCCTCCCAACTTCTTGTGAACTCCTAGCCTGCTTGCTGGCAGAGTGGTGCGAGGAGCAGCAGAGGCCTTGATTGCTTAGCAACAACTAAAACCACTGGTGTGCTATCACACCATTCCCATCCCAAATCCAAAATATAACTTTTTTGCTAGCAGCTGGTGTAGTGCTAACTCCATCCCCCCTGAAACCACTACAGTTACTTAATTGCATACATGCAAATAAATTTTGTTTGGGATTTACACTTTCAAAATTTGTCTTGATTTCAGAAAGCTTTCCCTTCCTTAAGTCAGAGTCACTGGAAAGTTTGACCTTGCTTTCTACAAAACAGAATATTCTGGAATTGAGACAGAAACTGGGAGTCAGTGAACTTGTCCTAAGGAAACTAAACTTATGCTGTTATAGGTAATTTTATTGAAAGTTCTCTTTATCTGAATGTGTCAATGAGTCAGTTAAGAACAGTATGATGCAGGTAAGAGGTTTTTTTATGACAGTATGTGAAATCTTATGAGTATAGGGATAATAATTCCATTAGAATCAATGTTTTGATTCAATATGAAATGAAGACAGGTTGTTGATCTGTCAAATAGGAAAGAAATTCTCCCTAGGCTTAAAGACTATTTAATAGTTTTCGGAGATCTATAGTAGGAACCTTAAGTTGTCCACAGTGTTAATATTAGCAGAGCACCGTGTTGGAACATACGACTTTAATCTTCTGTAGATAATTTTACATTAATGATATGGCATTTGGACATCACCAGTTACTTATGCAAAGCTATCTTCTAATTTGGTGCGAAATACTATGTATTGAGTGTGGTTGTGTGGGTTTTATCACTATTCCATGATGAAATTTCTAAGTTATTTTTCTTCTGAATCTTCTAATTTTCAGGATTTTCCTGGGTATTCAACTAGTTTAATTGAAACTTGGGTGAATAAATGCCATTTATATTTTCCTAATTTGTAGAATATACAAAGGTGTACTAAGAGTTGAAATAATATATAACTGTCACCAAAAATACACTTTCCTGGTGTTTTAATTGTTGCAATTCAAATTTGTAACACTGCCTCAGTTGCCTCGTTGTTAATTTAATTCCCCTCCTGCAGAGAGCCAAATTAATTTTGGATGTGTTAACTATGGCAATTAACTTTAGCCCTGATGGCTGTCTCATGCACTTAGAGCTATGAGATTTGCTAACAGTATGTCAGATTAATTAAAATATGGTTTCAGTGCTTATTCTTTTTCAAGACTTCTTCCTGCATTCAACAAAATGTCAACTTTTAACGTTTAGATTTATAGAGTCTGCTTCTTTTTACAGAAGTGACTCTTATAATTTCCCATTCATTTCATTCTGCCCCTATTCCCCATCACCTTACCAGCTATATCTTATTTTCTGAAGTGGTGTCTTTTTTTTTTCTTGTCTTTTTTTTCTTCTTCTGGGTTGAGGCAGCAAGGGAATTTCACCCTTTAGTTTTCTTAACTACTATGCAGCCTGACCAACTAAAGGGAGCTTTTAATTTTCTTGTGTTTTATCAGTTTAATTTAATGTAAAATACCAGCTACCTAAGTGCCTGCTGAGAGCATAGAAGGAAAGAATCTTCTGGAGCTCGGTATTCCAGTGATACTTACTTTCAAAGAAGTTGAGTATATACCAATACTGGAAGCTGAGAAAAATATAGAACATTTTGTGTTTTGTTTTTCAAAGGCGAATACTGCCAGTATTGAAAATACAGCTTTTCCTTTTTGGTGTGATGTTTTTCACAGATTCGGTATTGTATTCAAGACAATAAATATGTTTTTGTCTTTGATGCAATTTAGGTAAGGTACACAATCCTGAATGGAATAGAAATGAAATCCCACATAGCTGTGGGGAACTTTGTGGAAAGAAGAGACAGTGTTTAGACTGTCCACATCTTTGTAACATGTAAGTAAAAGTTTATCATATGAATATTGAAATGATTTAGAGAAAACTTCTGAAGACTGTATTTGGATATTTTTCGACTAGAGGATATGCTTAGAGGCGTATTTGGTTTATAGCTCAACTGAAACCTGGAAGAAATAGTCTTATTTGTGTTTGTATGTCTAAAGTGTGTTCATATGAGTAAATGAACAGGAGGTCAGCAGCAATATTTGTAGTAACATTTGCATCATATTTTATGAACTGAACCAGCTGCCTGACTTGTTTTCAAGAACTTTCACTGAAGTAGAGAAATAATAGTGAATAGAGTTTTAAACATGTATCCAGTGGTCTACCAGACATATTAGGTGCTGGTTTTCCTGTAATGCTCTTTGTATACCTTAAGCTAAGAGCAGTGGTACTTGGTTAAAGTGAAGTGCTGCTTACTTCTGTCCTTTGCTTCTTTTCATTGGCTTGTGAACTGTTGAGGATAAAAGGGCATTATATATATTTATCTATTTGTTGAGACCACCAGGTGATTGAACAATCCCTCATGGAGATCTTAATCAGTATAAGTAACTCAGATTGTTTTTTACTAACATTTATTAGTATAATTCAATGAAGAGAGGCGAAGAAAGAGCAATTCTATTTTTGGTTTTGGATGTTTTCCTTTAGATCTTTTTTAACAGTGTGGTAATAATATATTGATAAGGTTAACAGCATTAGGTGAGCTTTTTCAATGTATAAATATGCTTGCTAGTCAGACTAAGAAATTATATGTTGTTCTTAGTGTATCTAGCTTCATTTTCCATGTATTGAAGTTGGTCCATAATGCCTGTTCATATTTCTGTTTTGAGAAATTTTTAATAGTCAGAAGTGATTGTTTCTGCTCATGGTACAATCTAAAACTTCAGTCATTCCAACAAATAGATTGTCATCTTAACTTCTTCCAAGGTTTACTAAAACTCAGAACTTTATATATAAACTTTACTCTGAACATTTTATTTTCTGTGTTCTGTTTCAAATCTATTTCAACATCTTATTGAAGGAAAGAATATTTCTTTACTCGTTAATACTTTTTTTACCCAAACGTTAAAATATTATATTAGATTTCTTTTCAGGCTGTCTTCTCAGTGCTATAGGTGTTTTCTTAATTCATCATCATACTAAATCCCATTCGCTGTGGTTTGCAGGGTAAAACTGAAACACAGATCGGCTTTCAGACTACATTTGATGTATCTCGATGTATATTTGATTGATATCCTGACTCAGCAGAACACTGATTCTCTTGGCGGCCAGCTCCTGGCCTCCATCTCAGGAGAACCATGTGTCTGTGTAGGACTTTTTTACCCAGTCAGAAATTCCTTAACTACTTTGAGAACTCCCCAGCTGCAATTTGCTACCCGACGAACTTTCCTATAGTTCTTGGAAGAAACAGATGTTCTTTTCCTCCTAGTTCCTGTCCCAGTCTACAGCAGAGGCTCAGGCTCTGGCGTTTTCTTCTGGGAACAGTGGTGGCAGTATTGTGCCTATTGCAAGCTACAAATTTGTAGTCCCTGGTAGTCTAATCTGCATCAAGAGCTGTGGAAATTGGGACCTTTTAAAGTCCCAATTTGCTACCAGTTTCAGTTGTAGCAAACTTTAAAGTGTTATCATTCAGCTCATTCCACATGAGTAAAACCACACTGAGATCATCCAGTCCGGGAGGTAAGGAAACAGCAAGGGTGCAGATCAAGGTAATGGGTGGTTTTGGCACTCTCTGACTTGAGATAGTGATCTGGAGAGAAATGTACTTTCAATATCAGTGTTAGTCAGTTTTGGACATTCCTCAGTATGTGTTGGACACTTCTTCCTCCAATGTTGGAATCTTAAGTGTTTATGAATCATAGAGTTGTCTAGGTTGGAAGGGACCATTAAGATCATCGAGTCCAGCCATTAACTTAACACCATCAAAACCACCACTAAACCCTGTCCCTAAGCACCAAGTCTACCTGTCTTTTAAATACCTCCAGGAATGGTGATTCCACCACTTCCCTGGGCAGCCTGTTCTGATGTTTGATAACCCTTTCTGTGAACAAATTTTTCCTAATAACCATACTAAACCTCCCCTGGTGCAACTTGAGGACATTTCCTTTTGTCGTATGTCTTCTTACTTGGAAGAAGAGACCAAGCCCTACCCCCGTACAGCCTCCTTTCAGGTAGTTGTACAGAGCGGTAAGGTTTCCCCTCAGCCTCCTTTTCTCCAGGCTAAAGAACCCCAGTTCCCTCAGCAGCTCTTCATAAGACTTCTTCTCCAGACCAGTCACCAGCTTCGTTGCCCTTCTCTACCCGCTTGAGCACCTCAGTGTCTTTTTTTGTGGTGAGGGGCCCAAAACTGGACCACGGTATTCAAGGTGGGGCCTCACCAGTACGGAGTACAGGGGGACGATCACTTCCCTAGTTCTACTAGCCACACTGTTCCTGATGCAGGCCAGGATGCTGTTGGCCTCCTTGGTCACCTGGGCACACTGCTGGCTCATATTCAGCTGGCTGTTGACCAACACCCCCAGGTCTTTGCCTGCCAGGCAGCTTTCCAGCCACTCTTCCCCAAGCCTGTCATGATGCATGGAGTTGTTGTGACCCAAGTGGAGGAGCTGGCACTTGGCCTTGTTGAACCTCATACCATTGGCCTCGGCCCCTCCATCCAGCCTGTCCAGATCTGTCTGTAGACCCATCCAACACTCCTGCCCAACTTCGTGTCGTCTGCAAATTTACTGAGCGTGCACTTGATCCCCTTGTCCAGGTCATTGATAAAGATATTAAACAGAATCAGCCCAGTACTGAGCCCTGGGGAACACTACTTGTGACCAGCCGCCAACTGGTTTTAACTCCATTCACGACCACTCTTTGGGCCTGGCCATCCAGCCAGTTTTTTACTCAGCAAAGCATACACCCATCTAAGCCACGACCAGCCAGTTTCTCCAGGAGAATGCTGTGGGAAAGAGTGTCAAATGCTTTACTAAAGTCCAGGTAAACAACATCCACAGCCTTTCTCTCATCTGCTAAGCAGGTCATCTTGTCATAGAAGGAAATAAGGTTAGTCAAGCAGGACCTGCCTTTCCTAAGCCCATGCTGACTGGGCCTGATCACCTGGTTATGAGGATACTCTGCCTCCATCTGCTGTATCAAAAAGCAAGTAGAAACCTGGTTCCCTCTTGCTGTATCAGGAAGCGGTAGAGTTAGAGCTGTGGAGTTTCTATCATCTGAATGCATCTTTGGCAGTCTGTTTTACCAGCTCCTCCCCCCTGGACCCCCTTACCTGATCTGGAAGTCTGCATCATGACATGTATCTGGGTAGAGCTCTTCCTCAAGAGAGTATTCAAAGGTGGACTTCTTGCTGTCAGGGCCAGGATTCTGTTTCATGGTTCTTGCTAGGCTTTAGATGATCTGATAACTCTTTCTTGCAAGCACTTGTTTCTTTGGGCTGTGGATCTGCTGTGTTTTCCCCTGCTCTCACAGGTTCCCATAAGGTGAGAAGGTTTGAACCAGAAATGCCATTCTGCTCACTGAGATCCTAAAAGCGTTTTTGTTTTTCCTTTTCTTTTTTTCCCCCTTCTGCGTGAAGTGTTCCATGTCATTGTCAAGACCTTCTACCTCACGGTGTGGCAGTAAACTATACCCCACAGTGTGGGGTAAACTATTCATGCCCTTCTCAAGTGTGTGTGACTTTAGCTAATAGTAGGGATGTGTCCATTGTTATGAGCAGTGGACTGGGTGTGGTGTGGTGTCTGAGACTTTGTGTGGCGTTCTTGATGTTGCCCTTTTTTCAGTGTTTAATCCCATGTGTTCTGGGAAATGCTTTGCAGTTGAAGTATGTTGGACTCTCATTTGAAGTCCATCTCCATCTACTGTCTTCCAGTTGATTGTACCTCTGTGTCCGCCTCTGACAGAACTAATCTGGATGAATCTTGTTATGAACCCTATTCATTGGTAGGACATGTATGTGAGTCTTGGGGAACCTGCTTTTTGAGTTATGGATTCTTACTTAGCCATAAAGAAAGATAAGAAACTATCGCATCAACAATCAGAGCATGGGAGATTTAGATGCAGCTATCCCCTGCTCTTTATATCACATTTATGCAGTGCCTAGCAACAGAATCTGAATTGCAATGTTGTCTGAGTTTTCAGAAACAACACACCATGTATCTACACTCCAGCTATCTGATGTGACGCTACCAGGATCAAACAAGCATCATCCCCTTTTCTCCTCATATATGAGATCAGAGGAACATTGTTGACATTGCTTTGCGTTAGGATGCTTGTATTTGCTCCTTCTTGCCTAGTAGATGAAATGTGCAGAGAACAGGAGATGTTGTTAAGTAAGCCATAGTTGTTGGTGGTCTAAACTCCCTCCCTCCTGCTGTCTGCCTTCTGTATCCATTGTGTTATGCTGTATGCTAGGCTTTTGTGAATGATTGTCCCCTGTTTAATGAGCAGCTCTGAGAGCCATGTCAGATGTCAGTCTTTCTGTAGTGCCAGTTGTGCTATTCCAAGTGCTGGTTAGGTAGTTACATTATTCTTGATGTAAGTTACTTGAGAATCTGTTTTCCCTTTAAAACATAAGTAAGCATCAGAGTCTTGTGGCTGAGGAGAAAGAATTGGATTAAAAATCACGAGAAAAGATTTGGATCCTTTTACCATAATACTTTGTAAAGTGATTAGTTTTATCAAGAAAACCTTGAAAATATGGGGATTTTCCCCCACGCTGTGTTCCCTGAGTAGGAAATGAGACCTTGAATTAAATTGGAAGATGGCAAATTCAGAATGCATCAAGTATGTTCTGCTAGGCACAGCTTCTCCTTTCAAGAAATTGATGCAAATAATAAATAAGATTCAAAAGAGAACAGATCGTGATATGGGTAATAAGAATCTCTAGAGCTCTCAGCATCCTGTAGATGCTTTTGGAAAGGATATTAAAGCTCATACCCTGGTTAAGAGAGATTAGGGTGACAGCCAAAATTCGAGGCCTTTGTCTCTAAGCAGTGTCTAAAATGATGTACTTAGATTTATGCATACATGTTTTCAGTTAGAGTCAGAGCTATGTTTCCTTAGATTTTGTGACCCTGGGAAATTATTTGGCATCTCTTTTACACTTGTAAGGAATGTCTGAAATTTGGTGTTCAAATTTTAAAAGAGGTTACAGAGATACAGCAATTCTTCAGCCTGCTGTTGCCTGTAACCAGCTGTCATGATTTGGGCTGGACTGGCCACAGAAGCGAACGACAGATGCTCTCCCTCACCTTCTTCTCCAAGGAGAGAAGGGAGAGAAAGAGACTTATGAGTTTAGGAAAAAAAACCTAAACTACTCTAAAGAAAACATTCATAAAATTATAATATAAAAGAAATGGATATATACAATATATACAAAACTGTATGAAGCTCACAGGATGGCAGTTCCATCGCCAACAGGCACTGGGAAAATTCCAGACTGGACTCAGTGACAGATGGGAGCCAGATTTTGGGTCTGGATTCAGGAACACACAGATCTGGATCAAAGGCAGACGAACAGACAGAGTCTTCCTTGGACACTGGTCACTGAAGAAAGATCTACCCTCTTTCAGTTTAACATTGTCACCTCCCGTACCTCCACTCTCTTGTAAAGCGTCCCTCCCTATCTTTCCTGTAGGCCCCCTTTAGGTACTGGAAGGCCGCTATAAGGTCTTCCCAGGCTCTTTTCTTCTCCAGGCTGAACAACCCCAACTCTCTCAGCCTGTCTTCATAGGAGAGGTGCCTCCAACTTTTTTTTAATGGTTGGCCAATTCACAACTGTATTTCCTACATCTGACTTTTTTTTTTTTTTTTTAATGTAGGTGTCATTGTGTTAATCACCTTTATATGGTTTACAGTTTAGTTGCATGCTTGTGTTAAGTGTGGCACTAGCTAGCCTATTTTGGTGAAAATGAGTGAGGCTAATTCACACTGTTTTAATAATCTTTTAATATTTGCTCAGATTTATTGAAATGGGCTAGCATCTGTATATAAACAGTTTTCTTAGCAAAGCTGAGGAACAGGCAAGCAGCTGTTTGAAAAGGGAGTACTTTGCTAGTGTGAGCTGTGGCATTCAGAGCACTTCACAAAGTCAGTTCTTTTCATGTTTTTAATGTAAATACGCTGCAATTAATGTTGTTCTCTTAGGTTCTACATTAAATAGACATCTAGCTTAACCGTCAAGAAAATGTTCCTGATAATAAATGTCATGATAAACTTAAACTTCTTTTAAGACTCTGAAGTTCTCCCTGCCAACTGGAACCATGCAAGGCCTTCAGAGCATTTGAAAAAGGTCTTTCGAAGACAGTAAATGTAATTTTCTCTCTCCTAGTTTAAATGTTAGTGTCTGGTCTTCCTTCATAGATCTTTGGTGCTATAATCTTTTCCACAGCAGTTACTGGAAGTCCCTTTGGGCTGTCTTACAGTATCCAGTATTTTCACTGTCAGACAAATGGAAATTTAATTTTTCCTATGCCTAGATCTATCTATCATCACAACTTGGCTTGTTATGCCAGTTCTCTAGAGCAGCAGCAGTAAATTGTGAATTAATTCCTCTATACTAATGATAGATAATGGAGTTTCAGTAAAAGTAAGGCTTTGTATTCACTGAGCAGAAGTTAATACTGAAGTCTTCAGCCTGTCTTTTTGGGTTTAGTTTGTAATACTGTTAAGTCATTTAACTTAAATTTTTGCTTAGTCCCTTAAAACAGACTAAAACTCTAAGGTATCACCCATCTTTATAATTGAAGGAGAATTTTCTGCACTTTCTGTGTGTGTCTGTGCTGAATGAAAATTTAATTTCTATGTTAACTGTTGTTGTATTGATCAAGTAAATCCTGGAACTGTAGACATACTGTAGCTTTTGCATAAACCAGATTGTACCAGAGACTTTGCTAAATAAGTAGTATGCGAGTCCATGTATCTGGAGGGATGCATAAGGAATACTTATGTTTAAAGTCAGAAGTTTGGTTTCAAAGGGTTAGTTTTTGCATCACTAGAATTTTTCTATTCATGTTAACAAAATGACACAAGCTTACTTAAAACTTTCTCAGAAACACAAGCTATCAAAACTTGGAGAGGTCTGGAAATCAATTGAGTGATAATCTTCTAAAAGAAGGAATCTTGCTACAAGACTGCAGTCTACTATTATAGGTATTTACAACTTAAAAATATCTGTGATCAGCATAAATTGCCATTGTGTGGTATAGTATTATGAGGAAGCATGTCAAGACTGGGCTTATGGAAGCAACAGTAACATCGCTTGAATATACAGTGTTGAGTAAAATAATATACTGGGTAGATGTTGTGTGAAAGGGGCAAAGCAGTTTTGGCAGCAAATAAACCCCCTTGCGTTCTAACACCCCTCACCGAGGTGGGAGGCTAGGTGCGGCTAGGTTTAAATTCTGAGTGATGCCCCATTCGCCACTAGCAGTCCAGTCATGTTTAATATGTATTAAACTGTTACAATTTGGAAACACTAATAGTGGACTGCACCTTCAGTCTAGTCGTACTCATGAACCATCACGGCCGCTCTCAAGTCTTTGGTCGCATTCAGTGAGAAACCGAAACGATTAGCTACTTAAACAGTGTAGTTTATAGTTTATACAACAGATATCTAGGTTCTTAGGATTCCCCGTGATAAATACACGGTCTGCGAAGCACGTGCAAATGAAAGTACACAAAACGCATGACAAAGTTACAAACGATACAGCCTGGCTATAAATGTAGGAAGGAGATTCTCTAGAGAGATTTCTAAGTTTCCCGAGGAAGCACTCGGTACAGTCTAAGTCTTACCCAAAGGTGTCCCTGTGGCGGGGAAGAAAGGCTCAGCCCGTCGACTGATCCCGGAAATCAGTGATGGAATTCTTCGCGATGGTGTCTTCCCTGGGTATCCCCCCTCTCTCGGGCTATTTTTATACTATTTTTTACCTTCAGGGTGGGGTTTGAGTGACTTTAGTCATACATACTTTTATTATGATTGGTGTAAAATTCTCTCGCTTCACAATTAAAGGTAGAGTTTACGAGAAATTCAGGGCGCAGACTCAAGGAGGAGTGGTCGCACCTTGGAGGTGGGTAGCCTTCGGGATGGAGGTGTGTTTTGGTACTATAATGACATTATAATGAGCAAAGATCGCACAAAGGACAGCATTTCATCAAAATTTGACAAAATGTTGGCTCTGAGTACCGAGCGGGCAGCTAATTGGCAGCTTATCTGTTTCATGGTATCATCCCTTTCCCGTATCTGCTATACATCATAAGGTAAAGCCGCGGAATAATTGCATCCCGTCCCGTACCTTATGTAGCTTCACAAGCATCCTTATCAGGGAACCACAGGTGTTGTATTCTTCATGCCAGCTGCAGCTGTTTTCTACCTCAGAAGCCTCTTGATTTTATACTTTTCCTTAATGTGTGAACAATGCTGTACTTTTGTATTTTTAGCCAATTTAGTAATTATTCCACAGTAGAAAACTTAACGTGACAAGATTTCTGAAGATGATGTGTCTTCACCCTTTTCCAAATGATGACCTGGATCATGGTATTTTGAGTTTATATCTACTTTTAACTTGATTCTTAGGTTTATAAGCTGGCATCCAGCCTTTAGAATCTTACATGCATCTGTCAGAATTGAAGTCAAGACACTGAAATGTATAGTGCTGTCCTTCTACATGACGTTTTCTACTGCAGAGTGCGGAAGTTAATTCTCATTGTCTCAAGTTCCACAATACAATTTTAATTAATTTAATGGTTTGCATTCTTCCCATTTCCTTCTGTATTGTGTTTTACTTGCTCCATCTGGTTTTGCTCTTTTCTCGCTTTCCTTGTGCCTGCTCTGGTGCTTATTTAACTCTTCATTATACCATAAAACTGACGGTTTGTGGCTTCTTTGGTGGTTTGTTTTTTGTGTTGTATTGGTTTATTATCTAATGGCTTGGCTTTACTGTTAGAGCTGGCATAAGTTGGGTGATAGATTAGGCCTTGTTGTTAGCTGTGAGGGGCGTTAGAGGAAGAAGGGAGCCAGACCACTGTTGACAAAGTGTTGATATGACTCAGTTATATTGCATATGACTATAGTAACTGATGTACTAAATCGTATTTGCGTAGTGACTCTACTTGAGGTGTTTAGTATTATCATGTAATTGGGTAGTCTGTGTTTATGGGGGTTTTTGGTGTTTTGTTTTGTTGTTGCTGTTTTTTTCTTTTGGCTAGGATATCTGGGCTGGTCAGTTCTGGCCGATGATAAATGTTCCACATCAGAGTTGCTGTATTTGCAAAGAAAGGTGACCGGGAGCTGGCTAAGGAAGAGTACAGACAAGTTAGTTAAGTTTCACAAACCTGGGCTTGTCTGTGCCCAACAGAGGTCTTATATGCAGTTAGGGACCATCTAGTGTTTCTTGAAGTAGGAGGTGAGATCTGTTAATTAAGTAAAGGACTGACACTGATGACACTCACAGGGAATTGCATGTGATGGTAAGAAAGAAAACCGAGGCAGACTTGCTGCATCTCCCACATGTTTCCTTACAGGAAGAGGGACAACAGCTCTTACTGATGGCCTTAAGAAATGCTGAATTCAAAGATAAAGGCCCCAACTCAAAAGAAGAAATTAACAGAGAAGATTTTTGTCTCTAATCTATTTAGGATCACTGAAGAAAGAAACATATTAATGGTTTGGATATGCAATGTTTGTTTTGAGGGTCAGCAGTGATGAACACATTTGAGTTGATGCATGTCTGCTGGTGAAATGCAAAACATGAAATGTGTTAGCACTGGTACTGTTGATTTGACAGCAGCAGGAATACTGAAGTTTTCCTTCAACATCAGTGATATTTGACTTATGCCACTGTAATAATATAATATTTTTTTCTTGTGTTAATAAGGCTTTCTTACCCTGCAGGAGTGTAGGTGGCCTGTATAATGTTCTGATAATGCATTGCTGATTGGGTCATGATGGGTTGTTGTTATAGGAGTGTAGTAAAGCTAAAGTTAACTTTACAATTTTGTTTGCTTTTTTGACGTATTTTTAAGCCTATGCCATCCAGGACCTTGCCCTTCATGTCCAGCATTTGTGACAAAAACATGTGAATGTGGACAAACAAGGTGAGACTGCTTCTGTTCTAGAAACAAAAGTTTATATAATAATAGTTTATTAAAAGTTTATGTAATACAATTTTTCTTTCTTACAGCTTATTAAAAGTTTACAGACCAAAGTTTATTCTGAGCTGTATCTTCTATTTGCGTGCTAAAATAATTTGGAGAATTTTATGTTTTAAAAATATGCAATTACTTTCAATCGTTAAAGAACTTTTAAGAGTTGTTTGTGTTAAAATGAATTTATGATACATGTAGCTGAATTGTCCAAGCAGCCTGTGAGTTGATTTGATTTTGAAATCCTATTCTAGTATTTATTAATTTTATTTTGTAGAAGACGCAGAGAAAGAAGTAGAAAAAGGTTCACACCTTTTCTATCTGAATGGAATGTAATGTTGTTTTCAAAAATAATGTGTACATTTCTGGGAAGCTCTACCACTAGCACGAGAGAAGTCTGTAATATGTTCCTGACTTGAAGGTTCTTTTCCTTGCATGTTTGATGCATTTAGTGTCATTGCCAACAGCAAGATTGTACTGCCCATACTATCTGTGATCTCTCATATTAAGTTGTTCTGAGTCTGTTCTAGCTACCTAGAACTGATTCTGTGTAATAAAATGTTTGCCTGTGCTTGTTTCCAGAACCCAGACTAACAAAAATTGATTTCAGGTTTTAGCATTCTTGCTCTAGAAAAAAAGGTTTTCAGACTTTAACAATTATTTCTGAAAGTTTGAATGTAATATTAAGTGATCTTAATCTTTCAAAGGAAGGCACAGCTACTTCTGTGGCAGTATTTGTAGTTGAAAGTACTTTGCCTTCAGTATAAAAATGGATTGGTTGTAGATTACTGCATTTTATTTTTCACAGTAAGATCACCTCCTTTTTCTTATTCTAGCTATTCCTTACATTTAAAGATTTAATAGATGCAACCATCTTTGATTATTGTATGTGCCAGCTGCTTTCGCCAGATTGCTGATTTTTGTAATACTGCATGTAATACTTAAAATTTGCTTCTAAATAGCATTTTTTCATCTGTACTGTATTAGCATCCAAGATGTGTGGTATGACACCTCTGACCTTAAGATGTTTTAAACTTACTATTTCAAATACATGTTTTACAGCCATTGTATGAGGCCAGCCAGAATGGAAAAAGAGGATAATTTATTGTTTTGTCCCATTATTTTTAACAATTTAGCTTAAAAAAACAGCTCTTTTGATAGACTACTGACTCACTTTTAAGGCCCACATCCATATATTCATTGTGCTTAGTGGCCTTAAGATCATTTAAGTCTTCAGAAAGATGTCTGTAGTAGAAATATCTGTTCTTCTGGCACAATGCAGAACCATACATTAAGTTCAAGTTATAGCGTCACTTTTTTTTTTTCATTTTGTTAAGAGAAAATTCTCTAGACTCACTGCTGTGATAAGTGCCCTACTTTAGGGGGGTGGGGAAGCAGGGGGAAAAATCACAGAATTTTTCCCAAAAAATAGGGTGGTTATTTCCTAAAAACTCTTCCGTTAGTAATTATGCTCCCTTTCAAAGGCTTTGGCATTTTACTGAAAAAGTATTTTCCTTTTTAATAAATGCTTTATAGATATTAAGGTAGCTGACAGCCTATGGTCTCATTTCTCTACAGTCATTCAGTTCGCTGTGGCCAATCAACAAAAATTCATTGTTCTAATGTATGTGGAAATACTTTAAACTGTGGTAAGCACAGCTGTACTCAAGTGTGCCATGCAGGAAAATGTTCACCTTGCCAATTAACAGTACAGCAAGGTAAGTATTGGAATGCCTAATGCATTATAATGCATTATAGTTATGGGCAGTATAGAGAATGGACTCTACACTACGAAAACAAGAGGGTGGGGAAATAAAACAGTACCAAGAGGCAAGTGCTTTATTTTTACTTAACGAAACCAATAGAATATTTAGAATATTTTAGAATATTTTAAAAATGGAAAGTATGTCAGCATCACTATATATTTTAAAATAACAATGTAAGCATGACTAGAAAGAATCCTGCCAAGATGATTAGGCGGTTGGAGCGTATGCCCTATTAGGACAGGTTGGTGGTACTGGATTTTGTTACCATAAGAAGTCTTAGTAGTGGCCTTTCAGTAGCTAATAGGAGGTAGTCAAGAAGACAGGCTGTGCACGGCAGGGAGGATGAGAGGCCATGAGCCTAAGTTGAAATGTTATAACTACCTGTAAGGAAAAACTCTTTTCTCAGAAATTTGGAGGTTTTCAAGACCCAACTGAATAAAACACTGAGTAATGTGGTCTGATCTCATAGCTGACTCTGCTTTAAGTACGGGCTTGGACTAGCTGGTCCACTGAGGGTCCTTCTGACCTGATCCTACTTAATCTTTTACTGTAACTCTGAGACTTGATTAAACAGTACATGGAAGAAGAATAGAAAGAGGTATTGGAAAGCACATATCAAGAAGCTACTCACAGTTTCTGTTAAAAATTCCTAAACTTTGTCTGCAATGGAAATAAAATTGTCCAAGTACGTGTGCCAGTATGCAAATACATTTTTGTTGCACAGTTTCTATAGAAATTTGCAAGTTAATTTTCTCAAACTTTAAGGTAATAATTAATTTGTTATGTATACCGCTTTAAGCTTTTTGTTCAGATAGTACTTCCCCTTTAGTTTTTATCTCCTTATCAGAACAAATAAAACAGGAATTCCAGCTTCTGTAGGACTGAGAAACCTCTATTGCTGAAATAAATCTAAAGAGCAGCAACTTCATTATCCTTCTAAAAACTGACTGTAACAATTTTTCACATTTTATGTTTTTATATTTGCTTTGTGGTATCTTCTCTGGAATATTGGTTTCTTTCAGTGTGTTACTGTGGAAGCAACTTTAAAGAAGTATTGTGTGGGACAAAGGAAGAATTCTCTGATGGATTTGGGAATTTCTCATGTCAGAATATATGTGGCAAGTAAGGTCACTAAAATTTAGGCTTCTGAAAAGATAAAGGTCATTTTATTCACACTTGGTGATCGTGATTTTTTCCTTTGGTTTGTTTTTTGTTTCTTTTGTTTTGTTTTTTTTACAGAAAATTAAATTGTGGGAGGCACAACTGTACACAAGTATGCCATCCTCAGCCTTGCCCCCTCTGTCCACGGCTTCCACAAGTAGTGTATCGCTGTCCCTGTGGTCAGACTCCTCTCAGCAAGTTACTGGAACTAGGTTGTGTTGAACGTAAAATATGCACAGACCCTATCCCATCGTGTGGAAAAACATGTGGCAAACCTCTTTCTTGTGGTAGCTATGGTAATTAGAACTTTCTGCATCAGAGTATTCAAATTATCTCACTGTTTTTAACAGAAAAACAAAAAGGTGCTCCTTAACTGTTTCATTTCAAGAAATAAGTATTTGATTAGTGATTTGGGGGTTTAACTGAACTGAGTGTAAAAGCCACTGCAGAGTCTGCAGTCTCACTGTTTGTTCATAACGATACCTTAAAACATATTTATCTAGAAAGCACTAACACTAGCTAGCCTCTTAAATTTATTTATGTGTACTTTTCCTATATTGGTAGAGGCATAGAACTGTAGAAATTTCCAGAGAGTAAGTAGTATGTGCTGATGTCTTTTAAAAGCCCACCTAGACCTTTGACTTTGATGTGGAGACTGGTAGAGATGAATGACTTTGTTCAGATGCCACCAGTAAATACTCATTTCCTGCTGCTGTAAAGAGGGTTGTGAAGTAAAAAGTAGCATTGGAAAGTTGGAGAAAGTTATGTGCAGAAGCAACTTGACATGTTAATGAGTGCATTAGGTAACTCAAGTATATTTAACTATGAGATTGTGCGATGCTCAGATTAACACACTACATATTTAATTGTGATTTGTTGGACTTTAGAGAGGAGAGAGACCAATGCTGGTCTCTGCTGATGAGGGCTTGTTATTGATCCATTCTGTCAGGGCAACAAGTAGAAAAGGAATGAGTAATTTAGCTTTTAGTTGAATTTCAGTTAAGCTAGTAAGTGAAATATGAAGGTATGCGTAGTAAGTCATTCTTTTGAGCTGAAAAAAATACTTAAAATTCCTGGAATTTGGGTAAAATAATAGCACACAATCTTTTTTTTCCCATATGTTAATGTAAAAAATGTTTAAAACGTATGCATTTTTGATGTTAGTTGTATACCTGAAACTCTATATAGACTATAGATTCAGGATTAAAAAGTTGGAAATAACGGCAAAATTTTATGCACATTTAACTCAAAATAGTTAATTTTTTTGGAAACCTAGCTGCACATAAGTTTAGTATCTTTGACCAGGAATGCTCCAATAAATATGAAGTTCCAGGTCATGGATTTTATTTTTTTATTAATTGTTAATCTTTGTATTTTCATTTTGCTAGAGTTCATTCATACATGTGAAAGCCTTTGCCATGAAGGAGACTGTAGACCTTGTTCTCACACATCAAATATTTATTGTAGGTGTGGCTTCAAAAAAAAGGTGAGTGTATAAAGCTTGGCCATGGAAACAGGTAATCTGTGTGGGTTTGTGGAGAAAAAGGAGTTGAAGTAGTTGAAGAAAAGAAAGCTAAGAAGTATAAGAGGTTCTGTGCTCCTTAATTGCAAGAACCTCCATTGTATGCTAACTGATAGATGCAAACTAGATTACTGTGAAGTGCTAACATAGGCTGCTTATTGTGAAGGCAATTTTTTGAAGTATTTTTGTAGTTTACACAAAATTGTTTATTTAATCTGTCTTCAAAGTCCTATGTTATCCTACAGTATTTATATAGCACAAAGAATGGTGGTTTTACCAAGGGTAATGTAAACTGAGAGAAGAAAGGTAGCCTAACATAAAGAGCTAACTAAAACTTTATAGTAATAGCCTGTAGATTTACTGTAGATTTTTTGGAGAGAATATGAAGTTTTTACTGGTCCCTATTCTTTGCACATTTATATAGTAACCCATCAGATTCTCAGCAACTGTTATATAATAATTAGTATATTCTTCAACTATGCTACTTTCTGTAATCATAGCTTTGAAGTCTTTGGTTACTATCGTAGGACCCTTGTTGACTTTTCTGACCTGTCATATATGATCTATAAGTAGGGATGGTTTCTGAATATGTAAGTCTATAAGTACATAGAAATGACGGAGACTTTGCTTGAGGTTGGAACAGTTCTCTCCTGCAAGTTTGCTGAAAGTAGTTATGGGGTAGAAGCCTTCAGGTTATCTTTCATTTTGAGGTCTGAAACAAAGTAGTAAGGTTTGGGTTTTAGTTTGTCCAGCTTCTCAGACACCAGAAAGCTGCTTGTTGAAAAAGTATGAGTGAAGTACAGTGGTAATTTAAATCAGTCATGAAAAATGTGTTGCTCAGAAATCACAAATCAGAATGTAAAGTTCTGATGACTAAAGGTTTAAATGTAGTCAATCAACAATTCAACAATGTTCTTTTCTTCCATCACCTTTTATTTTCATGTTGAGGTCTTTAATCTTCTTTGATCATGAGGTTTGTCTCTCTTATTTTTTTCTTTTTTTTCTTCTTTTTTTTTTTTTAATCAAGGCAGACTTGCATTTTTTGAATAGTTGGTCAAAGTACAAATTTATGCACTCTGTCAGTATTCTCTGGGAGAGCTCTTTTGGTTTCTTCCATGCAAGTTTCTGGTTTCTTAGCAGAAACCTGTTTCTGTCGCTTCATGGTGTTATCTGCTGAATTAAGTGGGGAATAGAAAGCTACAACTTTTTTTTTTTAATTGGTATTGAATCTCTAAGGAAAATGTATTGTGTTAAAAGATTTGAGGATTCTTTTCCAGCTTTTGTTTCACTTTTGTATATAGAAGTGTTATACACGTGAAACTGAGAGTGCTGCTTCTTTCTATATCATGTGACTAGGTGTTTTCTAGGTAAGTTTCAGTTGTTTCATCTGTTTTAACCTAATGGCTCCCTGTTTGTTTCCTAGGAAGTCCCATGTTCTCTACTCAGAAATAAAGGTACAATGTTATGTTACATATATAGTGTGAAATTGTTTTAAAAACAATACAAAACTCGTATTAATTTGGGGTTTGATTGACAAAGTTGGAAACATCTTATCAGTACGTCTATGCCAAATCGGTCATTTTTTGAGATGCTGCTACTTTTGGGAAGAGGTTTGAAATAAATCTCCTTCATTCCTGCCTGTCTTTTACATAAGGAAAGACTTCTTCAGTGTTTATCTCAAAGATTCCAAACAAGCTGTCTATTTGAATTTGAACAGTTTCTTATGCCACCTAACACATTCAGTAGGTTTCCTCTCTTTCCCCCTGGCTTTCCTCCCACACTCCGTGACATCCTGCATATCTTTGGGTCAACTTGCACAGCTCAGATGCAATGTAATGCTTTTGCCCTGCTCTTTCCAAGTGCCTGGGGAAATACAAGCTTTGATTCTGCTTCATGGTTGTGTGCTGCTGGTCTTTGCATCTGAGCTTGGCAGAGAGTTCCCATTTGGAATACTTCTTGGTGTTCTGGGTGTAGCATCTAAGAATCACCTCAGTGAAATGTTTACCCCTGTCATACTGAGGGACGGACTTACAAGATACATAAGGTCATACTGAGGTACTTACTGAAGTATTTACTTACAAGGTATATAAGATAGTAATATGTGTATTTCCTAATTTTGTCTTTTGTCTATGAAGACTTTCCTCTTCAGAATCCAGAAGTGATTGCTTTTCTTACCTGTGGATGGTGATAAGGATGTTCTTTGTTGGCACTAGTTTCATATCAGCAGTAGTTGCATTTAGCTAACTTTTACTGCCTTACCAATTTGAGCAGTCTTAAATTGCATGTTTGTGGTACTCCATCATTTTGGAATATCCTGTTTTCTGTGTTCTAATGTGCAAAGTTTATGGTATAAAGACTAATGTGAAACAGACTAGTTTCATTTATTCTGCTTTCAAAAATCCTTTTGAACAAGGGTTTGTTTAAAGGAAGCCAAGTGTTCACATGGGGAATCAATGTGGAAAAGCAAGTGATTTAAAGGTTTGCTTGCTGACTTACTCTGTATTAGTCTCTTCTAGACCATGCTTTGCAGCAGCCTTAGCATAATATTGTCGTTGCAGCTTTTGTTCTCAGCATAAGCCAAGACGTAAAAGTTATGACTGGGTTTTTGAGGTTTTTTGTTTTTAATAGCTGCCATTACATTCATGTGTGACAAGCGATGCAACAAGAAAAGATCATGTGGACGACACAAGTGTAATGAAGTTTGCTGTGTGGTAAGTTTACATGTGGCTTTATAAAATTGCTCACTATATTTGGTTTTGGTTGTGATGTTAAGACTTTTTCGCTTTTTTATCTTTTCATTTTTGTGCATCTTCAGTCTCTATTTGCAGTATTGGTCGTGCTCAAAAAGTTTATGTGTGTGCATTTATTTTGTAACGTTTGTTTTATGGGTATCAGTATAAACATAAAACTATATTCCAGCCTAAATGCAATTAAATCACTGTAAAGGTGTTTTTTTGTCAATGCAGTGATTCCAGGGAGAATGGGGAGGGGGAGGATATTACTTGATACAAGTAGCATAAGCTATGATGTAACCTATGTCTGCAATAGACCTCTTAAAAGAGTCCGCTTTAGAAATTGTGTATCCATACAGTGATGGAAAAACTGTGTAGATTAGGCCTAAACTATTTTTTGCACTACACAGTTTTGTCAATTATAGATTATGACCACACAGAGAAAAATAAATCAATAGCGTTTATAGTTTAATTCTGCTTTTCTTTTTTGCCTTCCCCTAGGACACAGAACATAAGTGTTCTTTGGTTTGTGGTCGTAAACTCAACTGTGGGCTTCATAGATGTGAAGAACCCTGTCATCGGGGCAGTTGTCAAACATGCTGGCAAACAAGTGAGTTATGTGCAAGAATACATTATTTCTTAGAAATTTATTCACTTAACTGATCAGAGTTGGACAGAGAATGTGACCCAGATTGACCAGAACCTGAATAATATGCAGTTGATTTTGATTGTATGTTTTTTTTGTAGAATCATAGAATTGCCTAGGTTAGAAGGGACCTTTCAGATCATGTAGTCCAACCATCAGCTTAACTCTGACAAAAACAATCGCTAAACCATGTTGCTAAGCACCACTTTACCTGTATTTTAAATACCTCCAGGGAAGGTGCCTCAGCCACTTCCCTGGGCAGCCTGTTTCAGTGCTGAATAACACTTTCAGTGTAAAAAATTTACCTAATATCCAGTCTAAATAAACCTCCCCTGGTGCAACTTGAGGCCTCTTGTCCCTTTGCCTGTTACCTGGGAGAAGAGACCAACCCCCACCTCCCTACAGCCTCCTTTCAGGTAGTTGTACAGAGCGATAAGGTTTCCCCTCAGCCTCCTTTTCTCCAGGCTAAACAACCCCAGCTCCGTCAGCTGCTCCTCATAAGACTTGTTCTCCAGACCCCTCACCAGCTTCATGGCCCTTCTCTGGACCTGCTGCAGCACCTCAATGTCTTTTTTTGTGGTGAGGGGCCCAAAACTGGACCACGGTACTTGAGGTGGGGCCTCACCAGTATGGAGTACAGGGGGACGATCACTTCCCTAGTCCTACTCACCACACTATTCCTGATACAGGCCAGGATGCTGTTGGCCTCCTTGGTCACCTGGGCACACTGCTGGCTCATATTCAGCACACATTCATTCGATGAACACCCTCAGGTCCTTTTCTGCCAGGCAGCTCTCTAGCCACTCTGCCCCAAGCCTGTATGGGGTTGTTGTGACCCAAGTGGAGGAGCTGGCACTTGGCCTTGTTGAACCTCATACCACTGGCCTCAGTCCATCGATCCAGCCTGTCCAGATCCCTCTGCAATGCCTTTCTATCCTCAAGCAGGTCGACACGCCCGCCTAGCTTGGTGTCATCTGAAAACTTACTGAGGGTGCACTTGATCCCCTTGTTCAGGTCATTGATAAAGATATTAAACAGAACTGGCCCGAATACCAAGACCTGGGGAACACCACTCGTGACCGGCTGCCAACTGGATTTAATTGTATTCACCACCACTCTCTGGGCCTGGCCCTCCAACCAGTTTTTTACCCTGCGAAGAGTATACTCTCATCCAAGCCATGGGCAGCCAGTTTCTCCACGAGGATGCTGTGGTAAACTATATCAGATTCCTCCAATTGTCACATCCCCCACAAGTCCTTCTCTATTTACAAACAGCACGTCCAGCAGGGCTCCTTCCCTAGTTGGTTCCCTCACCAGCTCTGTCAGGAAGTTATCCGCAACACACTCCAGGAACCTCCTAGACCGTTCCCTCTCAGCTGTATTGTGTTCCCAGCTGATATCCGGTAGGTTGAAGTCTCCCACCAGGACAAGGGCCTGTGATCCTGAGACTTCTCTCAGCTGCTTGTAGAATATTTCATCTAACTCTACGTCCTGGTTGGGCAGTCTATAACAGAATTCCACAATGATATCAGCCTTGTTGGCCGTCCCCCTGATTCTTACCCATAAACACATAACCCTATTGTTACCATCATTAAGTTCCTGACATTCATAACACTCCCTAACATACAGAGCCACCATGCCTCCTTTCCTTCCTTGCCTGTCCCTCCCGAAGAGTTTGGAGCCATCTAATACAGCACTCCAGTTGTGTGAGTCATCCCACCATGTTTCCGTGTTGGTGACTACATCATAGTTTTCCTGCTGTACAATGGCTTCCAGCTCCTCCTGTTTGTTGCCCATGCTGTGTGCCTTAGTACAGAAGCACTTCAGCTGGGCTACTTGTCCTGCCACCTTTTTGCTAGAAGAAGCCTTAACTTCTACCTTACCATTCCCAGGTGCAGCCATAGTTTCTAACCCATCAATGACCCTTGCATCTGCTGCTGAATTCATCCCCTTCCCCCTTCAAATCCAGTTAAAACCTGTTTGATGAGCCCTGCCAACTCCTGTGCAAAGATCCTTTTCCCCCTTTGAGACAGGTGTTACCCGATCTGTCTCCAGCAGGCCTGCTATCATGTAAACCACCCTGTGATCAAATAAACTGAAGTCCTGCCGCTGACACCAGGCTCGGAGCCGGGTATTGATCTGCTGGCTCTTGTTGCATCCCTCATCCTTCCCTATGACTGGAATGATAGAGGAGAACACTACTTGCGCTCCTGACCCCTTAACCAGTTGTCCCAAGGCCTGGAAGTCTCTCTTGATCGCCCTTGGGTTTCTTGTTAACAGATCATCTCTGCCTGTCTGAAAAATTAGTAGTGGGTAGTAATCTGAAAGGCTTACCCAGGGAGGAAAGTTTTCTTTTTATGTCTTTAACACAGGCCCCAGGGAGGCAGCGGACTTCACTGAAAACTGGGTCTGGTCTGCATATCGGGTCTTCTGCTCCCTTCAGGATGGAGTCACCTATGACAATGACCCGTCTTAATTTTTTCTTAACTGAAGATATTTTGGATGCCGGGTGTGGTTTGACTTAACCTTGGCGAAACCTCTGTGGACCCTGAATTTATCTTCCTTGTCATGACTGCGTTCCCCTTGCAGAGCCTCATACCTATTTTTTAAGGGTTCCTGGGAAGGTGGGGGGAGTTACTGGGAAGACATGCCTGCTTCACCAGGCGGGAACATGTTCCCACAGCCCCCTGTCCTCTAAGTTATCTTGTTTGGCTAGGCAGAGAGGACGGGTAATCATGTGGCCTTTCTGCCTGTTGGGACTGAATCAGGGGAGGTAGGCTGTGACTCCGTCAGTCTATCTCCCTCTCGCGCTCCCTGATCATTCTCAATCGCTCCTCACTGGGCGGAGGAGTTCCTCTACGTGCTGGCACCTCCCACAGATGTGCTTACTGCTGCCATCTGACACTGGAATAAGGGTAGGACACACCCTGCAGCCCAACACCTGGGTGAGAGTGAGCTCCCATGAGAGCTCCATCTGGGCAGCTGCCTCAGACCTGCTGGTTGTAGAGCCTGGAGAGGCCAAGGCTTTTCACCCGGTGGATACCATGGCTCCCTGGTCAACTGGTACAACCCTTCCGCCTGCCCTTCTGTTGGATGTGATGCAATTGAGAGGTCAAGCTTCACTGCTGAAATTTTGCAGTGAGGCCCTTTTCTGAGCACAGGAAAAGCAGCTACCTTCGTGTCCCTGAAGTCTCCTGTTCTGAATCTGTCCAGAGGTAAATCAGCTATGCAGTATCTTAAAGATTTCTTACCTGCTTTCCCTGGATGCTGCTGGTTGAGATTTCAGAGGCATATATTGGGTGATTCTGACCCTGTAGCTGATGGGGAGTGCTTCTCAGCAATAAGTCTTAGCTCTGATCCACCTGTCTAGCCACCACTTTGCGGTTGGGCTGCATCAGCCGTGGTATCATGTGCTGTGGCATGGTCAGCTGCAAGCCACTTGCCACTTACTAGATTGGATTTCTTGCCCCTGCCTCCATCTCCACTACTGGTTTTGCTGAGAACGGTGAGGGCTGGCATCAAGATGCAATACTAGAGTGCATCTACACCTCTGTAGTTCTGTGTGATTCCCAGGTACTTTACCTTCCCAGTGTGAGTTCCTCAGTGCCGAGAGGTGAGGTCCCTTTCTATGCCAGGGTCTCTGTACACACCCAGTCTACTTCAAGACAGCAATATATCTCTTGGGGAAAAGAAATTATGTCAACATTAGATAGCTTTATTTATTTTTTTTTAAGTTGTCAGATGTTATACTTGTATACTCTTCAGATGAGACCTCTCTGCACTGCCTCCCCATTATCCTAATTAGCGCTAGTTAAGGAACCTTCACTGCAGTTAGGATTCTTCTCATGAATAGCAAGCAGCCAGTGTAGCTGTCTAACAGTCACATCTTCCAGGGACCTTGGTCTCTGGTCTTTCATCTTCCTGGACTGAGGAAGATTTGTGGTTTTGAAGCCTGGAGGGTTATATGTTGTTTCAAGACCTGTAGTGAGGGACAGCAAAAGCCCTACCATGCTTGCTTTCCAAAGAAAATCCATCAACATTCTGAAACCGCTCAGCTTTTTCTATTTCTTCTTTCTACTTCTTCCTTCTAACCCTTAATGTTTTGTTTTCCCCAGCATTCTTATTTGCTGGAATTTATTGTAATTGAGTCTCCTTAGACAAAAATTATGATCCTTTCTGCTGCCCATGCGCTCAAAGATACATGGGCAAATGACTGGGATCTGGCCTGAGATTTAACTGACTGAACAGACCATAAAAAACAAATGGACATGAGAAATTTCTGAACATAACAAAAAACACAGTGAAGAGCTGACAGAAGTTTCAGATAGTGCCATGAGGAATGGATGAATTTCACAAATGTTAAGCGTGAGAAATGACTGAACTTCTCAGATAATTGGAGGAGGGAGGTATTGGGAACCTTTTTGGGAGTGGCATATTGCAAGGCCAACAGAACTTAGGTAGTTGTGTGATGCTGCTGTGACCTAACTAATGATACCAAAAATAGCAGATTTGGGTACAGATGTAGCTAAGCTGGGACCAATGGGGAGAAATTTATTTTGCTAGATTATTTGTGAGGAATCAAGGTGGATGCATGGGAAAATGGAGAGAAGGGGAGATAAAAGGCACCATTTGCACAAATGAAGCTGCTGGTTAGTGCATTTCTCTGACAGAGCCCTGTGTACCTGATGACAACTGTCCATACTGTCCTGGTTAAGAATAAGATTTAATATCTTTCAGTGTAATCTCATTCTCTATTCTGTGTATGTGAGAGGTGTAAGTGCCAAAAACTGGAGACTTGGCTGCAGATCATGGGAGCACATAGTCTCTAGGCTAGCAACTGGAGAGAGCAGACAGACTTATTTTACTGTAAGCCAGCAGCTGGAGAACGGGATCACAAGTTACAGGGGCCCCAGGGGCTCCTTGGTCTGGGTGCCAACACCAGGAGAGACAGGGGAGGGGAAGGAAAGGGAAGCTGTTCCCTTGTTAATTTCAGTTCTGTGTGTGCCTGTGTATGTGTGGGTGATTTGCTAATGAACTTGCTTCAAAGCTGGACGGACTGGCTAGTAGGAGGAGATCCGCGTCTGGAAATAGCCAAGGTTTCAGGCAGTGACTGGGTAAGGGGTATGGATACTAGACAGAGCCTATGCTAATATTTGACATCCATGAATGTGGTGTGCATGTGAATCTGGAGTGTACACATGTGTGTGTGTGTCGTCACTAGTGAACTTCAATCCTGATGAGCTGGAGAGGAGGAAGAGGACTTGGCTATTGGTATTCCTGTTTACATGAATCTTCATAGAATAGTTTAGGTTGGAAGGGATCTTAAAGATCATCTATTTCCAACCCCCCTGCCATGGGCCTGGACACCTCCCACTACACTAGGTTGCTCAAAACCCCATCCACCCTGGTCTTGAGTTGTTGAATCTTGTTGTTGTTTGGTTGGCTCTGTGTTTGTGTGTCGGGTCATGTTATTGTCATGTATGTGTTGTGTGTCTTGTCTCTCTGGAGTATCTGTTCAGTCTTGCTACTGGCTGGACCTACATATTGATCCAGCAGCCATCATATTCATGGAAGTGCGACAGTAGGAACCTTTGGGCTTTTAGTGTTCAACAGACTTTGCTTTGGTAGACTAGGAAGAAGGAATCCTGTGATTCCCAGTCAGACAACTTGCTGAATTCAGCAGCTCCTTTAACACACTCCTCTTCAGGTTGGAATTGTTGGTTTGTATTTTTATTGCCCCGTTATTCTCTCACTTCCTCCGGCATGTTTTCCCTGATCTCTTTATTCGTTTATAGACCAATTATATTCTCTTTTTGTTTTCAGATCTCCTTCTATATGACTTGTGATGTTAATATTTTCTCTTAGTGTCCTGTTTTTGTAAGGATTTATCTGTTTGAACTGTAGTTTGCATTGCAGTCAGTCCCCCTCCGAGTTTCTTTGTAGTCTGAAAACCAGCAGTGAACTGTATTAATTTTTGTGCGGTGTTAAGTTTTAATTGTGATGGTGTATTGGTGTATGTAGGTATTTGTATTCCTTTGTTTATTTTATCTCTGAGATTTGGAATCTTGTGATAAGAATTTAAAATCTGTTTCCCAAATGTGGAAAGGGCCGGGGTAGGGGGGGAGAGTGGGAAAGAAAAAAATGTATACTGCCTGAGACAGAGAACTTCCAAAACATAAAGAGTTGACTTTGAAGTATTTGGACAGGCTGATAAGATGCTTATGAGGATCTATGTAATACTAAATGACATAAAGAAGCATACAGAAGAAATCGTAGAAAGAAGTCAACAGACTGGTGGCCTTTTGGTAATTTTCTCTGGAATCTTCCCACTAGCATGTGCAGGCTTGGCAAAAGGACAAAATTTAAACAATGGTCTGAAAAAGTGATAGCAGGGGGAAGTTCAGAGCACAAGATTTGGATTATATGCTTTCTGGAAGGGAATTCAAGGGATATCTCCCCATTTTTAAGTCAGGGATAGAACAGCAAGAGCTTTCAACTTGACATGAGCGTTTCTCTTTCTCTGGTTCAAACTGTTGCTGTCAAAGAACCACTCTCTAAAAGCAAGCATAATTCATAATAAAGTGGTCATAGTCCAGTTTTCTTGTGGGAGATGCTCAAGCACTCCAGTGAAGCTACAGTAAGACATTTGCATGTTATTTAAAGATTTCTCATAGTGGAGAAGTGCAAATTCATGTAGCCATTGGGATATATTTGATTTGTTTTTTCAGGTTTTGATGAGTTAACTTGTTATTGTGGTGAATCTGTGATTTACCCCCCTGTCCCCTGTGGCACTCAGCCACCAGAGTGTAAAAAAACATGCACCAGGCCGCACGACTGCGATCATCCAGGTAAGTCAGGACGTTCAGTTTTGCTTGGGGTTTTTGTTTTGGTTTTTTGTTTTGGTTTTTTTTTTAATCAAAATATAGAAAAGTGTACATAGGTCTCTCTGAAAATATATTTGCTTTTTTATTAGATGCTTTTTCTGTAGTTATGAATATTTCCAAAAGTCTACACTTAGAAGCCAACCAACTAAGAACTTGCCATGAATACTAGTGGTGGTACTACTGAGTGGTAAAAGCATTGTGGATTTTATTTCTGATCATTATTAATAGTCACAACATATTAAATGTTATATTCCAAAGATTAAGTGCTCTATTGAAACAGTAGGATAATCTAGTGAATAGTTAGTTTCTATGTTCCTTGGAATTACATTGTCTGATAGCAAAAAATATACCACAGGTCAAACAGACATGCTTTCTGACAAATTCCGTCTGATTGTACAACCCTGCTTAGAAGTCACAAAATTCTCTGCGGTTTAATTTAGAAAACATGGAAGAATATTCACCTAAAAACCTGCTGTCAGAATTTTTAAAGAATACTTTAAAGAACGCATTATACTTGCATGAAGCATTGTACTTCCCATGAAATGTGTAGTTCTGAAATGCAAACGCGTGTTTAATAGTCTTTGCTTTCTCCTTTAATGCTTTTGACTGAAGTATGCTAATAAAACTGTGCTGGCTTTTGTATTCCTGTGACTGCAGTGTACCATTCATGTCACAGTGAGGAAAAATGTCCACCCTGTACCTATCTCACTCAGAAGTGGTGTATGGGCAAGCATGAAGTAAGTCTGGATACTTAATATTTTTGACTACTAAATAATGTTGTAGGACTGTAGGCTTAAATTTTTGTGGCCTCAGGAATTGACATGTTGCTGGAGTTTGAGTTTAATGTGATTAAATTAAAAAAGTATACCTTTTATACCATATGCATTCAGACCAATTGCTATATTGGACTATGATGTAAAGAAAATCTCAGTCTTTGTCTTAAGATATTTTAGTATTACGAATTCTGTATGTACAATGCAAATGAAGATGTGAGCAGTAAAAGTACTTTGAGATTTGCATTTAGAATTTTTCATTATTAGCTGTCATCTTTTTCCTCCCCTCTTCCAGCTGCGAAGTAATATTCCTTGTCATCTCACTGACATTTCCTGTGGACTTCGCTGCAATCAACTGTTAAAATGTGGAATGCACAAATGTAAAAGAATCTGTCATAAAGGAGAATGTCTTATAGATGAAGAGTGTAAACAGCCATGTGTTATTCCAAGGCTATATTGTAATCACCCCTGTATGGCTCCATGTCATCCTTCTTCACCCTGCCCGACAACATCCTGCTCTGCAAAGGTTAGATAACCAAAGCAAATTCACAGGTGAATTGTATGGTTTAATTATCAGCCAATAACAGTTGTGACAAAAAAATGTTGTTTTGTATATTGATAACATGACATTTTTTCTGTAAACTTTTAATATTGAATTTTAAAAAAAAAACCACACTATTTGTCACTTTTAATTGTTCATTATTTCACTGAAATGGGACTCTTAAGGGAATAAATTTACCTCCCTCACACCCCTCCGTGGCCATAAAAAGACAAAAGTTAAAAAGAGCTGCTCTTGTGTCATAGGTTGATCTTCAGTGTGAATGTGGAAGAAGAAAAGAGAGTATGATTTGCTCAGAAGCATCTAATACATATCAAAGGTTTGTACTATAGTAATTCTTTTAATTCCTTACTGGTTTTACTTCTTTGCAGTTTCATTAAATTTCAGCCTTGACTAAATATATTTATGTCACAAGTTTTTTCACACTTTTTTTGTACTTTCATGTACCGTTTCTTTTTTTTGTATTCCCCTGAGCTTTCATACCAGCTATGCTGTAATAGAACATATTCCTCTTCACTGCTGTTAGTCTAACTGTGGAGGTATGTCAAAGCTTGAATCTCCCATCTGTGGAACTCTGCTCTAACCACATAGGTCAATTGGATACAGACTAATTGGGCAGGTCCAGATTCAGGCTCCTAAACATGGGTGATTACATATCCATGTGTGAGTTGCTGTACAAGTTGCCCTTAATGTGTGATGGAACCTAGTCAATACAGATGATGGAAGCTAAAGTGTGATTTAAAAGTCATACTGAAATAGCTATATTTAGGCAGGAGAGTTTTGACATCTAGATCTTTGTTCGTAATATGCAAACTGAGTCCTACCCAACTCCGTTTATTGCAATCGATTTGTCTCTAGATCCCATTTCTAAACTTACTTCTCTTTCTCTCTTACGTGTGAGGGCAAGGAAGGGACAAGGAAAAGAAGAAAAGTAGGGCTTTTGAACTTTTGAAATTAAAATAGCAAACAGTAATAATAATAATAAAGTCTTACTCTGAGGCTGTGATTGAAAGGAAGTAAAAAAATTAATCTAGAGAATTGATACACAACCAGAGTTCTGCTCTGCATCCCAGTTGATAGGAGAGCATGGTCACAGATTCTTCCCATCTTTCAAAGAAAGCTTCTTAATGATTGTTTTATTTGGAACTGCTGTTTGAGGACCCGCTACTAGCTCAGTGTAGGATATGTCTCTTTGTTCCTACTGATCACTGCTCTGATTCAAATTCTGACAGAAGATGGTGTAGCATCTACGTAATAGGTGCTTAATACTACCTAATGAAAATGAGGAGAAAAATACGCTAATCAGAAACAGTTAAGAACAATTGTAGTCAATACTAAGTTGAATGCAAGGCAGACTTGTAGGAGTGGTGATAACTTTTTCTTTTTTAGGAAAAAAAGGGTGTGGTTTTTTTTTTGTTGTTAAGATCTGTGTCACTATGAATACAAATCAGAAGACTGACTCAACTTTGAAATACTAGTTTAAATTGACATAGGCCTGTCATTAATGATATCCTGGGAAGGTAACATAATTACAAGTCCAAAGTTTTGAAGGCGTTTATTTCTCCACTGTTTCTATAGCTCAGGCACTGTAAAAGTACTCAAACAAGGAAGATGGTTCTTTGAAGTCCATGAGAGTCCTTGCATGCATAAGCTGAACACATATGTATTTATTTATCTAGTGGAGCCCAAATCGAGAGGAAGGGAAGGAAACAATCAGTTTAAAGCAAGTGTTTGTATCTGTTTGTCAAAAGTGTTCATATATGTTTACAAATTACTCTTGGCCCATGTGATATTAACAAAGGCCGCATTTAACGCCAGCTACATTTGTATGATAACTCCAACTCTTCAGGTTGCTGAAAAATAAAAATAGTCCATTTTTGTGGCATTTAAGTTTGGCGCTTTTCCCACCATCTATGCACTTGTGGGGGTGGGGTGGGGGGACAGGAAAAAGCATCAAAAAGAAATCCCAAACCAAAAACCAACAGAACACAGTATTGGAGTACTACTACAACAAACTCTTGTAGTACTACTGTGTAAAGGTCAACAAATTAATGGGGTACCCAAGTTTTCTCAAAAACGTTATAGAAGTGACGAAAGAGATTTGAGCTTTTTCAGTGAAAGAATGCTCAAGGGAACAGGAAAGGGAGTGTGCTGCTACATCAGTACCTATAATACAAATGTTAATGTCATATCATCTAATGGCCCGTTACCTAGACTTTCTCACCACCTGATAAATAGGAAGCTGATGATGCCTCTAAGTGTTTTTTGGTTTTATGTAATATCATAGGGTTGGAAGGGACCTCTGGAGATCATCTAGTCCAACTCCCCTGCCAGAGCAGGGTCACCTACAGCAGGTTGCACAGGAACGCATCCAGGCGGGTTTTGAATGTCTCCAGAGAAGGAAACTCCACCACCTCTCTGGGCAGCCTGTTCCAGTGCTCTGCTACCCTCAAAGGAAAGAAGCTCCTCCTCATGTTTAGGTGGAACTTCCTATGCTCAAGTTTGTGCCCATCACCTCTTGTCCTGTCCCCGGGCACCACTGAAAAGAGCCTGGCCCCATCATCCTGACACCCATCCTTTAAGTATTTATAAGCATTGATAAGATCCCCCGATTATCAACACTTAAGGAGAATCATTATTCTCCTTCCTGACACATGATTAGTTCTCTGAAAGTGATGCAAAGCATATAGAGACAAACATATCCTTTTATCTGAATTTAACAGAAAAGATGGTTCAGAGGATAGAAAGTTCCATTTTCATGATTTTGTTTGAGAATGGTGTGGGATATTTCACTAAAAACTCGCTGTATGTTTTAGTAACAGAAATTTTAGCAAGAAAGTCAGATGGGGAGGGTTGTTATTGAAGGGAATGATGAAGAATCTTTATAAAGAAAATTGTTAACAGTCTCAGTAGGTATTTTGCTCTTTCCTTATTGCTTGTATCATCCATATTTTCTAAGCAAGTTTCCAAGTACTCCATAAATTCACTTTATAGGTTTTAGTTGCACGCAGTTAAGGAAGAATTACATAAAAGTTAAAAAGGCAATTAAAGCTGTACGGTCAGCAGTAGTTTGAAAATTAAGGAGGTGAGAAGAAAGAGTATTTTGCATAGCCTAGTTTAAACTTGCTTAGAATTGATGCTCTGAAAAGTTCCTTCAAGAAGCATGTCCAGTTGTTAGTCTTGCTCCTAGTTGCTTGAAAGGGATGAAAGAAACCTTTTAGTTTGTGTAGCTAGATTAGATTGCTGAAAGTAGATGATGTGGAACTAGAGTCCCATTCTATAATCTGATGAGGAAACGGTCAGTCTGTTTTACTTCCACTACCTGGAGGTTTAAATCTGCAGCTTTATACACCTTTTCAAAAGTTTATGTGTTGCTTTAAATGAAATCTAATGCTCTTCTTTTTCAGAATAGCTGCTATATCTATAGCCACTAAGTTAACAGATCTACAGCTGGGAGATTCAGTGGAGATCAGTAGACTTATTACAAAAAAAGAAATGAAGCAGGCCAGGTAAGGAGATGCACGTAGAAACATATTTGAAACCCTTGTGTGTACCTGAAACATAGGTGATGTGAAAAATACAGAATATTGTGAGCAAAATCCCAGCTAAAATAGGAAGACTGCAAATAGCCTGACTCTACTGTAACAATACTGCTAAAAGAGTATTTTGCAATTCCTTAGCAGTTCATGTTTTTGCTTTCATGTAGAACAAGATCTCTGTCATTGGCTGGTTTGTTGTTACAATTATGTATGGAACAGTATCGTTGTGGTTTCAGAGTTTCTTTCTACCCAGCGAACTCCTTAAAGTTCCAGTGGATTTTTTCAGATTTCTAGACATATAACTTACCTTCTGGTTTAGCATCCAGTATTCCGTCCTGGATGATTAATAGGGCATATTTTCCCCTAGTCATCATCGTACTATTTATAATATTTTTCTATTACCCTTTTTAGATCTCTTATATTTGTATCTCAATTTGATTGGTATTTCTGTGTTGTCATACTGGCTGGCACTGCAAATCTTCTTTTAAGTCACAAAAACACTTGTGACTTAAGTTTGATTTTTCTTTTCCTACTGATGTTCCTCAGGATTGGAATAGTTTGTCTTTTTACTTTTAGTATCATTTCTTTAAGGAATTGTCAAGTATTTTCAGCATCCTTCTGTCAGAAACTTGACTTCTGAAAGTTTTGGCCTTTGAAGCCCCTAATTTCTAGGTTCAGTTTACTTTATTTTCTGTTACCGTCTCTCCTCTTTTAATTGTGAATTTAATTATTCCAGAGTCAGTCTGTTACTTGTGTTAAAATCTAATATTCCTTTATAATGCATAAAGTCAAAATAGTGACATTTCCTCTACAGTTGCTTCAAACTTTCCTGTTTTCCGTGGCTGATTATATTTCCTGATGTATAGGAGTAGGTGACCTTGTCACATGTTCCTTTGTTAATTTTGCATCCTTCCTAGCATCCCCTCCTAGCAGTGCCAGTATCAACTGTGGTTTTTTTTCTCAAATGATCTAATTTACCAATATAATAAAATCCTTTTTCAGAAGCTGTTTTTCTTAGTTGCTGTACGGCTTTGGTAACTGCTGCTTCTGTTCAAGACCTAGAGAAGAGCTTGTGTGCTCAAAGATCTTTGATTGTTGTTTGTTTGTTTGCTTGCTTGTTTTTAGCTGTATTATCTGATCTAATACAATAAATTATGCTCACACACTCTTCTTACTTTTTTAGGCTGTGATAATGATATGACACCAACAAAGCTACAGTTGGAAAAGTATGTGTAGCAGTGGTGATTCTAATTGTATTTTTCTTTCATAATTCAGGTTGCAATGTGATGAAGAATGCTTAGCTCTTCAGAGGAACAGGTGGGCAATGAATTTGCTTGCTGTTTTTTTTCAGCATTCCAGGTTCAGAAAGTTAATGCTATGTGGAAAAAATCCTTTCCTGCATGGACTAGAGAACTGATAAATATGGAGATGTTTCCTGTGTTATTCGGATCTATACTGAGTGATCTGAGATCTCACTAGAATATTCTAGTGAAAAGTCCTAAATGAGCAGTTTCAAGTACATCTATGTTAGTAACCCATATCTCTACTCTTCAGTGACAACATGTTTGGGAAGCTGGGGGGATTTGTGTGTTTATTTCTGTTTGGTTGTGCTTTTGTTACGTTTTGGTTTTTTCCTCCTACCCTCAAATTCAGGCGTCTTGCTGAAGCTCTTGAAATAGATGATAATTCTGATCCTTTTAACATCCGTTCTTCTGGACCAAAGTACAGTGACCTTTTAAAAGAAGATGCAAGGTATGTGTTCTGATGATGACAGGTGTCGTATGTTAAAAAATGTTGAGAGCAAGATGGAAAATGCAGAATAGTTCTATTTACTCTTGTAAAAATGCCCATGTTCACTCTTCTCTCCAGCCTTGGCAATCAGTGATAATTGAGGCAGAGGAGGTGATGTGCACTTCTCAAGATCTGCAAAGTAAAAAGTGCCTGACAGGTTGCTTTGTTCTGTAATAGGACCAGATTTAGAATGGGAACGTCATTTTCCACCATTCTTCTTATTGTGAATCAGTACCTGTACTTCTCACATATCCACTGCTTTCGTACACAATGAACCCCATCTCAGTGCTTCTTGTAAACTTTTCAAGACAAAGACAAAAGTGATAGCTAAGTACTGAAATACGCTCTCACAGCCTAACATTATTTCCTGCCACCAGTCTCTCATTTATTTTTTTGCCTTACTGCCTTTATTTTAAAAATAAAGAAATGGCATTCATAAAACAACTTCATTGATGCAGAGCTAAGCCTATGCAGGTTCTGACTGCAAAGAGGGCTGCTAGACTGAAACATCTGAAAATGAGGCAATAGAAAGTCAAGGTAGTATCCAAAGCATCCCACTAATAAATACTATGCAATCTGGAATGACAGGGAGAGATCAGACACATTTTTAAGAAGATGCTTAAATGGTAACTGTCATTTAAGAAGTTTTTACTCTTGTGTGTGTGTTTGTAGGCATGACATTAGTTTTCACCAGCTCTGAGGTTTCGTAACAGCTGAATCTGTTTTGCTCTCGCTTCGCTATCATAATGATACATAAGTTTCATATTTTTGTGAGGATGTCGTTGTCTTGAAAATCCTTTATTTTAATTTTCTGATGTGTTGAGATGAGTGAAAATTTTATCACACTGAATTTAAGAGTGAATTACCTCTTGCTTTACTTCCAACTTATTAGCCTACTGCAAAAAAAAAAAAGCTGAGTGTTTTCATTGTGGAGGCACTGTTTTATTAGTATTTGCGCTTAAATATGGTATTTTATAAGGACAGTTCTCTTAAGTGCATATAGAATATGTTTTGCTCTACCTCTTTCAGAAAACAAAGCAAATGTTTTCACTTTCTTAGTGTTGAATATCTTGTGTTATGTGGGTAGTCCCCTCTTTTTTTGGAGTACAATGCAGTCTCACTTTCCTGTCAGCCATTCTCTACCCGTAGCGTAGTGTTCATCTTTCATGAACAGAACTGACCAGAATCATGCACTGTATTCCAGATAGTCTAACAGAAACCTTGAAAAGTAGCTTTAATGCTTCCACGCTTCTCTCTGAAAATATCTCTTCTCATTCATTCTGTGATTTTACTTGCATTTCCTTTGTAGCCACTTTATATTGATAATTCATGATAAACTAATACACCCAGGCTATTCATACTGATTCACAGCTTAAAGCAAAAGTTTTTGTTAGTCCTCAAGTCAATGACTTTGCACATTGAATTACTGGATTTCATTTAGCTAGTCTTCAAGATAAATTAGTTTCTCTCTTTATTAAACATATCTCTCTTACATAAGCAAGAATCTGCAATTTTTAAAGCTTACTTCCTTGACTCCTTTTGATGATCTTTTATCTCAGCCATCTTGCAAAAGTCCTGGACTTCCCTTATAATGGTAGGACCTATGAAGTGTATCTCTTCCAGTATTTTTTTTCAGGTAGCTCAGCATTCTGTATAAGTTTTGACAGATGCATTTATTCTTGCTTGAGCAGGCCACTCCAGTAATGCAAGAGTTCAGGGCTTGTGGTTTTCTGCAGAGTGTAAGTTATACATCTATATATGGGATCTCAGAATGATGAGAAATACAACAGCCACCTTCCTGTGCATTCAGGGTCACTGCCTCAAGAAGGCGGCAGCTGCCAAAACAATGAGTACAGTGCTGTGATATTATCTGGTTTAGGGAATCCATTGATCTCTGAAGCTGATAACATTGTCAAGGGCTGAAAAAAATGCACATCTACAAATGAGAAAACTTGAGAAAGCTCTGAGAAAACTTGTGATTCTGAGCTGTAGTCTTTAATTACCAGAACCCTAAAGCTCCAAGATGCAGTACAATTCCAGGTAACAGGAAGAGGATGAGTAAATGGATGCCAAGATAACATATCTCCTTTGTACGAGAGTGACAGGCCGCGGGCACACCAGCAATAGCACGGTGATGCTGCTGCATGCTGATGTTACTGATATGTTTTTTAGAATCTGACAAGGAGTCAGAAGAAGAGTCTCTACAGCATACAGCTTTATATGAGGAGATGTCCTGCTGCCAAGGGGAATCCATTTTGTATCATGGAGATGACTGTACCAGCACACCTGAGCACAGATCAGGGGGTAAGGATCCACTGGGTAGACATTTCAGCACTGACCTTTGTGAGAGGCCCCAGAAATAGACACAGAGAGCAAGCGAATGCTCAAGTTGGCCCATTGACATGAAGTTGGAAGGTAGACTGGCACAAGTATTAATGCCCAGTTTAACAAGGATGGTGCCAAGGCTGCTATTTGATGAATTAAGACTACTGGAGAAGGAGAAAAGGACATCTGGAATATCTGGACACGTGGAGCTACACAGAAGGGATTTTTTTAATTTTGTCATTGGCTGTGCAAGACCCCACAGCAGCTGCATGGACCAGTGAAATCTTGGATCAAATCGTTAAGTCTAGAGAGACACAGAGGGAGATGGGTCCTTTGTAGGCCCCTGAAAGAAGGGGCAGTGAGGGCAGCTTCTCAAGCACATGACTGGCAAACTGCAAGCATGGGATGTCAGTCAGAGGCAAAGTCTTGCACTGGCAAGTGTTGCAAGAATAAGGAGGTTTTTGGTAGAGGTATCAAAATCTGAGGAAAGCAAAAAACATACTGCAAGAACTGCAGTGAAAAACCAAGCAGAAAAATGGCAGTAGGCCTGCTCCTGCAATGCAAGGATGTGAGGAGAAGCCTGATGTACACCATTTATAGACACTGCACAGAAAGAAACAGTTTTCAAGTTCCACATAGCAAAATTTCAGTATACCCACTGTCAGATCAGATGTGTTTATTTGAAGAACAACTTCATTTCCTTACTGTACATTATTTTTCATTAAGTGTAGACACTTGCAGGTTACAACATCGGAGGTCACAATGAGCAGTTAGCTGTTTGTTTTGTCATAAGCAGTTGTAAATAGCTTAATTGAAAGAATTGTGCAAACATGATATCTGTGCTAGTAAGAAGTAACAATATTCCTTTTAAAATAAAACAACAACAAAACAACACACGTGGCAAAACTTGGAAAACTTACTGTAAGAGCTCAGATTAGTAACCAAAAAGAATTAAAAATACGTGAGAAAATACTTCAGTCGGGTAACAGATACTCATCAATATACTGGGAAATGGAGACATTCCATTTGGTTTTGTTAGGGCAGTATGAATTGTACATTGGTTAATTTGTAAATACACAAGCAAATTCCAGCTGAGGATGACCACAAATGAAATTCCTCAGGCAGGCTATGAGCAAGCTGTTGAGACACCAAAACAAGTGACCTAAAACTGCAAGACTAGAACTGGAGACAAGTACAGATGAGAATTAAGCAGTAGCCAGTTCTTACTGTCCCTGCTCACCCAGGTATCTGATCAGGATCATACAGAAAAGCCTACTGAACCTGCAGGATATTTTTTTCATCTTGTGAAATGATTTACAATGGGCTTCATTTTCTTCCTCATCTTAATGGATAGTTTCTGTTACCCTTGGCCTTTCAAGACCTTTGCTAACAGTCGAGCTTGCCACAGTTTCTTGGCAGCTGCAGGCTTCTTTTTGCCCTTCAGTGAAGAGTATGCTTCCTTGCATGGTGACCTGACACTCCCCCCCTCTTATGTCAAAGCAGTCTAATGAGGTTTGCTCACAAATTTTGAAAGGAAAGACTGTGCACTGTTGAAAAGACACTTTATTTTTCATCTGGTGATCTCAAAGGGAAGTTTGATACTGTAAAGAAAATCTTACTTGTGCTTTGTCAGCCTTAATGGCAGAGGATAAAACAGCCTGAAGTCCTATTCTTCACTCCAAACATCTAGATACAGAAGATGCACCTTCCTGTTGGATTGCCTAGGCTGTTCACTGATGCATCCAGAACTCTCTAGGGCAATCAACACGTTTGTTGAGGGTATTTCTTTCAAAGGAAATGTTCAGATTAAGGAATACTGAAGTCTGCCATTTTCTTGAAGATTCCTCAAACCAAATTATGCTCTCTCAGAATCTTTTTGATGATTCCAAAGAAAAAGCAATTGTTCTGTCTCTCCCACCATCTGCACTGGCCTGCCTTCGTTGTTCCTGTCTGCTCACTCAGATCATCAGGAGGTGGCTCAGTGTTGTTCTTCCATGAATTTCTTCTATATGAAAGATTCTTGAGGTACAAAGTGCACATAAAAAACTTGCCTCACCTTTGAATATGCATATAGGTAGTCACAGCTCTGCCATTGTGTAGTATAGAATCATAGAATTCTCTAGGTTGGAAAGGACCATTAAGATGGTCCTAACCATTAACCTAACACTGCCAAAACCACCACTAAACCCTGTCCCTAAGCACCAAGTCTACCTGTCTTTTAAATACCTCCAAGAATGGTGATTCCACCACTTCCCTGGGCAGCCTGTTCTGATATTTGATAACCCTTTCTATGAACAAATTTTTCCTAATATCCATCCTCCCATGGCGCAACTTGAGGCCATTTCCTCATGTCCTATCACTTGTTACTTGGGAGAAGACACCAACCCCCCCTCACTATACCCTCCTTTCAGGTAGTTGTAGTGAGCGATAAGGTCTCCCATCAGCCTCCTTTTCTCCAGGCTAAAAGATCCCAGTTCCCTTAGCCACTTCTCATAAGGCTTGTGCTCTGACCCCTCACCAGCTTCTCTGGACGTGCTTCAGAACCTCAGTGTCTCACTTCAAGTGAGGGGCCCACGGTATCGACGGTGCTGCCTCACCAGTACTGAGTACAGGGGAACAATCACTTCCCTAGTGCTGCTGGCCACACTATTCCTGATACAGGCCAGGATGCTGTTGGCTTTCTTGGTCACCTGGGCACACTGCTGTCTCATATTCAGCCAGCTGTCTACCAATACCCCCAGGTCATTTTCTGCCAGGCAGCTTTCCAGCCACTCTTCCGAAGCCTGTAACGCTGCAACGAGTTTTATGACCCAAGTGGAGGACCCGGCACTTGGCCTTGTTGAACCTCATACCATTGGCGTCGGCCCTTCCATCCGGCCTCTCCAGATCCTTCTACCCTCCAGCAGATCAACACTCCTGCCCAACTTGGTGCCATCCGCAAGCAAAAGGGAGTAAGGCGCTGCTTCTACTCTTTAGGGAGTCATTGGAACTAGGGATGTTAGGTGTTGCCCATGAAACTAATTTCTGTAAAGTTAATCTACTCCAATACGTCTTACCTTTCCCTACAACAAAATAACATTCTCTTCATCAGTTGATTTCTGCTCCCACCACACACCCCCTGGCCTTGTTCCCAGAAGAATATGCTTTCAGTTTTGTCTTCCTATTTGAGTACTTCAGTCTTTACTGTCTTGGGATTTCTTGAAGTTGAGAGATGTTCTAAGTATTTAGAAAAGAACCCAACCTGGTTGATTTCACTGGTGACTTACAGGTGATAACTCTGTTTTTATAGGCTTCTGAAGTGTTGATTTTTTTTTTTTAACATATCCCCCAGTTTGCGAGCTGGTTCCTCAATAGGTTTTTAAATATTACACGTCAGGTGCTTGTGGATCCTCTCATTGGATTGTTAGTTCCATTTTTTTTCTTACCTCCTGTGATCTCTTCACCTTGAAATATGGGTGTTTATGGCTGGCATTCACAGAATCACAGAATGGTTTGGGTTGGAAGGGACCGTAAAGATCATCTAGTTCCAACCCCTCTGCCCTGGGCAGGGACACCTCCCACGAGACCAGGCTGCTCACAGTCTCATCCAGCCTGGCCTTGAACACCTCCAAGGATGGGGCATCCACAACTTCCCTGGGCAACCTGTTCCAGTGCCTCACCACCCTTACCGTAAAGAATTTCTTCCTGATACCCAATTTAAATCTACCCTCTTTCACTGTTATCCCATGTCCTATCATTCCACTCACTGATAAAGAGTCCCTCCCCATCCTTCCTGTAGGCCCCCTTTAGGTACTGGAAGGCCACTATAAGGTCTCCTCGGAACATTCTCTTCTCCAGGCTGAACAACCCCAACTCTCTCAGCCTGCCCTCATAGTGCGTGCTCCAGCCCTCTGATTATCTTTGTGGTCCTCCGCTGGACCTGTTCCAACAGGTCCATGTCCTCCTTATGTTGAGAACTCCAGAGCTGGATGCAGTACTCCAGGTGGGGTCTCAGGAGAGCAGAGGAGAGGGGCAGAATCACCTCTCTTGACCTGCTGGCCATGCTTCTTTTGATGCAGCCCAGGATGCAGTTGGCTTTCTGGGCTGCAAGTGTGCATTGCCTGCTCATGTTGAGCTTCTCGTCTATCAGCACCCCCAAGTCCTTCCCCTCAGGGCTGCTCTCAAGCCATTCTCTGCCCAATCTGTATTCGTGTCTGGGATTGCCATGACCCTTGCACTTCGCCTGGTTGAACTTCATGAGGTTTACACAGGCCCAACTCTCAAGCCTGTCAAGGTCCCTCTGCGTGGCATCCCTTCCCTCCAGCGTGTCGACTGTGCCACACAGCTTGCTGTCATCAGCAAACTTGCTGAGGGTGCACTCAATCCCACTGTCCACGTCACCGACAAAGATGTTAAACAGCACTGGTCCCAGTAATGACCCCTGAGGAATACCACTCATTACTGGTTTCCCCTTGGACATTGAGCCATTGACTGCAAGCCTTTCAGTGTGACTGTCCAGCCAGTTCCTTATCCACTGAGTGGTCCATCCATCAAATCCGCGTCTTTCCAGTTTAGAGACAAGCATGTTGTGCAGGACAGTGTCAAACGCTTTGCATAAGTCCAGGTAAATGACATCTGTTGCTCTCCCCTTATCTATCAATGCTGTAGCCCTGTCATAGAAGGCCACCAAATTTGTCAGGCATGATTTGCCTTTAGTAAAGCCATGTTGGCTGTCACCAGTCGCCTCCTTATTTTCCATGTGCCTTAGCAGAGATTCCAGGAGGATCTGCTCCATGATCTTGCCAGGCACAGAGGTGAGACTGACGGGTCTGTAGTTCCCTGGGTCTTCCTTTTTTCCCCTTTTTTGAAAATGGGAGTTGTGTGTCCCGTTTTTCAGTCAGTGGGAGCTTCACCAGACTGCCACAACTTTTCAAATATAATGGAAAGTGGCTTAGCAACTTCATCCACCAGCTCCCTCAGGACCCACAGATGAACTTCATCAGGTCCCACGGACTTGTGTACCTTCAGGTTCCTTAGATGGTCCCGAATCTGATCTTCTACAGTGGGTGGTTCTTCATTCTCGTAGACCCAGCCTTTGCATCCTGCAACGTGGGTGGTGTGGTTGGAGCCCTTGCCGGTGAAGAACGAGTGGAAAAAGTCATTCAGCACCTCAGCCTTCTCCATATCCTGGGTGACCAGGTCTCCTGTCTCCTTCCTGAGAGGGCCCACGTCTTCCCTAGTCTTGCCTTTACCCCTGACGTACTTACAGAAGTTTTTCTTCTTGTCCTTGATGTCCCTGGCCAGATTTAATTCTGTCTGGGCTTTACCTTGCCTAATCTGGTTCCTGGCCACTCGGACAGTTTCTCTGTATTCCACCCAGTCAACCCGTCCTTGCTTCCACCCTCTGTAGGCCTCCTTTTTGCTTTTGAGCTTGTCCAAGAGCTCTTTGTTCATCTATGCATGCCTCCTGGCACTTTTGCCTGACTTCTTCATTCTTGGGATACACCGCTCTTGAGCACAGAGGAGGTGATCCTTGAATACTAACCGGCTCTCTTGGGCCCCTCTTCCCTCCAGTGCTTTATCCCATGTTACCCTGCCAAGCAGGTCCCTCAAGAGGCCAAAGTCTGCTCTCCTGAAGTCCAGGGTAGGGAGCTTGCTGCGTGCTCTCCTCACTGCCCGAAAGATCTTGAATTCCACCATTTCATGATCACTGCAGCAAAGGCTACCCTTGAGCTTGACATTCGCCACCAGCCTCTCCTTGTCGGTAAGGACAAGGTCCAGCATAGTAGTATATGCTTTTTGACTCTCTGGAGTTAAGCTCATCCTAAAGGGATCAGTGGTTTTGGGTGGGGTTTTTTTTGTTGGTGTTTTTTTGGTGGTTTTTTTTGTTTGTTTGTTTTTTGTTTGTTTTTTTTGTTTGTTTTTTTTTTGTTGTGGGGGTTTTTTTTGGTGTTGTTTTTGGTTTTTGTGTTTTTTTGGTTTTTTTTTTTTTTTTTTTTTTAGAACCTGAGATTATTGCTGTCTTTCCAAAGCCTCATGTTGCATGGGCTGAGTGTATTTTATAGCCTACGTGTCCGGAGGCCCCTTTCTTTTTAACTCTAGAAGTCCAGATCCTTTTTGCTATTTTCCCAATGTAATACTTTTCTCCACTGAAGATCCAGGAGTTCTGATAACTACATGCAATGTGCATCCATTGTTACAAAACCTTGAAGGTTTTCCAGTGATGGGATGAGTCTGTTTGTACCAGTGATGAAGTGATGTTGGTAGCTGAGCTACTGAATGTTGCCACTTTGCATGTTTGCTTGAGACCACTTGGTCTTTTGGATGATACATTCACTTCAGCATCCTGAACTTTGGTAGGGCATCTACCAGAGACGGTGGTGCCTGCTGTGGTAGGCACTTCTTGACTGACGAAATTCTGATGTCATTCACAAAGTGGTAGTGTGCCTATTTTTGAAGAAATAAGGTTATTTACTACTAACCAGCTTTGAGATATGAAATCTTCAGGCAGCCTTTTTTCCCCATGGGGATGGTGCCCTAACAAATAAAAAGGAGTTAGTTTACCTGTGCAAAGGTCACCCTTATATGAAAGACTTGACCTACTATGATTAAGCAAGGTTAAAAAAATAATTTTTAAAAGTCCTTAATGGCTTATATCAAGAATAATTTATTTTGCTTGCAAGTAGCCTTACGCTTCTGCTTTTGTTCTTTTTTAATTTGTTATGCTAGATAAGTTGAAGACCAAAGTCAATGCACTTATGCTCTGTCTTGGAAAAGAACTCCACTCTGTTTACCCAGTCCCCATTCTTGTGTCTAATCGTGTATTCTAATTAAGTCAATTGCCTTAATGACAAGTAATTTAAAAACACTGAAATGTCAACATTAAAATCTACATTATCGATTTGAAAATGTAGAATTGGATTGTCAGACAGTAGAGTTGTATCATAGAATTTTATGCTGGGTTCCAAGGGTTGAGGGGAAAATAATTCTTGATTTTTGTAACAGTGATGACATACTAACATTTTTTAAATTTAAATAATGTAATATATAAATCAAAATGTGCTCTCACTCCTGATGCTGTCAATTTAGTTATTTAATTTTGTTCTTGTTGAAAATAATGTTACAAAAGATGAAGATATTGTATCTTTGTACATTCTCTTGCCTCATTTACCTAGAATGCTGTTCTTGCAGGAAGGATTTAAAATTTGTGAGTGATATTGAGAAGGAAATGAGAATGCTTGTGGAAGCTGTGAATAAGGTCAGTATTCAGATATTCTGTATGACTTATGGTAACAAACAGTTTTGTTTGGGGGGAGTTTGGTGTTACTAAACTTTATTAATACTAATAGTTATGAGTTGACACTAGATCTGCTTGGGCTCCAATAGAGTGCACATTTTAATTATACATAGAACAAAATTTTTAGGAGACATAGTTCACTTTAGTGGATCTACAGCAGGATCACTTTGGTGACAGCCAAGCTTTGTTTAAAGATTCAACTAGTGCTAAGCTTTAATGCATCAATGGATTATCATTAATTTTTGGATCTCCATTAATAAAGTATTAATTATCAAAGATGGTGTTTAAAGGTTCAGACTTTGAGGAGGAAAGCCTAGGTTTTTCTGATCCCTGTAGCGGAACATGCTCACAAATTTGCAGATACCTTCCTGCATTTGCCAGTGTGTGAGGTAGTCCTCCTCCTTCTTAGATGACAGCCTAACTTTCACAAGGCTGTCAGATTTGTTCTTTAACTGTTTAGATTCCTGATTACCAGTTTTCTGTTTAGACACCCATTCATTGATTACAGAATTCCCGTGCTTCTGCATGTGAGCCCTTTGGTAACAGTAGATTGACTTGTGCCCTGCTAGATGAGGATGTAGCTGTTTCAACGAATCACAGAATGTTTGAGGTTGGAAGGGACCTCTGGAGGTCATCATGTACAACCCCCCTGCTCAAGCACGGCCATCTAGAGCCAGCTGGCCCGGTACCGTGTCCAAATGGCTTTTGAGTCTTTTCAAGGATGGAGAGGCCACAATCTCCCTGGGCAACCAGTGCCAGTGCTCAGTCATCCTCACAGTAAAAAAAGTGTTTCCTGATGTTCAGAGAGAACCTCCTGGGTTTCAGTTTGTGCCCCTTGCCTCTGGTCCTGCTACTGGGCACCATGGAAAAGAGCTTGGCTCCATCTTCTTCACACCCTCCCTTCATGTAATTATACACATTGATAGGATCGCCCCTGAGCATTCTCTTCTCCAGGCTGAACAGTCCCAACTCTCTCAGCCTTTCCTCAATGGAGAGATGCTCCAGTCCTTTAAGCAACTTTGTGGCCCTTCACTGGACTCTCTCCAGTATGTCCATGCTTGTCTTGTACTGGGGAACTCAGAATTGGACACAGTACTCCAGGTGTGGCCTCACCAGTGCTGAGTAGAAGGGAAGGAGCACCTCCCTCGGCGTGTTGGCAATGCCTAATGCAGACCAGGATACCGTTAGCCTTCTCTGCCATATGGGTACATCACTGGCTCATGTTCAACTTGATTTCCACCAGGACCCCCAGGTCCTTTTCTGCTGAGTTGTCTTCCAGCTGGGTGGCATCCAGCATATACTGGTGTGTGTGGTTGTTCCTCACCAGGTTCAGGACTTTGCACCTCTCCTTGCTGAACTTCATGAGATTTCTGTCAGCCCACTTCTCCACCCTGGATGGCAGTATGCCCCTCTGGCCTATATCAGTCAATCCTCCCAACTTTGTGTTATCGGCAAACTCACTGAGGGTACACTCTGCCCCATCATGCACATCACTAATGAAGAACATGAAATGAACATCATGAAGATGTTAAACAGGACTGGACTGAGTATGCAGCCTCCCTTCTCTCCCCCAAGGTACACTGGTTACAGGCCTCCAACTAGACTTTGTGCCGCTCATCATCACCCTTAGGGCCCAGCCAGTTTTGAATCCACCTCACTGTCTGCTCAGCCAGCCCCTACAGCAACAGCTTGACTGGCTGTGGGGCTCTTAATGGGAGACAGTGTCAGAGACCTTACTGAAGGCCTGGGAGAAACTAGCCACTCCTCTCCCCTCATCTACCAGGCATGTCAGTTTATCATAGAAGTCTACCAAGTTGGTCAAGGATGACTTCCCCTTGTTGAAGCCATGCTGACTACTCCTGAGGAGTTTCTTGTCCTTTGTGGAAGGAATGAATCTGGAAGTGCGTTCCAGGTTGAGCTGCTCCTTCACTTTCCCAGGGGTCGAGGTGAGGCTGACTAGCCTGTAGATCTGTGTGTCCTCCTTTCACATTGAAGATGGGGGTGACAGCATGTGTGTAGGCCATGGTTTGACTTTCTTTTCCTTCTAAATGGTGGCGTGTATGGTGTAAAAGGGAACATGTCCCTTGCAACGTAAAGTTAACCTGGTCTTCTGCTCAATTCATCATCTTGCATACCTTTTCTTTTTATTTCTGGAAGTCTGAGGCTTTATTTTCTCCCTTGTTTCATCTTGCAACCCACAGGTATTTATGTTGTCTTGGGCATGTCTCATTCAGGCCTGTGTCCAACCTGACCAAGTGAACTCCCCCTTTTTATGGAGGCAAAGATTGGATTAATATGTTTGACATGGCATTATGCAAGGAGACAGTTTTCAGTTGCTGTTCTGCCATGATTCCTAAGTCTTCCTTATGCTTGAGTCTGTTCAGTTATTTATCATGACTCATAAATCCTTTCTGACTAAAGTTGTGGCTCATTTTCTTTCTTTGTTTCTGAATGTAGAGCTTTACTTGGTTGTATTAAATGTATTTTGCATGCTAGTCTATCAGGCGTTCAGGTTACTCTGCCTATATCAGTACTATGTCTTTCATACTGATTACTTATGCTTACACATTTCATTTTGACTGTTTTCTTTTTTGCATTGTGCCTTTGGAGATACCAACTTCAGCTTAATTGAATAAATGAGTAATAAAAAGGATTTTGATATTTAGAAGTTTTAGCATTAATGTGGTTCAGCTTTATTTATCATTTTATGACTTTGCTTGCCTCATGAACATCTGTTCCTCTAGACTCGTCAGCATGTACTCATCTAGCATAGCAGAGTTGTCATTGTTGATATATGTAAGCAGACAAGACAGGAAACATATCATCCAGCTCTCTCTGCATACGGATAGATATTCTGATGTTTTCCTGAGAGTGGAGCCATCACCGCTTTTTTAAAGCAAGTGTGACTAGTCATCATAAGTAGGTACAGAATCTGTAGAGTTTTCTTCATTCAAATGCTTGTCTGTGTGCTGGAAGTGTTGTGATAGGTGGAAGGTTTATTATATTTATTGTCAAGTAAAGATTATATCCTGACAGCATGCGATTACCCTGAAGACTTATGGACAAGATTGACCAGAGTTTCTGGTCCAGTTAGTATTCATAAGTTAGCTATTTTACAATCTAAGGGAAGACAGATATTAACCCTCTATTTACAGGATAGCTACAATGTACCTCTGATGTACATCTTGCTCTGTTACATATGGTCTTTACATTAATTTAGGTGACCGACCTTTTGTAAATCCACATTGACTACTCCCAGGGACCTTCTCCTTCATGTACCTAAAAATGGCTTCTAAAAGGACTTGCTCTATGATTATTTTTTTTTTTCCCCTCAGGCTTGAAGGGTAGCTGATCAACCTGTAGTTTTTGGGTTGCGTTTTTGGTTTTGGGGTTGTTGGTTGGTTGGTTTTTTTAACATAGTTACAAACATTACCTTTCTCTAGTTCATAGGGTTCCTACCCCGTTCTCTACAAACTTTCAGAGATGATAGATCATCCTGGTTTCTCAGAGCCTTTAAATGCACTGCCAGGAACTTGTATAGGTTGGGATTTCTCTAGAAATCCTTGACTCAAGCTTATTCTGCTACTAGTAGTTTGTCTTCCCCTTCAACCCTGCCTGTAGACCCCAAGACCTAGAAGACTTTGTTGGTGACAACCAAGGCAAAAGCTGAAGCAGCATCTTGAGTCCCTGAAGCAGACTGAAGCACTGAGTGTCTCATCCTCACCCACACTTGCTGTTACGAAGCCACCCAGTCCATTAGGACAGGGCTCATAGGGCCCTGCTTTTTGTTTGCTCTTTTACTGTTTATATAGCAATCAGTGTAGAGTCAATCATTATCACTCTTTAACTGAAATTAAAACTACAGTTTTGTTTTTATTTAATAAAAAGTCTATTGATGCCATTGCATGACAGATTTTGCAGATAAATAGCTTCTTTGGTAGAGGGAAGTGAGAAATTAATGTAGCTATGTGCAGTATGTGCATTGTAAAGCCAGTCTGAAAATAAAATTAGATGTAATTCAAAATGGGCAGATCATTCTGAAAAATAAAAATTTAGAAAAAATCATTTTATAGTGCTTCTTTGGGATACAAATAGAATGGATGAATTTGGGATTTGTATTTCAAACTTAAAAGATACGTGTGTATGTGTGTATACTTTGAAGTGATGGAAACAATAGAAGACGTAATTTAATTTTGGGGAAATGGACATTTTTAGATGAGCTTTCTGTCAGTACTGAGGTATTAGCAATTTGTGGTACTAATTTTGTCATAGCAGCAAAATTTTAGAGGTATAAGCACTTTCTTTTTTCTTGTTTTCTTCCCTCTGCCCACCCCCCAAGGAAAACTGTACTACTTTTTTTTTTTAAAAAAACCTTTTCTCTTGAATTCAGGGCAAGAATACAAAGAAGAGCCATTGTTACCCACCAATGAACAGAGATCACCGCAGAATCATCCATGAATTAGCTCAGGTTTATGGCATTGAAAGTGTGAGCTATGACAACGAACCAAAGCGTAATGTTGTTATCACTGCAGTGAAGTATGTAATTCATCATTGTTTTCAAGTCTATTAACTATAGTTTAAATAACTGTATGTTTTTATCACTTACTCAAATGAGTTCATTTATAATGCAATTTGCAACAGTAACTTCCAGTAGAATTTTTTTAAAGCAGTTTTTAAATTGATAATTTCATAGGCTTCTACTTCCACTAGTCAAGTAAATCTTCAGAAAAGAAAACCCAATTGGAAAAGCTAAGAAAAGGTTTTGCAAGGCTGTCCTCTGTTCATCTTAGCAGTAACTTTTCATCCTTTTGCCATCAGCTAAATTTGATAGAGGAATCAAAGATAAGAAATTTCATAAAATTTCATGAAAATCAGTAGCTGGGTTGAGAAGTCATACCTAAATTTGCACCCTCTTTGAAAAATTCTGGTATTGGAACTTACTTGTTCTCCATCTATCTGAACTCGTGTCATGTTTTTGGCCAGGTTGGCCAATGACAAGACAACGGATGCTCTCCCCCACCTCTCATTCCAAGGAGAGGAAGAAGAGAGATAAAGAGAGTTATGAGTTTAGAACAAAACTAAACTACTTTAATGAAATACTAACAATAAAATAAAAAGGAAATAATGAAGTAGATGTAATGTATACAAATATATACAAAACCATATCAAGCTCCCAGGGAGATGTCACCAGCCAGCATTGGTAAAGTTCCAGACTGGATTCAGTGATGGATGGGAACTGGATTCTGGATCTTCATTGAGGAACCCATGGATTGGGATCAAAGGTAGACAAACTGACAGGATCATCCTCAGACATTGGAGAAGGTGGCAACCCTTTGCTCCCTCAGCTTTTATACGGAGCGTGGCAGATGGGATGGAATACCCAATTGGTCAGTTTTGGGGCACCTGACCTGTCCAGTCCTCCCCACAGGTGCAACTCCTCCACAGGGCAACCAACCAGCCAGCTGACCCTGGTTGCCACAACAAGAAGTAAGAGGAAAAGCCTCTCCCACTGAACAGAAGGTTGGCTCTGCTCCACCCCAAACCAGGACAACCTGCCACAGAGCATACTCCTGGAATTTCTGCAAATTGAAGAGATTTCTAAGCAAAACTGGAAATACTTGGAGAAGACCCACAGAAGGCAGTTCATATTAGAAAAGGAAATGAAGGGAGTATAGCTGGGGGAAAAGCAAGGTGATTGCAGTGGAGCCATAGGATGGGAAGGCTTCCTTGATTCTGCTGCTCACTGGGCAGCATATTTAGTTTAGGACTGTCAGATTGTGGTTCTTTGGCAATCAGTTGTTTTCACCTGTAGATACTGACTGTAGTTATAAAAAACTGTCACCTTCTGTGCTACTGGAATGCCATGAGCTGCTCCTGAGCCTGTTCTTGGGTTGGTAGCTTAGCTACAACCTTGATTTCTTCAGACACATGGAGTGCAATTTTGATACCCCTTTGTGTTTCCATGAAACAATTTAAGGTACTCTTTTGGTTTGTAGTAAAGGAAGGTGAGAAAGAAAACGTATTTGAAAAAGCTTATTTAAGAAAAATAAATAAATTGGGGCAGGGGGGGAGGTGCAGGCAGGATGAGAAATTAGTGAAGAGGATAAAGTGTCAGAGAATAGTGCAGGACAGGTGACTATGCTTTAGAAACAAAGACGTATCCTGCAACTTGAGAATGGGAGGCCTTCCTCTGTGGTTTTAGGAGAGATTGACACTTGCTCCTTCCCTTGTCCAGGGAACAGTGTACCATGCAAAACACTCATGCTGCTGTTTGACCACTGCGAGTTTTACAGACACCAGGTGGTCTACTAAGAATATTCTTCATCTGCATAGCAATGTTTCTTATTTCAGTGGATTCATCCAAAGCTTCTTTTCATTGTTTCTTTATTTGCCACTTCTTTGAGACATAAAAAACACTGAAGCCTCAGACAAGTGATAGCTCAAGGTCCAGGATGGTATTTTTGAGTATTTCACTGCTGAAGAAGCTGTTGCTTCTTCAAGTCCAGGGGCTAGTAGTCACCAGAAAGTTCAAGTGGTTTGCATTTTGTTTTATTCTGTTTTCAGCATTCCCTGTGGAATTCCATTATGAGCACTTCCGAGTATAGATAATTCAAAATGATGCTAGGCAGAGAGGCCATTCTTCCTCTTCACACACCGTTGTTGTGTCATTGAAATGGTAACATCACCATACAGGTTGGTCAGAGGAGTGAGAAAGTCTCCTTGGTGCTAAGAAAGCTTCCTCCAACCAGACTTCTTCCCTTTCTGGATCTCTAGGAGCAAACACCACAAATCTGCTTTGCCCTCAGCCCCTGCCTCCATCATCATTCCACCACATCAGCAAGAGCTGGTCATATTAGCTGGATTAGAATCATTGATGTACAGCATTGCCATTGTCTAACCACATAGAGAGCATTCCCAATGTTGACTGTCAATGTTGATCTGAATTACAGTTCTAGTGTCATTTGAAGTATAAGACCGACCCTGGGTGAATCCTTGCAAGTGGATTTTAAGTTTCTCTTCATGCTTCCCTGTTGGCCATCTTTGCAGTCACCATCTTTTGAGCAGTTGCAATACCAGATTCCTTCTGAACCAGGTTCAAAGGTAATGTCCAGGCTGGTATGGTGAAAAGGGGAAGGCTTTTGTCTCCAAGTTGACGCATGTGCTTCAGTCTACCTCTCAGTGGTTTCTTGAAGTCTTTTACTCATATGGATTTCTTTCTCCTATGAATAACTCTGGATGCCAGAGCCTGTTAAGAGGTGTCTCCTTGTTTTTATGCAACGACCAGTGTTTAAACAGCTTGTGTGAACTTGAGACACCCTGGAAGTGTTTTTGAGAACATTTGTCCCTGTAAGACCCATCCTTTTCCTGTTCCATCCAGGAAGAACAGTAGTGTCAGTCTCTCCTCACAAACAAGGGAGGTTTTAGGAAGGTGACAGGGTCCCTGAACGTTGTTCTCATTGAGAAAACTGCATCCTGCTGCAGTCTCATAGATACGTTCTCTATTATTATTATTCTTCACCCAGGATTTTGTTTCCTTTCAATAAAGTCAGTCTGGAGACAGTTCAGGAATGGTTACCTAGCTGCAGGCTGCACAAGACTAGCAGAAACAAACACCTAAAGAAATTAAACCCCCTGTAACTACATGGAACACCCTTATCAGATCAGTTGCATCACAGAAGGTAAAAACCGTCAATCCCAGTGGCAGACTTGAAAGGAAATTATATGCTCTAAGGAAACAGAATTATTCTTTGACTTCTTTAAGTTTCTCTGGACACATTTCACTACTTGATCTCCAGGTACAAGTTCATTTTACTTAGTAAGTTAACTGTCTCTGCAGCCTTTCTGGTATCTGGAATAACTTCACTTCCAATTTGCAGAAGTTCTGATGACTTCCTGAAGGTGAAGGTAAACACTCTATCACTTCAAGGTCTTTTATTCTACCCTTCACTCTCTAGGAATTATCTCCTCTGCCATGAGGAAAGAGCTAACTTCCTCACCAACCCCTTTGCAATCGTAAAAGCCTTTTCCAATGAGTACAGCTCAACACCTCTAACCTCTAAAGCTTTTTGGTCAATTTAAGCACAAGTAATTCTACAGGTCACCAGCCAAGGTGGTTTTAACAGCAGTCCTGCTCCAGAAAAGAGCTGCATCTCCTTCTTACTATTTTTCCTTCAGTCTTGACATTGTTTGCCCTGAGAATAGTATGTGTTGCCTCTTGACGGCTTATAACATAGAATATATGAAGTCTAGACAATCAGGAGATTGTTTGGGGGCCACTTGCTTCATTATTCTACCCAAACTGTATCAGCTTTTGGAGACACTTCTTTTTTTAAAAAAAAACAATTAATAGAAATATTCACAGAATTGTGGGGAGATTGGAGTCAGTTGACCTGTGTGTCACCAAGGTATATAGGAAGTGGTGTACATTTTGCTTGAGAGTGAGTTGGTAGATTTTTGTCTCTGAAGCCTCCGTGGCTTGAATTGGTGACCTGTGTTTGCAAGACTTTGCAGTTCATGTGAACAGACTGTCAGTACTCAGTTTAAAACAATACTGAAATGGAGTCAGGGATCATCGCTTCGTATTTAGTGGACTTTTGACTTACCTTGCGAGTGTTGCGGAGTTTTTCATCTGCACTGCCGCTGTATCACAGGAATTGGCCATTATATTTTCAGAACTGATGGAAACAAGATATGATGGAAATAATTCAAATATGATGGAAATAAGACAAATACTTAACTTTTTTTAAGCTCTGAAATGAACTAGTGTTTATCGATGTACTGATGTGAGATTTCAACTCCTTAGAGCTCTGAGGGAGGTGAGGAAAAATATGAATTACCAAGTATGTGACAAAGCATGAAACTTAACACATGTACACTTCTGGAATCATAACAATGTACAAGCCATCGTTTTGCAGTATTTTTTGCTATTTGAAATGTAATTTTGAAAGAAACAAGATGAACTTGAAGTAGGAATTCAATGTGATTAGTAAACACAGAGAATCTTATGGTCTAGAGTTTATTTAAAAAATCATTAATAAAATGAACAAGGAGGAAACATTATTTAGTGAATGACATAGAATCGTTTCGGTTGGGAAAGACCCTTAAGATCATCAAATTCAACAGTTAACCTAACATTACCAAGTCCACCATTAAACCATATCCCTAAGTGCCATGTCTACATGTCTTTTAAATACCTGTAAGGATGGTGACTCAACCACTTCCCTGGGCAGCCTGTTCCAATGCTTGACAACTCTTTCAGTGAATAAATTTTTCCTAATATCCAATATAAACTACTCAGATAGAAATAGGAAAGCAATCCAGTTTAGCGTACCAGAACTAGTTTGATCTTAAAATGTCAGTAGCATGGATATAGAGGAAAGTTCAAGAAGGGTAAGAAATTGAGCTTGAAAAGGTTTAAGAATTTGTAATTTATTCAGCTTATTTGGCCCCCGGAAAAGATTAAAAAGAAACTTTGAATGGAGAAGATGCTGATAGTGAAAGGTTTTTCAGTCTTGCACTTAAATCATAACAGTGACTGGAAGTTGAAATAAAGCAAGCTCACTCTTGAAAATGGCTCATGAATTTATAGGAAATTTTAAGACCTCTCCACAGCCTATACAGTGTCTTTGGTAATTATTTTTTTTTAAAATCCTTCCTCTTTCTCCAGCCAGTGCAGCCTTTGGACATGGATTGCCACGCTGAAGTTGAGTGTGCTAGTTGAGTGTAAAGTTGAGTTTATGCATGCTGAAGTATGCTGTCTTCCTATATTGTCACCTTATCCTGCCCTGCTCCACAGCCACAGGGTTGCCCTTGCATTGCAGATGGTACAAGCACAATTGGGATGCTTCATTGCGTGGTCATGATCACGTAATAGATTGTAACTAGTGTGGAGGGCAGGAAGAGCTGATTTTTTGTTTGCTAATGTGTAATGTTATTTTCCTGATCTTTTTCGCCTGAGCTAGCTGAGAAGGAAGAGGCAGTATTGCTGCATTGTTACTGGGAGAGTACTGCATAGCAGGGCTACTTTGAGTACAGAGTGATAAGTGTAAGTTTAACATGACTTACTGCCAGAGTTTAAGAACGTGTTTCCAAAACGTTAGATAACGCGTTGTGGAGATGCAGCGAACTGTGTTCACATGATACTGAGTTAAGCTAGTATCCATTCTGCGAAAGGACAGACACATGTTGCCCTAGAACGCAAGTATTGCATTTTTGGTATTTTAACAGTTTATCATGCTGTGCACTTCATAGTAGAAATGAGTCGTGCATTTCACATGCAGAAAGGAAGGAGTCTGGGTACCAATACTTACAATCTAGTAAGCTGTTTGTACATCTTTTATAGACAGTGATCAAGAGACATTTAGAATACTGGATATCTTGTTCTCAGTAATGAAAATGGACTTTGCACACTATTGCTCTCTGTGGGTGGAAAATTAAATATTTGAATAGGTGATTTAAGTATACAAGTATAAACTCTGACACCGGCACTGCTATTTACAAATGTAACTCTTTTACCCTCACTCCTTAATAAATATAATTTCCTATGGAATTAAATACCCTTTCTTTTCTTTTTCTAGAGGGAAATCCATTTGTCCAAGCAATACCTTAACTTCTGTGCTAGATAAAGAAATGCAGAGCAGGCCTCCACCACCTATTCCTCATTACAAACAAACAGATAAGTAAGGAATTTGTTTTTAAAAGAGTATTCTTCAATTTTGTGCTGAGTTACCAGAGGAGAATGTTCCTGAGCTTCAACTTTATACTCCCTGTTTCTTTGTTTTCCCAACACACGCACAGCTTTGGAGCTTGCAGCCTGCACCAAGATTTTCTTTCCACAGAAGAGAACCTGAAATTAAGTGCTAAAAAAATGTTGGATTTACTGTGTGATATTTGAGTGGTAAAATAACAAATATTGTGGACTTTTGTATTATTTTTTAATAAAGATTAGACAGTTAGGAAGAAATGGCTGTTTTGGAGTTCTTGGGATGTTTTTTACCTTTAACTTTTCTGTGTAAAAGAGTAATTACTGGCATAATATTATTTATTTGGATAGATTACACAGTTGTCTGTGTACTGTGTACTACCTGAATTATCATTTTTCTCAGATAGTGAAAACTAGTGAAGATGGGATATATAAGGCTTCTTGGTGAATAGTTTAATAGAATGGTCTTTGTATGACCAGCCAGCTTCAGGTACCTATAGTCCATCTCATAATTAGGAATGTTTATAATGGATATCTTATTCTTTGTTCAAGTTTACCTTTCATAATGTTTTTCCCCAAAGTTATTTCCAAATTAACATTTGAAATCGTGTTCTGTGAAGTACCATTTGCAGAAACGGACAACTTACTGCAGTATTATCATTATAGCTATTGGGTGTTTAAGGTGCTGCTAGAGTACAAAGTAGGCTGTCCTGAGAAAATTTAAATTGTTTCAGAACTAAGTATCTAGAGCATAACACATGTCTAAAATGACTGTAACTCAATGTGAATTTTAAAAAGGTTGTTACTCTTTATTTCCACTTCTGTGGGATTCCTGTCTTCAGTGACCCTAACGAAAGGGGCTTATATGGTAAAATTAAATTTTAAAAAAGGTTTTAGCCATTTATTTTTAATTACTAGAAGTGAAATTTCTTTAGAGGTGGTTAATTCTACAAAATCTTCCAGAAGATCTCATAGTGTCTTATGGAAAAAATCTTTATAGTGTTTGGATTTGATATTACCATTGGTATTAATATTACCATTTGGTATTACTCCGGCTTTTAAAAGTGAGCAGATTTGGTCATCAACTCATTTCAACAGTATTTCTTTCGATCTGTCTTTTAAAAAGGCATGTTGAACATTTAGTCTTCGGTACAGTATCGTTTTTGTAGTAAATATCACCAGTAAGTGTTATTTTCTGGTAAAACATCAAAACAAATTTTATCAATTCAGCCACACATTGATGTACGTTAGTTTAATAAAGTATATGTTTGTTTCCAAAAATCAGTTAACAAAGGCTTTCTGGAGCGTTAAGGTACTTCCATTAAAACATAACTTAGAAATGCATGCCATTTACCCATGCGGTGTGCATGTGCACGCTGAGACATTATGGGAGTTTATGATTTCCGTTTACTTTGTATCATTTTTTTCATGTGGGTGAGTAACATCTAATATTCTTATAATTTCAGGAGTTGTGGAACCAGTGGTTTATCCAAACCATTAAAAGAAGAGCCGATAATTGACTACTTTGATGTCCAGGACTGAAGTGATTGATGTAGAATTATGATACAGAAGCTTAGAGGTGAAGATACTAAGTTATTGTGTGAGGTATTTTTTGGTTATCTGTCAAATGATCAATTGTTCAGCATATTAGTGATTTAACATCTAAAGTTAGATTGGTTGTGATACTTTTAAAAGTTAGGCATTTTTACAGTTTATGTAACTACATAATACCTAACAGTAGTATAGCTTTTTAAACCTGGGTTTGGTGCAATTTTTTATCTGATGTGCTGTCAGAATGATGTAGATTTGCATTGATGCCTTTAAAGTGAGAGAACTGGTAATCAAATATATTTTTGGGGGTAGTAAGAACAACGACAAAAATTTATTTTGACACGTCCCACACAACTTAAAATGGGCTAGAAATAATCTGTGTTAAAAGTACTGATGGGAATATTCTTAAAGTGTTTTCATATGTTATTAATTAATTTTTGTGTTAATGTGGTAAAATTAAGAATATATACACTAAATGCCCATTAAGAGCACAGACTTCCTTTGTTATCTGAAGAACCAGGGTTTGGGGAAGATGGAGAATTAAGACTTATTTTGCTTTATCTCAAGTTTGATGTGTAAAACAAAAACAAACAAACAAAACAAAAAAAATCCAAAACCAAGCAAAACAAAAAAAAATCCACCCCTAAAACAACAGCCCAGGAAAATAATTAATACTTCGTTATTCAAGACCTTGAACAAAATCAGACTTTGTTTATTATTTTGGTGTTCTGTTTGGTTTAATTTATATTTAGATATGTTAGTTTGATGGTCTTCTGATTTGGGGGTTTTTTTTGCATGGTTTTATTGGGAGTTTGTAATCTTTTTCTGTACTGTGCAAGCTTAAGGTGAATGTGTGGAGTTTGGTTTAAGTGTGTTATGAATTTGGAACAATATTTGTAAAATTTATAAGATAATCTGTCTAAAATGTTTGGCACTGGAAGATCTCTGTTGTATGGGAAATGCTTTTTGTTTGTACAAAATGGGATGATGGTTTCAACAGTGAAAGATACCAAAGTTGGTCTCATAGATGGTGAGTTGTTTTCAGGTGATGAGTTAAGGTAGGTGAGTAGCTCTCTGCGAGAGGAGATTGTAGGTCTGATTCGAAGAAGTGGCACAGCTCTGAATTTGAGTAATAACTGTTCACTTGAAGAGAAGGTTTTTTACATTAATAACTTCATTAACTTTGATGCCGATGCACTCCGTTTCTTGTTCATTGTGGCTGGCTACATGTAGCACTAGAGGTGAGTGCCCTGTACAGCTTCGGAGGCTGCTGCTAAAAGGGGTTTAGCATACTGAAGAAAGAGATCTAGCAGAAGACTTGTTATCTGTTGCTGATTTAATTTTCAGCCAGCTCACTATGGTGTAGTGTAAGATTTGTTGACAAGGAAATGGAAGAAGGCAGTTATCCATGCTTAGATTCACTTACAGTTAGCACATGACCCTGAGCCTTAACTGTGAAGCCGTCTGTGGCTACATTTCATCTTCAACACCTTGTGAAACGTGAAGGAATGAGGAGCAAACCTTGCAGACCATATTTATTCCCCAGAATGTTTTGAAAATTAAAATGCATGCTGTTATTGCCTATTTTTGTAGGAGCTTATTATTTCACTTTAAAGAAAATATGCGCTCTTACATGTTTCTAAGCATTTGAAATGCATATGTTTCAGATAAAACAGTTACCAGAAGGACTTTCAATCCTCAAGTGTTTAGGCTTTTAGTTTGCATGTAGTTGTTTAAATTGGTTTCACCTTTTTTGCTTAATATTTTGTGAATGGAAATGAAAAATAAATTAACATATCTTATATTGCCCTTAATTTCTTAAGCAAATTAATGTTTGATTCTACAAGGTGTACCGCTTTGCTGAGTTCAGCTGATGAAATAAGTTGCTCAGCATCTTTCCAGGAATGTATTTCTTCAGTCCCTTTGTTGTGAGGAGTGAATCTATTCCAGTGCTTGCAGACAAGTGCCAGCTCAATGTGGCCAGACAAAGGCTAATTCTGGTTTTGAAACTAAACCATGTTAATATAGTACTGTTTTCAAGCTAGTTAGGGAGATTGCACATAATTATACTGCAAAGGTAGCTTCTGGACAAGAGCTGGCACACACGTCCAGTGAGCTGAGAGTTTATAGTTAGGTGGACGTACACTGGAGTACACGCGGTTGGTATACCATAGGTAGACCTAACATTACAGAAAACCAAAGTGATTTAGTTGATAATAAATAGAATAAAGCTGAAACCTATTAACACAGTTGCACATGAATATAGCTAAAACTTCACGTTTGCACCTCTGATTTGAAATTTAAAACTTAAAAGGCTTTAATGACATAATATTTATCTCTGCGCTTCGAAATTTTTGTCAGATTATGGCTTTAACATAAAAATGTGAACCTTGGTGGTGAGATGCACTTCAGCTGTCAAGTGCTTTGCCACTGCTTTTAGTAAGAAAAGCCAGGTAGTCTTCAGCTTCTCTAGATGAGACGAATAATTATTACCGAATCTGTTCATACTGAGAAGTCATAATTCTCATCACTAAACCTCTTAACTACATGAATGTTAAAACGTTTTTATAGATCTGTATGTTACACATCTCTAAATCGTGGCTCTCGGAACATATCTGTAGTTATGAAGCAAGTCACGTGTACAGAAGCATTTATTTTGAAATGCATTTTAATAACTTGGTTAAAAACATGACACCATACATTTACCCTGGAAAGTAATACCAAAAAGAAAGTATTGATGTCTTTCTTACCAGAACATAGTTACATAGCCTTAAGAAGGAACTCAGCAAAGTTTAACAGTGGTGCTCTCCTCTCTGTTCTGGTTTGCTTTTGCTGCAATGTATCTGTGACTTTCATATGGAATAGTACTAAAGCAGTAGTTTTGATATCTGTGATAACTCATCATCATATTGCATGTGTGCCTCATGGAAATATTTTTCAAATAGCTATTTTGTAAATCTGAGCTGGCCTTTACAGCTTTTATCTAATAGAAAAATGAGTGGATAAAAGAAATCTTTGCATCAATGAAGTCAGTGGCAAAAATCGCATTGATATCAGTGGAACCAAGACTTAAGCTTTGGTATGCTAGTCATTTTCCACAGTCCTAAGAATAATATTGTTTCTTGTAAATTTATTTGAAAAAAGTACTCTGCAATAAACATATTTTGAAATAAATGGTGTCAGTTGGAATTCATGCAACTTCATGAGATGCTTTTAAAACTGTGTATAAAATAGGCAGATACTTTGGCATTTTGTCTGTGCTATTACCTATCTATATTGTTTAACATGTTTAAAGCGCTCTGAATCTTCAGTGCTTGGGTTTAACCTAAAGTTGTGCAAGATGCATAAGTAGACTTCAAAACCACTGTTTTGTGGCAGTTTTGTACCATATCTGCTGCATAATGAAATGAGCAAAGTAAAACTGTTCCAAAACATTTATTCTTAAGTTATTTGTTGAAAGGCTTATATTTCACTTGATTTTTTCAAGTTAATGGTATAAAATTACTTTCTTTATGAATCTGAAATAAATCTAAGTCCAGTGCTTTAGAATTGTTTGCCAGCTTTGTTTTGGTATTCCAAAGTTGGAAGACTGGGTTATCACAGAGAAACAATGAAGATTTAAATGGAAGTTTCGAGAGTACTTTTCTTAAAATTTTGAAGTATGAGGTGTGATTCCTGGATTTGAAGTGATTTTAAATGAATGCTGTAAGGAGAGCGAAGCAAGTAAAGAGGGACTCCCCAGGGAATGGAAAGTAAGGATTATCTGCTGCCTTCTTGGGATTCAGAAGTACAGGAGAGGTGATTATGTGACTAGAAATGTACATGTTGGTTATCTGAAAAACTATATACTGTGTCAGCATAAATGCTACTTGGTAATAAAATGTATGATTTTAACTCATTGTCCCTTCATTGTAATGGTGACTGTAAAGAACAGTGGTATGGGGGAAGGAAGTGAGGGCTAATGTCACTTAAAAGTCCCTGTAGGCATTAGATTTAACAAATACAGGATGACCAATTTTGGGTGTGTGTGAAAACTTTGCCAGCACAGTTCAGTAGATGGCAGGGAGACTCAGAAAGCAAAGACTCTGAAAATCAGAAATCTGAAATTATTTGACTGCTTACTCCTCAGATTTTATAATACCGAGTAATGCATCTCCAACAGCAAAAGTCACAGAAATAAAGAATAGCAGCAAAAAATTACAGTGGCCTGACCTGATATTTCAGATGGAGTGCAAGAAGTCTCAAAGAAATTCAAGCAATTATCTGAGATTGAAGAGTTCTTGAAAGATAGCTGAAAAACCTTTTGTCTTACTGCCTCAACTGCCAGTAAGCTTGGGCTTTCTTTTCAGGATATTTTGGAGGTTGAGGATGGCATGTTGCAGGTATGTAAGCATTGCAAAACAGATCTTAATTGGAAATCTCTGCCTGAAGAAAATACTTGCACTTCAGTTCAGGACTGTCATTGACTAGAAGGTGACCAAACATGTCATTATCAGTGTGCAGAAATGGCAGCAAAAGAGACAAATCAGTTATGCTTTTTGTTCACTTATCTTGTCCATGTTTGGAAATAGTCATTCAAGTTATGACATCGTCACAACAGTCCCCTACTAAATAAAGGCTTAGATAAATACTAGTGTTCAAAATAATGTTGTTTTTTTAGTATTTTAGACTTTGTAGATCCGGAATTCCCAGCAGAAGCCTTGCTACGTAACAAATGCTGTTCTTATCCTACTAAGATGCTGAACTTGTAAGATGTTTGATGTGCAAATTTTTATGTCTGTACACTTCTTATTTAACCATGAACCAGAATGTCAGAGACATTAGAAAGGCTATCTTCAGAGAGGCTGTATTTTGAATGCTCCTGAGCTCTAGACCAGGTTTCTTAGTCTTTGTTATCTCAGGATTTTTGGACAAAGTAGTGCAACTTCTTGAGCAGAGGGAAGGAGACCGCGTTGCTGCTGTCCTGGGAGAAGCCACATCCCAGAAGGGTCCTGGAAGTTGTTTGGTGTGAACAGGACCCTGTTGCAGGTAGCAACATGTGGATCCTTTCAGCTTCCAGGCAAAAGATAAGTGAGTGTGCCTTTATGTTCAGTGGGTGAAATCTGCTGCCGAATGTGCTTTGCTGTGGTATGGGTGAGATGCCCTTCTACAGTCTAGACTTACGTCTTGTTCTGCCGCCCCATGAACTACTGTTTCTGGCACTATTAATATTTTTTTTTTAAAGTCAGGTTATTCAATTTTACACTTCTGTGGAAAACATAGGTCTCACAACAGAAAATGGGTTTTGCCATTGAAACAGTCTTTTTCAGAGCACAGACTGAGACATAGCACCTTTCTCGTGTTTCAGGCAATCCCTCTGTAAATTGGTTTAGGCTCCATTGTATGACCTACTGTTGCCTGCTCTGGAGCTCTTTTCAGTGAGAGGAAGGAGGGGCAAAATATGTCTGTTGTGGGGAGATCTGATTTATTGCCCCTTGCAACTTTATTTTCCGTGAAATCATGTCCAGCAACTGCCACCTAGTAAACGATTCAGCTTTCTACTGGATCTAATGTGTGCGTAGTCCAATGTTCAGTCATCTTGCTACATCCACATTTATTCCTTTAAAGGACAGGAAATTTATTCTAGTCAGAGGACTGGAAGGCTTCATTTGTGTAAGGAGCTGTAACTAAATTAAAAATCATGATCACTGTAAAGAAAACCTTACCTTAATAGAACACTTTGTATATAGTAGGTAGGAACGAAAGGACTGTCTCTTTGAAAATTGTGTATGTACAGCAAGCTTACATGTCATACTACGGAGCATTTTTTATGAATCTACGTTCTAGGAAGTAAAAGGCTGTGGTGAAAACTGAGCAGTGCGATGTGTTGGATAGTTGCCTAACAAACAATACAGTCGGGAAGGTACATTCTGTCCATTCAAGGCACCTGGAGAGCTTATCTTTTTTTAACAAGCAATTTAAGGAATTTCTGCATTTACTGCTTACCCAGTAAGTTTGATACATCTTGACAGATATTAATAAATGCTGTTTCAGGAAGTATTAATTAAAATCTTCAGTCGGTGCAGTAACTCCTAGGGGACGTACTGATTTGGGTTGGTGTTTAAATTCAGTATGTTGGCATCAAATAAATAAGTGCCAAAGTTTCTAATTAAGTATGTGTCTGTGTGATTGCTTAGGAAGGACAGTTCAGCAGCTTCAATCAAGGGCTTATGTAATTCTAATTATATTCTATTGAAGTAGGCAGTGATTAAACAGGTATTGGATTGATGCCACTGAAATATCAATGAAATAACTCATTAATGAATTTTTAGTTAAGGTGTATTTCTGGTAACGTTATTAGGCATTTAAGGAGTGCTGCATCTTACCTGTTAGCTGACATCTCAGGACTTACCAAGTAATGTAAGTAATGTATTTACTAAGGAGTAGCTGATAAACCCCCTTTGAAATCAGTGAAATTTTTACTCCGTTGTTCTCCCATTTTTTCCAGTCCTTGATTGAGAAATTATTTTAGCCTCCAGCCTAAATGTACACAAAGCCATGCACTTGGAACGGAATAACCCCATGCAACTGTACAGGCCAGAACCCATCGTCTAGACAGCAGCTTTGTGTGCAGAGACCCTGGGGGCAAGGCGTTCTGGTGAACAGCAAGTGGAACGTGAGTTAGCAGTACGCCCTTGTGGCAAAGGCAGCCAGCCACGTATTGTGGTGACCAATTCATGGTCAACTTAAGCTACGCTCTTAACTGGGTTTTGTCCTGGAGCTTTAACGGTTCTTTTTCTACGTACAATGTTAGCTATATTTATAGAGAGCAGTTAATCAGATTCGCTCCATGTCTTTGCTGGGCAAAGACGTCTTGGCTGTCGTGACCTCCCTGAGTTTCCTTTGAACAAGCTGTTGATTCTCATTGTCATCTTAGTCTTATTTATCTTTCTGAATGTTGCATACAGTCTCCAGAAGTCATGAGCAATTCTATTAATATGTTAACATCTGTGCTATATTTTGTCTGTTTCAAAAAGACCAGGATTGGTTAATTGATAAGAGATGTAATTCTGCAGTCACATTGAAGTGGTCAGTGCTTATGGCTTCTGACGGTTGTTTTGTTCCAAATTTGATAGTTGTTAATCTTTTGTTGTTGTTTTTTTATTCTGAAACAGCTTTTTTATTTTTCTAATGTCTACCATTCAGTAGTTTTTACACACTTACAGGTAGAATATATTCTGCTAGAACAGAATGGATTGAATCAAAGGAAATATAATTGTCATGGTTTCTTGGGAGCCCATAAACTGTACGTGCAATTTTGTAACTCACTTATGATAAGGCTGTAATCCTCCAGTTACTACAGTGTTTGCAGCTTCAAAGACGGTTATAGTTAAATTCAAATATTAATTTTGGTTATAATAATGTTAAGAGGGGCAGATTTTTAACAGGGGATTTATTTTAAGTGAATGAAAAAAAATCTTTATTTCAGTGCTTCGTAACAAGTTTCTTTTACATGAAAGAATGTCTAAAATTAAACTAATTGGCTTTTCTTGCCACCCGTGAAGAGAGCTCTTGTTATTCTGAGATTAATAAAGCAGTCTTTGAGTATTACCTGATATTTAATTTCTTAATGATGAGAATACTTTTAATGGCCAAACGGCTTCTATCATCAAAAACTTACTAAAGCAGTAAGTTGATTCTGTGGAATGGGCGTCTTACCAGCTATATCAAGAAATTACAGAAAAGGTTTGTTTTCAGAAGCAAAAGGATTTGCAAAAAATACCTGAAAGAATCAGCTGAGTAGTCGCGGATGTGTTACTCTTCAAGTGAATATAAACTAAAACCGGTCACCCTGTAAAACATTTTTTCAAAACATTATCCATCTCTACAAAATGAAAATATTAATGTGAAATAAATTAGTATCAATAAAAACTACTTTAGAATTATGCACATTCAGAGCTAATACTTACCCTTTTTCCCACCAGGATCACAGCTGAAGAGTGCAATTTTGGATTTACTCCAGAGCTTGCTGGCTCGAATCAGTTACTGATCCCTGTTTTGGTTGTTCAGTTCAAATTCAGTCATCCAGCCAAGTCAGCAATGATCTTTCCCCTGTCTAGGTACTAAACCCCAGATTGTTACTAGATGGGAGGTTTGGCTGTTCTAGGTGCAGAGTGGGAGTGTGGCCCCATATGAATCCATGGCAGGAGGAGTTTTAGGAAAAGCAGATTGAGTAGGAGAGAGAAAAAGGCATGGACTCAGGTAATGACCGGGGATTTTCATTGCAGAGTTCCTGGTATATTGCATTATAGCTGGCAGCCTTTTGTCATAAGGATGCCAAACAGATGGAGAACGCTGGAAGGGTACGGGGAGGATATCTTTATGCTTGAAGATATGAAGGTAGCAAGGAAGGTAGCATACATCTAGCACTGTAAATGAATGACACTGGGAACGGCTGCAGCCATATACCTTGTGCTGTTGAGCTTGGCTTCCCAAGGACAGGCACAGTAGTTGCTCAACAGCTCGTGCAGTCTTCAAAGCAGATGAGCCCAATGCTAGAACGCATAAAAGCAAAAGACTGCTCATGTCACACATTGTCCTAATGACTTTTTATTTGTATTTGTTGTGCAGCATAGTAGAATTGTGGCTGAACTCCTGACATTTACAGGCAGTAAAATGCTAGCAGAAAAGAAGACAGCTGTATTGTTTGAATACACAGGGAGCCTCAGGACAAATTCCTCACTCTTGGTACTGGAATGAGAGAAGAGGGACGGCTTCACTCAACTAGCAATCCTGCAAAAAGCTTTAGTTTTGTTGCCAAGGGTAGTAACGCTAGGTAGAGTAACTGCTACTACAGTGGTCTGAGCCTTCCCAGGGCTTAAAAAGCCAGACTGTCACAGGAGAACCTTAGGTTGTACAGAAGTCCTTATGAGACGCTAGCGGGCAGTCTGAGCCCGAAGGGCTGCTTGTAAAAGACCACGCGAGCTGGGGCCATGAACTGAATTTCAAGGTAAGTTTCACTCGGAGAATGTGGGTTGTGGGGAAGCACCCTTTACCCACAGCTGTGGTGGAGCTTACAACAATTTGCAAGACTGCTAATAGTTGGGTTGGAAGCTTGTATTTTCTTATCCTTAGGTTGATGTTGCAAATGAAAAGCAGAAGACTAAGAATGAAATAAAGACTGTACTGTTGGACCATGATTACTGTGGAAGCAGCAAGACTCAGGCTTTGGGATGAAGTCTACAGACACATGTCAGAGACCACAGCTATAGCTGAAAGACCAAGGGTACAAAAAAAACCAGTGAGGGGTTTGCAGAGCTGAAGACCATGGTTGTTATTGGGTATAGAGGAGTAGCAGGCAAGGTAGAGGGTATAAAAATGCTGGTGTTGCAGATAGTTCTTGGCTCAGCAAAACAGAAAACACTGTTACAACAAAGACTGATCGTTAGTAAAGCTAAACAATTAATGCATTATTATGAGCATCTTACTAGAGCGTGTTTATGCCTACCACAAGTCCTGCAAGTGCAAACTGCTTTTTGAGTCTGCTGGGCAGTGGACATATGTCCTGCTAGAACAGAAGAGGATCCCCAGGAAGGGACATCCTTGATACTACACTCACCCTATAGAACGAGGGGCTGTACCTATTGTGAACAAGTTCACAATGAGGATGTCTACCAGGAGGAGCTACTGGCAGCACACCCAGGTTCTGAGGGAGGACATTTGAAAGTGCAGTGTTACCTCTACACCCAAATGTAGCAGAGGAGGTAGAGCAAGAGGCATGGAGGATGTGCAGCAATTGTTAATGGCACGTCCAGGGGTTTGGAGCTAGGCTATATGTAGAAGAATACAGATTTGTTAATTTAGGCTAGCCATCGCTACAAGAACTGTATGAAATGTTTGTTTTAACTGCTCATGCCAGCTGTGAATCTGGTGATTATGATCAGGTTCATCTTGAAGCTGTGAGCATGCACAATTCTTTATATTCTCCCACTACTGGTTTAAGCAATATGAAAGCAGAGATAATTTTCGAGTGCATCAGTACTCTCCTAGAGAGTAAATGAGAGCCGTGGTTTTGATCAGACTTTCTTCTTGGCTATCATTACTATAAAAGCAGTTGGGAGGATAGGACACAGAACCCTAAAGTCTATTCTGAAATCATAGAAAAAAGTGGTACTATTTAATTGATGTTAATAATGGTGACAATAACCTCTGTTTTGCTGGGGGTCTCAGAGGGCTTGAAGCAGTGAGGGATCCGACAGCTGCCCAATTGTTAATTGATGCAAAAGAGCTGCCTCACAAACTGGGGTGGTCTGTGCAGCAGGAGGTCATGCTGAGATCACCTTGTCTGAAGGTCTGGTGGATGTTATATACGCATCATCTTCCTACCTGAGGGGAAAAAAGTTTGGGGGTATTTTTAAGCCAAGTAATCACCATAGATACTCTGATACCTCCTTCCTCCTTTCGCATGATAGTTTGTCCCAGTGTTAAGGATGTCAGAAAGTTATTTAGGGCAAGAAACTTGGGTGCTGTATTTGTCACAGGTGGTATAATCACTTCCGTAACTGTAAATATTGTCATCTCTGCTTGTCACACGACTGTGCAGTTAACATGGATGCAATAGTAAGGTGCCCCAGCTGCAGACTGGTGTGCAGGTCTGGGAATGTTTGCAGAAGCACAGGTTTGTTAAAAACCAAACTGTTTATTTGGCTATGATTTTTTTGTGAGAAATGCAAAGCCTGCATGGAAAGTGTCACGGATGTGAAGGCTAGAAGAGTGGAATGTGCTGTGGATAGATTTATAATCTAAACAAGCTCCAGTGCTTCATGCCCATGTTCAGAAATCTAGAGGCAGGGAAGGGCTATGTTTTTGATGATGTAAAGTGTATGCAGAAAACAGGGATATATGTCCCAAATGACATTTTTGCCATGGAGTTACTAGCAGAACCACAGTAGGATGCTACCCACTCCCCCACCCTCGGTTTCTTGTCTGCTAAGAAGCTTGCAGACTTCTTAGCCTGCACCAAATTGCCCACGCTTATGGTCCCCACAATCATTCTCACAAAGTTGGCATTTTTGTTCTGGTTTTCCATTTTAGTATGCAATGGGTATCAAGATTGGAGGCAGCCTGGGCTGCAGTGACCACGCACTGGTGGAGTTCATGGTCCTGAGGGAAACGTGCCAGACAAGGAGCCTAGTCAAGACCCTGAGTTTTAGGAAAGCAAACCTCCAGCTCTTCAAGGAGTTAGTCAATTGGACCCCCTGGGAGATGGTGCTCAGGGACAAGGGGCAGAACAGAGCTGGCAGATCTTCAAGGACGCACAAGAGCTCTCAGTCCTCAGGTGTAAAAAATCAAGTAAGAAAGGGAGGAGACAGGTATGGCTGAGCTGGGACCTGCTGGTCAGACTAAATGGCAAGAAGGAACTGCACAGGCAGTTCAAGCAGCATCAGGTGTCCTGGGAGGAGTATAGGGATGCTGCCCGGTTATGTAGGGATGAGGTCAGGAAAGCCAAGGCGCGGCTGGAGCTGAACTTGGCAAGGGATGCTAAGAATAACAAGAAGGGCTTCTACAGGTATGTCAACCAGAAGAGGAAGGTCAAAGAAAGTGTACCCCCTCCCCGATGAGCAAGAATGGCAAACTGCTAACAACAGACAAGGAGAAGGCTGAGGTTCTCAACAACTTTTTTGCCTCGATCTTCACTGCCAGCCTCTCTCCTCACACCTCCCGGTTTGAAGGACCGCAAGACAGGGTCCTGGGGGACAAAGTCCCTGCCACTGTAAGTGAAGACAAGGTTCATGACCACCCGAGGAATGTGAATATACACAAGTCCATGGGACCCGACGAGATGCGCCCCAGAGTCCTGAGGGAATTGGCTGATGTAGTTGCCAAGCCACTCTCCATGATATTTGAAAGGTCATGGCAGTCAGGTGAAGTCCCTGGTGACTGGAAAAAGGGAAACATCACACCCATTTTTAAAAAAGGTAGAAAGGAGGACCCTGGGAACTACTGCCCTGTCAGCCTCACCTCTGTGCCTGGGAAGATCATGGAACAGATCCTCCTAGAAGCTATGCTAAGGCACATGGAGGACAGGGAGGTATTTTGAGACAGCCAGCATGGCTTCACCAGGGGCAAGTCCTGCCTGACCAACCTAGTGGCTTTCTACAATGGAGTGACTGCATCAGCAGACAAGGGGAGAGCTACGGATGTCACCTATCTGGACTTCTGCAAGGCCTTTGACACAGTCCCCCACAACATCCTTCTCTCTAAGTTGGAGAGAGACGCATTTGATGGGTGGACTGTTCGGTGGATAAGGAACTGGCTGAATGGTCGCATCCAGAGGGTGGTGGTCAATGGCTCGATGTCCAGATGGAGAAGGGTGACAAGTGGTGTCCCTCAGGGATCCGTACTGGGACCAGTGCTGTTCAATATGTTCATCAATGATTTAGACAGCAGGATCAGGTGCGCCTTCAGCAAGTTTGCCAATGACACCAAGCTGAATGGTGCGGTTGACAGGCCAGAGTGACGGGATGTCATCCAGAAGGACCTGCACAAGCTAGAAAGGTGGGCCCGAACAAACCTCATGAAGTTCAACAAGGCCAAGTGCAAGGTCCTGCACTTGGGTCAGGACAATCCTCATTATCAGTACAGGCTGGGGGTTGATGTGATAGAGCAGCCCTGTGGAAAAGGACTTGGAGATACTGGTGGATGAAAAGCTGGACATGAGCCAACTATGTGCGCTTGCAGCCCAGAAGGCCAGTCGCATCCTGGGCTGTATCAAAAGAACTGTGGCCAGCAGATCAAGAGAGGTGATTCTGCCCCTCTACTCTGCTCTCGTGAGACCCCACCTGGAGTACTGTATCCAGCTCTGGATCCCTCAGCACAAGGAGGACATGGACCTGTTGAAGCAGGTCCAGAGGAGGGCCATGAAGATGATCCGAGGGCTGGAGCACCTCTCCTATGAGGACAGGCTGAGAGAGTTGGGGTTGTTCAGCCTGGAGAAGAGAAGGCTCCAGGGAGACCTTATAGTGGCCTTCCAGTACCTGAAGGGGCCCTATAAGAAAGCTGGGGAGAGGCTGTTTGCAAGGGCATGTAGCAACAGAACGAGGGGCAATGGTTTTAAACTAGAGCAGGGTAGGTTTAGGTTAGACATTAGGAAGAAGTTCTTTACAATGAGGGTGGTGAGACACTGGAACAGGTTGCCCAGAGAGGTGGTGGAGGCCCCATCCCTGGAGATATTCAAGGCCAGGCTTGATGAGGCTCTGAGCAACCTGATCTAGTTGATGTCCCTGCTTGCTGCAGGGGGGTTGGACTAGATAACCTTTAAGAGTCCCTTCCAACCCAACACGTTCTGTGATTCTGTGATCTCGCAGCACAGTGCAAAGCCCAAATGCTGCTCCAGGAACCACCATGGTCATCCTGGCAACTTGGCTCAGGGTGCATGGGTCTCTTGGTCAGGCTCACAGGATTAGCCTCTTTGCATAGGGCAGGGCTTGCTTAGGGATTTCTTGGTGGCCTTCTAAGACTGGGGCATAGCCCTCCTGCATGTTCTAATTTGTTGGTGTTCCCCTCTGCTTTTAAGGTTGGGGGGACCACCCTCTTACATTGCTGTTATTACTGCTAATATTAAATCTACTGAACAGCGTAAAATGTGTGGACAGTCTTAAAATCTGTGGACAGTCTTGCCGTTGTCTTGCAACAGCGTCGCATAGCAATCAGTAAGGAAGAACGGGAAATGTGTAAACAGTTCAGTGGTTCAGGAAGGAAGAGGATGGCAGTGTACTAAATTGCTCCAGCAGCTAGAATGAGGTCAGACAGACACGAGCCAGACACGGATAAAGCCCAGCCAGAGGAGACAAAACAAAGCAAAACAAGATGGACAAAGATATGATTTTTTCAGTTACAACCAAGAATACATTTGGTGAAGCTGGCATGTTCCAATTAAATTAGCCTGGTATCACTTGGTAAAGGAGTGGGGGGTCGGCTGTGGGAAAGTTAAATAGAAACAGCAAAAATGGTGTGGGGCTGGCCTGGCAGACTACACACAAAGAGAGAGGGGTATGTCTGTGTTGAGTTGTTATGAAATACTGGCATGCAGTGTACTGATCTAGAAAGATTCGTATAGAGAATATGCCAGCGAAAAGAGGAAGCAGCAGGTCACACAAGTGGATGTGGGCAGTGAACCCCTCTGGTTGCAGCCATACTCTATGGACCACCTCTACTGTTTGGTTTTGATCAAAATTCATCCCTGTGAAGGAGTCATATAAATACACAAGGTCCAGAGTGTGAGCTGTGACTAAGGGTCAAATGACACTGAGGAGAACTGAAAAAGAGCTTTTAGCCTTGGGAAAAAGTGGTGGAATCTACACATTTCAGGAATACCAGAGGAAGCGCAGAGGCGTTACCCTGCACCGAACTCCGGAGAGACCACGTGATAGTCACAGCTGCAACTCTTCTCCCTGCCCTCATTTAAATCAAGGCTGCATCTATTCCCTGGATTTTCCAAGTTTCACATTCTCTCAACGAGACAGGAAGTCAGCCATTTCTGTCCAATTCAAGTTCAAACACATTACGTGCAACTATGACAATTGGTTCCTCCCAGTCTCTTCCTATGCAATCTTCCTCATGGGCAATTTTTCCCACTTATGTTCCATTTTTCTCTTGTCCAATTGTGAGGATGGGTCTTCTTCACAAAGCCTGTGTTTAAAGGGGAATATTGCAGCCGTTTCTGAGCTACTTGAGCAACTTCTGACTCCTTTCTCGGCTATGTCTTGCTGCTGCCTATTTCCCTGGCTTTCACAGGTTGAACAATCAATTCTGGCTAAGGAGGTATTCAGTCTCCTTGTTCTAATCCTATAGAAATTATAATGAGATTCAGATATCAGGGGGGATATATATACACATATGTGTATGTATACACACTTTATACAGTATACACATACTTTAAAGTATATACATATATATCAGGTAATAAATCTGACAGTAACGGTCATTTTATATGTTTAAGCCCTTAATATTAAAAGGAAAAATGTATTCTTACAGGCAACAGAATCTCTAGAGTGGGAATGACTTAAGACATTTATTCCCTCCAGATAAATGTTCTGTATGTGGCAGAGCGATGATCTGAAATAGTGGAAAGTGCTCTTTACAAGAACACTGTACATTTCTACAGAATTTTAAGATGTTAACAGTAAAGTTTTAACTACATTATCTATACCTTTAAATTTTGATGCCATTTGTCGGAGATGTGATTTCCCCCTCACCAAATTTCTACATAAAGGTATAACCAGCTAAAAGAAAGTATACTTTGCAAGTATGACTTGTTCTACTTAGGATGCTGTCCTAAGCAATTGCCAGACAAAGTATTCTTTTGCCAGTATAGGCTGTATCTCCACCAGGAAGACCTGACTGCAATAGCTCTCTGGGTATATATATTAGATTAGAAAAAATAAAATCTAAAGTCCCTTTCATTATGCTCCCTCTGCACCCCTCCAGTTTACATAGAATGAATCTTGTTCCAGGCATTTTAAAATAACTGTTAAAGAAACTATTTCCAAATAAAACAAAAACATGATCACTAGGTAGATGGAAGCATAAATCAAGATGACAGCTTCTTGTTATGTGCAAAAATGGCTCTAGACTTCAAAGAAAAGGAAAAGTAGTAGGAATAGGGATAGCCATACAGATTTTTAAATCCATGAAATTTCAGTTTACAGGGGAAGTTACTGGATTTTTTCCAGAGTGATGTACTTCAGAGACCTTTAATTTCCCCCCAGGATTGACCCAATAGCTCTTCATCTGGTTCTGGTATCCAGTCAGTGATTTTCTACTAGATTAGTTGCTCTTCAGTACCCTATATTATCTACCTGCAAAACTAGTCTCATACTGTAATCTGCTTGTCTCATGATCTTATTAACAGAAAATAGTCTAACTGTAATTCTCTGAACCATTTTCTTCATTTCCTGGAACACTTTTATGAGTCTTTTCTGCACTTGTTTAAATATTCAGGCATCAATTCCTGCATTTTGAATTCCGATTCCAGTAATGCTTTGTCTTCTGCCACACACCATTGTTGCCAGAGCAAAAACTTGTTTTTAAGCCCCACCACAACTTGACGTAAGTCTTGATGTACCTCTAAATTACTGTGCTCGTGTGAGAAATTTCACTCCTTACTCATACTACCAATTGGAATGCTGTCACTTTTTAGTGACTTTTTTTTTTACGATCCTGGCAAATAAATGTTTGCTTTAGTGTGCCACAGGAAGAAGATCACATTTCTGCTGATCACATTTGCTGTGGAAATCAGTGTTGATAATACAGGGATGTTTCAGTTGTTGCTGAGCAGTGCTTACACAGAGTCAAGGCCTTTTCTGCTTCACACCACCCCACCAGTAAGCAGGCTGGGGGTACCCAAGAAGCTGGGAGGGGACACAGCGGGGACAACTGACCCCATATGATGTCAGAGGAAGGAATGTTCAGAGTTATAGCATTTGCCTCCCGTTGTGGTTTAACCCCAGCCAGTAACTAAGCACCACACGCCACTCGCTCACTTTCCCCCGGTTGGAATAAGAGGGAGAACCGGAACAGAAAAAGTGAGAAAACTCATGGGCTGACAGTTTAACAGGCAAAGCAAAAGCTGTGCGTGCAAGCAAAGCAAACCAAGGAATTCATTCACGACTTCCCCATCATCAGGCAGGTGTTCATCCCTCTCCAGGAAAGCAGGGCTCCACCATGCATAACAGTTACTTCAGAAGACAAATGCCATCACTCTGAATTTCACCCCTGTCCCCCTTCTTCCCTAAGCTTTATGTGCTGAGCATGACATCGTATAGTATGGAATATCCCTTTGGTCATTTGGGGTCAGCTGTCCTGGCTATGTCCCCTCCCAACTTCTTTTGCCCTCCCTACTCACTGGTGGGGTCGTGTGAGAACCAGGAAAAGCCTTGACTCTGTGGTAGCACTGCTCAGCAACAACTGAAACATCCCTGTATTATCAGCACCGTTTTCTGCACAAATCCAAAACATAGCCTCATACTAGATACTATGAAGAAAATTAACTCTATCCCAAACCAAAACCCCATATTCCCAAGTAACCGTTAGCATGATGGAGCCCTGCTTTCCTGGGAATGGCTGAACATCTGCCTGCTGATGGGAAGCAGTGAATGAATTGTTGTGTAAGAGAGGGCAGCTTGATCCAACACAGAGGAAGTCAGGCAAAAAACGCCAGGAGGCCTGCACGGATGAACAAGGAGCTCGTAGACAATCTCAAACAGAAAAAGGAAGCCTACAGAGGATGGAATCAAGGACAGGTAGCCTGGGAGGATTACACAGAAATTGTCTGAGAAGCCAGGGATCAGGTTAGGAAAGCTAAAGCCCAGATAGAGTTAAATCTGGCCAGGGCCTTCAAGGGCAACAAGAAAGCCTTCTATAGGTATGTCAGTGACAAAAGGAAGACTAGGGAAAATGTGGGCCCACTCAGGAAGGAAACAGGAGACCTGGTCACCTGGGACAAGGAAAACGCTGAGGTACTCAATGGCTTTTTTGCCTTCGCTGGGAAGGGCTTTAACCACACCACCCAGGTTGCAGAAGGCAAAGGCAGGGACTGGGAGGATGAGGTACTGCCCACTGTAGGAGAAGACCAGGTTTGTGACCAGCTGAGGAGCCTGAAGGTACACAAGTCCATGGGACCTGATGGGATTCATCTGCGGGTCCTAAGGAAACTGGCAGGTGAATTTCCTAAGCCACTATCCACCATATTTGAGAAATTGTGGCAGTCCAGTGAAGCTCCCACTGACTGGAAAAGGGGAAACATAACGCCCATTTTCAAAAAGGGAAAAAAGGAGGACCCGCGGAACTACAGGCCAGTCAGTCTTACCTGTGTGCCTGGCAAGATCATGGAGCAGATCCTCCTGGAAACTCTGCTAAGGCGCATGGAAAATAAAGAGGTGATCAGCGACAGACAACATGGCTTCACTAAGGGGAAATCATGACTGACAAACTTGGTGGCCTTCTATGACAGCATTACAGTGTCAGTGGATGAAGGGAAAGCAACAGACATCATCTGCCTGGACTTGAGCAAAGCATTTGACACTGTCCTGCATGACATCCTTGTTTCTAAATTGGAGAGACATGGATTTGACAGATGGACCATTTGGTGGATAACGAACTCTCATCTCAAGGTATACATGAAACACTACATCAAGTGGACAAGGAACAAGATCATCCTAGTGCTATCATGAATTGAACATGAACGTGTTCTTTTGAAAGAACAAGCCCTGTGTTCAATATGTTTAATATTTAATGCAGAGGCCAAAGAAAATGAACTTTCCATTAGGAATTTTGGCATAATCTCAAAAATACTCTATCTGTAGCTCCTTGCAAACCTGTCAAAGTGGCGTGCCAAACAAGCTAAAGGCGCAAGACCATAGCTTTGTGCCTTTCATTTCTGAAATTAAACAAAATCAAACAAAACCAACAAATTATGTCTTTGCACGTTAATGGTTGTAGGAGCTTAAGAGTCCAAGGAGGCATCCACGTCCTAACCCACTGAGCCATGCAAGCTGAGCATGAGTCAACGACTGTTAACAACTTCACAGAGCTATAGCAAAGAGATAAAAAATTTCAAGATGCACTGCATGCATTAGCTTCTCTTAAGAAGAAAAGCTACCTAGAGAATAAATAGAAGTACAAACAATAGTATGAAAAATGCAATGAGACAGGCTGAGGAGGTATTGTGTTTGTTCTGTGACATGTTGTTAAAGAAAGCACAGAGAGGGGAAGGATGGGAAAGGTAATTCTGCAAGTGGTATCGAACAATGTAACAAGGATGTAAAGAAATTAAAGGTTGTAGAGCTCTAAGACAGCAGTGCTGTTATATGCACCATAACACAGTCTTGGCCTTTTTCGTAGGGGGATGGCTCTCATTCTGTTTTATCACCAGAAAAGCTAGGACCTGTTGCATTTAATATTCCTTTAGTGTTTCCTATGCAGCATGGCAAACCACAGGAGCTAAATTTCATGCTGTCCCCACATCATGAAAGGCATCAGGAGAGGCAAAAGTAGAAGGGAGAGAGCAGGTGTAGAGGCTGAAGGCAACAGATAATATACGAAGCTTTCTGGTTCCCTTTTATTTTTCTGTTTTGCCTAGGTAGTGTGGGCTAGTGATTGCATTTGTATGGAATCAGAAAGAAGTGGTTTGCAAAGGACCTCTGGACGTCATTTAGTGCAGCCTCTTACGCTAAGGGCAAACTTCAAGGGTAGATCAAGTTACTCAGGGCCTCATCCAGACAAGCAGCAAGGAACAGTCAGGGCTGTCTCCCTTTGGGACAGAAACCAAGCTAGAAGGGCAGGAGCTTCACCAGCCAGGGAGTGGTTCCACAGTACCCAAGTGAGGCAAACGGGCCAGACTCTGAATCGACAAAGCCCACGGTGAAGCATAGCTGCAATAGAACTGCAGGCAAGTACACCTGTGGTGTAGATCAAACAGGGGGAGAAGGCCCTGGCCTGAACTTCAATGGAGCCCCTTGGCCCAGGGGCAGGGGGTGTGCAGGTAGAAGTGTCTCAGGTGAGACTGGTCAGTGCAATTGAGGCCTATTAGTGCACTCAGGGTCCTGACAACAAGTTTTAGATATCATTAAGACTGGAGAAGGATGGAAGGTATAGCTGCCTTTGCTAAGTCTCTTCATAAATAAGGATACTAAGCTAGAATAAGATCACTCTCCAAATAGAGGAATTTCATCTCTGCTGGTGGGAACAAATTAATCTGAAGTCCCAAGAGAAATTTGCCTCGTGTGACCTTATCAACAATCCTGTTGGACAGCTCAGCAACTTTATATGGTATTCCTGGAGTTAAAACACATCATGTTGTTTCTTTGCATCTATTTCTTCCATAACTTCTAATCATTGGCTAATGGTACTGGTCCTTGTGATAATGAGATCTGCTTATCTTTTGGGGAGTTTCTCAGCAAATGGTTTCTCTGTGTCTGCCTGCTATGTCTTGCACTTTGGAAACTTTCTCTGTTGACCAGTCTCAGTTACTGTCTAGAAAGGCAGAATCCCTACTCCAGGCTCCAGTGTCAGAGAGGTCCGTGTGAAAAACACCGCATTAGCTAAGACAGATAAACACACGCCTTTTTGCTTTGCTGCTTATCCATCTGATTTTTTCAACAAAATAGACAGTATGTAGGTTTTCATACCATAAACTGAAGCCACAAATTTAAGAAATGCTGCCATCTGTCATAGCACCTGAGGAGTCTACCCAGCGTCATGGACTAAAGAGGACAAAGTAAACTAATGACAGGATAAAGTGGCCCATCTCAGGCTAAGGATTTCTACAAATCTCAGCCATGGAAACCTTTATCAAACCAATAAAACTCTCGAGTTTTTCTCTTATTACAGAAGCCACAGGCGTTTACCGAAAGATAAAATGATGTCATGCAAAGCCTGCCCATAAGCCAACGGCATTTCTGTGCTAAGACTCAAGTAGAATTAAGAGATGTATGTGCATTTAACGCAAAAAGACTCATTAAAAGATTACAAAGCAAATCTCAGTCATGTTCTGATATCAGCACATGCTCTAGCACATCATTACTTAGTAAGCATGCTGGCATTGTAACCATGTGGGACACTCCTAATTTCCCCAGCCTTCAGTCAGATAAGATTCCTGTATCTTCTGAATGGAGAAATAGTTGTTGAATCCAGTTGTGTTCTGAGCCTTTTATAAAATATTTGCCACTAGTTTTGCAAATACTATTCAATAATTATGCATACATGGTTTTTTTGTGATGGTGTCCTAACGAGCTTCATACTGTGGTGGATACAGTTTCCTAAATCATTCAGGAAAGGATCCCCCAGAACGTTCTCTATCAATGATTTTTTTAGAAAGAATGAGGAATCAACCATGCTGCCAGATGCCATATTTCAGCAGCATTTCACTTTCGTACCAGTATGTGCTCTTCTATCAGCATGCTTTGACCCTGAAAAACTGTAGCCAACTTCTTTCATGACAGAGAGGTCAGACGGGATTTCTGGAGCTGCTGCTGGGTATTCCATATCCACAAAACAGTGTGATTACAACACCATGGTCTTTTTCAACCTGCCTAAAAAGTGCCAGTTCACTACTTGCATTGACTGTGTTGGCAATGACTAGTTTAATCAGGTTTTCATCGGCTTCCATTTCTATGTGCTCTGAATGCAAGATAGACACACAATGTGACACTTTGCTTCAGGTGTGTCTTAATGATCACCGCAGATGTGAACAGCTACTGCAGCATCTCTGCAGAAATGCCCTAGGCATGAGCCCTTGGGCAGTGGAAACTCTCTGGCTCTCACAAAGTTAGAGCGATGAATCCAATCCATTGTGATGTGGTAATCTGAACTCTGTTCTAGATGACAGTGACAACAGACTGTAAGGAATCAGGTGATGGCAGGTTGTGATGCCACTCTCCTCTCGTTGATGCGAGACAAGTAGTGAACAAACTAAGTCTTAGAACAGTACCACTTGGCATGGGACGCTGGGAGAAACTTGTTTGTACCCAGGAAGTAAAAAATCACTGTACCTGGCTTGCGTTTTGGTCACACTATGAGACAGAATTATTTGAAGAGTGAGGAAGGTCTGGCAAAGGTCAGACTGGGAAAGTGTCACACTCAACTTGGGCTATGCAGTATCTTTCCCGGAGTTACCACTTCCCAAAATAAATGTTCACTTCCTGCAGTCCTGATCCTCAGATGTATTTCTGGCTGCATTATAACACCTTTATCTGTTTGATTCGGATTACAAACCTTTCCCCCCATGCCTTATTATTGCAGTCATTGTCATCCACAGACTTTACTAGTAAATCTAAATGGATGATGAAAAAAGCGTCAGAGCAAATCCCAGTTTTCCTTGCTCCCAGTCTTACATTTCATGCTAACACCTTGAGATCTGTCAGGAAAGGGTTTTGAAATATATGGAAGGTATATGGAGCTAATTCCATAGAAATTTCCAACAAAATTTCAGCTGGTACCAAATCAAATGCCTTGGCTATTTTCATGTGGGCTGTAACACTAGAACTTCAACTGTTCAAACATGTCATCTTGTCCCCCAGAATTTATATATCACAATCATAAAGTTATTATTGAGCCAGTTATCTCAGGTTCCCTGAGTCACTCTTTTTCCTCTTTTTAGGTATTCGTGACTCAAGATTGATAAGGACAGTCATTCACTCTTTTGGAATTTTCCTAATTTTTCAAGATTTCTAAAAATTTATCATTCCTGAGTCCAAGAGGTCACTGGCTATCTTATTTCTGTTTCATGTGCACAAACTGCATTAGTCCTGATGACTTGAAAATGTGTAATTTTAATTAAGATTTTATTGTCAGTCACATAGATTATGGTCTGGATGTATTAAGTACTTTTCTTCTTTGCTATTTCTGGTTTTACTTTTTTCCCTGTGATATTTGTATTTTTTTATTTATTTATAGTTATTTATTTCTAATAACTCCTAATAACATCAAAGACAATACAAGTTTTTACGGTACTGGTGTCTTAGTAACATCATTAATTTCCTTAGGCAGATGTCTTGTTTTAAATCATAACATACTCATCATTAGCATTAATTTAATCCTTTTTCTATTCTCAATATGTAAACTAGCTTCATTATACTTTCACATCTCTTCATGTGTTCTCGTTTTTTTGGGGTGAAGGAAGGGGTGAGCACTCAGTAGAATATTCAACCCCCAAATCAATTTTTGTTAATAAGAAGAATGCCTTCCAAAGGTCCATCTGCATATATCTGGTTGAATTGGTGGTGTACCTGCTGCATTTCTATCATGCCAAACAGAAAGATAGTGATGGTCTAGAGCTCTGTGTTTTCAGTGAACGTCACAAATGGAAAGCTTTTTTTTTTTTAAGGAAAACACTCATGTAATGTTACGATTCCAGCATTGTGCTTTTTAGACACAGATTTATATAATGCCTTATATCTCATTCTACTTTTGTTCTTATTTCTCATTCCTGGAAGGGTACCACCAGAGCGATCTGTTGTTAAACCTGGCATGTATTACAACACTACTTATCTCATGCTATTTGAAGGAAAATGTCAATAAATCAATGTAAGAAGTGAGTTGATTTTCCCAGTCCCAGGTCCTCATTGCGCAAAACCTTTTAGACGGCTCACAAGTCATAGTTCTCAGATTACAGGGTGTCCCTGTAATGGGGGACAACCCACAATACTGTATGAATTTACCATCCTTGCTCCACAGACCTGTACCTATTTTTCAACAGATGGTTACAATAGAGAAAACAGAAGGGAGTTGGAAGAGGAAGTGTTCATTCTGTTAATTCAGAAGTTGTTTGGTCCAAAGCTGCTCTTTCTTTGGCTCTTAGCTACCTTAGACAAAAACTTTGTATCAGGTTGAAGTAAAATCGAAGGCTGCAGTCCTAATCTCTCCCCAGTCAACCTTCTGCTCATGTAGTATAATACTGTACGACACATCCATCTTTATCATACAGGAGTTTCTTTGAAGAGACTTCTCAAGGCGCCAGGTGGATGGTACTTAAAAAATTACCACCTATTTAAAATATTCTTCTCAATGCTCATATGTGATCCCATGCCATACACATTGCATGCTGTTCAGTCCTTGTTTTGAAGAGGGAATTGTTATTTTTTTGTATATGTTTTAAAATTAAATTTACTATTCTAATTTATCATTGTATCTAGTTCATTAGTACCATTAATTTTGACATTAGCCTGTACCACGACAAAATGAGATTTAACATTAAAAGTGCTCCCAAATATGCCTGTTGCATTAAAGGGTAAAGGAATTTGGCAGAAAACAAACCCCCTTGCATTTCAGCTTGTCCTCGGGTATCAGAGGGGCTCGGGGCAGCTGGGTTTAGATTCTGAGTGATGTGCAATTTGGCACTATAGGTCTGGTTGTGTTCAATGTATTGAACTACTACAATTAGAGATGCACGACAGCGGAATACACTTTCAGTCTAGTCGCAGTTCAGTAAACTAGCATGGTGAGTTTTAAGGAGTTTGGTTGCGTCGAATGAAAACTCTCACAGCTAGATTAATGAATAGTGCAGTTTATTGAGGCAACAGAACTGGAGATTCTTTTGGATTGCCACTGATAATACCCTGTCTGCAAAGCATATGCAAGTGAAATATAGCAGCATAAAACAACTCAAGTAATATAGTAGCATAAAACAACTCTCTATATAGATTTCTGTTTCCTGGGGAAGCACTCAGCGTAGCTGAGTGTTCGAGTCTCACCCAATAGGCGTCCCTGTGGGGGGAAGAGAGGCTAAGCCCGTCAACTGATCCCAGAAGTCAGCAACGCTTCGTGATGGTATCTTCCTCACTTGTCTGCAATGGTACCTTCCCTAACATCTCTCCATTCTTAAGTGATTTTTATACTATTTTTTTTACCTTTCAGGTGGAGCTTGAGTGACTCTGGTCATACATAACTTTGTTATGATTGGCGTAAAATTTCCTCGCTTCACATTTAAAGGTATAGACTAGCAGAAATTCAGAGTGCAGACTCAGTGAGGGGTGGTCGCACCTTGGAAGTGGGTAGCTTTTAGGATGGAGATGTGTTTTGGTATTGTAATGACATTATAATGAGCAAAGTTCAACCTAAGGACATGATTTTCACAAAAAATACGAAACTGTTGGCTCAGTGTAACAACTATGCAGCTTATCAGTGTTCATAGGACCATAAGTTCCCATTCCCTGCTCTGATGCACAGAGTTTGGCTACGGTATCTTCGCACCGCCCCACTCTCCATGCTATTTTTTTCCCCACCTTGGAATCTGGTGACTCTAAGATTGCAGGTTATGTGGCCTAGGCAACTACGGTGGAATACATTCCTTGCATATCAGCTGTACTCCACCCTGTACGTTTCTTCAACGCTATACCTTTTCTTAAAATGTGAATATAACTTTAGTTTCTAAGTCACCTCCAGCAATTATCCCATATTGCCTCTGCAGATAGATAACATCACAAAAATATTGGAAATCTGCTATCACCAGCAAAGACACCATTCCAGTAACTTTCTTGAGCTTGGAAAAAGGCAGGGGGAGGATGAAGAGACACACCCCCAACACAGAAATTCCTTTTTCATGCAGCCACCATCCTTGTTACTGTAGTTACACCATGATTTGAATGGGGGTGTGGAACTGGAAGCCCATACCAGCTATGAAAAAGTTACCATGCCTCTCACCCCCTCCTTTTCTTACTGCCACTATCCCCACATCTGCCACTTCACTGCCACTTTTGATGGCCAGAATCACTTTCCCTATCCCCTTCTTTGAAGGCTTCTACACTGTGGGACAGACTGTAGTGTTAGGTAGGCATCTTCCATCCCACTGAGGCATGGCACCCGCAAACTTGCCAGAGTCCCCTTCCAAAAGGCTGACATGAATAGAGTCTTTCTGCTCTATCCTAGTACTTTACTGAGAAAGTTGAATAGCAGGAGACAAGAAAAAGGTTCCTGGCTTCCAAGTCTGTTTTCTCTACTTTAGGAGTGGAGATGCTACAACCTTCTCTGGGAAGGAAGTGTAAGGTAACCAAAAGGTACAGCTCATCACTAGTTCCAAATCATCAATATTTAATTTGATACACTGCCCATCCACTGCTTCACTGAAACTGCTTCACTTCAGGCCAGAGCTTACACGCTGACTCCAACCTGAATCACAGGACCTTCAGCTGTCCCCAGCAACCCATGGATGCTGTGTGGGAGAGCAGATTTCTGGGAACCATCTTCATCTCCTGGCGGTCCCAAGGTACACTTGTCCAACTGGTAACCTGCAAAGCTCCTGCTTGGGTTGTTGGAACGCTGCCATCCCTTTAGAGACCTGGAAGATCAGGGCTCTACAGTCTGGCTCTGGTTTCCTTTGGAAGACACTTTCTGCCTGCTGGGATCTGAGGACCAGCAGACTGGTGGTCCTCTTGCTGCGAGGATATCTGCAAGGCAAGGTCTGATAAGGAGAGGACGCATTTTTTTGTGCCCAACAGCCATAGCTGAAACCCAGTAAAACAACCCAGGGCGGTTCTCACACAAACACACACGCACACCCTTCTCAGGCTGTTTCCCCAATGGCACTAGCTCAACTCACAGCAGACGCTTCTCCCTGCCGACGGCTCCCCTCTCCCCTTCCGGGGGAGAGCAAAATCTCCCACCAACCCGTCTCGGTTCCGAGCTGTGAAGTTGTGTGTATGTAAGTCAGAGCTAGTCAGAGCACCGCTTCTTTTCCCCCTTCCTTTCCCTTCTCCCCTCGCTTCGCTCCTCCGCCTCTTCGCCCCCCGGGAGGCCGCCGCCCGCGCCCCCGTCGCTCCCTCCGGAGCTGCGGCCTCGGCGCCGTCAGTCAGGCGGCGAGGGGGCGGTGGCTGGAGGGGGCGGGGGCCGGCACCAGAGGCACCGCCCCCTGCTGCTTGAGGAAATGGCTCTCACGTGAGGGAGGCGGCAGCGCCGGGCTTACCCTGCCCGCTGCCCTGGGAGGAGGCGCCAGCGGGTCCTGGGGCCGTCTGCGCCATGCCGACCAGCTTCACGGTGGTGCCGGTGGAGGCGCAGGGCGAGGAGCGGGATGGGCAGCGGCAGGAGGAGGAGGAAGAAGAAGACGAGGAGAGGGACCGGGGCTCCGGTGAGAGAGAGGGGAGCGGGGAGGTGCCGGGGACACACACACACACACGCAGTGCCTGAGGACGGCGCCGGCGGGGTGGGTGTGTGAGCGAGCAGGGTTTCCGCGTGGAGCAGGGGGTCTCGCCGCCGGAGGGCTCCTGCAGCCTGTGGAGGGGCCACATCGCCTCTCCGCAGCGGGGGCAATACCGGGGCTACCTGTCCAGGTGGAGAAGAGCGCTTCGGGAGAGGGCGAAAGTCCGCCGCCTGGGGTGGCCGAGACCTTGTTCCTCTTTGTTTCCGCAAGCTACCGCCGCTGCCCGAAAAGAGGAAGTGCTCCTGGGCGGCTCCAGCCGGGGGAGAGGAGCAGCCTGGGGGCGGGCGCGGCGCCCGCCCGGGGCGATGTGGGGCGGTCAGTCTGCCGCCCGCTTTCGAGGGGGAGCGGAAGTAACCAGTGCCGCTGGTAGCTCAACAGGCAGACACAAAACCTCTGCTAAACAGGCAAGTCCTACCTCCTGGAGCTCGCTAGAGAGAGATGTAGGAGAGCTCTAATTCAGGCTGTGGAGAAGAGCACAGCCACACCTGCCTCGCTCCAGGTGTTTGTCCAGCCATGTACTTTTGCACCAGCGACCGTGTTGTGTTTTGCTGCCTGGTGGCAAGGTGTTAGGCGCCTTGCCTCCTGCTAGGCCTCGCCCCTGAAGCCGCCCTGGGGGAGCAGAATCAAGCCTGAGCTAGGAGTTGGGGCATCACCAGCGAGGGTCCGGTCAGGGCAGCGGGACAAGTATGTGTCTGCAAGTGGTGGTGGGGGAATGAGTGCTTTTATCACTTGGATGATAAGGTGCTGCTAAGGAAGCAGTAACTCTTTCTTCCTTTGGCTCAGAAGCCCTTAACACTTCCTCTTTCCGAAGGGTGTTGCAGTGGCAATGCCAAGTATGGTGCTTGAGTCACTGCTAGCACTCTGAGAGCTAGTTGGATTTTGCACTTGTCTTTTGGGTGTTACAATCCATACTCATTGTTAACGGTTTGGGGGTTTTTTAGATGTTAGATGATAACAGGTGAAAAGATGGGTTTTTGTAAGAGGCAGTTCCTCATAGTGGTGGTTTCTCCCTTTCGTGGTGTAGATCACAGTTAAGTAAGGCTAATACCATGTGATATTGCATGTGAATGTAAAGAGATGAAAACAGATTTGGCAAACTTAAATGTATTTACATTATTTTTATTTCTTTTTTGCACAAAGACTCTTTAGGAAGACAATCCATTAAAACCCCAAGCAGACAAAGCTGGGTGGCTTTCTCCCAGAGCTTTGTCCTATCAAACCCCTACCTACCTGTAAAAGATACATACTACATGTAGTTGCATTTCTTTTGGTATGTTCAAGCAGTGAGCAAGGGTTCTAATAACTGCCACTTTTTTTTTTCCCCCAAACTAAATGGAATAGAAAAAATAGCAAAAAAACCAAACTGTTGCCACACTTTATACTGTACTGGATGGATGACAGCAATACAGCATTAATCTGTTTGGGTAGTTTTCCTTATGGTAGAAGAGCTAGCCAGAAAGGCATGGAGTGTCATGTTTGGTCACATGGCGTCTCAAAATACTGGAAATACATACAGGCTTAGTTAGACAGGAGCTGTTAGACCATGCGTAGCATGTGGAAGGCTTGGAACATCTGGAGATTTTGGGAGGGTGAGGGAAACAGTGGAACTGGCACTCCTGTAGTGGCTTATTTCTAACCTTTAGGGTTGTGACTAAAAAAGAAGAAAAAGAATAATTCTTCATGCAATTAAGTAGAATTTGTGTGGACTAGCAGTTATATTTGCAAAATGTTTAAACTATCTACAGTTCTGGATCTGTATCACTTAAGTGGATGAACTTAGGTATGACTCTTCCTGTTAATGTGCCTGTAAAATAGGGAGCAGAGGGGAAAACACTGAAAAGAGAAGGCTTGTAAACAAGATATAGTCAGAGAGCTCTGACTTCGTTAAGACATTAAATACCATACTCAGATACGGAGGTTTGGGATGTGAACCCGATGTTGCTTGATGTTGCCTCAGGTATTATATGGATGGTCATGGTATGTAAACCTGTAATGGATCAAATTAAGTTAATGCTGTGTAATCAAATAATTCTCATTGACTCATTCTTCTGAAAACTTTAAAGAATTCTAAAATATTAGTACAGCTAAAAGCTGTTAAATCCATCTAAAAGCCTGCTGCCTTGAAAAAAAGGCTAGGGTGTAAATATTTTCTCTCCTGCCCTTTTCCACATCCCTGAGTTCCCTTCTGTTTTCCTGCACTTGACCTTGGTGTTCATCAGACACTTCAGGGAGCTGGGTCAACATGCTAAACTGGCAGAAAACTAAACTGCAGAGAAAAAAAAAATACGCTTCCCCTGTTTTGGAGTTCAGGTGAGTGAGTGTTGCAAAAAGTCTGCGAATGTCTAGAGTTGTGTTAAGCTGGGGGGACAGGTAAAGCTGAGAGCAGGGATGGAAGTGAAAAAAGAGAGAGAATGGGAACTTCCCCTTTGGCTCACCCTTAGCCTATACAGCTCTATACAATTTTGTTCCGCTTTTCTGGGAATCTAGAACTTTAGCAGTTTTGATTGACGTGTCTGGCTTAAAAACCAAGTAGGTGTTCTGGAACTCTTGAGTGCACTAGAACCTCGTTTAAAAAAAACCAAACAAACAAAATCCCCAGAAAACAAACAAACCCCAGCTGAACCAAAAACCAAATCAACCAACCAAAAAAACCCAAAACAAATCCCACCACTAAACCCACAACACTTGTTTTGGAGGGAAGTAGACTGTATGCTGTTTAGCCATTAGATTACCACTAAAGTAATTCTGGTATTTTATTAGCAAGGCACTTATCAATTATTCTGTGCGTTTATCCCCTTACACTCACTCATACCTGGCACTCATTTATGTGATAATGGACTAAGCTGAGATGTTCTTACTCTATGTTCTTCACTCCTTCATAGTCATCTGAAATTCTGTAGCCTTGTATTTTCTCAGTTATGTGACAGTTATGTGTGAAGAAGGGGAAGACTTGGGTGAGTTGCTATTCGCCCAGATTACAGCACTGGCCAAATGGCCAAAGTAGTACTTGGGAAGAGCAGGGTGGTAGAGTGGAAATTAATGCTTGAATTGAACAATATAATTGGGGGTTGGAGCCTGCTAACTCAAATAATGGACAAAGTATCAGAAGGCATATGTGCCAGTGCAGAAGCATGTGTCTGTGTCTCTTAATGTGTTTATAGTACACTACAAGTGAAAGGGTAGTCAGGAAATAGTAACTAGTTGAAGAAGAGGAGGAAACAGGGAGTCTGTTGTAGGCAGTAATGGATGAAATTTTAAGAGAAATTCTGGCTCTGACTTGTGTTGGGGTTTTTTGTTTGTTTTCTTCACACGTATCAGTAAGTGACTGTCTATTGGATAGACCTGTCCAAACTTTGTAAAGTCGATCAAATCTCTATTTCATCAGTAGCTCTGCATGTCAGGTGTTTCAAAGCATAACTAGTGTTTTTAGCATCCCATAGTATTATTTACCTAGCCACAGCAGTGTCTTATTTAGAAACCAATGTGAGAGCTAACTCCTACAAAATATTTTTGAATTGAAGACAAGGAATATCAATCACAAACCTGGTCATCTACCAAGAAGTCATCACATAACTAATGAACCACGGATGCTGTGTATTTCTATAAAATGCTAATTCTTGAGGCAGGTGTGTGTATGTCACTCTCTAGATTACTCAAGCTTTTTATAAACCTTGTTTCATCTTAACTCTGTCACTGTTTTTTTCCAAACTGCATACTCTTACTTAGTCATTAGTGATTCTTCACTTGGAAACTGTTTCATACTTACTGTTCTACTTTCTGTCTTTCTCTGAACTTTTTCCACTTCTGTCCATTTTGAAATTGGGGAAGTTCCAGAATTTCATTTGATAATCAAGTTGTGAACAAACAGTGGTGTGTGTGATTTTTGGTTTTGGTGAGGTGTTTTTTGTGTGGTTTTTTTTTTCTTCCCCATACTGCACTCTTCTCCCTTTTTTTCCTGATGTTCAGGCAGTGGTTTGAAAAGTGATTATTGAACTGGTGTTTTTATGAAACAGTCTTAACCAAACTATCCCATTCATGAGCGGTAGTGATCAGCTGCAGCCCAACTGGTTTCTGATTGTTTTCCTTTGTGTATGTATCTATCTGCTCTTAAACTTCTACATCAAATTTTGCCTGTTAGTTTAACATTCATGTAGTCTTGGAGATCTGCAGTGCTCCAAAGTTGGCCTGTGCCTTGACTATCCTGAATAACTTCAAACAGTTTCAAATTGTCACATCTCTGATCATCTTGTGTTTTTTACTTTTGTTGATGTTTTTTATTAATGTGGAACAGCAAGTGTCCCAGCAGAACTTCAGTGACCATCTCCATTTCTGAGACCAGACTATATTTGTCTTCTACTTTCTTACTCAATTATTTACCTGTGGTTTATCTAATATCTTCTCTTTTATTCTATGGCTGCTTTAGCTCCTTAAGTATGTTCAGAGGAGGACTTCATCAAAAGCCTTTTGGAGATCTTGGCAGACTGTATAAATTAGGTTTCCATTATCCATGTGCTTGTTGATTTTTATTTTTTATTTTTTTTTTCAGAAAACTATTTTAGTCATGTGAGACAGAATCTCCCTGTACAGAAGCCACATTGGTGGTTCTCCCATGTCACCCCAATGTCTTATTGTATAATACAATGTTGGGATGGAAAAATATTATTCCTGTTGCAGATAAATGTGTATCTGACACTTAATCATAGGCATGAGAGCTATACACAGGAATTTTCTTTGCCCTGAGGGGCATTGGCTGTCCAGGTCAACTCCTGATGTATGCCCAGCTCTGCGAGGTACTCTGATCCATTTGCTGTTTAACATAGCTACCCTTATCATCGTGAATGTGGGTGTTTCTGTTTGTTAGTTGTTGATAGCTCCAAGGGAAATGAGGGCAAATAAAGGAGGCAGAGTTAGGATAATAAACTAAATAACTTCACTGTGGAGTAAGTGGTTGCTTAGCATTTTGTAACTGTTCAAACATTTCTTTTAGACTGTTGCAGTTTTGACCTTTTTTTGTGGTGGAGAGGATCTTAATGCTTGAAATAGCAAGTTATTGTTTTTACTCCATTGTGTTAATTTCATGTGAAAGAAATGCTAACATTCTCTTACTGTACTTATTGCCTAAGAGCTAAATGTAAATAATTCTAGTCATAAAACAACTTTTAAAGTAGAATATTTCAGAAGAAACTAACATCAAATATAGTGGTATCAAACCTCATAATTTTAGATTCTCTGATCCTGTAATGAAAATATTATTACTGAGCTTTTTGATCTCTTATTGCTGATTTTTCTTTTGATAATACTTTTGCAGCCATCAGAATATGAGTGAGTAAAGGTCTTCTGGTGTAACTGTTTTACTGTTTTTTCGTAATGGAACTGTGCTTGTAATGTTTTGTTATTTTATAATTTTAAGATGACCATTATCCTGTGGAAGCTCACAGGTAAGCATTGTAAAGGATGCCTTTGGTAAAGGATACAGTTTGTTACTGCATAGCAGATCTTACTAGCTGCTGCTGGGGGGGAAAGGGTATTTCTATTTTCCCCAGTGCTACCTCTTGTGAACTCTTTCAGGGAACCAAACTGGCAGGAGACTAACTATGACAGGAAAAAAAGTTTATCTCTAAAAAGTTGTTTTAAGAGGCTTTATTTCCTTGAATCAGCTCATTGCAGAATAGGTATTGTTCCACACCCACACAGAAAGAAGACCACCCCTTTTGGCGGCACTAACCTGATTAATTTTTCCTGCATCTTTGACCTATGTTGTTGCTTTACATAAAAATAGCTACTAAAGCATGGGGAATGAAACAATTAGTGCTATTTTTATTTGCTCTCCAGACTAATGAAATATAGAATGTTATCACAGGGGACTTACTTTCTCAATCGGAGTAGAAATATTAAGCTTGATGGTGTTGTGTGCTGTTATCTGCGCCACTACCCCCCCCACACCCAACAAAATGCATTGTTTGGTGTAAATGAATTCTTCTACCAATTTAAATGGATTCTCCTACCAATTTTATTTTTTTCCCAACATAATCCTTTGTGGCTTATGTGTTATTTCTTACATAATCAGATATATTTCTCTTTCTACTTGATTCAATGTACCAGTTTAACAAGGAGCATTTCTGGTACAGACTGTAATTTGTATAACTGCAATTATTTGTATGCCATGGCTTTGTGACCTGACCAGACAGTAACTAGCAGAATTTTAATTTGGCTATGTTATGGTTTGAGAAAACACATAACAATTTATTCTTGCTTAGACAATTATTCTATGACCCAGTGACCCCTCCCCACCTGGAAAGGGTGATCAGGAAAAGCAAGGAAACACCAAGGTTGAAATATAAATAGAATTAATAGGATAAGATTAAATAATTAACAATAATACTAAAGAACTAGTATTAATCCCAATACTAATATATGATATACAAAAAATATACTCAGCCAATTATAACAGTAGGAAGCTGTGCACTGTGAGCAGTGGATAGTAGATGTTGGACACTGAGAGCACAATGGCTTCAGGAGGAAGTGAAAGCCTCAGGGGTCCGGCACCAGGGTAGGAAGTTCTCTGGACCACCACCATCAAGGGAGAGGAGAAACTACGTAGCAAACTTCCTGATTTATATTGAATATGACATTCATAGTATAAAATAATCCTGTTGGCCAGCCTGGGTCAAATGCCCAGGCCTTGCTCGCTCCTCATCCCTGCACCTGGCGAGCTCATAAACCCTGAGACCCTGAATCCCACATAGCCTAGCTGTCTATAAATGAAGTATTTTCACAAATTCAGATACTAGAGTCTTCTAAAAGTGGAGCTTTCTCCAGCATTAGAAGAGAAATTAGTCCTGTGTTGCTCAACCCGTGACATGCTAATAGTGTATCTTATCCTGTCAGGTTTCTATTTACCTTCCCCTACCCCAAGCTAATAAGAACAGGTTTGGAATATGTTTTTCTTGGCTCTTTGCACCTTTGACGCTGTGCAGCAAAGATGAATTCAGTGGAGAAGGTGCCATTGCTCTCAGCAGTGGTTGTGAATGTTTCTTCCTTCCCCGCTGAAAGAAAAATACAATTGGTGATGTGCATTGGGGTTACATGGCAAGGTTTTGGTAGCAAGGGGGCCACAGGGGTGGTTTCAGTGAGAAGATGCCAGAAGCAGCTCCTGTGTCAGACAGAGCCAGTTCCAGCCGACTCCAAGACAGCCCAGCTCCAAGATGCACCTGCCACTGGCCAAAGCTGAGCCCATTGGTAATCTTGATTAGAAAGAGTAAAACAAACAAAAAACCCCACCTGTGCAACAGCAGTTAAGAGGTAGGAGTGAGAACATGTGAGAGAAACAAGTCTGCAGACACCAAGATCAGTGAAGGAGGAGGTGCTGGAGCAGAGATTCCCCTGAAGTCTGTGGTGAAGACCATGGGATGCAAGTTGTCTCCATCCTGCAGCTCATGGAGGACCCCCATGCCAGGTGTGCCCTGAAGAAAACGTGACCTATGGAGAGCCCACACTGGAGGAGGCTCCTGGCCCATGGAGAGGAGGCATGCCAGAACAGGTTTTCTGGCAGGACCTGCGACCCCATGAGGAGACCCATGGTGGAGCAGTCCATTTGTGAAGGATGGTACCCCATAGAAAGGACCGTGCTGGAGCAGTACTTGAAGAACTGCAGCCCATAGCAAGGGCCCTATATTGGAGAAGGTAATGAAGGACTGTCTCCTGTGGGTGGGACCCCATGCTGGAGCAGGGGAAGAGCATGAGGAAGAAGGAGCAGCACAGACAGCACGTAATGAACTGACTGTAATCTCTGTTCCCTGATCCCCCTGTGCTGCTCGGGGGAAGGAGGCAGACAAGTTGGGAGTGAAGTTGAGCCTGGGAAGAAGGGAGGGGCGAGGGGGAGAAGGTGTTTCCAGATTTACTTTTATTTCTCATTATCCCACTGTCTTAATTGACAGTAAATTAAATTAATTTTCTCAAGTCGAATCTCTTTTGCCTGTGATGGTAACTGCTGAGTGATCTCACTGTCCTTTTCTCAACCCACAACCTTTTTAGTCTTATTTTCTCCCCCTGTCCTGTTGAGAAGGGCGAGTGATAGAGAGGCTTGGTGGGCATCTGGTGGCTAGCCAAGGTCAACCTGCCACTTGAAGTCTATGAAAACTGCAATCTCTCTGATTTCAAATGCAAACTTTCAAGTAGTTGCAAAATTGGATCTAGTTTGATGCACTAGGTTGTGCCACGCTATGTTCTTACTATGTTGTCCTGACCCTGCATTACAAAAGGTATAACTGTTTCTGTGGTAGCTTCTCAACCCTCAAAATTGCCATTCTGGAGTTTTAGGGCATGAAAAGTGTTACCTACTTATTTTTAAAGGTCTGATGGTATCCTCAGAAATGGATTCACGAGCAATTAGCAGTATGCAAACTTAAAGATGATCCCTCAATAATTTTCCGCTTGAATCACAGCTATAGGAAAGCATGGCTTAATGCCTGTGTAAATTGGACAGTATTTGTTATCTGCTTCCTGATTTCAACAGTTAACGTTCTTAATTAGGTACTTTAATTAGCTGTATCCTTTAGCTAACTCATAGCAGTCAAAAATAAGCAGCATTCAGCCTGCTTAGGAAGCCTTTCTGGGAGCTTTCAGGAGGTGAGATGTTGATTGGTAACTGCTTTGCAAAAATGGATTATTTTTTCTTTAAACTCATGTGTGTCTTCTGAAAGAAAAAATCTTCTCCTGGAGGAAGAAATAAAAAAAAGAAAACCAACTTGTTCTGTTTCTTGCCTTCTGACAGGGGGCACACAGTTTGCAACTTCTTCAAGTCTTCCTACAAGCTTACATTTTTTTTTAAGAGAATAAAACCTTTTAGCAGATTAATTCCAATTTTGAAGACTGGGAAGCTTGAGTATTTTTCTTCTAGCTTCAGAAAGGAAAGTTTAGAACATCCTTGAAAATATATCAGAAGTTTGCTTTGTTATCTGTAGAATTGTCCTGATAGAAACTTACCAGGACAGGATGTGCAAGCAATAGCTTACTGCCATTGATTAGTGACCAGTCCTATCTCTAGCCCTCTACTGCACTGTCTTGCTTTGTGGAACATCTGCTGAGGACTTGCACAAGCTGCTTTATTTTGCTAGTGACGAACAAGAAGCAGTCCTGGGGAGGGCTGCGGGGGAGGAATTCAAAATGGGGAGGTACAGGAGGCAGGCTTTTTGCAGCATCAGTGAGCTACAGCGGCTCTTCTAGGGACCTAGTAAGTACCAGAGCTGGTTCTAGCAAGGAGGAACTTTGGGAAATGGTCTTGGAAGGAGCCTTCAACCCTTTCAGCCTTTCTGCGGTTGACCGTGCTTGTGGCATAGGTGTTAGGATCACAGAAAAGAGTAGATTTTGGATGCGATTCAAAGATTTGACCACAGGAACTAGTCCATTCTAAGCAATAACATCCATTTAATAGACTTGAAACAGTTTGTATGGAGTTGTTTAAGGCTGGTATAGAAGCTGAAATAGATTAATACATAAACTAGAAAATGGTGATACATCTAATTTGAAAGAGAACTAACAAATTATGCAGTCGGTCTTAAAGAGGACCCCTTTAATTTCAAAATACTTTTTTTTTTAAAAAAAAAGAGTGCTTGCAAAGTTACTAGAATTATATTTAATTATTTTTTATCTGCTGTATCTTAAGTACAATTAATGCAAGCTCTTTCTACATAAAATCAATGTTTAGCAACTATACTTACGGTGACCTTGCTTAAGATCTGCTAACGTGTATTTGATGCACAAAACTGGCTTATTTAATAGACAGAATAGGTTGACACTGCTTGTTGCTAATGTATGCTGATCTGCTTAGTGGAAGTATTTTTAAGTGCATTTATTTGATGTAAAGAAATCCTTAAATGTAATTATTACTAGGGGAAGATGTGGGGTGATTTAATAACTTGACCTTGCCCATTTCACTAAGCATGGTGTTTATTGCTGATGGAAATCCTCCAGCTTAATTCTCTTTAGAGAGTTCTGACTGTCATGTAGTTTGGCTGTGTCATGTGCATGCCTCACACTGCATGAAGCCTTAATGACTTGTTTCAGGATTAATCCAATGCTAGTAAGAAACAGGATTTGAGGTCTTACACAAAGCTGGGAGGAAGCAACTGTCAGTTTCCTATTTCAATTCTTGATCTGTGAAGAATCAACAGAGGGGAACAACTTGGCTTTCCTTAATAATGAGCGAACAAGATTATGAAGAAAGTGGGCCAAATCCAAGTGAGTCTCTTTAAAAGACAATACCGTGGTTCTAATGACTCTTACTGAAATAGCAGGTTCTGTTCTTCCAGCTATATTATAAAGAATTTATAAAGAGCTTTTGCAGTGTGTTTTCATAAGAAGTATGCCGTGCTTGATCATGATAGTAGCCTAAGTAAAGGAAAACTAAAATTTAGTGATGTTGATAAGGTAAGTGATGGTTGTAGTATTAGAATCCTCCATTATGTAAGGGGGTTTAGAAGGACCTTAAGTATACCTTGTTCTGCTTTTCAAGATAACTTACATAAATCGTGCTTCTCATTGATAAAAATAATGCAATAAATTAGCGATATAGTAAATATATTTAGACATTTCTTTACTAAAAAAAAAACCAATAACCTGCAACTTTGAAGTAGATTGCACTGAATTCTTAAACCCATCTGATGCAGAAATTCAGAGGCAAGATGTGCTCAAACAAGGTTATTGATGTCTTTTTAGAATTTGACCTAAAGCAAGGTAGTGGCTTTTTAAAACCTGAGTTTATGCTAGAGCTCTAAAGAATACTTCTGTATGTTTTTGGCTTAGGAGTGGTAAGAAATAAAATTTTTAAGATTGTCTGAGTTCTCTTTAGCTGCCAATCAAAAATTTGGACCTATAAGAAGTAAATATGCATGATAGAGAAGATAAAATTACAGTTTTTGCCACAGGTAGCTTTCTTGAATGTGGCACTTGTATACATTGGTTCTAGTGACTTTTAAATTTTATGTATTTTTACCTTAAAGATTATTTACATTAACAGTAAATGCTTGTTTACTCTTGTGCAAACAGGATCTCATCTTCATATTCTTAGTTTGTAGTGGTTTGTTCTTAATGTGACTGAATACTAACTTAATGAAAATGTTTATAGTTTTAAAATAAAAACTATGGTATTTTTCGCCTGTATCTGGCTAACCGTAACCTTCAAGGTACGTGGACTGTGATTGAGTTGCCCTTTGGAAACCATGAAAGGTTAGGACTTTCCTGTGAAGTATTATTCTTCAACTGTGTTCTAACTTTATATGTTACTGTCTAAAGCAGAAATTTCTAGTGGTAAGCAAAACTTCTTAGTTTTACACATGTTTAGGGAACAGCTATACCGTATCACAGCCAAGCTATCTTACTTGAGGCCATGTGGTTGAAAAGTTTAGATCATTCTCACTATTTTGAACACCACCTGTATTCTTTTGTCACATAAAAAGAATCTGCTTTTATTTTTCAGATAGATGTTAAAGTCTTACATGACAGGAGATGTACATGCTTGCTTTTTTGGACAAAATGTATTTGAATATAAAGTCAAATAGGAACACTTATTGAATGTGAATCATAATGACAGACATAGTGTGGGACCGCAAGGAAGCAGTGAATCTGGAAAGGGTTTAGGGGTCAGACTGGAATAGAATAGGATGAGCTTGGTTTAATGCTGTGGTAAAGAGGGCTAGCCTGATCCTTGGAATAGAGAGGTGATGATTAGACTTCTGTAAATAGCAGGATTGAGAATGTTGTTAGAAGGCTGTATTTGACTTTTCAAGTTTGAATATTTTTTTGCATGACTTAAACTGGAGAGAATGTTGCCACAAAAATGATTAAAGTTTAGGAAAATGTTTCATGAACTTAACTATTTCAGTTTTTCAGAAGAAAGCTTGAGAAGATTTTATAAGTATAGTTACCTTCACAGATAGAAAATACTAAGTGTGAGCGGTTAAATTTGGAAGGTCTACTAGTATGTTATAGCTACAAGTTTGAAAAGAGCCAAATTTAAATAGAAATAAAGAACATCTCGTTTTAAATTATCAATTTATCTTTATAATGTTTTTTTTAGGCCTTTTTCTTATTTCAGCTCTGAAAACATCAAGAGATAACTGGTGAAATCTCAGTATGTTTTTTTCAAAGTTATAGAGCCTAATGCAGAATGAAATTCTGTAACTTGTGGAAACACAGGGAATCAGATTAGATGGTCTAATATTTTTGTCCTTAATCTCCTGAACAAGCATCCTAGTGCAAATTTAGGATCATTTAAGTGATCATTTCCTTCCACCCCAAGCCCTGCTCTGCCACTTTCTGTAAGACAAGATACCTGTAACACATTTTTTCATATTCTACCTCTTTTGATTTGGGGGAGGGAGGTGGAGAACCAGCCCCTGTGGTTCTATGATTTAGTAATATTGGCATCAATGCTAAGGAAGTGGGTTTGCTTACATTGATTGCTTATTCCTATACTGATGGTGTCTCTAGTTCCAGCACAAGCATTCATGTAGTGAACACACAAACCTGGCTGGATTAAAAGTAGCAGCAAGAATAAAAACAAAAGCAAAATCAAAATGACTCTCTTCCAACTCAGCATTAAGCACACACCCCTGTTGAGTTTACTATATATATATATATCTGTTTGTGTGAGGAACAATGTGATACAGGGACAGAAATGGGTGAGTAGTATGTGTGAGAAGGGAATGAGAAGGCCACCTCTTTGGTGGCAAAGGTGACTTCTGCCTTTCTAACTTACGCTGTTCAGTTCTCTATTTACACTGTATAAAATGGACTGGTTTGGATCAGCTTAGAAACTGTCAACATACCTCAAAGTATTCTACCTGTCAGTGTTTGAGGATTGCTGCTCTGAAACTTCTGAGGAATATGAGTTTGAACGAAGTCTTTTGTGTCTATGACTAACACTTTGAATTGTGATATGGAGACGTATTTCTGATGCAAGTTTTGTTTGCTGTGTGGAAATGTTAATGAGAAATCATCTGGTGGCATTGGCAGTTTTAAACTTGAGGCTAGCACAGCTCTGGGATGGTTTGTGATAACTTGTGTGGGCTACGCTGCATAGGTAATTGAGGGGCTGGGGTGTATGGAAGTGCACGTTGTAATGATCTGTACGAACGCTCTGAATATTACTTCCCAAACTTGAGACATCTTCTGCTTTCTCTGTTTGCAGCTGGTTTTTCATGTGTATATATATAAAAAAGTAATTTGGTGTAGCTAATTTCCATGTAAATATAGCTATACCATCACAGTGCTTGAGTATCTGTAGAAATCAGGAGTAGGAATTTTTGCATGTCCCGTCAACACAGAAAATACCGTACAGGCTTCTAGGAAAGGAACATTAGTTGTGGCTTTAGTTTGTCTACTGGCCCATCAGTAAGCACAGAGTTGTGCTATGGTGTGTAAACATTCCATAGCAGATTAAAAATGTAATAATAGTAGTAATAATAATAATTTTAAACTATATATTTGGGGGGACAGAGACAGGTTTATTTATAGAGCTTAGTCTTTGATCACCTTATGTTGGGTGGAATGGAGTGTCGCATCAACGGGTGAGCTTCTTGTGTGTGTCCTAAGACAGAGGAAACCTTATACCATAATCAAGCCCGTGGATGATTTTTGTTGTTAAATTTTGCCTTTCTCATGGATCTCTGATGGTCCAAGATGAAATACTGGCTCAGATGGACTACTAAGCTAGTCCAGATTGAATTTTTTTTGCCTGTAACACCTAGTAGCTTGAATTACTTTCAGAAATCAAATAACACTAAGTATAGATTTTTTGAGTGCTTTAATTGGGTTCCAGAAGACATGTGCAGCTTAGAAGACTGTCTAAAACTATATTGGAAGTTATAATTTTTATTGTATGTTTAATTCGCCTGTACACCTTAGAGGAGTTTGATGCAATTTCAAAGAAGCCTGAGTGAAAGGTGATTTGCTTGTCAAGCATTGGAACAGGCTGCCCAGGAAAGTGGTTGAGTCACCATCCCTGAAGGTATTTAAAAGACAGATAGATGAGGTGCTGAGGGACTTGGTAGCGTTAGGTTTACAGTTGGACTCTGATCTTAAGAGTCTCTTCCAATGTAAATGATTCTCTGATTTGATTATTCTTCTTCATAGAATTCAAGGGAATAGGGTTAAGACATAAAGCTGTAAATGGCTTGAGACTTACTAGTGGAATGACATACCTACTTCTATGTTCCATGTTACCTCAGGGGAAGCAGCTGAAATGTTTTTTTTTTTCTTTGTGCTCCATTCCACTTGATGCACCAGTGGTGATATTTACAGCATTTGTGAAAAGTGTAAATCCTGACTGTCTTTCTTTAGTTCTGGTTTTCTAATGAATCCCTTCTTTTGAAGAAAGGATGAGCTAAAGATTATTTTGTTAACGTCACCATATTAGTTGACCATGTGTTGAGATCCTAAAACTATGTTCTTTCTACTGGATGGTGTAATACATCTCAATTTGAGTTACATGTTTGGAAGGCTCAGTGTATTTCTAAGCATATTACATAAGCATACTCCCAAAGGTGGCATTTTTAATTTACAGGCAATGTGATTTTGTTGACAGCAATACCGAAAAATTAAAGGAGCTTGTTCAAAGGTGTTCATAACTGTAGGATTGATCAACAAACTTGCAGATGAGAGAGTACTTGTCAGCACATTTTTGTGGTCGCTTTTTCAGCATTGATCCTCTTTCAAACAGCTAAAATAGATAATGCTGGTCATGTCAAATACTATAAAAATACTGTACCAAACACAAAATATGAAGAGACATCTGTATTAAAGAAACAGGAGACTTCTATAGAGTCTGGCAGTGACAGGGCTATTTTGAAGACTAGCATTGGAAAGCTTCAAAATAGGTAGAATATTGGTTGGAAACACTGAAAAAGGATTTGAAGAATAGAAAACCTAAGTTCTGTGTTTTTCCATTTGAAGTCTTTTGGGTGTATTTAACAAGACTTGTTAGACATATTGTGCTCTGAGATTTTTTTCCTATTGGAGCAAAGCCAAGTAACTGTTTGTTTAGAAATACAAGAAATAAAAGAAGATCTTACTATTCTCCTGACTACAGTTTAGAATACTTCATATACAGTGCTGAGATGCCGATTTTTACTTCCAGAACTGGTAAGACAAAACTATATTCTTTAACCTCAGAATTGTGAATACTGATTCACATTATTTGTTTGTCTACAGTTTTGATTAGTCTAATGATACCCACTGAAGTAGTAACTCCAGTGATATTACGCTCCTGAATGCAAAACAGTACTTGAAATTCTCCAGCTCACTTCTTGAAGAATAATCCTTTCTGAAGGGATTGGAAGTACCCTGAAGGGAGGAGTTATTTAGCTAGTAAGAACAGCTACCAGCTGTCAATAGGCAAGAAAATCAATAGAAGCGTGGTCTTAGTAAGACAAAAATATCAAGCAAACTTATTTTTATTTTAATTTGGGAATGTGCCTTGCAATGAATGCATTGTAAAAAATTTTAGCAAAAACAACATGGTCATTTCAAGGAATAGATCTAAAAGAACAGCAATGTTCCAAAAATCTTGGGAAGAAAGTGCAAGGTCTTAACTAAGAAGTTCTAGTGCTTGTACGCTTTAGCAAGAAGATGGGAGTAATCAACATGTATTTGCTTGGGGACAGAGTTGCTCTTTGTTGCCTATGTAAAAGCTAACTGAACCTTTCTCTAAGTACCATGGAGCCAATTAAAGGATAAATGCCAATTTCTCAATCTTGTGCCAAACCAGCAAGTTCCATGCACTGTGAAACATCTTGAGTTGCTGGTCTATGAGGGTGAGTCTTCTGTGTTCACCGTGCTCCTTCTGCTGGCCCTGCATTAAGCATTGGTGGAGGAGGGGGACCTAGCCAGGCTGTAGGACTTGAAGCAACAGGGGACCAATTACAAACTGTAGAAAAACAGAAAAATGAAAGATGGAGGATATGGATATATTGGATAAGAACAGTAGTTATGGATGAATTTATCAACAGTTCTTCTCTGTATTGTGGAATTAATCCTAGAGCCCTAATGGAAAACAGCTATCTTCTGAGTCTCTTATGATAGTATGCGTCTTGTATGTCATGATACCAGTAAGTATAGTGATACCATGAATAGCCTATTGGACAAGGGAGCTATGGAGAGCGGTAGGAAATCTGTCAGGCATGTAGTCTCTCATCTGCTTGAGGAACTGAAATCTATTTCTGTCTTTATTACAAGAAAGATAATACTTTGTTCTGAGACTGGTGTCCATGTTTGCAAGAGCTTTGTTCAGGGACTTCATGTGGGGAGAAGTGTCCTGGAGGGGGCAGAGTGGAGGACAAAGGGAAAAGTGTACAACTTGTTCTCCAGGTGTTCCTTAATTTTATAGTGAAGAGACCGGGTAGGTGCTGTTGCTGTAACTTGTGAATATAAAGGCAAAAGTACATAGGCAAGGACTTGACTGCTTGGAAATGTCAATGTTGTGACAATGCTGGCATGTAATAGCTTTTGTATTACTTGGGCTGGAAGGCAGTGAAAGTGATGCTACATTTTTTTTTTTTGAGGTGTGCCAGAGGAGGTCGGGGAGCTACAGCTTAATGAAATTGATAGAACAGAATTGAAGGAATAGAATAAATATACCATGTCATGGAAGAGTCTCCACAGCCTTTATAAAATAATTCTTTTTACGTTGATTTTTTTTTTTTTATAAATTCCTGGCTAAACTACTGGAATTTTTTTTCAGGGAGCCAGTGAAGTAATGAAAAGGTAGGTTGGGGTTTTTTGTTGCTTATGTGAAATTCTATTATCAAGTGCTTTTAAGTAAACTGAAAAGATGGGGCAGGGGAGAGATCAGTGCATGTATTAATGAATAATAAGTAATAGTTAAGAGGCAGAACACTAAACTTACTTTAACAGTCAAATCTTTGTACAATTTCCGTAAATGTGGATGTTGAGTCCATGTATGACAAAGACACACAGTTTGGCAGCTACCTCCAGTGTTATCTAGAACTAAATTTTTATGTCTATTCCTCTTATTGTATACCTTGTCTCTTTTTTTTCCTTTTGTTTCTAATTGTTCCACTTTTCCACCAGGGGATGGGATTGCCAGGGAGAGCAGTCCATTTATTAACAATGCAGAGATGGACAGAGGAAACATGTATGAAGGAAAGAATATGGCTCTCTTTGAGGTAAGTTAAATAACCCAAAAATGTATTTCACCTTCAGTTGAGACTCTGGTAATAAGATGAAAACAAGCAAACCGCAGTTTTCTTTCTGTTGAAATTTAGTGGGGGGAAAAAGTCAATTTTAATAACTCTTTAGTAGCTTGGTTCCTGCTAACATTACGTTTCAGTGGATTTGAATGATGTAATAAAAAAAAAGTGCTACAACTCTTTTGCCTTCTATATTTTAGTTTATCTATGTAGGCAACAACAGTACGTTTTGATACACATTCATGTGAAGATATGAAATAAGCCTTCTTGCATTTAAGATTTTTGGGCTAGGATCTAGAAATTGTTGTTAAGAGAAAGCTTCTGAAAGTTAAAGGTAGTGGTTTAAAAAAGCAGTATCCAGCTTTAAAAGGATTACCAAATATATTGAGTTGAACAGGAGAAATACAAACTTCTCTTAAAGCAGCAAAACTGTAAAACCAACTGTGATAGGCCATGCCTTAGTTATATTGTCCAATTACAGTGTAGAGCATACCATAGCTACTTCTACTTTCCAATATAAGCATCTACTTTATAACGCAAGTTTAATACCTGTTTAATTCACTGATTAAAATCCTTTAAAAAAAATATTGATATTGTACATCTAAGTATACTTTTGCAATGGAATAGTAGTTTTAGTAAAGTTCAACCTAAGTTGTTCTGCTCTAACCAGTGTCAACTAGTCTTGCTCTGATGCTTGCTGTTAACAATAAACAAGATCCTTCCGACATTGTTTGCTTAGACATCCTGCTGTTGCAGTCTACCCACTATTTTTTTGTCATCCTCTTATTCCTCTTGTCATCTCTTCTTCCTTTCAAATATCTTAGCATAGGGGAGACGATCTTTCAGTTCCCTCTTTCCGCATAACCCAAATAATGTATTTTTTCTATTTTTCATTAAATTTTTGAGAAGATTGTGCTAAGGGCCAAACTAATGTTGGTCATTGATTGTCTTTTCTCACCTATGGAATTTCTTATGATTTTTTGGAAAGAAACCATGGTGGTGGAGTTTTCTCACAAATTTCTCTCCTTCAGGCTCTATTCTATAAAGCAATGTCCAAAACGTCCTGTTGTATTCCTAAGTTTGATAAATTGGCTGTATCTGCTTTTTGTGCCCTTTTTAAAACATATGCTTGCATCAGTTATTTTGAAGAGTGGCTGACATTAAATCCTCAGCTGATGGTGTGACGATGACTATCTTTTACGTATTTTTTTGATTATAGACCATGCTGTCACAGTGTTGCCTTGAAAGCCTTCTAATGACTTCATCACCATTGTTGCTGTAGTGGTGAACCTTTTTTGGTAGTATATATGTTTCATAGTATGTTTCCTACAATCTTGTTCTTCTCATGTTTTCAGCTGACTTGTGTTTAAATTTTTGTATAAACTGTTACAAAGAAGTTTGGCTATCTTAACCATGATTATCATGACCTAATGCCTCAGGCAGAGATGGCTTAGTTCTTGTCTTTCTGTTTGCAATCCTGATCTCTTGTCTTCCTTACAGTATTGGATCTTGTATACTTGATCAAATTCTCTGGTTCTGCTTTTCTCAAATACTCTTACTGTATATGCTTCTTCTAGACTTTTGTTTGTTTTAGCATGTTTTTGTTTGGTAGCAGATATTTGTCTAAAGAAAGATGAGCTGACTTCTGTGTCAAATAATATTACAAATGATGTTCGTATGTGCCTGTATTTTCAACAAATGAATACTTTGGAAGTCGCATGCATGGTTTAAGATTAAATAAGCCTGCAACAGTAGGCTTGAGAGTGATCCTTAAGTATCTTGGTGCTTGAGAGAATCATTTGAGATCACTCTCTAGACACAAGCAAGATGCTGGAAAAACACCCTAATGACTCAATCCTGCCAGTACAATCCCCTAAAAACCCTATTGTGATAGGAATAGATTTTTATAATTACCAATGCCCCTTCTCTAGATTTCCCTTGTATTCCAGCTGTACAAGCTGCATATTGTAACATAGTGTAAAAAAGTGAAAGCAATATTGCAAGATAGCCTCATGGTGTTAAACTTCTGGAAAGATTTAGAGCTCTTGTTGGTTGAAAGCTGACCAGTATTTTGTCATGCTAATTTTTGGGTTTGGGTGAGTTGAGGCTGACCTGTTGAGTATGTGTTTGAAGTAGTATCATAAAATCATGACTTTTGGGGGAAAAAACCAAAACAAACCTATTTAATAAATGCAGTATTCTTAAAATCCCAACAGGAAGAAATGGATAGTAATCCCATGGTGTCATCTCTTCTTAATAAACTAGCAAACTACACTAATCTGACTCAAGGTGTGGTGGAACATGAAGCAGATGAAGACAGCAAGCGAAAGGAAGTCAAGGTATTTAAACTTCTAATAAGTTACTGAGACAAAGCTAGCCACAAAGAGGATCATTGCTTCAACCTAAAAAGAAGATATGTGAATGCCTAAAATGAGGAGTGAGACTTGTAATACTGAATTTAAAATTGAAGTGTTTGCAGTATGGCTTGTGTTATGATTTCTTTTTAAGAATTATTTCGGCTGGTTTATTAATGCATTTTAATTGGCTGGATTTTTACCTGAAGTTGAAATTTAAGGAAAACTTAAGATGAAACAGATGACTCTTTAAATCCATAGGATATTTACTCCTGTTAACATGGTGGCAGCTTTTCTGAGTAGCTCTCTTGTTTCTGTGTGTTGCAGTAAGTATTTTTAAAACTTAATGGACACATTCCAATAAAACATTTTGTTGCATACCTCAAAAATACGATATTTATCGGGGGGTGGGGGTGAAGGAAGAAGAGGCAAAGGCTCTTTTTGGGACATCCCTAAACACGCTTGCTAGAAGGTAGCAATTGAATTCTTCAACCGCTGTCTACTGGATAGCCAAAGTGCCTGTCTAGGCCTCTGTAGAAACAGAACATATGCAACAGTCGCAGTCTACAATGAGATGTTGGATTGATCCCTCTGTGAGCAGGAAGCTGTTTCAGAAGGAGAAAGCTTGGATCAAAAACATGTGACCTGACAGAGTAGAAAAACTCCTAGGCAAGGAGGGATAACGAGCTGAAACTGGTTTTAGCATGGTGACTGAAAGAAATTTACAGTAGATACTGGGAAGAGGAGAGTACTGGGAGTCACTTGTCTTTGTGTGTAGAGGGGGTGCAGCTACTGAGTTTGTATGCTGAGCTACGGAGAAAGGAGGAGAAGTGCATAAGAATGAAAAGAAATGAGCACATAGAAGAGACAGGTGCTGGAAAGTAAGGTTACAACTGGAGCCCATTTGACTGGAAGAGGGACTTATGGCATGGTACCTAAATAGTTGCAGTAGAACTGTTTACATTAGTGTAGGAAGTGTTGGTACCAGGATAATGGGCAAGGGTGAGGAATAAAGTCCAGCTGTTTCTTTTAGCTTTTTGCTTATCCTGCACTTGTTTATATGGGGGGTTTCTTTTTGTCTCATTTTGCTTGTTCTTTTTTCTTGTTTTGGTTGTTTTGTTTTCTACTTGTGTCTTCTCATCTGGATATGAGAAAACAAACACTGGTCAACTCACGCTTTCCTAAGTGTGATCGTTGTCCTCCATTCAGTGTTGGGCAGAGGTTTCTGTTGATGCAGCACAGTGTTGAGCCCTCTGGAACTGACTAACCAAATGCACACCGTGTCCTCACTTGCACTTAACCTCGTTTGAGCACCATCTGGTGGCTTGAAAACATATCTATGCATGTGTCTCTTTTCAGATCCATGCCTGAAATTAAGTGATGGTTAAGTAGTAGCCTGGCAGAGTGGCATTTTTAATGTCGTAATTGAGACAGTAGCATGGATGTTGCACATGAATATTGTCCAAGATGCTAAAAATAAGATTATAGTCTAAATGGCATTCCAAGTTTCCTTATAAGTCCTTGGGAACTTAGTATCTTCTTAATAATTTCGTTAACTTAAAAAGCACCAGTGCTTGCTTATTTAATTGATTGCCTTTTTTCACAGCCTGAGTTGTGATTTAAGAAGAGCTTCTGTGTCTGAAAACCTACTGTAACTATTACTTCTAAGTTGAGTCTTTCAAGGCCTGATTTCTTCAGAAGTGTAGAAGGCTGGAACTTAAATGATGAAGCCTGAATGCTTTTGTGTGTGTCTTGACCCATGGTGATCACCAGCAAATAAAAAGTACAAACACTTGTTGTGTCAGGTTTTACAACTTTTGCAGAAACATATTGTAGTCAGCTTTGCATTTCTTCTGCCCTTGTCATAATGTCTGTTGTCTTCTAAAAACTGAAAACACTTATTGTTGAATATCACACTGTGGGCCAGCTGCTGGGCAATTGGTGATCAACTTTGTGCAGAATATATTTGCTATTTTGATGATAGCAGTAACTTCTCTTCAATGGTAGTCTGTAACTGGTATTTCAGAAGTAAGTTTGTAAAGATTTGTAAATAACAGATAAAGGGGCTTCTTACCCCCTATCAAGTTTTCACCCTAGTTCCTATGGAACAAGGGATTTGCTATGACAAATAGTTTTCTGTCTTTTCAGGAATCTTTCTGCATAAATAGCCTATGAATACTTGTGAAGCTGGGCGCTCTGAAGCTACCATTCAATTTCACTTGGCATTTGTTCATGGAGCATTTGTGATAAGTGTGAGCCTTTGTGGAAGAAAGTGCTTATGGACTTGAATTGTTAAGTACAAAGGAATTAATGTTCTGACTTTGTTTCCAGGTTCCACGTATGGGCACTTTTATCGGTGTGTACCTGCCCTGCTTGCAAAACATCTTGGGGGTCATCCTTTTTCTACGTTTAACGTGGATTGTGGGAACAGCTGGAGTTCTCGAGTCTTTCATAATCGTGTTCATGTGTTGTGCTTGTGTAAGTTAACCTCTTTCTTTTCTGTTGGCCAAATCTTCTGTTACCTGTTACAAGAATATTGCTGCCTCCTAATATATGAGTAGCAGAGAAAGATTTCTCCTTAATGGCTAAGTATTAGTGCAATTGAGAGACATGGGATATATATATATATGCGCTGAGTGTCACGTGTCATTCTAGCCTGTATGGAGTTTCTTTTGAGCTGATCACAGTAAGCTTTTATTTGAAGTATTACATTGATTTTTATTAAATCAGCTTTTGGCAAATATTTCATGATTTGTATTGAGGTTTGAGCTATTCTGCTTTTCACAACTTCAGAACAGACTGAAATATAAACTACAAATCAATCCACAGCATTATGTCCATAAACTAATATTTTGGAATGTGAGACCGCTAGTAGATGATATCGTCATAACAATGACACTTGATCAGTTTGTCACTCCTATTTAATTGGGAGAATGAACTTACTTTAAATGTATTCAGTGATCTGTATTCTTCCAGTTCTTTTTAAAGACTGTCTCAAACATCTAAATTGACTGAATCTTCTACTGAAAAATTTAGTATTTAATTTACACGTGTATCCCTAACCAAAGACGATCATTTTTGGTTGCTGTAACATCTTATTAAAAAAAAATTAAAAATCCTAGTTTCATGTAATCACTCTTTCTTGCCTCATCTTTCAAAAAAACTTTCAGTATTTTAAATTTCCTCTATTTCATCTTTCCACAGACTATGCTAACTGCAATTTCAATGAGTGCAATAGCAACAAATGGTGTCGTTCCAGGTAATGTATAATTACCTTAATTATCTTAAAAGGTGAATGGTCAAATGATGAAAGTTTAAAGCTGGGATAAGAAATTTCTGTCACTTGAAGTATCAGAAGTAATGCTTTTGTGTCAAGTGCTTGTAACTGATTTGCAAATGACTTAAGGTCAATTTTCTGCAGTCTTTTTACTGGACCTTCTGGGAATTATGAACTGTAGCACACTTCTGTCATTTGATTGTCATAAATCACTTGATTCTGTTTGAATGAAAGATCAGGTGTTATAATTTGAACTAATAGAGACTTGTCTTCATGAACAGCAGACTTTTTTTTTTACAAATCTACAAATAAGGCTGTCCTTTTCTTTTTTTTTCTAGTCATGTTGTTTTGTGCAAGAATAACAGCCAGCCTGCTGGCAGAAATCTCTTTCTATATAAGCACTCTGTTACGATCATCTACTTAAAGTTTCAGGATAAACAGATGAACTCATACCTCTTCAATTATGAAGCTGATTTTTTTTTTGATGCAAAATCAGTTAGTCTTTGAAGCTCTTATCTTTCTCAGTTTCTCAACACATTAATTGATAATACCAGTTTTCAGATGTTGTTGTGAACTCTGAGCAGTTTACCTAATTATGTTAAAAAAAAAAATTCTTCACTTGCATAGCTTCTCTAGCTTAGTAAGGGGTTCCAGAACTGGTGCATAAGTTGTTGGGCAAAAGTAAATGCTATGACTTGTGCAGGATGTAGAATAATCACATTTCGTGGATACAGTACCATATATGAAATATAAATACAATGGAAAAATTTGTTTCAAAAGCTTAGAATAACTACGTTTCACTATAAAATATAACTGGTGTCCAGATAACTAAAATGTTCTGCTCTTTTCCCTCTCATATTTTTCAAGTTCACTGTAAAGGTTTTGCTTAATGTCTGAGTGTCACAGAAATCTTTTGAAGTTGGTAGTTCTTACCCTAGATGGGTCTTCACTTTCACTTTTTTCGTTGGTGACGATTTCTTGGAGAAATGCTGCTTCTACTGGAACATATGGAGGAGGTAGAAAGCACAGATAGGAACCTAGGATTGAAAGAGACCCGAGCAGCAGGATCATGTCTCTTGCTGTTACATGCAACAGCATTATGTTTAGTTAAAGGATTGGTGATGCATCATAAATTTTGTGATTAGTTTCTCATTTGTTCATATTGAAAAGCAGTTTCTTATTTGTGGACTAATTTTATACGAGGCTGGTGTATGTTTATTTAGAGTAAAGCACTTCCTTTCTCTGTCTCCTCTTTCTTCCTTAGGTGTCATGAGTGGGAAAAACATCACGAATTTAGGAGAAGATGGATAGGGAACCAGAGAGGAGCATGCTGTGAGGGGGCTAGGGGGAAGTCGAGATAAAGAGATTGAAACTTAAACTTTATAGAAAGGGAAATGTTACAGTGAAGAGGCGAGGAGGGGCAGGAGGATGGAGGGTGGTTTATGACTTAAAGAAAAATGATGCATCGATATGGGAAACATGAGTGAGAAGAACTGAAAAATTCTGGGGTGTTAGTGTTAATGTATTAGTGAGACAAGTTCTATTTTGTCTCCATCTCATAAAGAAATTATTCTGGAAGCTTATTGTTTGTGAACAGCTTGGGGTTAGAAACTAAAGATCAATTCACATCTAGTTATACCTGTATATCCTTTTCTTAATTTAGATTGTTTAGCTTGTGGACTTTTTCATCTATTTCCTTGGTGTTTATTCTCTGTGCACTTTGAAATGTACATTCGAGCTACATAGGTGGTATAGACATTAAATACGGTTTTGGTATGAACACTTCAACCGAGATGCATGCAGTAGTTATCTTGATTATGTTGATTGAATGATTCAGACTTGTTCTCTACTGCTGTCCTTAATCTGAAGGACTGGAGTTTTTTTTTAAATTCACAGCTGGAGGCTCTTACTACATGATTTCAAGATCTTTAGGGCCGGAGTTTGGTGGAGCGGTGGGACTTTGTTTCTACTTGGGTACAACCTTTGCAGGAGCAATGTACATTCTTGGTACCATTGAAATTTTATTGGTAAGTACTAGTTTCTCTTAAGATTAAATGTATTTGTGCTGTTTTGGGAGATTGCTGAGGAATGCACTTGGCCTAAAATGCATTCTAGTTTGGTGAGTTTTAATGTTTTGATGCTATATTTCCAGTATGTCAATACTTATTCTTACTCTACTTGTGACTATTTGAAAAAGTTCAAAAAATTCTGATCAGCAATGCAAAAATACGTTAAAGGCTGTTTGATGTTGTCCTGGTTAAAGTAGTAACCAAACAGAATTTGGCAACTGACACTTACTAATTTGTACCAGATATATCTGTTGTTACCTTTTCATAACGTGTTCTGAATACCAAATGTCCCATAAATTACGCCTGTGCTACTATACACCTACAGAGTTGCAAAGAAAACTATATTTATTTTAGTAAGACATACCTAAAATTCCAAAACTAAAGGTATAGGACCAAACTGGAGATTAAAAATAAATAGGAAATATTTCAATAAATTTTGCAGAAAATAACATTGTATTAACAGGTAGACTTTGGAGACATGTTAAGATTTAATTCAGTGATTTTTGTACCAACTTAAAACTACAACTTCTAGATCAAAAATGACAAAAAATACCACAAGAAATAATGTAGTCCTTAACGAAATGTCACATTAGGTTGCAGATTAAATCATAGTCAACAATGCATATTTTTAGGGCCTCTGAAATGTCATTTGGATTTAATGACGGTGTTAGCTATTTTAAGTTAAAAATAGTTCACTTACAAATGTGAAAGAATTAATTTCTTCTTTCAATCTTTGTTTGCGTATGTTCATGGTGCATCACAGCAAACTTACAAGAAGTTTGATCTGTATACTATGCTGCTTTTGTGTTGTATGTCCTCCTCTCCTTTTCCAAACAATAATAAGCAGATGCACACAGCACTTCCTTTAGGTCACCTTAGACTTGGAATTGAAAAGCTATAATGATTCCATCTTGAGAGTCAGTTTATCTTTTTCGCTTTGCAGTCTCCATTTAATTCAACTCTGAATGATGTCTTACTCTTTTATTTATTTTTTTCCGTTCCATGTAACATAAGGCGGCTTTGGTTCCTTTCCTTGTGACTCTCAAGTTTTAACAAGCATGTGGATTTCGTGGTGTGAGCTATCCTTTGTCTTTTCCGCATCTTTTTTTTTTTTGTCTTCTTGCTGTAACTTCTCAATATATATCTTGTTTCATTTTTCCCAGGCTGTATGCCTTTGAGCTCTGAATTCTTCAGGGGAGCTTCCACTTACTTTGTATCTACTGGAATTAGTTTTCCATTTTACTGTTCTAGTTTTAAGATCATGACTATAAGGTTTTAAATCTGGCAACTACGTTATAGTAAGCAGTCAACATGCCTAGGTGGCTCTGCATTTCTGTTGGAAGAGCTACTTAGTCTTGGTGACTATGGCATAAGGCCTTTTAAGCCATGTTTTCTTGAGGTCTAGGAGGACTCCTTCCAGATGAAAATCTGTGGGCTTGGCATCAGACAAGCATTCCCAGGATAATGTGCAGAATTTTTTCAGCTTCTACAATGCTTGGCACTGCCATCTTCACTGGGGGAAGCTGCTGCCCAATGAAAGGTTATGGAGAGCATGAAGGGCGTATCTCCTATGAGGCAGGAATTAAGAATCTATCCCATTTTCTCCTTTTTAGACTAATGGCTTTGAAATTTCATATTCCTATAAAGATGCAGTTGAAGACTGGCCTGTATGGCACTGGCCTATCTACTGTGGCTTTGCCTCATCCAGGAGGGGCCAGACAGTTATTGGTCATCATATCAGAGACTGTGCAGATATGCACAGGAGGTACTTCAGAACTACTCCTTCTGGTTACTTACTATGACCCACGTTATAAATTCAAAAAAACATGGATTTGAAATTAGAGATAGTCTTTGCTCATTACTGCTAGCTTGTGAGGTCTGGTCTATATTAACAACACTAGCACTGTGTCACATTGTGGATTGAATTTAGTGCACTGTTCTCCCTACTTAAGAGGCATGCTGGTTTTCTGTATTGCTAATAAACATGTATGGAGTTCAGCTATGGAATTTAGCCTCCCAGGATGGGAGGCACACCTCAGACCAGAATGCTGTCATAGCCCCAGTGCACAAGTATTGATTTTTATTTTTTTTTTTCTCCACTGGGACATGGATTATTTGGAGGGGCAAAAATCAGGCATCTGCCTGTGGCTTTCCCCAGCAAAGGCTGTTAACAGCAGGGCAACAAAGCACACCTTCTGGCGTACCTCCATACAGAGACTGATACTTCTGCAACATCACAATGGAGACGATTTTTTAATAACAATACGTAAATACTCTGTAATCATTTCTTCATTTTGCTTTTTAGTTTTCTTTCATGGTGATGTGATGATTTTCATCTCTTATTGCATTCTAGTAAATATTAATTTACTAGATTTAAATTTAATTTTAAAATTTAATTAATTCTTTACTAGAATTTTCTTTAATTTAAGTTGCCTATGTCTGTTTTTGGATTTTGGTTCTGAACATATCAGGATAGCCTCCTACTCAAAGTTTCTTCCTGCCTTTAGAAGGATAGTCAGTTCAGCAGTTATTTTAGAGAAGTGGAATTGCATCAAGTTTGAACTTGAGAATCTATCTGCATCTTTCATTGCTGGTAAGACATGATACTCTGGAAGATGTTCTTTGGTACTTAAAGTTACCGGCTGTTATTCTGTCCACGCCTAAAGAACAGGAAGATGAGTTTTGCTGACAGTAAATAGAGCTGCTTTAGATAAAGAATCAAACAATCTCCCCTAATAGCTGAGCAGAGTCTTTTTTGTAAAGGTGTTAGAAATAGGAATAAAGATATCTTTATTATGTAGTATAGTGCAGAAATGTCTCACAACTATAGGTCAGAATTTGTCTTTTCATTTGCATTTACCAGTGTGAGTCCTATAAGCTGTGCTGCCAGCTTCTTTTCAGGTGGAACCCAGAACAAAATTATATGAAATTGAGATCTGTAAGAGAATCCTGTTTGAAATTACAGTAGTTTAAAATGTCTGTTTTACCACAGGACTAAGCTTTGTCTCACTAATCTTAAACTGTGCAGTTGCAAATTCAGATTAAAAATTAAGGTAAACTCACCATAAAACATTTTTCAAGGTACGATGTTTAAGGTATGTTTCTTGGAATTTTATTAAATATAGTGCAGGGACTATAGTACTGAAAACACTTTTAGTTTATTATTATGGTTTTGTTTGGCTCTTCATGTTTTATTTTAATCAACGGAATTATTTATCAGCAAATGCTTCAAATGAATCTAAGGATATATCTGTTTTGAGCTGAGTGTTTGAGCTAGTTTTTTGTTTGTTTTGTTGTTGTTTTGTTTTCTTTCTTTTAATTTTTGTCAGTAGCCCCCCTGCCCAGGTCTTTAGTGTTTTTTGCCTGTCTGGCAGTGACATGACTTTGAAGAGTGGAAGCTCTTAAAGAGAAGCTGGATCAAAAGCAGTACCTCATTCTCAAAACTCATTTCTGGTCATCCCTGCCGCCTCCTTCCTTTTATCTCTATGCTTTCGAAATGCCTATGTATTCTGGTTGAACTCTTCTGTGAGAATAAAACTGATAGAATAGAAGATTAGTTTTTGACGTTCGAGTAAATGATTTATTAATAAAATGTTATTACATATATGATAGTTTGCCATATCTTTTGCAGACCTACATTTCTCCAAGTGCTGCTATATTTAAAGCAGAAGAGGTTGGTGAAGAAACAGAGGCTATGCTGAACAACATGAGAGTTTATGGAACATGTATTATCACTCTGATGGCCATAGTAGTTTTCGTGGGAGTAAAGTATGTCAACAAACTTGCATTGGTCTTCCTTGCCTGTGTGATTCTTTCTATCATTGCCATATATGCTGGAGTTGTTAAGACTGCTTTTGACCCACCTGACTTTCCGTAAGTGCTTAAAGTACTGTGGGTTTTTTAAATAAAAAAACCCAAAAAACAAACTGGGGGGAGGGAATAACTACTGTAACCATTTAATGTTTTAAGATAAACTTCAAAATACAAGCACTTTGGCTTCAATAGTAAGTTTATGTGTTTTAGGCAATTATGTGCTCATTTGTTATTCTGAGTTATCTATCTGAATCTTTCATTGTTGATAAGACATGATACTCTGGAAGATGTTCTTTGGTACTTAAAATTACTGGGTGTTATTCTATCCACACCTAAAGAACAGGAAGATGAGTTTTGCTGACAGTAAATAGAGCTGCTTTAGGTAAAGAATCAAACTAAACCTATAGGATAAAGTAAAAACTTCAAGAAAACATTCTAGCTATGACCCGTGGTTATGACAGAAACATACTTTCAAACTTTCTTTGTCATGAGGAAATTTTTGAAACTTCCATTTCTCCCCACTCAAAATTGAGACACTGCAGTGTTAAATTTACAAGTATTCGTGAAGGCTTTCTACCTTCTTGTTGACAAAAATTAAATTTAATTTTTGTCACACGTGAGAGGCTTCTCGACATCTTTGGCTTGTGCCTTTCCTAGCTCACTAATAATTATTTCCTTTGTCCAGTGTCCAGTTATCAGCATGTGAGTTGTATTTTTGTGTATCTCTTCCTGTTTGGAGAGAAAACAAAATGATACTACTTAACAGGTGAACAAAAGTTAGCAGACTGTTCCGCTGTGAAGCGCCATCTGTTATGCAGGACCAAAGTTATCCTTTACTGTGTGACTGTTACAGATACTATAGTACTTAAAAGTGTGTGGATGGTTGCATTACAAACTGAACGTTAAAGCAGTATTCATGGAGTGTACTGTAAAATGGTATCAAGTTCTCTATTGAAAAAATGTAGTGTGTTCAAAATTGACATTTCTGAAGAAAACTTGATGTTCTAAGAAACCGTAACTTCTAGTAGGGAAATACTTAAATCATTCAGTCACCTATATAGGTAAAAGAGGGTTTATCTGTATATGTAGGACAGGTAAGATTTATTACCAAGTTTCTGGAAGCCTTGTCTATAGCTACTACTTTGATATATTATTGCTTGGGCAGGGGTGGGGAGGGAGAAGGGTTATCTTAAGATAAATGTAGTCGTTCAGATTTTCGCCCATCTGTCTCAAAATGGGAAATTCAAGTGTGGTTTTATATTATGGCAAAGCTGATCTGGTGGTAAACTGGTGACCAAAAAAACCAGCTTCCACTTACCTGGTTAGTTGAGTTGGCATCACTAACCTGTATTAGCTTTGGCCATTGTATAGGTGGTAAAATAATTTACCTCATCTCCCAGTTGGATCAAACTGGAAGAAGTTTCCGTGAGTTGAGTCAATTCACCCTGCTGCTATAGGGTCACCAAATCAATAGCAATTAAAAAGGAAAATAAGCAAGGCAAGTGGCAAGATCTTTCTCGCAGCAGCTTTCTGTTAAGTCTGCTTGGTTTCCATGTGGTGCCATACCCTGAAGCTGTACTGGTGTACTGTACTCTTCTTGAGGCATCTATTCTTAATTCCTGTCAGAAATGGGATATTGCGCTAGGTCAATATTCTACTTGGCTTAGTATACTTGTTCTAATGCCAAAATGGTATGTTTTTACTCTTTGTTATCAGCTTAACTGAGCTCCTTCAGATGTATTAGATGGGTGCTAAGTGTTCTTTGACTTATCTGCCGAACACAAATGTTTTATTTCATGTTCTGTCTTTCGTCTTTGTAGATACTATACTATATATCACTTCATTATTTAGCAAGCCTGGAATAGATGTCTCCTAAACATCTTTTGTGTAGCTTACCAAAGAAACTTTCCTAGATCCTTAATAGTTTTTGCTGTTAGGAATTTGCTTTTTTTGCAGACTATTCTGAGTTTTCTCACTTTCTTTTGTTTCTGAGTGTTTTAATTGCTTCCTGCCATGTGATTCTTTAATTTGTACTCCCATCAATGTTTTTAAATTTTGCTGTTTAACCCTCCTGGCTCACTTCCTACCTCTTAGATTTTAATGTTTTTGAGGGCCATCTAAAATATTTATTTGCTAGAAAAGGGCATGACATACTTGCTTAATCTTACTTTTGTATTTTCTTGGTCAGGCTTATTGTTACATTAACTATTACTTAATTTCACTCCTCTCTTGTAGGACTGAACGAATCACAAACTCTGTTATTTAGTGGCACAGCTGCTTCAGTTGACTGTATTTTCCAAAGAACAAATCAGAATGCAAAATAGCTATTAATAGCTTAAAGTAGAAATGTTTGATTAGTGTTTTAAAGATTATTGATGATAGTTCTTTATGCAGAGGCTCTATACTGTTTTAGTAGATGTAGTGTAGACCATAAGATAGGTACTAGAAGTAATGGGTTTCTGAAGAAGTCTAATGGACAAAAAACAGTTTAATGCACAACACTGTATTGAAGGATCACCATGATTTTGTTGTGTTTTTTTGTTTGTTTATAGTATCTGTCTCCTTGGAAACCGTACATTGTCAAAACGCAGCTTTGATGTCTGTGCCAAATTTACTGAAAGCAATAATGAAACAAAGACTACAACTTTGTGGCGCCTGTTCTGTGATAGTTCTTTGCTTAATGCTACATGCGATGACTACTTTAGTCTCAATAACGTAACAGAAATTCAAGGGATTCCAGGAATAATGAGTGGAGTCCTAACTGGTAAGTTGGAAAGCACAGTGATTTAAAAATTTTTGGACGCTATTAACTTGGCCTGTAGCTATTCAGTAATATAATGGTCTAGTCTGTCGCTATTCTTTTACTTCTTATCTGTTTGTGTGAAAGATTGCTACTTAGAGCATGTTTCTTCCTATGAAGTTTCCATCTTGTTTTAGAAGCTTTGTATCAAACTCTTTACTTCATGGGTCATTGGAGTTTTATAGGCACTCTTTCAAAACCCGTTGTTCCAACAAAAAAAAATAAAATAGGAAAATGTTTATCACAGCTGTTTTTTTCCAAAATGTGTAGCTCTTTTGTATGCCGAATACATTTATTTCAATAAGCTGTTCATTAATACATTCTCAAACACTCCTGAAGGAGAACTTATTTCCAATTTACAGGTGGTGCATTGAGGAATGAAGTCCTGTGGCTTGTCCAATATGACATAGCAATTAGTGATGGGTTTGGAGAAAAGCAGTCTTTCTAGCTTCCAGTCTAGCATTTGGACAGGAGACGTTCTATGAAGTGTATAGGTTTTCTTCTGTTTACGTTCCTGTATAGTTGTGGGAGCTTGGGATTACAAGTGCATTGGGTCATAAGATTCATTTTGAGCATGCAGTGGATTGTATTGTATACAAACAAATAATGCTTCCAGGTATGAAATGGATGTTCTGATACCTCTCCCCTGCTTCCCCTTAAAATAAAATTTGATTTATGTGAATATGCAACTCTACATAGGGACACTAGGCAATCACTACTACCATAGTAATTCAGTTTAAAATATCAAATATAAAGTGTACAAATACATAGAAAGATACTAGATGAAGCATAGGCTTCTCTGAATATAAATTTGTATGATTTAAAAAAAACACACTCAATTTCCTCAATGAAAAATGAAATTTTCTTTGATTGAAACGTTTGTTACAAGAAATGTGACTTAGTGTTTGTTCAATGCATTTTATAATTTACCACATGCATATCTACATTTTTTTCCTGAGTATTTTTACATTTCCTGCCCCAGCTCAGAAGACAACTGTACATTCTAATTTTTTGCTACAGTGTAAGCTTTACACTGCTGCTTTGGTTTTGGAGGTTTCAGGCTGAGTAATAATATTCCCTTTGGAAAAATGGGCTTTGGTTCTGTTCACTGATTAATACTTCTGTTTGAACTAGCACTACTAGCACTAAAAGTACATTTCACTATTCTACTGTCACATAGTGCTAAAATGTCTAACAACCATTGAGAGTCCGCTGAAAGCTCAGTGTGAGGGATACACATTCTGGTGTCCATTGCTTGATGCTTACTTATAGTGAATTTCATCAATTGCATTCTGTTCAGTCAGTCAGTCTGATATGGCTTTTCTGTAGCTATTTGCAGTCGGTTTTGCTTCTTCAACTTTGATAATTAAGTATTACCAGTAAGCTTTCTCATCTTTCTCATCTAGCTACTATCTCCTTTTTCCAGGCTGTATGACTGTGCTGGAACATCCTGTCACTGATTCTTGTGGAACTGACTGATGGCTTTCCTGTATTATAAAACTGTATTTACACTTACTCTTACCTGTTGCTTTCTGTCTTTGAACCATTTTTTGTACATGTGAGGAGTTTTCCTCTTATCCTGTGGCTACTCTAGATCCCTTGGGTGAGGAATCTCTCAAAAACATGAGAAATCCAGGTGACTGAATTAGGTGGATTGCCTTTGTTTGTTCCCTTCAAGGAGCTTGAATACTTCTGACAACTTTCTCTTACAAAAGCTATGCTGAGACTTCCCCAGTTCCTCGAAACGCAAGAAGAAACCATGGACAGATGCTGGTTTTGTCAGAACTCAAAAGATAACACCCGTGTGTCTACTAATTCTCTCCATTACTAATGTTGCTATCAACTATGTGCAGGTGCTATTTGTGAGCCTTTAGTTTTCTGATCTCTCTGAAACTCTCTTTAAGTTGGCCTCATGTTTGTCATGTTTCAGTCCTTGGATAGCAATATGATTTCAGGTAAACTCATAATTATCACCACAGGTCTTTCTGTATTCTTGGAGGTTCAGCCTGAGTACTAATTTTTTGCTTTTGGAAAAATGTGCTCTGGTTCTGTTTGCTGATTAACATTTCTTTGAACTAGCACTACTGTATAAAAGTGCATTTCACTATCCTAGCATCACGTAATGTTAAGACTAAATTAAGTGGATCACCTGTCCTGCTTGCTGAGTATGAGCACATGTTCTGATATCTGATGTAAACTTGAACTTGACTGGCAATGATTTCTCAAAGAGGATTGTCCTCCACTGGTGCCGTATGTTCTGTTTTGTGTGAAGACTTTGCTACTGCAGACTCTGCACATCTAAGTCTCTTGAGCTGTGACTGGGAATACTCAGATATCATTCCTGGGTGTCTCAGGAAGTGTGTGCTAAATCCTCACACCATTTAGCGGGTACTTACATACAGTACGTATGCATCTCTTAGACCAATAATAATGGAAGGTGCATAACGATAATAAATCATTCTACAAATAGCTGACCAAACCTGCTCATGACTGTGGCCCTGACAGCAATGAAATAATTCTGGAAGCAGCTTTCATTGACATCATTCTGCTCCATGGTAGCATGTTGTTGGGGTAGGTAAGTTTTATCAGATCTTGTATATGTGTCCCTAAATGTTGCTAGAGGAACCTCAGCAAGTCATGAATGGTCCTAAAAGGAGAACCTACCTCCTCACAAATGTCTGGACTCTTCTGAAAAGTGACCCTTTTTCCTCACCCTAACTTTCAAGTCCACTTGGATTATCACTTTTGGGAAAATGAACTTAGGAAACTAGTGTAACAAAGCTATGTGTGACATCTTACAAAAGGGGAAGGTGATTTCTATTTTACAAACTCTCAAAGCTGATTTTACCCGCTCCTGCTGGAGTGCACGCTTCCACAAGTAGAGCTATATGCATTGTAGTGCTCAGGACACTGTCACTTCTGTGTCATACTGAAAAAGGACACAGGCTATTGAGTCCTCATTAAGTATTTAGTGCTTTTGGCAATGATGAATTGATTTTTGGACTCTTTTTATGCTCCATAGGGATTGGATGCTAATTTGGAGATCTTGCCTTGTTTCATGTCACTTCTCAAATCGTTGCTAAAATTCCTGAAATTTGCAACTCTTGTTTCTTTTATGCTTTTTTTTTTTTGTATGTCTTCAGCATTCTCTAGGCCAGTTTGGTATTTGTCTTCATTTGAATGAACTAACACACATACCATTCTGTAGCAATTAATACTTTCTTTTTAATCGTTGTTCTACTGTCTCTTATGTTTCTCATGCACGCTTCCGTATATGCTTACAGATTGTAAGATTTCTGTTACAAATCTGGATATGAGTAGCCTATCTTTGCCCACTTACAGAGATTCAAATTCAATCTCTTATTGTGCTCAAGGTAATCTTTTGCTGTTGTGAAGGCTTAGAATACTGTCCTTAATTCCCTTAAGTTGTACTGGATGGCTGAAAACTGGCTAACAGATCCATTAACCTGGCAGTGCATGGGAATTGTTTACTTCTGTGGTGTAAAATCCTTTGTCTCTTTGACAGAGTGGGAGAGTATCTACTTTGTTTCCCCACGTGGGACAAGACAACTTGTCTCATTTTAAAATAAGAATCAGTGTTGAATGTTCTCATCGTCTTGTCAAGGGGCACAACCAGTGTTTCCACAAATGTAAGCTCTCACAAAGCTACTGATACTTCGACCTGTCAATTTTCATAGAACAAGCATCCTTAGTTTGTTGGGGAGTTTGAGGCACATTCTACTGGTTTTTTGGTGGTTTTTTTTTTTTTTGCTTATCAGTTCTCTTCTGGAGTCTGGTTACTCTGCTTATTGTCACTGTATGGAATACCTTTGTCATGAACAGCTGAGTCCTGAACTGTTGTCCAGGGTTATTCTTTACAGCAGGCCTCAAAGAACTCAAGTTACTGCTAAGTAGGATTTCTTTTTTGACCTGCTCCTCAGAATATAAGAACAAGAAATATGAATATATGTTAAAAATTGTCTGAACCCAGAGATAGTTCCCTTGTTTTTTTAACAATACATCCATATATCTGTGCAATGTAAAAGGGCATTCTACAAATATATTTTAGTTTTATTCTATGACTAAGTCTTTTTTTTTTTTTAATCATAGAATGGTTAGAGTTGGAAGAGACCTTAAAGATCCTCTAGTTCCAGCCCCCTTGCCATGGGCAGGGACACCTTCCACTAGACCAGGTTACTCAAAGCACCCCATCCAACCTGGCCTTGAACACTTCCAGGGATGGGGCATCCACAACTTATCTGGGTAGCCTCATACAGTGTCTCGCCACCCTCACAGTAAAGAATTTCTTTCTAATATCTAATCTAAATATCCTCTCTTTCAGTTTAAAACCATTACCCCTAATCCTATCACTATGCTCCCTGATAGAGTCCCTCACCAGCTTTCTTGTAGGCCCCCTTTAAATACTGGAAAGCTGCTTTATGGTCTCCCCAGAGTCTTCTCTTCTGCAGGCTGAACAACCCCAACTCTCCCAGCCTGTCCTCATAGGAGAGGTGCTCCAGCCCTCTGAATGTCTTTGTGGGTCTCCTCTGGACTTGCTCCAACAGATCTATATCCTTCTTATGTTGGGGGCTGGCTCCAGAGCTGGATGCAGTATTCCAGGTGGGAAGAGAATGGAAGAGGAAATCTTGTATGACAAATCCCATACTGCATTTCTCCTGGCATACAACGCAGATGTCCACCAGTTACAATTGGTATCGATTGTATTGCTGCTGTCTTGTTGGATTTATAAGGAAATGTTGGTAAACATCATGATATTTGTGTAAGAAAAGCTATCTGAATCATAAGATTCTCGCTGCTTAATATCCTGAAACAGAGATGACACTGGCTCTTGGTTTTTTCCCCCTTTTAGATAATCTGTGGAGTACTTATTCAGAAAAAGGATCAATAGTTGAGAAAAAAGATCAACCATCAGTTGCCGGATCAGAAGAGACTAAAATGGGTGGACTACCTTACGTTTTTACAGACATCATGACCTATTTCACAATGCTTGTAGGGATTTATTTCCCATCTGTGACAGGTAGATACAACTATTTTTGAGTGAGGATGTGTACTTATAGCTGAAAAAAGATTATTTTTTGTGTGTGAATGCTTATTGAAAACACGTCATATTTCTGGTGCTAGAGAGATATAGCTGGTGGCTGGTCATTTTAAGGGGCATTAGGACTTAAACAAGGAATCAGTTTAAGTGCTATTTTCTATGTCTGGAAAGAAGACAAAAGCTCCATGTGTTACTAAATGCTTATTCAAAATAAGGTGTGTACCTTTGTAATATTTTAATCCTCAAATGTATGAGGGAGCAGTTGAGAATTAAGATGACTGTTTCAGGATTCAAGCTGTGAGCTGCCTGTGACTTGTTTAAATGTTCAATAATTTTTTGCAGCTGTAATTAGTAGAGACTTTTTGTTAAGTTGAAAGGCTAGATTAGCTCTATATCATTTTCTTCAGGTCACATTTGACTGAAATAACAAGAAACATTTTTCTTCAAAAGTCCCAGCTCAAGCAATTGTAATATCAAGTAACAAAACATAACTCTGACACGAAGTTGCAGCTGTGTTTGCTAGTAGAATACCAGGTGGAGATGTCTCTTCGTATTCTAGTCCTCCACTGTTCCCGTTTCTCTACTCCAGGCTCTCTTATCTCATCATATCCGAGTCTGTGATTACAGTTTCATGCTTTTGCACTGGAATGACTTGATATTACCTTCCACGTTTGGTTTTTTTGCCTCCAACAGTAGTCAGGGCAATTCTAAAAAAGATGGTAGAATTAGTCAGTTATTGTATGACTTTTTCCCTTCTGTCACAGTATGTGCTAGAAAATGTATTTTCTCTTGTTAGATTCAAACAGGGATGCATACATGTGGTTTCCTAAATATCCTTCTTGTACTTCTGCCTTCTCCTTTCTTTTCTGTTTATATATTTTTTTTTATTACTTAGCTTATTGATTTGCTTTTGCATATCTCATTATGTATGGTCTGTTTAGTAGAAAGTTAGTGCATTTGGTCACACTGGCTAAAATTGCTAAATCCCCATTAGTTTATAACATCCATCCCCAACATCTTGCTGCTCCTGTATATTTCCCCATTTTAAAATGTATTCTGAAGTTATATTTGAAAAATAACTTCCTCAGTTTTTTTTATCTGTGTCTTTCCTGAGCTTTCTGGGATTTTTCAATCAACAATGAGTGGTAACACAAATTTCTGAACAAAATTAAGGTATAAATTGATGATTTGTGCAGGATTACAATACACTTCTGTAGCCTGCTCCATTGGTAATGATGTGTTAAATCAGGCTTAAAGTTAAATGTTTCTAATCTATGAGATATTTACAGGAAGCTAGTGTTAATTGTTTTTATGACATAATAATTGGTCTCTTTCTAAGGCATTATGGCGGGTTCAAACAGGTCTGGAGATCTTAAGGATGCTCAGAAATCTATTCCTACTGGAACAATTTTGGCTATTTCAACTACGTCTTTTATTTGTATCCTTTATGCTGTGACTTTTTTTTTTCCAGGGTGCATTCTGCAGGTATAACAGTAGTTGTTTTTTTTTTTCCATTGAGAAGTCATTAGAGTTGCCCGAGTATAAAATGAGTGAAATCAAACTGAAAAGAGATATTTAATAATTGTCTAAAATATAAATACTATCTATAAATCTTATTTTAAAATATCAAACTTTACTAGTATGTGTAAATATTTTTGTATATTCTATTTGTGCTTCAAATTCCAAGATGTAATTGATGGTTTTAGTTAAGTGATGTAGAGGTTTTTAGCATCATGCTTCATTTGGCAGATTGCTTTGTTGTCATATGCGGTATAACAAGTGAAAATGTTAGAGCAAGCTACCAGCAACAGAAATCGTTAGTCCTTCAGTACTTAGAAGACACAAATGCTTATTGTATGAGAAAATGTCTGTTCTGTTGCATGATGTACGAATTGGCTACATCCAATACTTCACAGATCAACTGTGCATCAAATGCAGTTGTTGAGAACATAAACTAAAAAGCTGTAGCAGGGAAGAGTTGAAACAAACAACCACAAAACAGCAAATATCACTACCCATCTCCCCACTTCATTGTCATGGATGCTTTCGTTTCATCCCTAACTGAAAAATTACGTGTTTTCTCCCTATGTATGTGATTTTTTTTTTTTTATACTGTAATGTTCCTTCAGTCTCAGTAATAGATCTCTCCTGTATAGTGTTGTTTGGTGCCTGTATAGAAGGTGTGATATTAAGAGATAAGTAAGTCATATTCAACTTCTAATTTTACAGGGAGTATGTATGATCATGGGTTATATTGATAGGACTTATTAATGGCTCTTTTGGGAAATTTTTCTTTTGCTTAGGTTAAAACTAGAGGGAAAGTCTGTCTGTTAAACTGAGATGGCTGCAGAAATGGGTCAGGTTATCAGGCTGCATCCCTTCAAGAAGTAGAAGCAGAATATAAGATTAATGTTTGACATGCTACTGTCCCTAATAAAATGTTCTTGAGAAAGAAAATAATAGTATTTTTGGAGCTGACGGGTGGTGGTAAGGGGAGTGTTAGTACTTTGAGAGAAGAAGCTTCTGAGGAACAAAGACAGAAAAATATTTTTGACAGTTACAAAACAAGGAGAGTTCATGAGAGAGACTGCAATGTACCATCAGGCCTATAATTTCCACTGGATGTATGACTATTTTTTGCTTTTAAAAAAATCAGTTGCAGGTCAGGAGTCATGTCAGTTTTCACCCATGTGAGTATCCTGAGGATATTTGAGGCACGTGAAGTGTGAAGGGAATAAATGGAATGGAGATAAGCATGAACAGACCCTCCAGATTTTGATAGATTTCTCCCTTAGGAGAAGTTGACTTGGCCAAGATTAATCTGTTGTCAGGTTTCAGATTTGTTTCCTTGCTGGTGTCCATTTCTCTCTAATGCCCAAGTTTGCTTTTAGTGATGAAGCAGTTCATTCGGTAACGTTTGCCAAGATCCTGATGACTGCTGCATGTCTGCTTAGAGGCAGCATTTATAACGAATCAATTATAATACGTTTTCTTTAAAACAGCAGAATAAAGATAAATTGGTTGGTTGGGAAGTCCTGTAGTGCATGCTGTGACATGGTGTTTGTTGCTGAAAAGTGCTGTTGTCCAAGATTGAAGTGTGGGTGTTGAAGCTATACTAAAAGTTATTTTAATTCTTACTGACTTTTTTCCCTTTTTTTTCTTTTTTTCCCCTCACTAAGGTTTGGAGAAGCCGTGAATGGAAATCTAGTGGTTGGTACACTGGCCTGGCCTTCTCCATGGGTTATTGTGATTGGTTCGTTCTTTTCAACATGCGGTGCTGGTCTCCAGAGTCTCACTGGTGCACCCCGTCTGTTGCAGGCCATTGCAAGAGATGGGATTGTACCGTTTATTCAAGTGAGACTTTTTTCTTTACGGTACTTCAGATATGGCTTATATTGTGACAGAAAAATAAGGCGTTATTTCTGCTATTCCTGTAGAACTGTGAGAGAAAGATTTGGTGCTCAGTTCTAATTGTGTAAAGCAATAGATCAAGCTATTGTAGGACAAACTTTGAACTTGGATTTCTGCGCAATGCTATTTCATTATTTTTGTTCTTAAACATAAAAGTTAGTGGCTTAAAACTGAGAATACTAGTCTTCTATAAATAGAATTAAATGAACTGAGAAGCAGCTAACAACTGAACTTCTTGACTCCAGGCTTTGTTTACAACTTGTATATGTGAACAGAGTTGACTTAATCTCACTATGGAACTGCATGAGACTTCTGGTATCATAGAGATACAATTCTAATTTTTACTCATTTTGTTTTAAGGTAAATGAAGTCAATAAAGATGTAACATGTCACCATAGAATTCCATCCCATGACTCCAAATATTAAGATTTTTCTGACATACTTCTGAATGTTTTCGGAATAAATGAGATTTTTCTCAAAGGAAGTCAGTAAGGGAACTGGCAAACAGAAGCAAAGAGAACACTTGCTTTTAACACAATTGCTGGGCTGCATCTGTAAAAACTAGACAACTAGACCTGAGTTAAAAATAAAGAAATAAAATTCCAAAAGATTATAGTGTCTAGAGAGCAACGCTGTGATTTCTGAGGTGAAGTCTGGAGTTTGAAAGCTTACCTCAAATTGCCAAGAATAGCCAACAGTTGCACAGCACAATGATAACCTACCTAGAACAGGTTCAAGTATAAGAACCAGGATTATTTCTGAGTAACTGTGAATATTTTGGGAAAAGAGTTAGGGGACAGTTGTCAAAATTAGAACACAGAAAGAAATTGCAGGTAGCACAGACACTGAAGGACTGAATTTAGGAGAATAGGCTGTTCTGTGTGGAGAGAGCCCTGAGGATGATTTGGAACACTTGATTGTTTCTATATATCTCTGTGGGATTGTGATACCTAAATTACATGACGAAACTTATGTTTGGATAAAGTACGGAATACATACACACGAGATGCTGTCTCGCATCTAAGGTCGGTGTAGTATATCATATTAAAAATGGGCTATTACTCTTGGTGAATAAACTCTATTCAGAGATATCTATAATCCGTTGTCGGTGAGGGCTATGTATAGAACAGCAGCTTGGTTTAGTTCGTGAGTTTGGTGAAAGCCTACAATGAGCGAACGCATTGATGTGTGAATTGAGGAGAAAATTCCTCAGCTAGGATGTGCTTAGACTGTTATAAGTGATGGGTTAGCTGGAGAATTCGAGTGGGATTGGAGGGTGTGTGTGTAACATCTGAGGAGGAGGGAGATGTGCAGAATATGTGGTAATGGGGAAATAGGAGAGGAAAGCACTTCTGTGAAGAGGGGGAAGGATTGTACATGGTTAGAGGACATGGTTGGAAAAGCTGAGAAGCAAAGCAAAATGGAAGAGGTAATGCTAGTGGCTTGGGGGGGGTGGGTTTTCTTCTGTGTGTTGTGGTGTTTTTTTTTTTTGTTGTGTGTTGAGTTTTGTTTTTAAAGGCAGATCATAATGCTGTTGCCAGCTTTTTTTTCTCAGTCTTGAATCACTTGGTTCCATTCTGCTGCTGCTGCTTCCCTGGTCTGTCTGCTAGTGCCTAGACTCAGTAGGGCTATATCCTTGATATTTTCTCTTATGTCCTTCTCTTCTCTTGGGCTAGAGGGGAGAATGGTCACCGTAAATGTATACTAGTATTGCTGGTGGGAGTTAAAAAGAGTTAAAAAGACAGCAGCTGCCACTTCTGCAGCCCCTCTGCTGCCTGAATGTTCTGCCAGCAGTACTTGCAGCAGTGCTACTGCTAGCAGGAAACGCAACTGCTGCGTCTCCAATTCTGCTGGCGTGAGCTGCTCGGCACTTACAGTATTGGCAACTTGTTCATTGAGAAAGTTACATCATCATTCCCTTGGTGTGGTAGAAGAGCATCTCTTCTACCAGGGCTAGAGAAAGATGATGAGGATGTACAAGAGTATCAGACATGCTGCTGCTTTATTTTACGGTTGAGAGCAGTGGCATGTTCCCTGGCTTGCAAAACCTCTACCTGTAAATGGAAGTAAATACACTAGGTAGGCTGGGGTGCGGGGACAGAATCATGATGGAGTTTGACTTGTGGGTGGGAAGGGGGTGTAATGCAATAAATTGTAAATGCTGCGTTGTATTGAGAGAGACAAATGAAAAATTTCAATTTTGCCCGAAGTAAAAAATTTGGTACTTGGTGAGAAGGTGACAGTATGATTCCCTCTTATCAGGGTTAGATTTGGAAGGAGTGAAGAATCGGAAGAAAAAAATTTACGTGGTTTGGGAAGTGAAGGAAAGGGAATCCAGGAGAAGCAGGATGTTTGAAGAGGGATTTGAGACTTGAAAAGGGCTTGCAGTTTTGGAGTAATATAGCTGCGTGGAAAACCAAGGAAATGAATGCAAGGACATTAATACAGGGGCAAGAGTATGACATATTTAAGAAATAAAACAACATACTTGAAACATGAGCAGAAAAAAATGGCATTTTAATACAGGAGACGGAAGATTGATGGAATACAAGAAGCTAGGGAGACGGTAAGGAGAATGAGTGAAGAACATAGACATTTTGAAAGGAAGGCATTAAGGCACATGGGAGTGAGGGTTTAGCCTTTATAATTGTATGGAGGAGAATAAATACTACTGGAACTTCAGGTGAGGCGTTTTGCCTTCTATCACCAGTATGGCTGGATAGAATTCTTTACCACATGCAAAATGATTTTTGGTAGGGCTCTGTGCAAGATCATGGGCTTAGCTAAGTTCTCTTTAAAGATCAATATTTCTGCTTATAAGTACTGAGCTGATGGCTATTCTGTATGTTACAAAAAAATACTGCCCTCAGCTATGTTAGCTTTTTATAGACTAAACATAAATCCCCAATGCATGTGGATTTGAAGTTACTTAAGTTCAACAGCAACTGCAGTAGTACTTTAATGTTATATAGTCATTGCTTATTTTAGTAAATGTTTTTCTTATTGGAAGTGGGTGGTTTTGCAATTTTGTTTGTAGCTTTTTGTAGTATAGATTACTTCATTTTCGTTTGTAATTAGTGACTATTTTTGGTTCCAGTTGGAGTTAGTTTGCAATCTGCACCATATTTCATAAGTGTATGATGAACAGCTTTCCCTAATCTTGCTGTTTTCTTGAATTGAACTAGGTATTTGGTCATGGAAAAGCAAATGGAGAACCAACTTGGGCTCTGCTCCTCACTGCTGGTATTTGTGAAATAGGAATTTTGATAGCCTCATTGGACAGTGTGGCACCAATTCTTTCAATGTAAGTATGAATGTGGTGTGTTGGTGTTCTTAAGTTAAATATAATTTTATTTTTAAATTAACTAGGTAATGGTTTTTCTTTTTGAAATAACACATGCTAGACTTCATCTTCTAACAATTATATTCCTATTTGATCCTGGAGATGATATGAAACAACAAAATGTTTTGTCTGGAACTTATTTCTAGGCACAAAAGACCTTTTCCAGGACAGAGTTCTTGAATGCTAATAATAAAATGTTGAAAGAAAAACAGAGAAGGCCTCGATACTGTGTAAGCAGTGCTCAGAAACAGTGTAAATATACCTGTGTTATCAACACTGATTTGGTTACAAATCTATAACGTAAAATCATAGAAGGGCTTGGATTGGAAGGGACCTTAAAGATCATCTAGTTCCAGCCCCCCTGCCATGGGCAGGGACACCTCCCACTGGACCAGGCTGCTCAAACAGAGCACCATGTGAGCTGCTATGAAGAAAACTAACTCTGTCCCAGCCGATGGGATACATCTATTGATTATCAGTTGTTTGCTACATTTTTTTTCTGAAATCTTTGTTTGAGACTCCATGTGATGCTAATACCATGTTTTGAGGCCTAATACTCTACAAGTATTAATTTAATGTACATCTTGTGTTCTGTTGGACACTGTGAACATGGCATACAAGTTCTTACGCCTCTTTGGATTGTGTTCAGCCTTTTAATGCAAATCTGTCTAGCTAATTTCCTATTGGAAAATGCTCTCTTTTTTTTTTATAACAGGTTCTTCCTTATGTGCTATATGTTTGTAAATCTCGCTTGTGCAGTTCAGACGCTTTTACGGACTCCCAACTGGAGACCTCGTTTCAAGTATTACCACTGGTAGGGAACATTCCTTCATTCAGAAGAGTTAAAATTAATTATGCAGTCTTAAATTGTTGATGTTCTTACAAAATAGAACAAAAACTTCCTTTCTGATTTAAATGAGTTATTAGATGATTCTGAATATCCTAACAGCGACATTTGTTTTCATGTGTTTGGAATAGGACTAGTAATAGCTGTGATCATGAAAATGTGGCTAACGTAGAGGATTTGGGAAGGGGCTACAGGATGACATTTAATATTGCTTATAAGCCAAGAGATCTGAATATGTGAGATGAAGATAAAAAAAATAAAATGTCTCTTATATGTAGATAAGGAGAAGTGGTAAAAAATTTTCAGGAAGGCTGATAAGACTTTTCACTACAGTTCATGCAAAAAAAAATAATACAAAACCAAAACTTGTACAGGGAAAAAAAATCTCATTTAATATACATCAGTTGGCTCTTTCAGTGATGTGATATTACTGTTTTTAAAATTCGTCATGCTTTAGACATTGCATTTGATAACTGCAGTAGACAAGTGGATACTTGACAAAGTCATAAAGGTCTAATATACAGAAAGTGTGGGTGTGATTTTTTGGTTTAGTTTATTTTCTTTAAATGGCTGAAGAGTCCAAATATTTCAGACTAAGATTGGGAAACTTCTTTATTTTTTTTACCTCATGTTAAAAATACATACCCAGTTAATTGTATTGAGAAATTTTTAATGCTGAAACGCCTTGAAGTCTAGAGTGTTTAGGAGATAAGGCGGCCTGATTCTAGGACGTAAGAGTTGCTTATTACTTTTCCTTTTAAAGAACTGAGTGAAAAGGAAATATCACAGTTTCAGCTCTGAAAAATCTTTTTTAATATGCTCACTAGGTGCTTACAAGTTTGGCACCTAAACCTCCAAATACATCAGTGCCAGTCTCCCAGTTTTATCACTGCAGACACCTAGTAGTATTTGCAACATGAAGGAAAACGGGGAGTTGCTGTCTTTTGGGGGCTTTTTTGTTGCACCTCCCCTGAATAATCTGATTGTGGAAGAAGCATAGTAGGAGGTACAAAGTAGCTTAAAAGCTAAGGCAGGTGGATAAGATGGATGGTAGCAAGAGGTACGGGATGGATGACAGTGAGGAAAAAAACCCCAAAGGGCTGTGACATGGCAGCAGCAGAATTAGTAACCATTTAGAAATAATTCTTTTTTATATTTTTCCCAGAGAGATCAGGGAGCCAACTGACTCGCTGTGTGACTTTGTAATCACTTCTAGCCAAAGCAGGTATCAGAATGCTTGGCCAGAACTGGGACGGGACTTTTTTTTTTTTTTTGAGTGAAAGTGTTTGGCTGCATTAGTAAAGTTGGCTAAGTCAAGCATGAAAGAGTAGTTGTTCTTTTAGACAAATTACACTTAGATTCATGTCCTCATAACAGGTAGAAAGCATTTATTTGGTTTAAAACTGGATGCATTTGGACTCAAATACTTGTATGGTACTAAAGAAGCAAACTAAAGCTACCAAACGAAAGTTGGGTCTGCTGATGCTCTTTGTCAATACAGTGAAAGCTAGCTCTAATTTGGAGATCAGGTGAAAAGAAATCTGGGGTGTCGTATGTGACTAAAAGTATTCACAGAACTGTCTAGTTCTGAGCTGACTTACGCCTATTTTGAAATAAGTGTGGGCAAACCAGAAGTATAAACTTTAATCTGTAAATACTTCTGTAACTTTTTCAGTTCACAGTCATTCTTTCTTTATAGCCTTTGCAAGATTGTTGTCTATTCTTGTCTACTGATGTGTGTTCTTGCCTAAGAGACAGGTCACAATAGCAAGTGGAGAATATAATAGATGAGTCACACTTATTTAAACTAATCAACTATTTTTGCTGGAAGTAATGTTGTTTAGTATTGTTTGAGTTTGGTTAAATGCAAATCTAACAGTGAGTGATAGCAATGTGTTTTGAAACTGACCTTACTTGGAGGTACTGATAGAGTTTCAGAGCTGACAAAGGTAGTATATCTATTGTTAATATCTAGTTCAGCTGTATAATTTAAGTCACGCAAAAGTTTAGAATGTAACTTTTTTTTGTAAACTAAAACTGGGACAATGTATTTTTATTTGTATAGTAGCTATGAAATGGCCTTTGAAGAAGGCCTTACTGGAAGTTAACGGAAATAAGAAATTGACTTTGTAGAACGTTTGCATGCCTATTTAAAAAAATGGAAAAACATGATTTCTTTTAGGACTCTCTCATTCCTGGGGATGAGTTTATGTCTTGCCTTGATGTTCATTTGCTCTTGGTACTATGCTTTGATTGCCATGCTAATCGCAGGATGTATATACAAATACATAGAATATAGAGGGTAAGACCATATATCTTATTTATTCTATATTTAATATCTTTAATGTTCAGCAAAAAGTACTTCTGTATAAAATAGACACAACTGAAGTAATACAATTAAGAGTATTCCTTGAAACAAGGTAAGATGCCATCTCTTTAAGGGCTGTAAGTTTTCAGGTTCTAATTCCTCTGGAAGCTCTGTTGCAAAATTCTCCACAGACAGAACTGATCAAAATAAGAACCAATAAGGCTGGGAAATTTTCATTTGAGCACAGATTATGGTGTAAAGTTTTGGTACCTCAGAAACATCACCTTTTAATATCAAGTAGCAAATATTACATATCTGTTACCTTATTATTCACTTGTTCTTTTGGGTGGACTGTAGCACTTCTTAGAATGAATGACACTGAACAATCCAGAGCACCCACTGGAAGTTATCTGTTTTCTGAAAGCTTAGATAATTTTTAAATTGCAACATGCTTTGCACTGTAGGGGCACATACAGAGCCACACATGTAAGAAATGCTGTGCAAGTAGGAGACTTAAGGAGCGTACTGAGTTCATTTAAAAAAATAAACAAACAAAAAAGCCCAACAACAAAAAACAAACCACCAAAAAAAACCTCACCCAACAACAAAAAACCAAAACCTAACCAAAAAAATCCCCAACTGAACAACATATCCAAACACTAGAGGTGATTATGATCAGTAGTGTGTGTACTTTCCCTTTCTAAAGAAAGATACCCAATGCTGAAAGATTATAGTCAAGAAAAATTGTCAAGCAGGAAATTGAAGCGAGGCCAGTTGTTTTGATGAGTTAAGCACACGTCTTAAGGGGATCAGCTGGTATAAACTGCTCCATCTTTTGGGTTCTCCATCTTTTAATATCTCTCTTTCAAGATTAGATGCTTTCCTGGATTGTAACAGCTCCATTTACTGGGTTAATTATAAGGAAATTAATTTGCCTATTTTAGCCAGGAAGGTGGATCAGATGATAACAGTTCTGCTTCTGTGTGTGTATGTAAGTATGCACATACATCCAGATTCATGTACAGGCTCTACAAATGTTGGCATGTAGCCAGCACATCTACCCTGTGCAAAAAGAGTCTTTTTTGTGGAAATTTCTCTTCTCCTTGCCTCTACAAATGCAGGGGCTGATTTGGCAGTGGGGAGAAACTCACCCTGAAGCATTCTAAAAACTGCTGTGTGGAGAAAACCTCAGTTTTTATTTTAATTTTTGGATAACTAAGTAAAAGAAACTTATGTGACTGTGCTGCCTGTCAGGGTACATTTTAATTGCCATGTTGTTTTTAATCGCTTTTGAATTCAATTTGGCTTATTTCATCTAAATTTCAAAAGAAGGCTAGTGGTAACAAAGTTCAGTGAGAATTCGTGAGTAGAAATAAGAGGGAAGGAGGGAGGGCAAGGGAGGTGGATCCCTTGCTAATTAGAATCCCCACAGAGGAAAACAATGTGTTAGCCTAACCATTGTTTCTTATTTGGTTGGCCACCTCGTCTATAGCGTAGCTTTGTGTTGGGAGAAAGAGGAATGGAAAATGTAGGGAGACTGAAAGTGGTAGGAGGGTGGATAAAGCTTTAGGCTCATCTGGGAGAGAAGCTGGGAAAGAAAGGAAGTGCAGAAAGCTGTATGTAGTGTGGTGTTGGGGGAGAACATATAACACACTAATCCATACAAAGTCAAGTCTTACTTATTCATTCTGTTGCTTTAAAACAACTCCTTTTAAGTAGCCCTCACTTATTCATTCTAGTGCTTAAAAGGCACTTGAGTAGTTCTCATGACTACAAAAAAGCTTTTGAAGTATAAATAAAATAGGTCATAATAAATATTATTAAATACTTACCAAATAGTACTCGTGAAGGTACCTGAGACTGCTTCACACCTTTGTTAGTCTTCCTTCTTGATTTAAATCTGCAAGATGAGTTTTTTTCATGCATTCATGCAAAAAAGAGTGTTAACTTTTTATGCCCTTTATCTCTCACACGAGAAAATGTACTTAATTTGTATAACTAAACGGAACCCTGTTAATTGAATCTCTTCTGCACCCTGAAGAGCGGAAAAAGAATGGGGTGATGGAATCCGAGGACTGTCTCTTAATGCAGCTCGCTATGCTTTGCTTCGTGTTGAAGACAGTCCTCCTCACACCAAGAACTGGAGGTAAGCCCTATGCCTTCCAAGGTCACACAATTCCTGAAATATGTAAATCTATTGGAAATACTGCTGGTATAGTTAATGGCCAAAGTGAAATTCATAATTAAAATAATGTTTTAACTTGGGCATGGCAATGATGTTGTTGCAATAGTATTATATTAGTGCAATAGACTGTGAGTTATGGTCAGCCAGTAATCAATTTTGCTAGAAATATGGGCAAACTAACTCAAACTTAAATCCATGTGGTATTGTTATAGTTTTCGAAAGTACATAAGAATTTTAGTGTTTAATTATTTACAGATTTTTGGATTCAAATGAACAGTTATCACTGAGTCCCACTGTCTCTATAGAAGAAATGCTTCAATTCCATAATGGTGGTTGGGTTTTTTTTGTGCTTCTGTCTATGTTCCTCCTGAAATTACATTGTATAAATATACAGAGGATCTGTTATTTATTTAAATTCTCTTTTTGGCAATTTTTTTTAATATAGGTTCATTTAATCATAACACTTTCTAAATTGCTTAGATATCATTAAAACAAAAATCTCACATTTGGTGTCCATTTGTATGTAATGGAGTTAGATGTCCGCTACTATTTTTGCAATATATTCTTTTTACTTGTTAAACTATTGATTTTTCTCAAAGCAAACACAAAAAATTACTTAGCATTTAAAAACAAAAGGACATTTGCACACTGTCACTTCTGATGAACGTAATGCAAATCAGAAGAACTCTGTTCAGTGGAACACGCCAAAAAGAAATTGTCAGTAATTTTGTGATACTATCACACAGCAGTGACTATAATTAAAGTATCCCTGAGTGCATGCACATGCAATGTTCTGTTGCCCTTCGGTGTCATGACATTATTACACCATTTGTCATGGGACTGATGCACATAAGCAATTACTATGGAATACACAAGCCACAGCCAACTGTCGGAACACAGCATCTCAGAGACAGAATGCAATGTAGTGTTGACTAAGAGCCTTCCTGTTAAATGTCTGATATCGCTTCGGTTCCAGATGAGTTACCTTGCTAGTGTGACAATGTAGTTGCTAGAACTGGACCTTCTTGTTATGTCTTAAACTGTGCTGGTTTTGAGGTGGGTTGTGTGCTCTGGCTCTTCATTGTTCTCTTGAATTTGTAGTAATGACAGGAAAACTATAAACTGTTGATTTGGTAAAAGTAATCAGGTTGGGTATTGATTAAAGGAATCAGAACGCATCCTCATCAAGTATGCAGTTGAAACTGAATTTGGAGTGCTATCAGTACAGTTAAGGGTATGACTGTCCTTCTGGAAGGACCTATGCAGGTAGAGCAATGGGTTGACAAGAACAGCATGAAAATCCAGAAGGACAAGTCCAGTACCTGGGCTGAGACATTCCCAAGGCTGGGAACCTGTTTTGGTGAAAAGGACCTGTGGTTCCCAGTAGATAGTAAGCCAACAGTGTGCCTTGTCAGTGACATGTTGGACTGCATCAACAGGAGCATAGCTAGTATATTGAGAAGTAAATATATTGGAAAATAATATTCCTGTTTGCTCAGCACTCTCTAGAATATGTCTAGATTATTTCATCCAGTTTTGGGCACCCTAATGTAGGAAAGACATCAATAAGCTGGAGTGAGTTCAGCAGGGGACCACTGACATGATGGTTGGGGCACAGGAGCATATCTCCTGTGGGGAGAGGCTGAGGGAGCAATGATTATTCAGCTTGGAGGAGGCTTAAGGGGAGCTTAAAAGCTGATATGACTAACTGGTAAGTATCCAATACCTAAGAAGACTACTGAGAAGATGGAATCAAGACTCTTCATAGCAGTATATGGTAGGAAAATGAGAGAACATGACCAAATTGTGAGAGAGAGAAGATGTAATTAAGCATTGAAGCCATTACCCAGAGGCGATAATATCTCTGTCTCTGGAGATCTTCAACTGGATGGAGCTGTAAACAACCTGGTGTGCATTCAGTGCTTACCCCCTTGAAGCAGCAAGTTGCACTAGATGACCGTGGAAGGCTGATAGTTTTAATTCAATAATTTTCTTGGTAAAACTGTTCTTTAAGGTAGCTTTTCTGAATGATGGTATGGTGGCTCATGTAGGAATTCTGTACCTAAAGTCTTGTTGCTATTGCAAATTATGACTGACTTGCTTGATAGGTGAATATTTTCCATTGAATTAAACACTTAATCTGCATTTTATTAATCGTTAATTTTAATTTTCAAATTCTTTCTTGCTTATGTATATGTGTGCGTTTAACTTTTCTTTTTTTTTTTGGCAGACCTCAACTTTTGGTCTTGCTAAATTTGGATAGTGAGCAGTTGGTGAAACATCCTAGATTGCTTTCTTTCACCTCTCAATTGAAGGCTGGTAAAGGACTGACTATCGTGGGCTCTGTGCTTCAGGGAATCTACTTGGATAAAAGTACAGAAACTCAGAAAGCTGAAGAGGTATGTAAAAGCTTACAAACACTTGTAACTTCCATTAGTATTTAACTATTGAATCTGGATAACTCATATCTTGAATTATAACAGACTATTGTAAAGTATTGAATCAATTTTTACTTATCAGCACAATCAGTGATTATATATAAAGAATAGGTTGGTGTATGTGGCAAAATGTTTTATAAAATTTCCTAATAGGATAAGACAACGCTGATACTTCTTAACTCTTTTTTTTTTTTTGATATTTAGAGCCCTGGGTTCACAATCAAATTTATGTTCTTGAAAAAGCCGAGCGGTAGACTTTTTTTTTAACGAACCACTTCACAAAGAAAATGGAATTATTTAACAGAAATTTTAACATTTATCGAACAAATGCAGATGTGTTTGGCATAATTTCATACTCTGGATGTATATACGATGATATTTTCTGTGTTGTCCTAGAAATACATAGCAGACCTAGGATTAGGAGCCATCTTTGCTGGAATCCTACTCTGTTGCTTAACTCTAAACAGCATCCTTCTTGAGATCCCTTACTTTCTTTATCTTTTGTTTTTCTTTCCTGTTTATCCCATATCTCCAGAGAAGGTAGGATGAGGTAGGAAAAAATGGTAAGTTGTCATGTAGTTTAAGATGACATCTAACTGTGCTTACAAACACAAGTGAACTGAACTGGAATCTTTCTGTTTTTTCCTGGCAACTTGTCAGTGTTTGACTGTGCTACCCGATTGGAAACACATAAATGTTTTTGTGGGAAGCCCTTGAAAATACCTGAACTTAATTTTAAGTTGTCCTCTGAAGGAAAAGGGGAAGTTAATAGACTGAGTTTCTGAAGATCCATTGTTTGTACAGCTTGAACTTCCAATGCAAAGCAAGTTTCCCTTTTTGTTTACTCTTAAGCAACTTGTGTACTTTTGTTTAATCCAGTATTGGTGTAACTCAGATAATTTGCTTACCTATGCACACTTTCCTACTCCTAACTTTATAGAGTGGGGAAACGTTTTTAGAAAATACTATGTTTCATGTATTGTATTGAATACCATTGAAAAATCTGTTGCCTTTAGAAAACTACTGTAAAGTCTACTCCAAAAGTAGGATGATTGCCATTATATCTTCCAAAATTGGTTAATATCTTCAATGTCGTTGAAAAGAGTATCAGTTGAAATGTCTGATATTTTGATCCAGGTTGTCTTCAAAGCTGTGTAAAAATGCCTGTGATTTTTTCAGACCTGGTATCTCTAAAATAGATGAGCATTTGAGATATCGAAATGCATTTAAAGCTAACTACCCTTTTTCTTACAGCTTTCTTTTTGATCCCTCTTGGTATTCAGTCTTGTCCCTAGTGGTTTTTAAAATAAGAAAGTATGAAGCCAGATGGCCTAGCTGTTATCACATGAAAAGGCTCCAAGAGAGCAAGCAGCTTGAAAACCTGGCTGAAAAAGTCTAGCAATGATCTATTGTGAAAGTGATTGTTATTAAGCTGTTGTTATCAACGCGTGTGAGTAGAAAACAAGACCAAGAATACAATCAGGCCTCTGACATAAACCAAAGAAAAACCTTTAAACAGAAACTGCTTACCCATGAGGATTTGAAATGTTACCTATAGTTGGCTTAACTTGAAGTCAACTACATTTTTGAGGTGCAACAGGAATGAATTTAAGGGAGCGCTAATCTCTGGGTTCTCTAGAAAGTCAGGCCTGGTGTTAAGGTTAGGGAAACTGGTGCTTTTAAAATGGAAATTAAGATGAGTTGTAAAAGTTTGAACATCTGGAGGCCTTGCTGGCTTTGGAAAAATTCAACTAGAAAATGTTTCTAGAAGATCTTCAGGAAATCAAGATTTCTCCTGTCTGTCTCTTAAAAAGGAAAAAGCATCTATTTAAACTGATATGCCCTCGCAGATACTGTTTGCACGGTGGCAGACTTGTTACCTTTTCTAACAGGCTTGTTAGCTTTGCTACCAAATTCTCTGAAGGCTTTTTTTTTTTTCCCCCTCTACTAAACAGAATTTCTGATGTGAAGCCATGCTGAGCCAGTGCCAGACATTCTGTGATCAAATCTGTTCCTGATGGTTTTTGATAAGAATTTTGGTGCTTCCAAAATTCCAAATTTTGATGTACTGGTTCTTCCTTCTGAAACCATTCTGATCTCCCATACAAGTCATTGGTAATGATAGGATTTTGCATCAAAACATAGTAAATGCTAAAGCTGATGTTCCCTAGTCAACCTTAAAAGCATTTTGAATGCTACTTTTAAATTACTTTGTTATTTGTCTGTTTAAAAGAAGAGGGAGCCATCTTGAAACTAATGGGGTGTGGGAGACTTAATCTAGTCAGTTTATCTTGTCATTATTCAGGAAGTGATTGCAATTGTTGCCTGCACATCTATTTTTTCCATTTTGGGAGCCGATTAAATAAAGAATCAGCTTCTTAATGTCAAAGTTGTTTAAGGACCTTTGGCCTCTTCTCAAGTCCTTGGCATCATGCTTTTCTGAACTCTTCCAAGTCCAAAAGAAAGGACTCGTCATTCCAAATGTACAGTGCTTTGTCAGTTAGCAGTTTTGACTTTACCTGAAGCAGTGTTATTTTATTTATCTTTGTCAGCGTGGTTTTGCATGTATCTTGTTCATTGTTCTTTGGAAATAAAAGGCTGAACAACTAAAGTAATGAAAAACCTGTGTGTGGTGTCTTTTGCCGGGGAGGTGGGTGTTTTGGTTTTTGGTTGTTATAGAATCATGTTCACTGCTTTGGAATTTGGAATTGGTTTCTCAATGTTGGTTGTACATTATAGCTAATGTTTTGCTCTTATTTAGTGCTGTTACTCCTTATGGTGTTTATTACCAGTGCTGATGATTGTATTTCCCAATGTGTAATCTTCTTTTTGCAGAATGTTAAGGCCTTAATGGGAGTAGAAAAGACTAAAGGATTTTGCCAGATTGTGGTGTCTCCTAATTTCAGAGATGGAATATCGTATTTGATTCAGTCAGCTGGTCTAGGAGGGATGAAGCACAACACAGTCCTGATGGCATGGCCACAGTCATGGAAGCAAACAGAAAATCGTTTCTCATGGAAAAATTTTGTTGGTATGCGTTTACTGACTTTGTCCTATGCATTTGCAATACAACTGTGTAACTAATGTATTTGCTGTGTGGAGGAAGTGTGATGCTGAACATCCAGGAGACAAGTGGATATTTCTCCACATCTGATTTCATGTGGAGTCTGTTTTCTCAGCCCTCAATCTCTTCAACCATGGCGTGTTTTGTTCTTCTCCTAAGTTGGTTAGTCTCTAAACCCACTAAACCCAGGATGTTCCTCTTTTGCCTCAGCAGAATCTGTGAGGATTTAAACCTTTGAATTAAAAACAAAGGCTGTGATTGAAAACTATAAGTCCTTGATCAAATGTCTTGCTTTCCCTTGCAGATACTGTAAGAGAAACAACAGCAGCTCAGCAAGCACTGTTGGTGGCTAAAAACATTGACTTATTCCCAACAAATCAAGAACGTTTTACTGAGGGAAACATAGATGTGTGGTGGATTGTTCATGATGGTGGTATGCTGATGTTACTGCCTTTTCTCCTTCGACAGCACAAGGCAAGGACAACAAAAAATGGCCGGGATTTCATTTTCCAGCAGTTAATAGTCTTAAGGGTTTCTAATGAAATATTCTTTCACCTTGATAGCATTATGCATGGTGATGGCAATCACCGTGTTATGAATTTTTATAATGTATCTTTTTGATAGGTTTGGAGAAAATGTAAAATGCGTATCTTCACTGTTGCTCAAATGGATGATAATAGCATTCAAATGAAGAAGGATCTTCAGATGTTTTTATATCATCTCAGACTGAATGCTGAAGTGGAAGTTGTTGAAATGGTATGTTACTGCATATGTCTTTTTAGGTGCAATTGAGACTAAACTTGGGAAAAAGGATTTAACGTTTTTGAAACTAAGAGATGTTAGCCCAAAGATAAAAAGGGAAACGTTGCAGTCCCACCAAGAATAAGGTTGTTTTTTAAGCAGCATTATCTTACCGTATCACAATGCTAGTGTATTTGAGTTTATAGTGAGTTTAATGATTTTGTCAAGTAGAATTGGGCCATCTTGATGTGTTAATGCCTACTTTATGAGGACTAGTCCGTAGTGATAGTTCATTCGGGAAGGAAAAAAACAGAAGGCTGAACATGCTTAGTCTAATAAGCCATGGCATCCAACGTGAGAGAGGGTGAACATGTCTATCTCTCCAACTGCTGTATAAATATCTCTCTGGAATAAGGAATCCTTAGGCCCCCATGGGAGTATGGCAGTTGTTTTTGGCACTGCCAGCCTCTTTGGCACTGAACGGCAAGACAATATGGCTACGGAGTTACAAGTGAAATAGTGACAAAATGAAATTTTTAACTTTTTTCCCTCTTTTAAATACTGATCATAAATTGCTAAAGAGAAAGGACTAAAGCTGTAGTCTGTCTAGACCTGCTTTTTTTGGCAACTAAAGAAAAACTTAATTTCCAGCACTCAAAGATGACTAGCATAATGTCCGAAATAAGGCCAAAAAAAACCCCAAAAAGCTTTTAAACTCTTTCTGAAGTGAGAGGAAGACAGGCCAACTGGTTCAAAACTTCTACCACCACCAGTTCCTGGAATGAACAAAACCTGCCCAAAAGATTTATCGTGCTAATCAGCCATAAAGCAAGTGTTAAGAATTGTTTTAATTAATTATGAAAAAAAAATGACTTACGAAAGATTTGGTTAACATTTAGAACTAGGAAGTAAGAGAAATCCATTTATTTTATTTTTTGTTTTGTTTAGAGTACTGAATATAAAAGACTAAAATGCTGTGGCATGTGCAGGTGAAAGAAGGCGAACAGAGTGCCATAAAAAAGGCTCAGCCTTGGTTGGATTTTGAGCAAAGATACTATACAAAGCATAATTTATTCTTTTCTTATGTGGGTCATATTTAACCCTGAGAATCTTCCAAAAGATAAGAGACACGTTATGAGTCAGTAGCCACACAGATGGCTGCTGTAGACTTTTTACGTTGTATTTTAGCTTTGAGCTGATGTCAGAATACATGCCGGAGTTTCTTCATAAATGCTTCTCACCGGTGAAATGACAATGTGTTATTTTGTGGCCCTAAACAGTTTTTAAGGAAACAAATATGCACACGCGCTCAGGAGGCAGCAATGCAGACCCAGTTTAAATAAGTGCTTTCAAGCCTTTCTTGTTTCTGCAGCCTAGTTGGAACAGAACAATGGAAAGTCTGTCCCAAGCACCTCAAATACAGATAAAGATCACATTGATATTGATATAGTAGGAGAGTTCATTGTACAAGATTACTGTTTGAAGAAGAAGTTTTAAGAATGAGGGCGGAGATGATTGATCAGTTATATGCTTAGTATTACTCTAATGCCATAAATTCAGCCAGGACTGAATGAATGCAGGAATGAATGTGGTACACTGTGTAAATGTTGTTCTTCTGAGTAGTACTCTTCTTCTGATGTTTCTAATGCCAATCTCTTTTGCAGTTTGAAAATGATATTTCTGCGTTCACATATGAGAAGACGCTTATGATGGAACAGCGATCTCAAATGCTAAAACAGATGCAGCTATCAAAGAACGAAAGGGAGAGAGAGGTAGGGACTTTGGCTTGGCAAGATGTTCTGTGAAAAATCTACAAGTAGTATTTCTTAGCTGGGGCTTCTAATCAGTTTCTAACTAGTCAAAAGCTCTTATAACTGCATTCTATGTTAGTTTCTCTACAGCAGGTTTCACTTGCAAGGTTAAAATAATGTGGGGGAAAAAAACTTCAGAGTTCTTCTCTTCTTGTTAAGATTAGTGCAAGTATTTACTATCAGAAAATTTGAGAATCAGTGTGGAAAATATATCCAGAGCATTTTCAAACTTGACATATATCTGTAGGTAAGGTTCATGATTAATCAACTGTGATCATTAGCTTTGTTTGTGCCTTGGCAGTGTGAATTGAACAAGGCCTGTTTTTTAGTTTCTGCATTATTTTGAATGTTTTATGTATCAATTAATTGTTGTTTCTGGAGCCAAAATTAAGCTGATTAACCTCTAATCCTGCGATATCCAGATGGGAATGCTATGTTCGCTGCTTCCCTACCCTTACTAGTCCCTGGTGGTATTTCGCATGATGACAAGATGCATGCAGCTGTATTTTTGTGAATATTTGTAACTTTAAAATATTTTTCTTTTTCTTTTGGCTTCTACCACCTCATTCATTCTGTTAACTATCCCATTAAATCAACACTTCTTAGTGATGTAAAAGGAATTTAAATGCATTGGCTTTGCTATCACTTATAATGATTTCTCTCCTGTGCCAAATAAGAGATCTCTACTGTGTTTAACTGCTATCATTCATAAAATAATCAGAATTTTTCTCTTGCGGCTTTTTTGTCTACTGATAATTGTAACTCATTTTACACCTAAGCCTTGTTGGTGTTAATCATACAAGTCCATGCCGTTCCTTTTTTTTAGTCTCTCCGTATCTATTCTTTTTTTTCCATTTTACAGGATGTTTTTTTAAGGTTCCTAAAGATGCGTTGTATTGCTACAACAGTGCTGCTCAAAATTACCTATCTTCTCATCTGTGTCATGGTAGTTTTCTTTGATTTGAGCCTGCCTAACGTCTTTTCAGTAAAAAACAAGCTCTCCTGTACTCCTTAGTGGTTTTTAGATTTTTCTCATTTCTTTATTAAACACTAGTATTTTTCCAGTGGAGTTTGAATGATTAATCAATCTACAGTAGGCTTTTAAGGATTTAACTTACTCATGAATGCTATATAAGTAGCCCAAGGACATAAGTCTCTGTAGTCTCTAACATGTAAATTGTAGTAGAGACAAAAGAATTGCTTTTCAGCTTGTTGAGTTGTCTGTAATCTACACTACTTCGGAGGGTTGTTTGCTTGGAAGATTTTAATTTTTTCTCTTCTCCCTTCCATGTTTTGGGTTTTTTCTATTACTCTATTACTGAATGTAACCATCACCATTACAGCTTCAATTTGTTCCGTCATATCAGGCAGGGTTAAATCTGAGATGTTCAAAATACCATTGAATTTATTTCATGGTCTGAAGTAAAATCCTTTAATTCCAAGAAAATCTAGTACTTATTTCCAGCCTTGTCCAACAATACAATCCATATCCATCTGTTGTTTCTGATTAGGATACCTTAGTCTACCTTGTTCTTTTGTGTTTTCATCAGAAAATGTTGCTTTAGTTATGCCTTCACTTCCTCTGGAGCTACAAGTTGAGTATATGCACTCAGTGTGGCAGGCCCTCTTGTAATCTGATCATCTTCTTTTAAATTAGCTGAGCTATCTCTTCTGGTTTTACGATGACCTCCAAACATTTCTCTCATTAGTATCAGTAGTTCAAATTAGCATTGGTTTTGTTTTCATTATCTGTCTCCAGACATTCAAATGTAACCCTGATATTCCAGCTTTGAATGGTGCTTGTGGTTTTGTTTCCTATTACCACCAAGATTAGTATTTTAACCTCACTTCTGTGCTTTACCTCTTCAAACAAGGTACAAACCTTCTCAAAGAGAACTTAGCTTTGTATAGCATTTATTTGTTGTTTCCCTTGTAGCCATGCCGTTATCCCTTAGGAATCACCTTCACCTTTCCCTCTTCTGTCTTTTTTTTTTTTAAATGGAACTTTATTTAATCTTGTCCATGGGTTTTCTTGTGGAAGTGGGGCACAGGGACTCATCAGATTTTTGTTTCCTTTTTTTGAGAAACTTGGTTGATTTGCCTCTATTCAAGCATAAATATAATACATGCCTGCAAAGTGTAAGGTCTGCAGACTTACCTGCACAGACAGGCACAACTGTCAAGCATTTATTTATTTGACTTCGACAACGGTGCTGCAAAGATGCAAGAAAATGTAGAGCCTTGTTTACTTCCTTGCCTCTGTTCCTGGTGGTTGTTGGCTTCCTTCTCTGGCTAGTCCTGACTAATGACTGTTGGGTCAGGCAGTGATATTGTTGGAGCTGTGAGAAGGCGGTCATCCATCCCACCACTACTTTGTGTTGGGTTGCAAAGCGCAAATGCTGTTGTGCAGATTGCTGCTGACAGGTAAGATTGGCAAAAACGTGGGTGCATGTAGGTGAGGATCAAAATTAGTTTGAATCGCTGGGAAATAAATCAGTGTTTGGAGTTGGAAAACAGCCTCCTCATCTGCTTGATTACTTTATTTTTTTTCATACTTTTGATTGTAACTGAATAAAATCAATTCGTCTGAATCATCACATATATGAAGGGATGTGACCCTCACAAACAAGTGAATATCTGAGGTTCCCATATAGACTAAAGAATTCAATTCACTTCATGTTTTCACAAATTTCTGTAAAGTGACTTCATAACTGCTAAACACTTCAAAAAGAGCCCCATAGTATATATAAACAAATGGCATGTTTGTGAAAACAAACTAAGTTTATAACAAGCTACAATACAAAATCCTATCTATTTAAAGGAAGCCGATTTTTGTTTTAAATAATATGGTCATCTGCTTCTTCCTGTAGACTGTTTTTTTTTTTTTGTCATTGGTAACCTTTTTGTCCCAGATTCAGAGCATCACTGATGAGTCTCGAGGCTCAATCAGAAGAAAAAGCTACTCCAGTCCACAGTCCATTGGCCAAGATGCTCAGGCACTGCTGACTAATGATTATCGAGAGGAAGAGGTAGTTGGACATAGTACTGGCTAGATATACTTTCCCATTGCAACACTTGAAGTGCCGCTATTGCAAACTGAACTACAAATGAAAACTTGTTCATTCATTGTTATGGAACAGTTCTTTATAAATTTTAATTTTACTATTTTTAAGTTCCATTATCTTTCCCTACACTTTTTTTCTCTAGGTGATGCTTCTGCAGCATGAACTACGTTCTGTTTCTCACACTTAATTTCCATAAAAGAAAAATTTGTGTCTGAGAGCGCAAGTTTTTCTTAAGAGCCAGGAGCAAAAATACTTCTCTGCCTCTTATCTCTTAAAAAGTCATAATAGTGGGTGTTTCATTAATAAGTATATTTCATGCTTTCACAAAGCGTTGCCTTACTTTAAAGTTCTTATATCGAAGCACTGAAGCTTCTCAGAGACTGTATAGATATACTAGGGCTTTTTAAGGAAACTTCTATGCTTATTGACAAGCCCTTATTAACCCGTGAATGTCATTACTACTTTCTGCATGGTGAGTTTGAAAGGAAACGGACTGATGCAGTCCATGGTTCTAGTGTGCACTTGAAGTGTTGCTCGTATCTAAAGATGTGTAGCCTAGTTTGTAGAAATGCTGTATAACTTTGTGTTTCTTTTTCCTCATGAAGTATGAGAAGAATGTGTTTTATTCCATCTAATTAATTTGGTATCAAAATAGCACTAACAAAGTGTGCTTTTGCTGTCTTTGCGTTTTCATAAACATGTGCTATAGGTCCAGAATTTCTCTTGGCCTGTCTTTCTAAAAGAACTTTCTTCCATTGAAGTGTACATCTTACAGTTGTTAGTTTGAAACTTTAGTTCATTGGATTACCAGTACATACAGAATCGGCGTGTTTTTGTGAGCTTTTTCCGTTCTCATGGTAGAACTGTATTCACAGTAATTTCTGATTTGTAGTCTTGACTTGTGATTTAATCTTCTGGGAATACACAAAACTGTCAAACAAATAGATATTTATGTGAACCTCAGAACTGAACTCTACGATTTGGGAATCCTGAAGGATAGGGACTAGGGAAATAATTCAGCGAAAATACAGAAGTTCTTAGGCATTTAAAAACAGCTGCAATTACAGTTTGTGAACCACTAGGGAAATCACTGTTCAGAGGCAGAAAGTAGTTTTCTCATCTGCTTTGATTTTATGCATGCTTTTGATTGGCCTGAATGAAATTGATTCTTCTGAATCATCACACATATGGAGAGAAATGACGGTCAGTGTTTATGGCAGCATCTGAGAAAATAACAGTGTAACTGATGAAGAATGAGAGCACTGGCTTTCAAGGTTTTCACTGGCAAAACCCCCTGGTGTTAATAAAGTACCCTCAGCCTGGATTCAACCTCACTTTAGATCATTGCAACAGTAACATCCTAGCCCATATGTAATCCTGCAAATATAAACAAATGACCACATTTTTACAAGCAGTTTCATTTCATGCTGAAGTCAAAACAATCTGGTATTTGTTCACAAAGTAAGGTGCATTTTTCTGTATCTTCTTTTGTTCCATTGCTGTGAAATTCCTTTTGAAAATTTTAATAATGTGTACTCTACAAACACTCTTTGACTGAATCTTGGGGTGATTGTTTTGTGGCCAGGCTCAGCTGATCCATGACAGAAACACTGCCTCACACTCAACTCCAGTAGTTAAAGCAAGTGTGGCTGCTGCTGTGCCGGAAAAAGTGCAAATGACCTGGACTAAAGAAAAGCTTGTAGCTGAAAAGCATAAACACAAAGATTCAAATGTGTCTGGCTTCAAAGATATTTTCAACATGAAGCCGTAAGTATACGTGTGGTGTTTGGAGTTTTGTGTTTGGTTATGTGCATTTTAGTGTGGGGGGTTTTGTTTGTTGTGGTGGTGTTGGTGTTCTGGGTTTTGTTTTTTAGGAGATTCTGGCTCATTTAAAATTTGAGTACAAACATGATTTTTCCATGCACTTCACTTAAATGGCATCCTTATGAAACTGGCATGGACTTGGGTGGAACAACAATGACTATGAAGAGTCATTCACAAGAATGTTGTGAATGAAGCTTAAATATGACAGACTTTAAGCTATTAACTCAACTTCTGGATTGTACCAGAAAGCATAGATGTTAAAATGCTTAATCATAACTTTTGTGTGTTTTCTCTTTTCTCATGGGTAACAAAACACTGTATATCACTCACCTGTCTCGTTGTGTTTTGTTGGGGTAGAGGGTGTACCAAAGAAGCAGATAGACTCTTTCAAGACATTTAGTTGATGTTTTGGTTTTTGGTTGCTTTTTAATTTGTTTTGGTCGTCTTTTTTTTTTTTTCAAAGGAACATTGGTCACTCATCATTAAATCAATATAAAATTTGTGCTTTATATGTCTTGTTATATTAAGTATTTCCTGTTGAAATATTCCCTAATGTCTTTTTCTTAAATAGAAGTCACTTACTAGATAAGAGCTACTGCCTGTGTCAAGCCTGCTGTAGTAGACACAAACCAATGACAGAAAGATATCAGCCTGTTTGCTTCCTCATGTTGTGCTTCAAGCACACACACGCGTATTTTGAGTTCTGGAAGAATGCAGTTATAAGCATGGCATAGACTATTTTCTGCATGTGTCCAAAGCAAAACAGTGGAAGTCGAGAGAAATTTTAATATCTAAAGGAATTGTGTCTTAAATCTAGGACTTGTAGACCATAGAAGGTACAATTAGAATTGGCACCTTTAAAATCCAAAGTTGTTTTGTGGACTTGGTCTGAGCTCTTTAGAAACAGTTTGCCTTCTGCAAATTGCAAACATCATCTTGCTCACGCTCTGAAGCACTGGTTTTGTTCTGGCATGTATTATACTCTAATTCTTAGGGGGTTTTTTGTTAGTATCTTAGAAATATTTCCTATTACTTCTTTAAAATTGTGCAAGACACAGATGTCAGAGTAGTTTTAAAAAATAATGTATGTGGTTAGGTGGTGGAAATAACAGTTCAAACTTTATGTTAATATAAAAATATCTTAATGATGTTGAATTTAAAATGTACCTAATGGCATAAATATTTTTTCCTGTGTATTTGCTTCCCTTCCGTGTAGAGAATGGGGAAACCTGTAAGTCTCAATTTCATTTCACTTTAGCAATGTAGGCTGTGTTCCCTGGTTCTTGTGGTCTTGTACATTGTATGCATGTTTCCTACATCATGATTTGCAGTGCATGTATTCTTTTGTACCTTGTTTCTGTTTACTGTGATTTAGCATTTATCACTGAAAAATATTCTCCATTGTAACTTGTTAATGTTTTCTTCTAAATGTTATCAACTCTCCATTCAAGGTAAGTCACAGAACATGCATTTTAGTTTCTGTAAGAACGTGAAACCTGACAGTACTCCTCTGCACCAGTGCAATATTGAGTTTTCTAATTACCTGCATTAAAAAGTGAATACATTTTTGTTCTGGAAAAATAGTCCCCACTGTGATATAACTAATTGAACAATAAGGATGAATTTGTTCACAAAGGGAACTATCACGTTTCATCAAATGCCAGTTCTTGTCTCACTTCCACCAACCAGTTTGTGTGTACAAATAATGTAAGCTCAGATATATATTGGGTATGACACCATGCAAAAATGGGACACATCTCTGTTCTTGGGTGGAACTGACTGGTGACTGCTCTGCTTCTTTTCAGTGCCCACTGTTGTTTTCACTTTGCCTGTTTAACAGATTGAGCTGCTTATGAAAGCTGAGAGAGCTCACTTCTGTACCATGTATGATTTCAGTTCTACGAGTGCTTGAAGGCTAAATGAAATACACGTTGTACACAATGTACCTTTAGTCAACTCGAACCTTTATGTCTCTGATGAATTCTTGCCCACTCCATCACAAGTATACACCCTGCATATTTCCCCTGCGGTTTATCTTTTGTTTAACAACGTTTCTACTTCAGTATTTGTGCACTTCTTCACTCTTGCCTCTCTCTTCATAGTTGTTCTTTGGTCTTCTCAAACAGCTGTTCTGCTTCTGAAAAACTGATCTTCAAGTATTCTGTTGTTCCATATATTATTTTTTTTACAGTTGGTTCTTACAACAGATGGCTGCTGCGACAGAAAATCCCCCAGGAGGGACTAATAAACTAAGTCTTGGAAATGTCTTGGGGGGAAAATAGGGGTGTGCACGTGTGCGAAGAGAATCAATTGGAATTGATAGGGCTGGTCTGCACTGGCCACTAAACTTCCAGCAAAATGCCTTGTTTTTTTCCAATTGTCCCTGCAAAATCAAGCATGAAAATACAACGTAAGACATGCTACTTGTAGTAATATCCTGTTAACGGCTTTTCCCTTCATAGTAAAAAAAAAAAAAAAAAAGGAACTTAGTAGTACACAAGTACATATGCTCCCAGCATTCTCCATCTTTCTTGGTCCCCTATGTTTGCATGAACCTCTATCTGGCTGCTGTTCTCAACTCCACATTTAATATATAATATTAATATAATATTGTGATAAATGATTTAATCGCAAACAGGATTCCAATTAGAATTTATAATTTATTAAAGGAACAAAGGCAAGCAAACAGCGCTGGGTGTGCCGGGGGTCTCTGCCCAACCAAGACACACACCTTACAGACCCCATTTTTGGTTTATATCTCCTATACTAATACATATTCATAACTGCCTCTAAAATGGTTGGCCCTTGCCAAGAATGGGTGTATCCCCCCCCTTACAGGTCACTATGCAGATAACAACAGGACCGGTTTAAGTTGGTATTCTAGAATGTTCGCCAGGTGGCTCCTGCAAAACACAGACACGACAGACACACCGTCTCATCTGCGGCCATACAGACAAAACAATCAAAGGTCACACTTCACCCTGTGGCCCTAACACTGTTCCACACTGACACGAATCAGTTAAGCACATTTCACAATCCCCCATTTTCTTTTTCTATGGCATTGATTCGTGTTTTTGTTTCCAACCGAGTTAATACTTGCCGAATGGGTATTAGTTTTGAATCTTCTTTTCCTTTAGTATCATCAGGGAAAGAGTTTTCTCTTTCCCTGGTTCTGAATCAACAGGTACTGTAGCTATCTGCGTTCCTTGTATAACTGAGTGTATTAGTCTAATAAAACAAGGTATAAAACATGGAATTATTAACAATCCTGCAAATGCCCCCAGTATAACAATCCCGATTTTAGTAAGCCAATCACCTCCTGTAAAGTTTTCCCAGAATCCTTCTAGGTCGACCCCAGTCCAAGTCTGAACTGGGACATGTGCAATTTTCTTCATTTCTTTTACAAGTTCATTTACAGCTTCCCCTTCATCATCAATTTCTAAACAACAATTACTAAGGTTAAACTTCCCACAAACACCTCCCTCTTGTGCCAGCAAATAATCCAAGGCTAAGCGATTTTGGTACAAAGCAGTTCTCATCTTGGTATTTTGTCTCGCATTGTTTTCCATATTTGAGGATTACTAATATTGCTCTCCATAGCCTCCCATGGCCATCGTTCACCTTGGTTTGTTCCACCACAAACATAACAATTAGTTACATTTAATGACTTAGCAATGTTTTCAGCAAGATTTACAAATAGATTTTTAGCAACTGTGGGAATTTCATATTCCACTCCTGTTTCTATAGTAGTCTGTGCTGTACCGATTCCCTTATTCTTTCTTTTATTTCGATATTATAAACCAAAGTCTGGGAACTTACCCGTCCCCTCCTAGTAGTTACTACGCACTGGCTGCAGTTGTTTGCCATAACCAGAGTCAAGGAGCTTACCCCAAATAGGACCAGAAGAGGTCCGGTCAGGGCCATAGTGATCGGTGGTCACAGCCCGAAGGGGTTGCAGCCCTTGGCAGACCTTTTAAGCCGCACCACTCCTTCCCCTCCGGTCTTGCCCTCTTCCTTAATCTTTTAAGGGGTAACCTTCAATCAAGAAACACTCTTTGATTAAATTGACAACAATAAAGCCTAACCCATGGTAGGTTATATAGGGGAGTGGTGGCCCCACAGCGAATGCACGAAAATTCTAAACTGTTTCCTAGATCCTTGACTTCTTTTTTGGAAAATGATATATTCTAAAACATGTAGAACACTTTGCCCTTAAAAATAAACAACACCGTTTACACAATGGACTAAATTACCTTTCCTAATAGGTATTTATCCCTGTCCACTAATTCTACAGGAGTAGTTACAATGAAATTCCCACAGCAACTTAGCTTATGCTTCTTGATGAAGGTCTCTTTAAGTTCGTCTGATGGTTAGCTTGGCTTCTCCGGGCTCAGATGTGACTCTCCACTGCTTCACTGGACCTTTCACTCGCGACACGTGTCAAATCCTAATGGTGGTGTTTAAGCCATCATCCCAATCTCTCATAGTTCTTTTAACCTTTTTCCAATGGATATTATATATTTTTGGATACTATATTCTTCAACTACATTGTTCCCCAGGGGCATCCCTTGGGAGTAAGGCATTCCATATAACATTTCATATGGCGATAATCCAGTCTCACTGTGTGGCTTAGTTCTTATGTTTAATAGTGCCAATGGTAGGCATTTCGTCCAGGACATCTGTGTCTCAATCATTAATTTAGCCAATTGCTGTTTTATTGTTTGATTCATTCTTTCTACTTTCCCTGAGCTTTGTGGGTGCCACGGAGTGTGGTATTCCCATTGAATACCTAATGATTGACATAATAATTTTATTATTTTAGAAGTAAAATGTGTGCCCTGATCACAATCAATATACTGGATTATCCCATATCTAGGTATTAAGTGTTCTAATAAGATTTTTACTACCATCTGTGCCGTAGCTCGTGCTACAGGGTAAGCTTCTACCCATTGTGTTAAATGATCTACTATTACTAGTAAATATTTTATTCTCCCTACCTTAGGCAATTCAGTAAAATCGACTTGTATTCTTTCAAAAGGTCTATAAGCTGTTTTCCTTCCTCCCATGGCTGCTTGTTGAAACACTTTCTTGTTTACTTTTTGACAATTTAAACATCCTCACGTGATTTGCTTTGCTATTTCAAAAATCCCAATACAGCCAAATTGTTTAAGGAAATGATCACTTATCGCCTTTGTACCCCAATGTGTTTGTGTGTGTAATCGTTCTAATATTTCCCTGGCATAAGCTTTTGGCAACATCTCTCGCCCGTCGGGCAGCATCCATTTTCCCTGTTCTAACTTAGCTCCTATTTTCTCTAATTTTGCCTGTTCCTCAGGGGTAAATTTCTTTTCTTTCTCCTCTAGTTCTTTTTCACTAATGTCTCCTTGTACTTGTACTACATTAATTTTAGCGACCTGAGTCCTCAGGGCTGCTTCCTGGGCCTCTCTATCGGCTAGGTTATTCCCTCTGGTTCGATAATCTAATCCCTTTTGGTGTCCTCTCACATGTACCACTATCTCCTTTGGTTTTCTTAACGCCTTTAAAATTTTCACTATTAGTTCTTGATGTATTAGATTCCTTCCTTGGGTATTAATTAAACCTCTTTCCTCCCAAATTTTTCCAAAAGTGTGGACTACTCCATACGCATATTTAGAATCCGTAAATATGGTCCCACTTTTTCCTTGTAATAATTCCAGGGCTCTACAAAGGGCATACAGCTCACTAGCTTGAGCTGACCATGATGGACTCAGAGGTCCTGACTCTATAAGTTCTAAATTTTTATTAATTATGGCATATCCTGATTTTCTCCTCCCTTCCACCACACGGGAGGAGCCATCTACAAATAACACTTCTGCATTTTCTAACTCAGTATCTCTTAAGTCTGGCCTCACCTTAGTCTGGGTCTCAATTACCTCTAAACAATTATGTTGTACTTCCTTTGATGGCTCTCCAAACAAAAACTGTGCTGGACTCTGAGCAGAAGTCACCCTCAGTTCTAAATCAGGGGAGTCTATTAATATTGCTTCATATTTCAAGATCCGGCTGTCCGTTAACCATTTTTCTGCCTTTTGTTGTAAAACACTCCTGACATTGTGTGGGGTATACACTTTTAAAGGAGCACTAAAGGTAATTTTCCGAACTTCCTCTATTAATAATGCGGTAGCTACCAAAGCTTGGAGACAAGCAGGCCATCCTCTACTTACTGGATCAAGTAATTTAGAACAGTACCCCACAGGTTTTTTTATTCCTGCCCAGTCTTGAGTAAGAACTCCATATGCTGTCTGATTTGATGTATTCACAAAAAGATGGAAAGGTTTTTCTAGATCTGGGAGGCTCAATACAGGTGCTTGTATTAATGCCTTTTTTATTTCCTCGAATTTCTGGTCATCTTCTGTAAACCACTTAAGTTGGTTACTAGTTAATTTTTCATATAGAAATTTTACTTTGTCACTATAATTTTCAAGCCATGATCTACAATATCCTAATAATCCCAATATTTGCCGAACCTCCTTTTTAGTTTGTGGGCGTCTTAAAGATAGAATCCCAGATATCCTATCAGAATCTAGTTTCTTCTTTCCCTTACTTAGCCAATGTCCTAAGTATTTTACTTCCTTTTCTACAAACTGTAGTTTTGATTGGGACACCTTCAATCCCTTCTCCCCTAGAAAATTTAACAATTTAATAGTAGCTTCTCGGGTCCCCTCTTCAGTTTCTCCTGCTACTAATCTAATCGAGCGATGTGGATCTATATTATTTGAACGCTTATGGGGTCCATTTTTATTTTTCCAGTTTCCCCTTCTTTATACCACACCGAGGGGTTAATAGCTTCTTCATCCTCCTGTGTTAAAGTATATAATTTGATCTGCAGTTTGTTCCCCTGACTCTGAATGCTCAAGTTTAACTTCAAAATCAGATCCCTTCCTAGTGAATTGTATTCCGCTTCAGGGAGCCAAAGTAAATCATTAAGACAAATTTTCTTTTCTGTTTCTACTTCTACATCTTTCAAGATAGGGACTTTAAAAGGTTCTCCTTTTGCCCCGACTACTGACATATAATTCTTCCCTATCTCTGTTCCTTTTGGAAGTTTCTGAATGGTTGATTTTTCAGCTCCTGTATCCACTAAAAATAAAACCTCCTCCTTATGGGGACCTATTAATAATTTTATCAAGGGCTCTGTTGATGTTTAAGTCCCGAAAAGATATAGCCCCTGACACCCCTATTCTTCTTTGAACATTTTCTCATCTTGTTCTCGCTTACGACAGTTCCTCTGAACGTGTCCCCTCTTGTTACAGTAGTAACAGACAGGAATTGTGAATCTCTCCCTATGAGGCTGTCCTCTGGGTGTCTGCTCTATTCTTTTTTTCCCTTTTCTCTCTAAACGGATTCTGATTTTTCTGACTTTCTTTTACTGCTGCTACAAAAATTTTTGTCCCTTTTCCTCAGCAGTAAATAAGATCCCTAAAATGGATTGTATTTCTTCCTAGGTATAAGTATTAGGTCCTAAAAATTGGTCTAGTTTTTCTGCTACTCCAAGGGGATCATCTAATAGGGTCCCCATTTCTTTCTTAAATTCCTTACATCTGTGGTATTTAATGGAACTGCCACAAACCCGATGCCTCCCTGATTGCCTCTGAGGGGTACTTCTCGTAAGGGATATAGAGAAGCTCCCCCAGATGTGGCAGTTCTACTTCTCGTACATGCAGCCGGAGGTCGATCTAATTCCGGTGCTGTCGGTGGTGGAGGCAGGGGTAACGGTGGCACTGGTGGGGGTACTGCGGCCCCTGGAGGAGGATTGTTAGGATATGGAGGTGGTAAGTTATCCAGTCGTTCGCCTTTATCATCTTTTTCCTTCCCTTTTTCGTCTTTGTTTCCTTCTTCTTTCTCAGACTTTTCATCCGTTTTTAATCTAAGTATTGAAGCCGGAAAAGAACGTGAAGTCCTGATCCATAATCCTGCATAATCACTTTCCTCCTGACTAAAAGGTTCCTTTGAATTAACATATAGATTTAAGGCCTGGCAAATTCAGTCTTCAAAGGATCCAAAACCAGGCCAAAAGACATGTGGTTTTAAAGGTTTCTTCGGCCATTCAATCATACAATAGTGAACTAATTTTAATTTACTTTTTCCTTTTCTGGGGCCCCTTTCATTCCAATTCCTAATCATTATTCCTACTGGACTTTCCAATGGTATATCTGGTAATTTGCTCCCTTTCCTCTGGTCCTGGGTCTTCAATTTTGTCTGACCCATCTAGGAATTTTACTGCGGCAATTCCTACAGCCCTTGGTTACCAGTAAGAGTGTCTTGCAGGGGGTTTAGGACCTATCACCCACCCACGAATCCTATAGGAATCGCTTCGGTCCTTCACCGGCCAAGTCCCTCGCGGGAGATTGGAACCGCGGTTAGAAGACCTCCACAATCACTTCGGAACCAGGTTCCGTCTCAATCACACTCTTACACACAGGCAACCGAATCCCACCCAACCGAATGGTATACACTTTAAATACTTACGACTCCGTCGTCTTCGTTCGGATCTTCGCGCGCAGAATTACGGGTAAAATAAACTGCTGCAGCCGGCAAGGGAGCTCATAAAAATAAAAATCAAAATCTTTTCTTTGCTTGCCTTTACTCAGGTTCAGGATGGCGTTAGTCCCGACCTGACCTGATCAGAAGCCACCTAATGGTGGGGCGCCCCTCCTAGATCAAGTCAGAATTCAGGAACTAAGACCATCCCGGACGAGCCCCCAAATTGTCATAAATGATTTAATCGCAAACAGGATTCCAATTAGAATTTATAATTTATTAAAGGAATAAAGGCAAGCAAACAGCGCTGGGTGTGCCGGGGGTCTCTGCCCAACCAAGACACACACCTTACAGACCCCATTTTTGGTTTATATCTCCTATACTAATACATATTCATAACTGCCTCTAAAATGGTTGGCCCTTGCCAAGAATGGGTGTATCCCCCCCCTTACAGGTCACTATGCAGATAACAACAGGACCGGTTTAAGTTGGTATTCTAGAATGTTCGCCAGGTGGCTCCTGCAAAACACAGACACGACAGACACACCGTCTCATCTGCGGCCATACAGACAAAACAATCAAAGGTCACACTTCACCCTGTGGCCCTAACACTGTCCACACTGACACGAATCAGTTAAGCACATTTCACAAATATAATCTGAGGGTGGGCTCATGTTGCTAGAAGATTCTTGGAGTTGGTGTAGTCCCCTTGAAACGACCTCTGGTAGTAGAACAAAGTTATGTGTTTCCTCTTGTAAATTTTGGCCTCCTAAATGTTTTTCTTTTGGGAAAAGAGATCTCATTAATTTCTATTGTTTACTTAAGCTGATACAGTGGTGGTGCTTGTGCTGTAATTTTGATGGCTGTTAGTGGAATTCAAAAGGTGCCAGATTGATCAAGCACTTCAGAAGATGTCTTATGTCCTGCTGCTACTAACCTGCTGGTTTTCTCTCTGTTGTAGTTGTCGCAGGCGGAGTGATTAACTTCACTCGTAAGAGTAGTGAAATATTTATTAATATAAAACGGTGATTCAACAAAGTTAGTAGTGAATGCGACAGTGTTTTACGAGATTGAATGGAAAGGTACATTTTATTTACTGCATAGAGGACAAGGTGAGACAAGCTCTCAGGGAGACCCTCCTGTTGAGTCACAAGATTCAGAAAGGACCCCCTTGCTTTCTAAACTCCTCCTCAGAGAGGAGTCTAGGTGCGGCTGGATCCAGTCCTAGTCCCAGACTTGGCCAACGGTTTATGTCTAAGGGATGATATATGCGCAATCAATCCTTTATATCACTTAGCTAAGATTTCAAAGTTTAGCATGCTATTAGTCACTTACCGAGAATCTGCTGCAGCAAGGAATTGCTCAGCCTTGAGGAGTAGAACCTTAAGCGAGCATTCCCACTGCAGGGGAGATCCTGGTGTGCAGTCTGCTGCCATGCAGGAGAGTTCAAAGGACTCTTGGGCCGTCCGCTATTTATAGAGTGAGATAATTGACCTATAGTCATATTCGCATGGGAACAAAGTATCTAGGTTTCCACTCCAGACAGTGTTTTGACTGTGTTGCCAGCCATCCCCCAAAGTCCGGGTGCAATTCATCACAACTCCCACTGGTGGTTATGGCTTGAGAAGGAGCCGGGTGGGGGAGGGGGAGAACACACCACCACAACAATATGTGAGCCCAGCTGAGCAGGGTACAGTTGTGCTTTTACTGTGAGACCTAGTTACAGTGCTAAGAAAATTGCATAGTATAGTGATTAAAAAGTGGCTTATATCAGTATGTCAGTATCTCTGTTCTTGAGATGTGCTGTCACATGTTGTTTCTGAGATTCCCTTTGAAGTGACTCACTTCACTTGTAAAGAGTCTACTTTTGGGCAGCAGATCTTTTGGATAAATGGGATTAGGTAGAGTCATACGCTGTAGCGCATGACTCGTTTCCAGTCTTGGCTAGTTTTACACAGGTGGTAGTTTCTCAGGAACTATAAGGAAACTATTCTTTTGTCTTGGTCTGAAGGGCAATTAAACCATCCAAGGTAGATCCTGAAATAAGGAAATCTCTGAAGTCCTAGCAGTTTCTTCCTCTTATGCATAAATCTACAACTATTATATTTGTGGCTGTAAGAAGGAAAGCATTAGTTAATTTTGATAATATAAGGGGAGAGGCTCACTTTCAGTTCATTGCTTACTGCCTTTTAGGATGTGAGAAACTAATTTTTCGTAAGTTTTATGCTGTTTCTGAATTTTCTTCACCGGGCTTATAGTAATCTTGTAATGTTTCCAAAGGAGCATGAGAGAAACCTTGTATTGTGCAATATAAATACTGTAATCTTTCCATTGCATTCCTGTAATTCTTATGTTCAGAATTTCTTATACAAATCCAGTTAGTCTCTTATATAATTCAACAAACTGGATTCTCAGTCTTTTTGACTAAACTTAATTTATATTGAAATTTTCTGCTTCATCTTTGTAAAAGTGTCGATTGAAATATTTTGTGCATTTTGGCAATCTGGTTAGAATTGCTTGAATTTCAGAGTTAAAGATTTTTTCTTTGAAAAGAACACTTAGGTATTGCGTTTTCTCAAACTTATTTTGAATGTGTACAAATACTGGTGTCCATGAAAATAGCTTATTCTGTGTACCTACAGATTAAATTTATGAGCTCAACTACATAGAGCTCAACTACATAGAGCTCAACTACATAGAGCTCAACTATTGTGACAATACTTAAAAATATTTGCTTGCATGCTAGGAATCAGTCAAATGTGAGAAGAATGCACACCGCAGTGAAGCTCAACGGAGTAGTGCTTAATAAATCACAGCATGCTCAGCTAGTTCTCCTGAATATGCCTGGACCTCCTAAAAACAGAAAAGGCGATGAAAACTGTATCCTTTACTATATTGCTTCCATATTTCTTGAAATTAGGCATTTGATTTTTGTGATTGTGCCATTGCCTACTTGTTGGAATAATCGTTAGTAACGATGGTAAGCATAAGTTTGCCTTCAAGAAAATTACTTTTGATTCCACAAACAGACTTTTAAGAAATGTTGACAGTGATGGGGTTTTTAGTGAATTGAGGTAAAGCATTCCTAAATTTTGAACTGATTTTTAAAATCTCTATTTTTATTTTTTCTGTAGGTGAGTAGGGCAGAACTAGAAACTTCTCCCAAATTAGTCCTCTGTTCCACTTGAGCAAGCAGGTGGATTACATAATGGGACAGTAAAGGGTGACACAGGAAAACTCCTTGATAAAATTGTTTAACTTATTTTTTGCATTGTATGCCAGATTTTTTGAGAGATTAGTAGCTACTTTTGTCTTTTCTGAATAAATTCCTTGACTTAATGATATTTCAGACATGGAGTTTTTGGAAGTTCTCACAGAAGGTCTAGATAGAGTTCTCCTGGTCCGAGGCAGTGGACGTGAAGTGATCACCATTTATTCTTAACCTGTTTGCACATTTTGTTTGACACACCCACCCACCCCCAATGAGAAAGCAAAGTTATTTGCCATGATTTGAGCAGCTTCATTAAAAGTTTTAGTGCATTGAAAATTACCTGCAAGCTGAATCTTCTCATGATGTGTTCTGCTTTTTCTATTAAAAAGTTACATTTAAATTATATTTTAAGAAGATTTATGTAGAAAATATTTCTGTAGTGAATTAATAAATGGTGGATGTGTTAGGATATTTATGTGTAGCATATTCTGACACTTGTTAAATTGCGGTTAAATACAAGAAAATAAATGGTAATGCAGTGGTATTTTTAAACATAAGCAACTTCTGAATTATTTTAATCTCTGTTCTGTATCTAAATAAAAGGGAAAAGTTTTAGGAAAAGTTGGCTTCCTCCCTTACCAAAATGCTGCTGTGTTGCTTCTGTTGGGATTAGTCCTGATTCAGAAAACTTCATTCAGAAATGTATACAACCACTTAAACTTGTATATTATGTGCATAAAGTGTTTCCATGAAGTTCATGATTTGCCACACTTTTAAAATAATGTTTCTCTATTTAAAATAGTCAGGTAGCTTGAAGTCTCCAGGTGGCAGTAATATTAAACTGACAACTTGTGTGATTTTTTCTTTCATGAGCTATTAGCAGTTATAGTATATTGCACAATTATACCAGTGAAACCTAAAAGCATCCAACTCATAGGAAGGCTATGATGCAGTAACTCCACCTTGTTGCAAATATAACTGTAACAATTGATAAACTACAGCAAGTTGGTTAATGAAATGCAGTCTTGTTTTCAAATATGTATATTTTGAAAATGTTGTATGTATGTGCTGCTGTTTAAAATAAAATCTGTCTTTCTGAACTGAACAAGCTCTTAAGTATGTTTCATTTGAAATTGTCAAACAATTTAGTTCAGGTGCTCAATAGAAATTTTTTTTTGCTTCTGTCAGAATTCTGCCCCCTTTCGGACTCTGTTTAGTTTTGTAAATATTATTTTAAGAGTTTTTTGGGTATTGGAAGTGTTGAGTATCAGAAGATTGTTCTACTCTAAAAATAATGGTTTTATTTAAACATATATAAACTATTCTTTTATAAGACAGTCAACATCTCTGTTGCTCAGACAACAGTTATTGCAGGGCTGAAATAGGGTCAAGGCCAGTGCTTTTATCATAGCTCCTTCAGGCAAAGCAAAACAACGTTAAACAGCAAAGACAAAGTAGCCATTACCAATCCCTGTAGTTTGACGCATAGCAACAGGTGGAACACAAAGATAATCAGATGACCTACTGAATTTCAGATGGCTCTCAGATGCTGCTGGTGCATGCCAAAAGGCACCTGTGGACCACTGTGTGTGGGTGTAGGGTTAGGATGAGGTTTATGTATAGGCACTCAGATACCCTGGGGGCACACCGAAGGCACTCTAGAGGCCTTTAGGTACAACATACACACGGAAGCCCTGTGGACTGACCAGAAGGTGCTAGATTTGCACAGCTATCAAGAAGTGCGTGAAAAGGCATTCTCAGACCACTGGGCAGAAGAGAAATGTAATCACGTGGCCCTGGTGAATTTCAAATGGTTTGGTTTATGAGTCTGGGGAAAGCTTACAATGAGCCAACACATTGATGTGTGAATTGAGGAGAAAATACCGCAGCTAGGATGTGCCTAGAACTATTATGAATGACAGGTTAGCTGGAGAATTTGAGTGTGTTTGGGGGGGAAAACATCTGAGGAGGAGGGAGATGTGCAGAATATGTGGGAATGCCTGCTCCTTTCTTTTTTGTTTATATAGTTTTTTATTACTTAGCTTATTGATTTGCTTTTGCATATCTCATTATGTATGGTCTGCTTAGTAGAAAGTTAGTGCATTTGGTCACACTGGCTAAAATTGCTAAATCCCCATTAGTTTATAACGTCCATCCCCAACATCTTGCTACTCCTGTATATTTCCCCATTTTAAAATGTATTCTGAAGTTATATTTGAAAAATAACTTCCTCAGTTTTTTTTTTATCTGTGTCTTTCCTGAGCTTTCTGGGATTTTTCAATCAACAATGAGTGGTAACACAAATTTCTGAACAAAATCAAGGTATAAATTGATGATTTGTGCAGGATTACAATACACTTCTGTAGCCTGCTCCATTGGTAATGATGTGTTAAATCAGGCTTAAAGTTAAATGTTTCTAATCTATGAGATATTTACAGGAAGCTAGTGTTAATTGTTTTTATGACATAATAATTGGTCTCTTTCTAAGGCATTATGGCGGGTTCAAACAGGTCTGGAGATCTTAAGGATGCTCAGAAATCTATTCCTACTGGAACAATTTTGGCTATTTCAACTACGTCTTTTATTTGTATCCTTTATGCTGTGACTTTTTTTTTTTCCAGGGTGCATTCTGCAGGTATAACAGCGTAGTTGTTTTTTTTTTTCCATTGAGAAGTCATTAGAGTTGCCCGAGTATAAAATGAGTGAAATCAAACTGAAAAGAGATATTTAATAATTGTCTAAAATATAAATACTATCTATAAATCTTATTTTAAAATATCAAACTTTACTAGTATGTGTAAATATTTTTGTATATTCTATTTGTGCTTCAAATTCCAAGATGTAATTGATGGTTTTAGTTAAGTGATGTAGAGGTTTTTAGCATCATGCTTCATTTGGCAGATTGCTTTGTTGTCATATGCGGTATAACAAGTGAAAATGTTAGAGCAAGCTACCAGCAACAGAAATCGTTAGTCCTTCAGTACTTAGAAGACACAAATGCTTATTGTATGAGAAAATGTCTGTTCTGTTGCATGATGTACGAATTGGCTACATCCAATACTTCACGGATCAACTGTGCATCAAATGCAGTTGTTGAGAACATAAACTAAAAAGCTGTAGCAGGGAAGAGCTGAAACAAACAACCACAAAACAACTCTCACTACCCCATCCCCCCACTTCATTGTCAACATCCACTGCCCTCCCCTCATCTTTCCATCCAGTCATTCCATCATAGAGACATGATTTCCCCTTGATAAATCCATGTTGACTACATATTTTTTACTTCATTTATCTTAAAAAAAATTAGAACTGCGATGCGATCCTGAAGAAAAAAAAAAAAACAAACCCAAAACAACTGCCTTTTTTCACTCTCCTCAGGGCCAGGTTCAAAAATGCCAAACATCCAGAGAGTGCTCCCACACCAATGGTGGCAGGAGGGACAATTGTTGCTGTTCTCACTCTCTCTAGAAACTACTTGCAATGCCCCACAAACCTTGGGACTTCAAGTTTTCCAGGTGACTTCATCCTCACAACCAGCTTTTTACTGTCTCCCTAGGGCTGGGCTAAAAAGCAGCAAACATCCAGACATTGCTCCAGCACCCAAGGTACTGGGAGGGAAAACTAATATTTTTTTTCTCTCTCTTTGGGAACCATTTTCATGCCCACAGACACCTTGGGGCTCTGCACTTTCCTGGTGCCACCATCCTCAGAACGATATTTTTTCATTTTTCCCCGGGGCGGGACTCAAAATTAGGCAATGGCCGGAGATTGGTACCGCACCCAAGGTGCCAGGAGGGAAAACTGGTGCTTGTTCTCACCCTCTCTAGGAACTGTCTTCATTGCAACACAGACGTCGGGGCTCTGCACTTTACTGCTGGCTTCACCCTCAAAAACCACCTTTTTCAGCCCCCCCGGGGACGAGCACAAAACCAACAAACAGCCAGAGATTGCTCCCACACTGAATGTGCCAGGAGGGAAAACTCTTGCTTGTTCTCACTCTCTCTGGAAACTGCTTTCATCACCACAGGCACCTTGGGGCTCTGCGCTTTATTAGCGACTTCATGCTCAAAACCACCTTTTTACACTCTCCTCAAAAAAGAGCAAAGGTGCAGAGATTGCTCCCACACCCGGGGTGTCAAGATGGAATGCTGATGCTTACTGAGTTTTGAGTGTAGCTCCAGGAACTGCTTTCACTGCCCCAGTAACTCTCTAAAGAGCCGCACTCAAAACCAGCAAACATATGGAGACTGCTCCCACATGGAAAGAGCTACGAGGCAAAACTGCGGCTTGTTCTAACTGTCTCTGGGACCCGCTTTCACTGCCTCTGTGCTAACACTCTCCCCAGAGCAGCGCGCAAAACCAGCAACCATATGGAGACTGCTCCCACTCGGAAAGTGCCAGGAGGTAAAAAAGCGGCTTGTTCTCACTGTCTGTGGGAATGGCTTTCACTGCGCCAGTAACCTCTGTGCTAACGTTCTCTCCACAGCTGGGCTCAAAACCAGCAAACGTATGGAGATTGCTTCCATATAGAAAGAGTGAGGGATAAGTGGGGCTCGTTCTCACTGTCTCTGGAAACTGCTTTCACTGCCCCAGTTACGTCTGTGCTAACATTCTCTTCACACAGCTGCGCTCAAAACCAACAATCATCCTGTGATTGCTCCCACATCGAAAGTGTCAGTTGAGAAAAGCGCGGCTTGTTCACACTGTCTCTAGGAACTGCTTTCACCGCTCCCGTAACCTCTGTGCTAACACTCCCTAAAGAGCTGCACTCAAAACCAGCAACCAAATGGAAATTGCTCCCATATAGAAAGTGCCAGGAGGAAAAAAAAAAATAGGGTTTGGTCTAACTGTCTCCAGGAGCTGCTTTCACTGCCCCAGTTACGTCTGTGCTAACATACCCTCCAGAGCTGGGCTCAAAACCAGCAACCACATGGAGATTGCCCCCATATGGAAAGAGCCAGGGGTAAAGTGGGGTTGTTCACACTGTCTCCAGAAACTGCTTTCACTGCCCAAGTACCCTCTCTTCTATTACTCTCTCCATATCTGCGCTCAAAACCTGCAAACAGCTAGTGATTGTTGTCACGTGGAAAGTGCCAGGAGGGAAAAGTGTGGCTTGTTGTCACCGTCTCCAGGAATGGCCTTCACTGCACCAGTAACCTCTGTGCCAACACTCTCTCCACAGCTGGGCTCAAAACCACCAGCCACATGGAGATTGCTCCCGTATAGAAAGAGCCGGGGGGAAAGAGGGACTTGTTCTCACTATCTCTGGAAAGTGCTTTCACTGCCCCACTCACCTCTGTGCTAACACTCTCCCCACAGGTGGAAGCAAAACCAGCAACCGTATGGAGATTGCTCCCAAATGGAAAGAGCCAGGACAGAAAAGTGTGGCTTGATCTCACTGTCTCTTAGAACCGCTTTCACTGGCACCATAATCTCTCTGGTAAAACTCCCTAAAGAGCTGGCTAATGCTCGCCCCAGAGCTGGCCTCAAAAAAACTCAAAGGTGCAGAGATTGCTCCCATGCCTACAGTGTCAAGAGGGAAAACTGTGGTTTGTTCTCATGATCTTTGGGAAGTGCTTGCATCGCCACACAGACCTTGGGGCTCCAGGATTTCCTGGCGCCTTCAGCCTCAAAACCACCCTTTCCCACTTGCCCCAGGGCCAGCCTCAAAAATATCCGTATATCCAGACATTTCTCCCACACCAAAGGAGCCAGGAGGGAAAACTGTGGCTTGTTCTAAAGCTCTCTGGGAACTGCTTGCATGGCCCCACAGACCATGGGGCTCCAGGCATTCCTGGTGCCTCCAGCCTCAAATACACCCTTTCTCACTTGGCACCGCGCCAGCCTCCAAAATTCCCATATGTCTGGAGATTGCTCCCATGCTGAAGGAGCCAGGAGGGAGAACTTTGGCTTGTTCTAAAGCTCTTTGGGAACCACTTGCATGGCCCCACAGACCTTGGGGCTCCAGGTTTTCCTGGCGCCTTCAGCCTGAAAACCACCCTTTCTCAGTTCTGCCACGGCCGGCCTCCAGAATATCCATATGTCTGGATATTGCTCCCACCCGCAAAGATCCAGGAGGGAAAACTGTGGCTTGTTCTAAAGCTCTCTGGGAACCGCTTCCATGGCCCTACAGACCTCTGGGCTTTCCTGACACCTTCAGACTCAAAACCGCCCTTTGTCAGCCACCCCAGAGCTTGCCTCAAACAAGAAATCTTCATCTGGAGAGTGTTCCCACGCCCGAGGTGCCATAAGGGAAAACTGTGCCTTCTACTCATGCTCTCTTGGAACCGCTTGCATGGCCCAACAGACCTCTGGGCTCTGGGCTTTCCTGGCGCCTTCAGCCTCGAAACCACTCCTCACTCGCCCGAGGGCTGGCCCCAAAAGTTTTCATTTATCCAAAGACTGCTCCACACCCAAGGTGTCAGGAGGGAAAAGTGTCTGACATAAGCAGCACAACTTTTCCCTCGGGCCTCTTTCATTGTGAGAGAAATCCTCAGATTTTTGGTGGTTTTGAGCCTATCTGTGGAGAGAAATGTTGAAACAGAGGTAAGTGTAAAAGTGAAGGCAGTTTCTGGAGACAGTGAGAACAAGGTCCACTTTTCCATCCTGGCACTTTCTGTGTAGGAGCATTCTCCATACGGTTGCTGGGTTTGCTTCCAGCAGTGGAGAGAGTGTTAGCACAGAGGTAACGGGGGCAGTGAAAGCAGTTCCCAAGGACAGTGAGATCAAGCCCAACTTTTCCCTCCAGGCACTTTCCACGTGAGAGGAATCACTAGGTGTTTGCTGGTTTTGAGCCCAGCTCTGCAGAGGGTGTTAGCACAGAGAATACTGGGGCAGTGAAAGCAGTTCCCAAGGACACTGAGATCAAGCCGCACTTTTCTGTCCTGGCACAGTTTGCATCTTTAGGGATAGGAATCCCTACAAGCCGAAATCCTTGATTCTCCGTCCTTGGGAGAGCTGCACAAATCCAACATTCACTTAAATTCAAATTACTAGTAAAAGATTTTAACAAAGACACATGCATATTATTTTCCCACAAATTTCTTGACTTGGTTAGGCTAACATCTCTGGCTTTCTGAACCAAACTTTTTATCCTAGTTACATTCCTAAATTTGTAAGTAAAGCTACTGTGCAATAGATTGAATCCATGACAGCACCAATCTCCGTAACCATAAATTCCCCACATCTGATGATCATAGCACCATGTCCCAATTCCCTGTGTTTATTCCTGAATCTGAATGTGATATGAAGGTACAGTTGTTGGAAAGCTGTAGGAGCCCCACCATTTAGAGTAGTCATGGCTGTTGGTCCAAGTATCCCATCGATCGTCAATTCTAAGTCTAACATTGTCACAGAATTCGAGAAAATTTTCAAAAAGACAAATAGGGTCTCTTTGCTGGGTCTTCGGACTAGTAGGTGAAAAAAATGACTTGACCAGCTTTTGTTTGATAGCCTGTAATTTGACCCCTAAATTGGCAAGAGCAATTGCTATATATAATAACATTTCTATGGGTACTGGCATCTCTATACCGCAATGCGAACTTTGTCCACAAGGTGTCACCCCAGGATAAAATATCAACAAATGCCATCAGAAATAATACTTTACAATAGTCCATTCTGCTTCAGATTCTTTGTGGGCATGGGAATGGTGGATCCGAGTCTCTTTCCCAGCAACCTTAATAGCATAAAAAGAAGTTAGTAAAACAGTATAAGGTCCTTCTCATTTCTGTTCAAACCTATTTTTCCTTTTAAAATTTTTGATATACACTTTGTCTCCCGGTCGTATATCACGGACCTGAATCTCAGGACTTACTCCTTGGTACCAATAAGCACAATTTCGCATTTGAAAAAAGGAATTTTGCAGATACAAACGATATTGTGTGACCTGTTCATCTCCATCCAAGAGGATAGTTTTTGCTGGCATGTATGTCCCTGGTACAGCAAGTATTCATCCAAACAAAATCTCTGCTGGAGAAACCCCAACCAGTTGCCTTGGGGTATTTCTAATGTCCCACAAAACTAAATTCAGAGCATCGGGCCACTTCAATCCTGTCTGTTTACACACAGTTTTTCCTTTAAAGTTCTATTCATTCGCTCTACTTGACCTGATGATTCTGGATGGTGTGGGGTATGAAAACAACTGAAAATTCCTCAGGAGTTACAGATTTGCATTAATATTGCGGCTGTGAAATGGCTTCCCCAATCTGAATCAATAACTTCAGGGACTCCATATCTTGGAATTATTTCTTTTAATAGGATTTTTACTACTGCTTTTTAATCACTTTTCCTAGTAGGAAAAGCTTCTACCCATCCTGATAATTGGTCTACTATCACTAACATATAAGAGTACCCCATTGTTTTTGGCATTTCTGCATATTCAATGTGGAGTTTTTGAAAAGGGAAAGTTGCAGGAGGCCTTTTCCCACTGGGGGGCTTAACTCGGACAGAAGCGTACTGTTTACAAAGCTTACATCCTTCACAAATACTTCTGGCTGCTGCATAAATTCCCAGGGCAGACCAAAGTCTTTGAATTCGGAGCGCTAAATTTTCTGGCCCTCTGTGAGTCTTTTCATGGTGCCATCGCGTAATCGGTAATAAATACCTTTTTGGAAGAAGAGGCTTGTGGTTTAATATCCACTGCCCACCTCGTTGTTGAGCTACAAATTGAGTCCATTTTTCTTTTTCCTCATCTGGGAGGTCCTCGTACAGCTTATCCATCTCTGGAAGTTCCAACGTTTCATCATGTTGTATCAAAGACATAACAGATGCAATTTGCCGAGCTGCTGCCTTAGCTGCTTGAGCTGCTAAGGAATTCCGTTTAGAGATCATATCTTGCCTCTGAGTGTGTGCCTTTATATAGATGACAGAAATTTCAGAAGGTAATTGTATTGCCTCTAATAATTCTTTTATCTGTTTTCCATGTGCGACAGTTTTTCCCACTGAAGTTAGAAAACCCCTCTCTTTCCATAGGGTCCCTGTCATAGAATCATAGAATCGATGAGGTTGGAAGGGACCTTTAAGATCATCAAGTCCAACCTTTAACCTACCCTGACAAAAGCCACTTCTAAACCATGTCCCTAAGTGCCCCATCTACCCTTTTTTTAAACACCTCCAGGGATGGTGAATCCACCACCTCCCTGGGCAGCCTATTCCAATGTTTAATAACCCTTTCAGTGAAAAATGTTTCCTAATATCCAGTCTAAACCTCCCCTGACGTAACTTGAACCTGTTCCCTCTCGTCCTATCACTTGTCACCAGGGAGAAGAGGTCAGCCCCCATCTCTCTACAACCTCCTTTCAGGTAGTTGTAGAGGGTGATAAGGTCCCCCCTCAGCCTCCTCTTCTCCAGGCTAAACAACCCCAGCTCCCTCAGTCGTTCTTCATAAGGTTTGTCCTCCAGACCCCTCACCAGCTTTGTAGCCCTTCTCTGGACACGCTCCAACACCTCAATGTCCCTCTTGTAGCGAGGGGCCCAAAACTGAACGCAGTACTTGAGGTGGGGCCTCACCAGTGCCGAGTACAGGGGGATGATCACTTCCCTAGTCCGGCTCACCACACTATTCCTGATACAGGCCAGGGTGCTGTTGGCCTTCTTGGCCACCTGGGCACACTGCTGGCTCATATTCAGCCGGCTGTCGACCAGCACCCCCAGGTCCTTTTCTGCCGGGCTGCTTTCGAGCCACTCTGCCCCAATCCTGTAGCGCTGCATGGGGTTGTTGTGACCCAAGTGCAGGACCCAGCACTTGGCCTTGTTGAACCTCATACCATTGGTCTCAGCCCATTGGTCCAGCCTGTCCAGATCCCCCTGCAGAGCCAACCTACCCTCAAGCAGATCAACACGCCCTCCCAGTTTAGTGTCATCTGCGAACTTACTGAGGGTGCATTCGATCCCTTCATCCAGATCATTGATAAAGACATTAAAGAGAACCGGCCCCAGCACCGAGCCCTGGGGGACACCACTTGTGACCGGACACCAACTGGACTTAACTCCATTCACCACCACTCTCTGGGCACGACCATCCAGCCAGTTTTTTACCCAGCGAAGAGTACACCTGTCCAGGCCATGAGCAGCCAGTTTCTCCAGGAGAATGCTGTGGGAAACGGTGTCAAAAGCTTTGCAAAAATCCAAGTAGATAACATCCGCAGCTTTTCCCTCATCCACTAAGTGGGTCACCTTATCACAGAAGGATATTAGGTTTGATAGGCATGACCTGCCCTTCACAAACCCATGCTGACTGGGCCTGATCACCCTGTTCTCCTGCATGTGCCGTGTAATGGCACTGAGGAGGATCTGTTCCATGACCTTCCCAGGCACCGAGGTCAGACTGACTGGCCTGTAGTTCCCTGGATCCTCCTTCCGGCCCTTCTTGTGGATGGGTGTCACATTTGCTAACCTCCAGTCAGCTGGGACCTCCCCGGTTGTCCAGGACTGCTCATAAATGATGCAAAGTGGCCTGGTGAGCACTTCCACCAGCTCTTTCAACACCCTTGGTTGGATCCCATCCGTCCCCATAGATCTGTGCACCTCCAGGTGCTGAAGCAGGTCCCTCACCGTTTCCCTTTGGATTACGGGGGCTTCATTCTGCTCCCCATCCCTGTCTTCTAGCTCAGGGGTCTGGGTAACATGTCTGTCACATGAGACACACCGAAAGCATATTTAGAGTCAGTATAAATGTTAACTCTTGCCCCGACAGCATGCTTAGCCACTTCTGTAAGGGCAGCTATTTCTGCTCCTTGTGCACCCAAAGGTGCAGGCAAAGGTCCCGCCAACAGTACCTGTGTTTCTGTCGTTATGGCAAATCCAGTACATCTTTGATCTTCTTCATAATTCGAGGAACCGTCCGTAAAAAGATTCAAATCAGGGTTATCCAAAGGTTGGTCTCTCAGATAGTCTCGCCGTTTGCTGGTTTCACTTATGAGTTGATCACAATTATGGTTATCTTTTTCTCCATCAGAAGGTAAAGGCATCAGAGTAGCTGGATTCAAAGTATTGCACCTTTCCAGTTCCAAATTATCAGCCAATAGCAAAATTATTTCATACTTGTGTGCCCTTTGGGGGGACAGGGCTTTTTGAATAGTCAGGAAGCCCTAACACCAGGGCAGACAAAAGTGCTGTGTTTAAAGTACAAAAGGCTTTTTCTCTTTCAGGACCCCAGGCAATTGGTTCTATTTCTTCACTCTGGGTAGCTTTGTGCAAAGGTTTATCTATTTCGCTAAACCCAAGGATCCAAGGATGACAAAATCCTACTTGTCCTAAAAATCCCCGTAACTGTTTTTCAGTCACTGGTCTAAGTATCTCCTGAACTGCTTTAACTCTTTCAGGGTCTACTTCCCTTTTTCACAGTTTTAATATAAATCCAAGGTACTTTACCTGCTGTTTACAAAATTGTAATTTGTATGGAGATACACGATGTTCTTTTTTTACAAGTTGAATACACAAATATTCAGTGTCTCTTATACAGTCATCTTTGGATTTACTTGCTAATAACAAATCATCAACATATTGCACCAAAACAGACTTGCTTGGAAAAAACAAATCTTGTAGATCATTTCTTAAAATCTGAGAGAAAATTGTGAGGGAGCTAGTAAACCCCTGCAGTAATCTAGTCCAAGTTAACCGCTTCCCTTGCCAGGTAAAGGCAAAAATTAATTGACTTTCTTCTGCTATTGGAATACTAAAAAAGGCTCCGGTAAGGTCAAGCACTGTAAAGTATTGTGCCCAAATTGGTATCTGTGTTAAAATTAGACTGGGATCGGGTACCACAGGATGAGGAGCGATAACATGTTCATTCACAGCTCGTAAATCTTGAACAAATCTATATTCCTGATCTCTGTCCTTATCTAATCTGTGTTTACTTACAGGTAAAATAGACATATTATAAGGGCTACAACATTCTTTCGGAATTCCTTTCTCTAGAAAATGCACAATTTATTTCTCAATACTAGGGATAGCTTCATTTACAATTGGATACTGTCGGATTGAAGGAGGAATTCCTCCTTTTGTTTTAATTACTACTGGTTCATCCGATTTTAGCAATCCTACTTCATCTCCTGATGTGCTCCATAATTCTCTGGGAACTGCAGCCAATTCAAGTGGTATGTTATCTAAATTGTTTTGTTCCCGATTATCCAATTGAACTACTTCAGAATTCGTCACTATCACTTGAATGCTGGTTGGAGTCAAGGCAATAAGCATACCGAGTTCCTGCAACAAATCTCATCCCAAAAGGGAAACAGGAAAATCAGGGGAAATTACGCAACTTCTCCATACTAATTTTTCATTTAAAATCACAGGTAAAGGGGTAGATAGAAACTTTATTTCTTCCCCCAACACACCCCTTACTTTAAGCACGTCATTTGAAACCTGGGGAATTTGGAAATTCAGTAATGACAGAGTAGCTCCCATGTCTACTAAGAAATTAATGTGAATACCATTTACCTTTGCAGAGATCTGACCATGCTCATCTACCTTGATTCCGACAGATCCCATTGTGCTTTTAGTTCCCAGAGAAGTTGAGCATCATCTTTCACTGTGAATGAGGTCGAGGAGGTCTGGCAGGTGGAGGTCCTCCAGGTCCTGCTACAGGTCACAGTGGGCAATCTTTTTGTAGGTGACCTAAATTTCCACAATAAAAACATTCTAGGGAGTTAACACATTGAGAAATAGGAAGGCTCTACCCCTCAGTCCTCTCCCACTAACCCTTCCCCTGGGGAATCCCTGACTTCTTCCCCTGGGGTTATATGTTTGAGTAATTGCCGCAGCCAACAGTCCAATTTCTCTTTCTTTCTCCAATCGGTCCCATTTTCTTTCAAGTTTTAACCTTTCTTCTTCTCGTCTTTGCTTCTCTTAATTTCTTCTGTCACAAACAAAGGCTGCAATATTTAGAATTTTGGTTAATGTTTCACCCTGCCAACCGCGCATACGCTTCTTAAAATACTTGTTTATATCCTGAGCAGGTTGATCTACAAAAACACTAATAGCAAACAGTTCTTGAAAACTGTCACGATTCATGCCCCCATATTTTAATAAAGTAGCTTTCAATTAGCCCAAATAATCACTTGGATGTTCATCAGGTTTTTGTCTACATTCTAAGACTTTTGAACAATTAGTTAGTTTTTCATCTGCTTGTTGGACTGCTTCTATTAAGTGCTGGATAGCAGCCCAATGAGCTCTCGTCCCTTCAGTAGTTGTTAAATTCCACTCAGGATCTTGTTTGGGCCAGGGATTTAACCTTGGACCTCTCTGAGCAATTTCTCTATCTTTTTGGAGAATTTTTTCTCTCTCTTCTGCTTGAAATAATACCCACAGCAGAGTTCACATGTGTCCTGGTTCCGGCGGGGATAGGGTTAATTCTCCCCAGGCTCCGGCAGGGACACAGGTATTCAGCCCACGATGAGCTGCCAGGGAAGGGGGCAGGAAGTCACTGCTTGGGCTGGCTGGGGCATCCTGGGTCCGGTAGGTGAGCATCGGTGAGCAGCAGTTCTGTAATCGTGTTTGTATATTCCTCTGTCCGTGTTATTGTTGTTGTTTTCTTGTTCCCTTTCCTGTTCTGTTAAATTGCCTTTGTCTCAACCCACAAGTTTTGCCTTTTTCTTCCAATTCTTTCCCATATTGGGAAGGCTCAAGAGAGCAACACGTGGTTCATTGTTGCCATCTGAGGCTAAACCATGACAGCATGTCATTCCAATTGGGGGTATAATCAGTAACAATTCCTGATAATAACTGAGCACATTTCTCAGCATCGTCCAATAGCCGAGGCATTTTAGACTGCCAGGCTACTAAATCACCTTGTTTCCAAGGCTCACGTTTCATAAGTGCAGTAACCGCAGGGACTTCGGTAGGTGCACCAGGACCTGCCCTTGGGTTTAGGATGTATTCCAAACACATAGGGTACATCCCAGCACTTCTGGGAGGCATATCAGTTTCCCTGAATTCGGGGGCTGAGGGGACCAAATTTCCCTCGGTTTTTGAAAGGGAGGTCTTCCTCCTTTGTTGAGCCCAATTATACCAAATATACCAATACCAATTATACAAAATATAGCAATATCTTGACTTCCCGAATCTTCTAAAATTATCCTCAAAAATTTAAACTTATGGGATTTAAAAGTTCCTTTAGGAGGCCATAAAACCATTGGTCCTCCTCCTTAAGATCTCGTCAGGAATGGCCATTCCTCCTGGCACAATGTTATCAATTTTTGCTTCCATAACGCCTGTGCCAAGGGTATCTTTTTCCAATTCTCTAAAACCTCAGCAAGGGCAGTCCCCCTTTCAACGCTGGGTGTTGACCCCATCTTTACTTCTGTGCTATATTATAAATTGCAAGTTTAAATACAAGAGTATCCCAGTATAATTCTGTCTGGAATTACCCGTGCCCAAGCCTCTTAAGTGAACTCACCTGATTCGCCGGCAATTCGACTGTTGGAAACAGATCTGTCCAGAGGAATATCTGGCTCGTCCCCTCTTGTGTCCTAGAGTCCCATCTGGGTTGCCGCTCACTGAGGTGATGGTGATGGCCCAACTCTGAGTTGTTAATAAAGCAAACCTAGAGGTACCCACCAAGTAGTGAAATTCTTCAACAGTCGTGTAAATTCCAGTCCTGCATCACTTGTCTTTTTTGCCTTATTTTCTTCAGTAAATACTGTTCCATTCTTTTTTCCTACTCAAACCTCAGGTAGCTGAACAGAACTGGCTGCTGCTACATTAAGTTAGTGTTTAAAGAATGCTCTACTATAGGAATAATCTACAATCCTGTGTTAATAAGTGAGTAGGACTGAAAAAGAATTGTGGCAACTTTTTTAGACATCTCTAATTGCCCAATAAGGCATTAGAGCAAATGTATATCAAATGGGTACGTGTCACTTTTTGCTCCTTTTGCTTGGGAGGAGTTTGTATGGCAAAGAAAATTAGAGTAGATGTGGTTTCTTCTTTCCGCATAGACAGAGTCCACTAGAGCAAGTTAGAAGCACAGTCACTTATGTTTGAGCGTTCCTTAATTTGGCTTAATCTAACAGAAACGTTTTATCCCTGTTTGTGTGGTCATGGCAGCATAGGGCGGGACAACTGTGGCTGGGATCAAGCTCAACTATTATAAATGCCAAGTATGTAAATAGACCGTACTTTTGACTATAAATGGGAAGCTGTAAGGATGCCTATGAGGTTCGGGCTCAGAATAGTGTCTGGGCAGAAAGCCAGGCTTAAGCTTTAAGCTCTACCTTAAGCTTCCTGGGTAAAAGAGTGCTCTCTTTGGTTTTCTTTTCCCTGACTGTTTATGTAAGAAATAATCAGATTTTGTTTCTTTTAAAAAAAGTATTATGAAAATAAGATCACTGCATTATTCAAAGGACTTTGGTTATCAGATACAGTAGATGGACTTCATAGGTTTGAAATGGTTATCCTGAGGGATCAACTTAAGGGAGATAAAATTCATAGCATATTATGTAGCACATCAGAAAACACACCTGTATCTTACAGATGTTCCTGGAGTAGAAGGTATGGTTGGGTGAAACAGGGATCACATAATACAAAGAAGAGATTCTAGCTTTCCTCATCTCTGGGATCAGATTCAATTTGAATTAATCCATCATGCAAGTATATCTTGCATGGTGATGCTGTTGACCCATGAGTTAATGAATCATTTTTCAGCCACTGTTCTTGTAACACTTGGCAAGAGAATATCTGTGAGTTTTTTTAAAGCCCACCTCTGTCTTTTTTGTTGTCAATGAACCGGCATTCTTTTTCTCCTGTAGAAGTTTCATGAAGTACCTTAACTTTTTGTAGTGAGTACTGATTGGCATAATGGGATGCCAGAGAGGGAACTGTCTTCAGGTCTGAGTGATTTCAGGCATGAAACAAATGTTGTTCAAGGAGTAGTTATGCCAGACACAAACCATAAAACATGACTTAGTCAGTGAGAAAACTGGCTGGATCTAATAACGTACAGCTTGTAGAACTGCTGTACATGCTGTGAGCATATGTGAACAAGCATAGCACCCAGCGGTCACGGCTTCAGTGTGGTGTACACCAGGAATATTATTCCTGGAATAAGTGACAGAAGTTCTTAGAAATCTGTGGTTCTGGACATACTTTTCCCCTGTGCTACACATAATGTGATATCTTACATCTGGCAGTAGACAGGTCACTACTTGAATTTTGTGTCCCAAAACAGAAAGATCTGGGAAAGAAGAGAGAATGATTGCTTCAGAAACCTCTGTAGGAAAACACATTTCCAGAAAAACACAAACAAAATGAAAACAAAGTTTGCAGACATCTAAGAAGCATTTGGTACAATGAAAGGAAAAACAAACAAATCTTCAACAGCTGATAAATGTGTCAGAAGTCAGTGATCTCTTGTTGCAAAAACAAGGGTAAGACTAAGCCAACAGTGGCTTGTTTTTGATACGTCTAAGACTTGACCTTGCATTGAAGGGTCAGTAGCTGCACATATAAAGGCTTATGTTCTCTGGGATAGAACCCTGGCAACCTTGTTTATAGTGATTAAAGCAGCAAGTGTCAACAGGCACTAGGGAAGTCATTTAGAGTGATCAGAAGAACTAACTGTGAAGAAGTTTCTGCTGTTTTGGAAAGGATAAGGAAACCTTATTAGACTACAGAGAGAATAATGTATTTTCCATCTTTGATTTGTGGTACCTCCAGTAAAATAGTAAGTTAAAAACTACTAGTGGAAGAGAATAAATGTATAAATAGTGGACACCATTTTCACTCTAGAAATTGAAAATAGACAATAAATTCAATATAAATTGCTCTGTGGCTTCCACGTACCCTGTTGCCACTGAAGAATGAATTTATTTACTTTATAAATAGTATATGGGGTGTCTTGCTATAAATGTCAGCCAAGGGGATGTTTAGTGCTTACTTCCTAAGTGCTACGAAATGAAAGTATTTAGCTACTGAGTCTTACTCTTCCTTTCCAATTGTTTGACAAATTACTTTTTCATCTGAGATATACAGTGAGACTCTCTGCCATCCTGCTCTGTGACCTGAAGTAGAGCAGGAATCCCCAAAATGGTTAGTTTGTTTCTTGCTGGTGCTACCAAACACATCTAATACAGACTAGCTGCTTTTATACTAAACTCTTGTTATATTATTATCTTGTTTTCCCAATCACATTTCTTTATTTAAGCCCATCTGCCTGCCTGTCAAGGCAATTGCAAACATCCTGAAGCTGGGACTGGTGTGTCTGTACTGATCTGCCTAGTGCCTAGGGTGTTCCACTGTCTGAATGAAAAATCACTGCACATATTTTGTGACTTAGGGACATGTTGTAAATTGTTATTAAGTTGGAATCTATTTTTTCTATCATGTTTGTAACTCTTACCCATTGTATTAGCTTTGGCCTCAAACCAGACTTACTTTGATGTAGCTTAAATAAAGGTAAATGTAAATGAAAGGACATTCTTGATTCTGGTGCCAGTGGGTTGCTTGGGAGAGAAGGGAGCGTATGATGCTCTTGCAGCTGGTTGTCGCATGCTCCTATGAGGCAGAATGTGGAGGTGAGCTGAACACAATTCTTGGGCTCTCACATGAAAATTCCTTCATCTACTTGAAGTGAGGGAGTAGAAATGAGTACTCTGTCTTCTGGAGTTTTCTTCTCTGGATAGAGCTAAACTCCCCGTGCCAGATACAACTGATCCCTTAAGGTTCATAAAAATCTTAGGAGTGTTTCTTCTTTTTCGCTTTGGAAAGACCATGCAGAAACTGGCAAGCATTTAAAAAATATGCTGTCGGAAGATGTCCCAGGTATCTTCATAAAATCTTAACTCCTCCTCTATCCAAAGTATTGTGGTTGTAAAGAGTACTGTGCTAATTCTATACACAGTAGTATTTTTCAGGAGTATAATATCTAAAATCATCGCCAAAAAGTGCCACCTCTTTTCGGTTTAATTTTCACAGAGGAACTTTTGGGGCAACTGACCTTGAAGAAATGGGCTTTTACTGACTGATGTCCAGTTGGTGGTAGAAGACTCTGAAACAGAGTTGTGATTATTCCTTTAAAAAGATATACCTATTTATTTACTTATTTATTTATTTAGGGGAAATGCAGAAGAAGCTGCATTTATTTATTATTTCTACTAAGAAAGAACCTGCAATTCAAGCACTACTTTATGATAACTGTTGTTGAAGTCCAGGAAACAGATGCTTTTATGTAGACGAAGAGAGGAAAAGCCTCAGAGAGGAAATATCTCCACTTTGGTACGTCAAATTGCCCCTGAGGAGAATACATTCCTGGAGTGAATAAATACAGCGCAGTCTTTTTTGAAGAGTCTAATTTAGTCACATAAGTTCGATAGTATAGGTGTTCCCTGTAGATTGCAACGATACCAAAGATGATGATATTTTGGTGTGGAGTCCTTCATTACAAAACTTAATTCAAACTCTTTTAGCAAACCTCCCTTTTGAAATACATGATACGATATTTTTTTTGATTATGAGAAACTAGATTAATCCTTTACCAAATCCAACCTCCTATTGCCATTAATATGTGTTTTTAAAGGATTCAGTACAGGTAACAGTGTAGACAGAAGTCAGGTTTTTACTTCTGGCAGCACTGCTGATCTTTTTTTTAACCTCAGTCATTTGACTTCTCAATCTTTGTTAGACTTACACATTTGAATAATAAACCCACTGAATCTTCTCTGATTTTCTACTGTGCCTCTCCTAATGGCATCTCCATGACTGGATAAAGGCTTCTTGGTTTTCATATAGCTAATAATAACATTAGTCCATTCAGAACTTCTATTCCAATTTTAGGTGAGTGCTTTATTTTAGTTATTTCTGCAGTTGAATATTCTGTAAGCCTGTTTAGGGAAAGAGAGGGGTGGAGGTATCAATGACACTATTAGTTGGGATAAAGACAGGGCTAGGTGAATGCTTCCCAGCTGGCAGTTTATTGTATTCACACAGTCACAATCTGACATTAAGTAAGTTTCAGCTTCTCAGGATGGGGACGCTGATGAGGCTTTCTACAGCCAGCTGAAGGTAGCCTCGCAATCGCAGGCCTTGGTTCTCATGGGCGACTTCAGTCACCCTGATATCTGCTGGCAAGACCACACAACCAGGCATGCACAGTCCAGGAGGCTCCTCCAGTGCACTGATGATAACTTTTTGACACAGGTGGTACAGGACCCAACAAGGAGAGGAGCACTCCTGGACCTGGTACTGACAAACACAGAGGGACTGGTGGAGGATATTAAGGTTGGGGGCACCCTAGGTTGTAGTGATCATGAAATGATAGAGTTCAGGGTCATGGGTACTACGCACAAAACATCAAGAAGTAAAATTACAACCTTGGATTTCAGGAGGGCAAATTTCGACCTCTTCAAGAAACTGCTTGGAGAGATCCTGTGGGCTAGGGCTCTGGAAGGCAAAGGGGCTCAAGAAAGCTGGTTGGTATTCAAAGACCTCTTCCTCCAAGCTCAGGATCGGTGCATCCCTAAGAGAAAGAAATCGGCTAAGGGACGCAGGAGACCTGCATGGTTGAGCAGGGAACTTCTGGAAAAGCTCAAGTGGAAGAAGGAAGTTTACAATTAGTGGAAGAAGGGACTGACCCCTTGGGAAGATTACAAGAATGCTGTCAGAGCGTGCAGGAATGAAACAAGAAAAGCCAAGGCCGCCTTGGAATTAAACCTGGCTACGGATGTCAAGCTCAACAGTAAGGGCTTCTACAAGTATATTGGAAGCAAAAGGAAGACCAGAGAAGTTGTGGGCCCACTGTTGAATGAAACAGGAGCCATGGTGACAGAGGATGCGGAGAAGGCGGAGTTACTGAATGCCTTCTTTGCTTCAGTCTTTACTGCTCGGACCAACCTTCAGGAGTCCCAGGCATTGGGGGAAGTAACGGGGAAAGAAGAAGACTTCCCTTGGATTGAGGAGGATTGAGTGAGGGATCAATTAGATCAATTAGATGCACGCAAGAGTGCTGAGGGAGCTGGCAGAAGTCATTGCTGGGCTGCTCTCCATCATCTTTGACAGGTCCTGGAGAACAGGCGAGGTGCCTGAGGACTGGAGGAAAGCCAAAGTCACTCCAGTCTTCAAAAAAGGCAAGAAGGAGGAACCGGGGAACTACAGGCTGGTCAGCCTCACCTCTATCCCTGGAAAGATGATGGAACAGGTCGTTCTGGGCATCATCTCAAGGCATGTGGAGGAAAAGAAAGCTATCAGAAGTACTCAACATGGATTCACCAAGGGGAAATCATGTCTGACTAATCTGATAGCCTTCTATGGTGGCATGACTGGATGGAGAGATGAGGGGAGGGTGGTAGATGTGGTCTACCTTGACTTAAGCAAGGCATTCGACATGGTCTCCCACAGCATCCTCATTGGGAAGCTTAGGAAGAGTGGGTTAGGTGAGTGGACAGTAAGGTGGATAGATAACTGGTTGAAAGACAGAGCTCAGAGGGTCGTGATTAGGGGCACAGAGTCTAGTTGGAGGTCAGTGACAAGTGGTGTTCCCCAGGGGTCAGTACCAGGTCCAGTCCTCTTCAATCTATTCATCAATGACCTGGATGAGGGGATAGAGTGCACCCTCAGCAAGTTCGCTGATGACACAAAGCTGGGGGGGGTGGCTGACACACCCGAAGGCTGTGCTGCCATACAGAGAGACCTGGACAGGTTGGAGATCTGGGCAGAGAGAAACCTTATGAAATTCAATAAGGGCAAGTGTAGGGTGCTGCACCTGGGGAGGAATAACCCCATGCACCAGCACAGGTTGTGGGCTGACCTGCTGGAGAGCAGCTCGGTGGAAAGAGACCTGGGAGTCCTGGTGGACAACAGGATGACCATGAGCCAGCAATGTGCCCTCGTGGCCAAGAAGGCCAATGGCATCCTGGGGTGCATCAAGAAGAGTGTGGCCAGCAGGTCGAGGGAGATCATCCTCCCCCTCTACTCTGCCCTGGTGAGGCCACATCTGGAGTACTGTGTCCAGTTCAGGGCTCCCCAGTTCAAGAAGGACAGGGAACTGCTGGAGAGGGTGCAGCAGAGAGCTACCAAGATGATTAGGGAACTCAAACACCTCTCTTGTGAAGAAAGACTGAGGGGTTTGGATCTCTTCAGTCTGGAAAAAAGACGGCTGAGGGAGCATCTCATCAACACTTATAAATACTTAAAGGGTGGGTGTCAGGAGGATGGGGCCAGGCTCTTTTCAGTGGTGCCCGGGGACAGGACAAGAGGTGATGGGCACAAACTTGAACATAGGAAGTTCCACCTAAACATGAGGAGGAACTTCTTTACTTTGAGGGTGGCAGAGCACTGGAACAGGCTGCCCAGAGAGGTGGTGGAGTCTCCAATGCTGGAGACATTCAAAACCTGCCTGGACGCATTCCTGTGCAACCTGCTGTAGGTGACCCTGCTCTGGCAGGGGGGTTGGACTAGATGATCTCCAGAGGTCCCTTCCAACCCTATGATTCTATGATTCAACATGATCAAGCAATTGAAGTGTGTTGAAATGAAGAGCTGCATTTTATATTCAATAGTTACTACAAATACTTAATAGCTATAAGAGGAGATTTCATACGTTGCATGATTCTTAAAAAAATGGACATAAATTGAAGTATTTGGTAAGAAACGAGAATGTTAGTGCACAGTAAGGCCAGGAAATACACTGCTTTTCTTGATGTGGGGACAGTGAAAAAAGGGATGAAAAAAGAGACTTCGAAAGATCTTTACTGCCTCTAAGGCCAAAACTAGGAACAGCAACTATGAGAAAGATATGCCAAGGCACTTGTGTTGGCATCTCTACTTGGCAACATGATACTTAAGATGAAATAGCTTAAAATTCATTGCACGTTGGGAACAATTTACTCATGCTTTAATTGATATATAGGTTTCCAACCTCTCTGCTTTCAAGCATGTTTATAGAAGTCCACTGGCTTGTTCTGGTTTGCAGGCTGTACTGCAAGAGTTAATAATAGTAGAACAGCTGACTTATGATAGCAACCTTCCTACATGTTAAAATTTGAAGTTGGATTTGGAAAGTTTTTGTGCTCCATTGTTATTAAAGATTGTGCTGGATTAGTCAGACATAACGGACTTTTAGGGAGCCATGTAAAAAGTAAAACAAGAAAGTGGTTTTTCCCCTCAGTGAACATCTTTCTTTGGTGATAGAGCTAAAATTAAGGAAGTCTTTACAATTTTGCTGAGGGCACTAGTGGTGGAATGAGGACTAATCTGGTTAAATTTGGAGATAATGACCTGTAAAAAAAAATCTAATACTCAGGGCTACTACAAGTAACTATAAAAAAATATTTATCCCCCAAACAAAAAATTGAAAAGTCCTATTATAACTAACTAGGACATCATTCCTATCTCTTGGTTTTAGTTTGTTTTTGCTTTGACCTCCCATATTTCAAGAAGGATGGAGCACTTACACGGTTGGTTACAGATCTGAGAAGAGCAACAAGGAAGACCGCAGATTTACCGAAGCATTCACAGGAGGAGTGAAAAATAGTCTCAATGTGTGCAAAAACCTTGTGCAAAGAGAACGGAATTTCAAGATCATGGTGAATTTAGACTACTTCTTGTAGACAGAAATTGCAGCAAGGGAGGTTCAGGTTAGGTATCTGGGAAAACTTGAAAATAGAAATGACAGTAAAGTAGTAAACTGGCCTAAGGAATTTATAAACTGACATAAAATTCCATGCTACTTTTCTCCAAATGTGTGTGAGAACTTCAAGTTCAAAAAATCTACTCTTAATATATGCCTTTCCATTGCTACTGATGTGCAGTTGCTAGCTACTCTCCTCTGTTTTCTAAATAGGGATAACTGACAGCCTTTATTGTCCTACTGATTCCTTGCTATCTTTGTTTTTTATTTCTTTCCCAAGAAATAGAGGGAACGCTTCCTCCAAAGAAAGACATGTCTGCTTTCCTTTGTGCTATATCCTCCCACCTCACGTCTGTTCCTCTGTGGGAACACCTGCAATTTTTATAAACTTGTGAAAATAATTTCTGACATGCAGTCAAATCCCACACACTGCACATGCATATTTTTCAAATATAAGGGCTGCTAAGTTTACAGTATTACAGAACTGGGCATAAATATATATATATGTAATTGCTTTAGGGAATTTTCCCTTGCAAGCACTGCCTATTAAGAGTCCTTTGCACTTTTTGTCATCCAAGGAGCCAGTAGCACTTTTTCCTGAATGCTTTTCCCCCCAGCTCCTGCCACCTGTATCATTTCTCTGTCTCCAGACCCAAAAGAATTACACCTCCATCTTTTCTCATCACCAAATTCCCTCTAATCTTATCTTTTTGTCTATCTGTGCTTCTGCTGCAGCAGGACCATATCTGGCAGGAACAACCTGCTCCAGTCCCTAATGGCAGCCACGATCTGTGGATTGTAGCTTAGATATGTGCAATAGCAACTGCCTGGTTTTGTAAAAGTTTGAAACAAAGGCATTTATCACATCTTTGCAAGAGCTCATTCTGCCTATATCCATGGCAGTTGCAGTTTTGTCTTTCCTTCTACTGCCTCAGGAAATCATTCTCATCTTTGCCCTGTATCACCTCTATCTTCAGATATGTGTTGTAGTACTGTAATAGAGATGTTAGGGTGCCAAAAATCTGATATGCCTGTGAGGCATAGTATACTGTACAAAGCAGAGATGTCAGCTTGGATTTTAGAAGCTAAATAAACATGTAAACATGGTATATTATTGGGTTCATTAGCCCTGTTTTTGAGGGCTAACAACAGGCATTAACTTGGAAATCCCAGCATGGTGTCATGTTCTGCGAAGCAGACATGTTTTTTAAGGCACTTAACAGCTTTGCAGTGGTTTTGCTGCAGAGAGGAGGGGTTGCACAACCACAAGTAATTGGGATCTTTTGCTTCACTTAAAAATACTTTTTCATAATGTGTATTATTTGGCAGATCATTTTGTATAATAAAGAGGCTATTGTGAATGCCAAGCATTGGAACAGGCTGCCCAGGGAAGTGGTTTGAGTCACCAACCCTGGAGGTATTTAAGAGATGTGTAGACATGGCACTTATGGACATGGTCTAGTGGTGGGCTTCGTAGTGTTAGATTAATGGTTGGACCTGATGATCTTAAGGTTCTTTTCCAACCTAAATGATTCTGTGATTCTATATGTGACTCCAAAATTGTTGAGTTGAATCATGCTTAATAGTGTTAAATTCATGCCATTTTCTGCAGAAGAAGGAGTGGCTGAGAATTTTTGTTAGCTCAAGCAATATATTTTTGCTAGTTTCTGAGGGCCAACGTGTCTACGTGGTTTAGTGGTATCTGCAAAAGAGAATAAACTCCAGTTGAAGGCAAAATTGAACCATGTTCTCCCCAAATCTCTGCTGTCTCATCAGTTGATGGAAGGAAGTCTTTACAGAAGTGTCAGCATCAAATTGTAATGACACAAATGGAGCCTAATGCTTCAGTCAAGTCTAAGGGCATGGGATGGGATTGTCCACATCCATTCTACATGTCTACAATTAAATGATTTCACAAGTAACTGTAAAATTGTAAAGTCACTATCTCACTGAAATGTGAGAATACTCAATGGCAAATTTATTTAGGAAAGAGGTGTTACTATTATCGTACAAAATTATACAACATCAGTGACAATGCTTTAGCACTGTAAAAATACAGTTACAATGCCTCCATCAAGACATGATAGTTATTATGAGAGAGATCTATTTGTATACTACAGACGTTTTTCATATGTATTTTCAGGTTGTTTGGATGTAAAGGAGGAAAGAAAACAATGATTACCTTTACTTTGTTAATAACAAGACATAGAATTCCATTTAAAATAAATCTCTTAAATGCCTTTAAAAAACTGTTGGATGACATAAGTCTTCCTACTGAAGTCTGTTACTTAGTGACTTAACAGGAACAAAGCTTAACTAAATACATAAGTATATTTGATAGTTGCCTCACACAAATTGTCTGTGCGATTAACACCATACAACAGCTTACATAAATCCATGTCAATAAAGTCTGCAAACATCCTGAAGGATATTAAAATCCTACTGAACCTCAATGGTAATAAAAGCAACAATCTAGTTGAGTTTCCACCCTTCATGGTCAGGCCCTGAATTCTTACAAAGTGTGTCTTAATAGCTTATTTTTCACTACCAGGAGATTCTTCAAGTCCAGAACCAGTGCTGGAGCTAGAGCACAGTTACCACATTTAAAATTATGGCCATTTCTTTTTTCTCAGCATCAAGTAATATCTACTGACTTCTGAAGTAAATATTTTTCTTTTGTAAATAACATTCAGGTTGCCTCTTAACATTTCAGTTGCCATCAGCTTACTGACTTTGAAAGTCTTCATCTAGTTGAGAAGCCCCTGCTGTACATGCAGCAGCATCAAGTCAATAATAATTCTGCTGTTCCTTATTGATTTCTCATGTATGCTGTGCATAGAACTACAGCTTTTCTTCCTCTGTATCGTTTCCTCTGATGATTTTCCTCAATATGTGTAGAATATGTCCATATTTTTTTGCCTTCTTCATTGACTATAAGACTCTCCACGCATCTCAAAAAGAGTCAAGATAGATGAAAGACCTTTTTTGTTTGCTTAGTTTCTAAATGGTTGCTGTTTTCCTTAAAATACTTTCTGTATGAATATTTGAACTTCACAAATGAATCTATTTCTCTTCAGTTCATATGTAGTTATCATTTGACAAATACAGCAAAATTCAAGTTGTCTATAAATCTGAGGAAACATGACTTTTTTTTTGTTGGTGTTTTTTGTTTGTTTTTGGTGGTTTTTTTTTAAGACCAAAAGGATTCACAGGTATGAAGAGTGGCATTTCCTTAGTGTAGGAATACTGTTGTATACAATTTGTTGCAACACAAGTGGTCTGAGAGAAATGTGAGAACAACAATTACTGCCTTAATCATTTTATTGTGAAACAAACATGATTTGTGATTCTTGACACAGACTTTACCCAGATCCTAAATGGAGTCTGAAAACCTGTTTTTATTACATTATAATGGCTATAAAATGTTCTTTCATACAGAATACGGCCCAGAAGGCCTACATTGACATTCTGACACTTCAGCTGTATAGCCACTGGGCCCACCAAGAGTGGTAAATTGTAGTTCAATGAGCTGTACATTTGCTTTGCTTGGTTTTCCATTTGAGCTGTATTTCTGTGGAAGAAAGAGGTTATGCAGACCTTCCTGGAGGAAAAGGGAGCTCATTGTTTTGTCTTGGAAGGCTGTGCTGTGGGGGAGAGAGGGTTCACAAGCCTGCTCAAGATTTACAGGAGGGAGCTCCAGTCCCCTACTTATTTGGAAGAACTGGCAATCTGCTGTGAAGAGAAGAGAAACAAGATCTTGTGAGTATTTATTTAGTAACTTACCAGATATTGTTTCATGTTCATTTATTACCTAGCACAGATAAAATGGCAATGATATGAAATCTATAGTTACATGGGGAAGAGTTAAAATATGAAGGCTTAAATGACAATTTCAGGTTTACTCTGAGGATCACTGACAGGTAGTTAGTCTTTTAGAGAAGAAATCCTATCTGACTCAGCTTAGAGTTTGACTGAAACTCTATCGGGTTAAGCATAAGCATATTCATTGGCAGCTTAGAGTTAATGAGCCATTAAATTCCACAAAGGTTAACTGCATGTTAATGCTGTATATGCGGATGGGGTGTTGTTCTGTTCGTGGGTCTTTTTTGTGATATCTCTCTGGGAGGTGGGAGTGGGCAGGTAGCAAGAGACCTCTCTACCATCCTCTGGTTGCTTTCTGCAGGGCATTGGAAGGCTCTGTCTGAGAGCCATTTGAGTAAACGAGAATCGAGCCCCTTCATGAGTTTGAGCTAGTACAGGAAGGGTGACCATAGCAGTCAGGGAGCCAGGGACTTGGAAGGACTATGGTGAATTGTGAGTAGACAAAGTAACCAGGCCTTTCTGGAAGGGCAGACCTTCATCCTAAAAACCAAAGGAAAGCAGCACAGGGTTTGCTGGGATTCCAAAAGTTGCTGAGTTGTTATACGGAGGATGTATCTGGAAGGTCTTTGCTCTGCAAAGAGGCAGTGTGCTGTGTGAGATCTATTTATGACCTCCTTTTATTTCTCTCCTGGCTCATACTGAATGTGTTCTCCTTTGAGGGGTGACCCAAGGAGATAGTAAACCTTTCTGATTCTTGTGGTCTCTGTATTTTCTTGGTCAGAGCTTTACAAAGCCTCTTAACAAATAGAAAGAAAATTCAAGATTCTCCCCAAAAGGTGAAATGGACAATGTCTTATTTTTGTCCATAAACCTCACTTACTTGAAAAATTATACTAAATGTCTATCATTCATTTCTCTGACTTATACTCAGCTTCCCCCACCCTCCCATTAGTAGTGGGCAGGAGATAAGCACAGTGGTGGTGGGGCAAAATCCTTCTCCACTCCCTTTCCCACCTCCTTTGCTTACTCTGGGTCTTCCTATACTCTGGACACTTTGATGACCTTGGATTGCCTTTTTTCCCCCTCTTTCTAAAACTGAAAAAAATTATGTTTGTCTATAATCTACTTTGACTCCACCTGGGCCATGCCAGCTTCATGCTCACTAACAAAGAACTGTTTCTGAAGCTCTCTCCTTTGGGTCTCCCCTTTTGTCTCAAATTATCTTCCCCCAGGATTTTGGTTTTCTTGCTAGGGCTCAAAAATTTAGCTCCAAATGCCTTCTACATAGCATCTCTGTGATAGGAAGAGGGCTGGCAAATGTATTTTTACTCAATTAAATCAGAACACTGAGTCCTTTGGCAAGAAATAGGTAAGGAGTAAGTTTTAGGGCTCACACATCTCTGATTACTGCCACATGATTGGTGCATGTGCAAAACAGAAAGGAAATGTAAGCAGAAACAAATGGCAGCAGGAGGGTGATTTTCATATAAGCTGAACTCTTCTTCGGTATTATAGCAGATTTTTTCTCAGATTTTAGCAGATTTTAGTCTTGCTGTGAAGTACTCTGTGAAAGAGATTTTTCTAGGTATAGAAAAATAGGCTGATAAAACACTTTGCTTTGAACTATTCAGAATATGGTTCCTTAGTCAAAGCAGGAAGCTTTGGAAAGTGTCCAAACTTCAAACTGACTATGAGACATTAGTAGTCTCAGGGATGCAGCTACAGCATCTGTCAGCTTGGTGACTTAAATCCATTAAACATGCTCATGCATCTGCTCGTTTTAAAAACCCTCCTGCCTTTTTTTTTTTTTCCAAAAGACTTGAAGACTATTAGTAATGGTCAAAACGTAGCTTAAGAAACCCATTCCACATCTGTTCAGGCCAGACAGCTGAAAAATGAACAACCGAGATGCCCTTTCTCTTCCTTGAAGAAATTGGTTAAGCATCCCAAATGTAAATGATAAAAAAGTTTAAGAATGAGTATTTATGGCTGGTTGAGATATTATTTTCTGCATAAAATCACCTACATAGATGCTGTGCTGCCAACGGATGACCCATCGCCACATAAAACAGTTGGTCTCAACTTGCTAAAAGGTGAAGGTTGTAATAAATCACGTAAAAAAATTCCACATTGTCCAATTGAAACTATTGAAATACTCCAACATTTCTAAAAACTACACATTTTTATGATGAACCTTTAAAACAAACTCAAAGATGAACTAGAGTTGGTCAGCCATATATTATAGCTGTTCCTTTCTATCAGATGTAGCACACAGCTACGTGAGTCCAAGTAAATTACTGGAACTAGATGGAAGTTGATAGAGATGACACTGATGACATACGAATCATACCTAAAATAGAGGTCTCTCCTAAAAGGAGGTGAAATCACATGTTGTATCCATTTTTTGGTGGAATTAATTAATGACAAGAAGCCCAGTGGTAAAGTTTCTACTGCAATAATATGACCTATGCAAGAAAAATCTCATCACCAAAAAAGCCACCAGAGAACTTTTTTGTTATCTGTTTGGCTTAGAACTGATGTTGTGAAAGGCTTTGTTTCAAAGAAATGCATAAAGTTTAATTTTAGTAAATATCTGCAAATGCAATAAATAATCACTAATTTAACAAGAGTAATTAGAGGTCTGGAGTTTTAGAAATAGGTGAAACAAATAAGACATAGTATTAAAAATAGGTGTCAAGATATTCTGAATCAAATTATTTAATAGTAATTTGTAGTGAGCGAATTTCAGAAAATATTGATTATTAACTACTGTTTTATAATTGCCCAATCAGAGATTATTAACATTGTATTAATAATTGGGGAGATTATTAATCCCTGATCCCTTGAAGTCTGACATGCTTTGTATGAACCTTCAAATACCTTTTATTCAACTTCAACTCTGCATTCAACTGTACATACTGCAAATCATATGAAAACAGGATTTTTCTTGGAATGTCCTGTGCTATATTCTTGCTTTAATTATATTACAACTGGAGTTAGGAAGTATGTAGATCAGCAAAAACGAATAACTAATGGGATTGATCCATTCTAGTGGCGTGGTTTAGAATCCTGGAATAATCGAGACCAAAAAGTTTGATTCAGTTTTGGGACACGGAATAGGTTTTCTCCATTGCTTCATATGTATATTTCTACTTGAAATGATTCATGGGACAGAAAATTGAAAAGATAAGAGATGCCTTTGCATTTGATTGCTCAGAACAGTAAGGAAAACATTGGTTCTCTTGATTTCTCTCTTGCTCTATCAGCATATAATTTGGCTACATGTTCATACTAAAGAACACTAGAACGTGTCTTGTCAAGGAATGGTGTTTGGGGACACTGGGCTACCAAAAGTTGTCTATGTGATCTCTGAGCTCCTGCCCAACACCCTTGTTTGGTAAGATTTGATCAAGGCCCAGCTACAGATCTGTCTTCCTTGCTTGCACTTCTGAGCTCTGATACTAGGTTGACAAAGGAGGGAAACATTCCTAGCTTCCTAGCTGGTGTGTGGATAGGCCAGTGAAGCCCAGAACAGCCTGGGGAAGGAGCAGTTTTGCTTTGTCTGATTTTTTTTTTTGTTTGTTTCCTCTGGTCCTTGAAAGCTGGATGTTATATTGTGACACAGTTTCATCCCACTTAACGGTGTTTAACAGAGATGACCTGACCTCTGTGAGATATTCAAGCCTGAGATCTGATCTGATTTTTATGGTCAGAAGAAAGTGTTTTTTTTTGGGGGGTGGTGGGCGGGTCGTGGTTTTCTGTGTTGTGGTGGCAGTTTTGTGTTTTGTTTTGTTGGTGGTTTTTTTGTGGTTTGTTTTGTAGTTTGGTTTTGATTTTTTTGTCTTTAATAAATGCAGCTTATGGCACATGTGTGAGAACATGGTAACTCAGCTTTCTGTTGTGAATACTTTTTAGAGTACACTTGGAAAGAAGAGAAAACCTGGGGGTTTTGGCATGGATTTAACTATTATTTAAGTATCTCCTTTACTTACTATAATACAATTATAATTTAAAACTCTAAACCACTGTTTTCTGCTATGAGAAAAAGAAATGAACACTGTAACATGACAGCATTCCCAAGTGTAGGAGTAAGGTAGGAGTAAGACTGAACTGATCCTGTTTAGAAGAAAATGCTCTAAAGAAGTTTTGACTGCTATATCTTTATAAAGAGTGCGACTACTGGTAGATTATGTTGGTCTTAAATTGTTGCGACTGCTGAATTCTTCACTGGCATCAGATGAGGGGGGTGAAGTGGTGGTGGTGTAGGAAATGTATGTGGCCACAAGACGGAGCACCAAACTCCTCGATGTCAACATGACTTTTGTAATGTTTAATGTTTAATACATATTAAACGCGATTGGACTGATAGTGCTGAATTGGGCATCACTCAGAATTTAAACCTAGCCGCACCTAGCCTCCCACCTCGGTGAGGAGTGTTAGAACGCAAGGGGGTTTATTATCTGCCAAAACCGCTTTGCCCCTTTTCACGCAACAGAATTTTGGCGTAGTCGGCAGGATTGCCATGGATAAACTGCTGCAAAAATATGATTGTGCCCCTTCCCAGGCTGGGAAGGAGTGGGCCCATAAATTTTGGAAGGATGAAGAGAAAGTGGCGAAACCTATTGAAGAGTGTCGGGTTTCACAGAAGCTCAGAGCCGGGAAAGGCAAAGGTGTGATTTGTGCGGTGTTAGGCGCCTGTTTATCTTGTGCACAACAAGAAGCTAGAGAAACCCCTGCTCCTAATCTGATTTCAGCTGTAGAATATGCAACCCTGAAATCGGAGAATGAGGTGTTGAAGTCATCACTAGCCTTTCAAAAGGAGACAGGAGAAAAATTAAGAACTCAAGTTGATAAGCTTGTGAGTGAGAATGAATGTTTAGGAAACCGGAATGCTCAACTTGGGAGTGAAAATCACCAACTTAAAATGTTATTGGAAAGGGTGACTGGGCTCTTAGATAAAATGCAGCCCTCGACCCAAGTCCAACAAATTCGTAAATTAATGTGTTATCCAAATTCTGGAACCCAGATCGGAGATTTTTGGTCTAATAGTGAAGATGAGGAAGAAGATGAGGAGGGAAGGACTTTTACTGTGAAATCTCGAGTCTTTCCTTTACGACCTCTGATTAAAACTGAAACCACAGTTGATGAGGATGATGAGGAAGTCCGCAACACTGTGCGTACTATTCCGTGGACACCAACAGAGTTAGCGAAAATAAGGGAAAAATATTCGAGGCAGCCAGAAGAATCAGCTGTTGAGTATGCGTGGCGAGTTTCTTCTGAAGGAGGAGATAGAATTATGTTAAGTGAGGAAGAAGCAGGAGACTCTTGGGGACCAGGAGTGTTTTTAACTACAATGGATGGGGATCATAATTATTCCCTAACCGCTCGAGCAGCCTTTTGGGCAGGTGGTATGGATCCGTGAGAGAGGGGAGAGCCATTAGAGATTAGAGCTACAGGCTACTCTGAACTGTTTGCGGCGATACGGAAAGCAGCTTGTCTGCAAGCCATGTATGACAGAGGAATTTCGGAAATCCCCAATGTCAGCTGCTATCGACCCCGATCGATTAGCCCCTCTCATCCGTGGTCTTCCCGATTGCCTGAAACCATTCGTTGTCCGTACTCAAGATCGTATACGAGAGGCTCGGGATGCTCATGGGTGGGGCCGGCGTCGCTACATGCCCACCTGGAATGAATATGTACAGGAAATAGACCAATATGGGCGCCGAATGGGCTGGGCCAGCCTAACTAGTGAAAAATCCTCCGAACACCCCCGAAAGGTTCGCCAAGTCCGAACTCACACTCAAAAGCCCAAACCGGTGGAAAGGTTTAAGCCTGATAAGGACCGGAATGAGTTGTGGCGTAAAGCCCTACAATTAGGGGTGCCCCGACAATTCTTGCACGGTGTCCCTACGGGAGATCTCCGTACACTGGTCCAATCTCTAACTAGAAAGAATAATTCGGCTGGGGAGAAAAGTCTAACCAGAGAATCCCCAAGCTGTGAGAAAATTGTACCTTCTGCACCGGAGCGTAATTTGATTGATTTGTCAGAGTCCCAGTCAAAAAACTCCTATCCCCGGGGAGGGCAGTGAGCCACCCTGTCCGGCGGGTACTAGCTATTCAATGGCTCTCTCATAAAGATTCTGAACCTATTATTGCCATTCCTGTCGGACCCCGGAGGATGTCAGTAAACTTTATTATTGATACCGGAGCCCAAATGTCTGCAATCACTAATGAAACGGCACAACTTCTAGGTATAAATCCCACCAGACGCAGAGTCAACTTCGCAGGAATTGATGGTGTGGTAAAAACATGCCCCATTGCAAAAATTAACCTCTGGTTGCCGGGAGAGCAGCGAATGACTAGGGCGGAACTGTTAGTGGGTGCCTCGCGTACTAACCTCCTAGGATTTGACGTGCTGCGTGGGTGAATGTGGAAATTCCCAGATGGAACTGTGTGGAGTTTTTCAGGATGCGAAAAAGTAATAGACACAGTGAAATTGAGTCTATTGGAAACTTCCATGCCTTTACCTCCCTCTAAAATCACTCATGTCTGGCAGTATCCACTGCCTGCAGCTGCGCTTGCAGGAGCGGACGGGGTGGTATCAGATTTAGAAAAAAGAGACATCATTAAGAGGACTCACTCGCCTTATAATTCACCGGTGTGGCCGGTAAAGAAACCAAACGGGCAATGGCGTTTCACAGTAGATTACCGAAAGTTGAATGCCAGCACTGCACCCCTCACCGCCGCAGTTCCAAATATCGTGGAAATTGTGACAATGATACAAGGAGCTGCCCATCCTTGGATGGCTGCCTTAGATGTTAAAGACATGTTTTTTATGATTCCCCTCCTTGAGCAGGACAAAGCGCGGTTTGCATTCACCAATGGAGTGATCACCAATGGACAAAAGGAGTCCAATATACCTTTAACCAATATACCTTCAACCGCTTTGCCCCTTTTCACGCAACACACTCCTATTTGGTAGAGATGTTCCCAGCTCCAGAGGTCAAGCTATGAGTTAGATTACTACTGTGTCGCATATAGGCACAGGAACTGACTTCTTGACTGCACTGCATATGGGAGATGGATTAAGCAAAGTAGATGATGCCTGTTAGAGGCTATATCTTTCCAGATGTTCTCCTTTTGGATATTACATGTTTACTCTGATCCTGGACACAAAAGTACTGCAAGTTTGTTTCTGTCTGTCTGTATGGTGAATATATGTTCTCACTCAAAGTGAGTGGGTGGTCTTGAAAGGACACTTTGGCTTATGCCTCACAAATTCTTGCCACCTTCATGTAGTATGTGGAGTGCAAGGGTTTTGTTAGATTTTTTTTTTTCTTTTTTTTTTTTTCTAACACGGGTGTGGAAGTTATATCCAGTTTGGCAAATAGTCCTCAGTGGTAAATTCTCAGGGTTGTTGACCAGTAGACTTAGGAAAGAGGTTGTTGTGTCCTTATATGAACAATGGTTCTATGGCTGGGCTCATGGTTTTTCACTGTAGCACTGCTATAATCCAATAGAAAATAAACGTGACTTCTCATTACAGGCATATCTTTTCATGTCTATTACTTCTTTATATGTTGTTGGGCAGTGAAAAAGTCTATCCTCAGAGTCTTTAACCAAATGTTTGAAGTCTCTTTCTGAAGAGGTAAGGTATTTTTCTTCTCATTGAAGTTCCCACCTCTATGTCCATTAAAGAAGTTAAGACTGAAAAGCATGCTTTTAAAAGCATAGTTATTTTGTTACTATGGTGATACAGAATGTCGTAGGGTTACTACTTGCACTATGCAGCAAACAGGGGCATCTAACACAGATGCAACAGTTGTCGCACGAGTTATCCCAGGACAAACACTGGGGCCCAGAAACACTGATCAACACTGCATGGGACTGCTTGACACCGTGCAACTCTGGTAGTGATCTGCCATGATTTTTCACGCCACTTGAAGCCACTGTCCCATGGACATCAGAGGCCTCAATGGAGGCAGGCTCCAGAGGGAGCAGCCAGGTCCAGGGTCAAGGGAAGTACCTGGTCCCTCTCCCTGGTGCTCGCGGTGAGCAAGACAAATAGTGGAATTATGGTGCTAGACTACAGGACAGCAGGTTTGAGTTTATTCAGTAAAGGAGAATGCAAAGTCCTGTGCCCGGGATGGAATAACCCTATGCATTAGTACAGGCCAGACAGCTGGAAAGAGGCTTTGCAGGATCAGGGGTACTGGTGCAAAACAAGTTGAACTGTTTCTGAGAAATGCTAAGAATTGCAGTATTAGGCAATAGACAAATGTAATTATCTCGGTTACATATGAGAGATTAATGGATTTAAGAGGAAACTGTTGAGTAACCACAGATAGGACAGTAAATCATTTCAGTCATTTATGTCCAAATTTTCTGACAGTACATGCCCAGGTAATAAATAAGTAACAGCAGTGTATTTGGGGTAATTTACCACACTGCCTAATCCCTTTCCTTTGGAAATCCTGGAAGAGGATAACCTGTCAAGATTATATTCTGAATGACAAAAAACGTGATTTGTGATCTGGTATGCATGTGCAGACATTTTGGCATGTGCTAACTTGGAAACTTTTTGTTGTTTGAAGTACCATGCTTGAATATCTGGCAAATGGTGTGCTTGGGTGTCTGCTGGTGCCATAGTATGGTTGTCAGAAATCAAATCCAAGGGTAAGATTTATTTTTTTTTTAATCCTGGGCTGTTGGAGAAAATATAATTTTGCCATGGAAACCACTGGGGAAATTTAATTTTTATTTTTGTCTCAGCGGAATTTCGTTTGTTGTTTTCATGGGGTTAACCTGAGCTTCCTCCACCTTACCGGAGGCTTCATTTCCTCTTATCTTATGGCGATCTTATGAGTGAAAGACTTGCTGTATACTTTAATTCTTTCTGATTGCCTTTAAGATCAGATTATTGGAACATTTGTGAGAAAAATGGCTAATACTCCTTCTCATTTATTAATTTGCTAAATAGCTCCTGTGATAGAGGAAGAGACTTGTTACACAAAGGGATTTTTGAACAGGCCATGATGCTTCACTGCAAAACATGCGTTGTTTTTTTTTTGTGCGAGTATGTGGAAATACAACGACTTCCCTTGCTATCCTTATACGCTGACTGGAAGGGAAGAGAGTCACAAAAGCCTTTTGGCGATCCATGCCCATATGTTAACCAGATCAATTATACTCACAAGCCTGTTGACTCCTTCAGAGGGATCCAGTAAGTTTGTGAGGCAAGAGTTCCCTTTTCAAAAAATAGACTGTTTGTGTGTATACACATATATTTTGACATGTGTTTGTTAATCATATTCCTTTCTTTTGCTTTTTCCAGTGCTTACTAGGCTTACAGGTATGATGTCTCTTGGTGTTCACTGGAACCTTTCTAAATAATTGTTGAACCTTTTTTGCAATCTTCCTGTCCTTAGATACCAAAACAGTTTTAAACAAGAGATCAAACACCACATGATTTGTCTGTCTCTTGAGTCTGGTCAGCAATCTGCTCCACAAGGAGTGGGATTGAAGGAGCTTCATTTCCTTAAGAAAGCAAGGCCAAGTAGTAGCTCAAAAAAGTCCAACTTAATACTAATAAGAAGCCATACTGATAAAGAAACATTTAATGTGCGTAATAGAATTCAGTCATAATAGATTATTAGATTTGCTTTGGTACATAAGAACAATATTTTTTTACGGTGCCTCGTGAATAGTAAACATAGTGTATATTATATATCTAGGTTGTTTTCTGGTGGGTGTGTGTGTGTGTGTGTTTGGTTGTTTTTTGTTTTTTTTTTTGTTTTTTTTCCCCCTAAGCATCATTCAAAGAGCTTCAGACAATCAACTATAGATGTTGTACAATTGGACTAGTCCAATACAATTCTACTTGCAAGGATTGTCATATTTTGCTGGGAATAAACTACTTGAAACCTGTGATTTACTTGTGACATTACTAGGATGTGACCGTATAAGCAGTACAAAAGTCCTGATGCATTCAAAAAAAAGCTTAGGAGTCTGTGTGTAAAGTAGTCATTAGTTTTTTGGGTTATTCCTATTACAGGTCTTGGAGGATCCATATAGAGAAAGATTAAAAAAAAATAAAATTATTCATTGCCTAGAAAATTATTGAGGTGGATTCTAGGTAAAGTCCTTTGTGCTTCCATGAAATGTCTTGAGGCATGGTATGAGTATGCTGTGTATCTTTTTCGGGGACTGAGTATTATCACAGCACTCTTCAACTTGTTCTAGTGGGGAATTTTATAAAGAAGGAAGACAGGAATAGAAGTACTGTTTACAGAAGTAATAACCAATTTATATCAGCTAAAGACTTCATCAATGTATTCTGTAGTTCTGTATTCAAGTAGCTACTCCTTGAAGTTGACTCCATATTATCATTCTAATTAGTATTTCTTGGCGTTAGTCGTCTGACTGTAACTTTTGGCTTACTTTAGCACCTAAAGGGAAATAAAGAGAAATATTTTTTTCCTTTTGTCTTTGTGTGGTTTTTTTCCTTTTTAGCCTTTATCTAAAATTTCTAGACAACAGCTTTGTTACTTACCACTTGTATAGTCACTACTAGTGTCTACTAATGAGACTTGTACAAAGGGTACATTTACTGCTTTGGGCTCTTTTTGATACGTATTATTGCTGTTGCAAGATCCCAATTCTGTCAGTTATCTCCAGGAAACAGTTCAGACTGATTTGAGGCAGAGTTCAGAAAGATCTTCTCGACATTGCACCACCTCACACTTAGCTGTCTGTCAGTTTCTTTGCAGAACTGAACTGCTACCTTTTTCTTTCTTCCTCTTTTTTTCCTTTCTGTTTTTTGTTTTTGTTTTTGTTTTTGTTTTTTTCCCCCAAATGAGATACATGCATTTTGTTAAAAAAAATATTCAAGCAAGCGGATCCTGCCTGAAAACTGCCTCTCTTCCGCAGCCCCCTACCAGGCAACATGCACTGCGGATTAGTCTCCTTTCTCTTTCCAAGAGAACTTTGAAAAAAAAACCATCTAAAACTGAAATGAAACTATATTTGAAGACTTTGAAATTCCAGACAGAAAAAATTAGGACATTAATGTTGTGATAGCTCATTTGTTTTTAGCACAAACTTGACTTGGTTTGACTGAGGATTTTGAAGGCAGATACAATGTTTTGCTTTTTTTTTTTTTTTAAGGAAGCTGTGGCTGTTGTTCAGTTTTCTAGTGTAATAAGATTATTGAACTATAGGGAGGTATTTTTTTAAATCCCATTTTGTCCAGCAGGTGTCACTCATTCATAAAGAATTACGAGGATTTTCCCAGTGCCAATCCTTAGATGAGTGAAGACAAAGCCTTCAGAAAGAATTACCTGCCTTGTCACTTATATCCCCCTATTTAAAAGAAGGTACAAATTATTATACCATGTATCACTGAGCTTTGAAATGAAGGAAAATTCACAAAAAATAACTCCCATTTTGACTCTAGTTCAGTCTGAACAAAAACAATGGAAAGCATTGTAACAAGAAGAGGCAGTTCTTACCCTGGAACCAGCATGGTGGTGATTCATAGACATTGTGACATGTTTTGAGCAAGGCTTCTTTGATGAATGGTCACCTGACAACAGTTTCCTTTGTTTTTTTAAACAAAAACCTTGCCTGCTCAGTGTCCTATAGAAAAACTACTCTTTCTTTTACCTCAGCCAACTTTAACATTTTCAGGTGGTGCTGGAGAAATTAGGTGAAGGTTTGACAGTTTAAGAAACTGAGGCAAGTATGTCTTTGTCTAGCTAGTGGGAGCTTTTTACATTAAAGGATGGAATAAGTAGTTATGCTTGCTAAACTGCACTCAGTTGCTTTTGCAACTATTTTTTTCCTTTCTGAATTTAAAAGTTAAAAGCTATACATTTTACTGTAAGTGCAGAAAGAAGGAAAAATAAGTGCAACAATATAAATGAACCACAAACAAAATGAGGGGCTACTGAGCTGAGAAGGGTCTATGATTTGTAGGAAGCTATGGTTTCTAGGAGTGCTTTTAGAAGAACAGTGATATTTGGGGGATATGTTTTAATTGTAGCTAAAGGGTATTTACATCCTAAAGCTGCATCTGTTTGATTCAAGTAACTTCTAATCAACAAAAGCTCTTCAATAAACCACATGGACAGCACACTGCAATAATGCTTCAGCATTTGCTTTTGTGTATCTAGGTAGAACTAACTTGGTATACACTGGTGGCTTTGACAGTAACAAGGTACTACATCACTGTAGTGCAAATTTCCTTTACCTATCTGGAATTTGAAGTGGCTTTCAACATTAGGGAATCATGTGGATCTAAGAATTCCCCTATTGCCTTCATGAAACTACAGAAGAGGCAGAAATTGGGTAGAAACCCTGGAAGAGGTACCGGGCAATGAGCTCTGTTTCCTCTACACCAAAAACACACTCACAACTCTCAGTGCTTGTCTAAATAGTTGTCTATGATCAAATCTATCCAAGATGGATGAGATGCTTGCTGGGTGAGGAGAGGAGTGTTTTGGAGAATTTGTGTCCTACTGAGGCATTTTCATATATGATAATTTCAATGATGCAGAGCCATGAAACCGAATAAGCTGCAGCTTATACCAAAAAGAAAAGCCATCCTTAGAATCTATGAGCAGAAGATCTGCTCTTCCATTTTCTTGTATTGGCTGTAACGTACAGATCTCTTCGAGGTTCTGCTTCAGAGACTACCACCATTTAATTGAAAAATCACTTTTTTCTTTGAGTACCTCACATTAGAATATGGAAGCTGTGACGAGATGTAGAGAAAGCTGGCAGTACTGCTGATAGGTGTATTCATGATGGAGGTAGACTTTTACTTTCAGATGTGAATAGCTAACCCAACGCAGAGCAGGTTAATGAGGGATGCAGCTTTGGTTACAAACAAAACACCAAAATTTCATTATGGGGAAAGTAACAAGAATAAGTGGGGAACTAATTGTTCTCACAATAAAATACAACTAGCTCTGTGATTTAGGTTATCCTCATGCACGGTTGCTCATACATATACCAACAATTTTTTTGAATTAATGTCCTATAAATTAAGCTTCTTCTCTTACACACATAATAGAAAGTATTTTTTAAAAAAAACCAAAATGTAAGGGAAGAAAGCAAGCAAGCAAGCATGTTATTCCTACTTATAAATATTGGTTGTGCTCAGATACTACAGTGATGGGACCATGTAATTATCTAGCTAAATAGATAAAATCTTTTGTGCTGTTTAGCTAAATATTCCCCACTCCCCTCCTAATTTCCACTGTACAAGAACTTTTCAGACCTTGCTTGCTGTATCCTGACTGATCACACAGTTGTCAGCAGAGCAAGTAATAGTCATGGAGTCTTTTCCTTTCCCCCTTCCCTCTCCCTGCCTCCTTTTGGGAATTGTAGTACTAAAAAGTACTTAGTTTCTGCTCTGGTCTCTGCATTGGGGAAATAAGGAGTATGTGCCTAAAGAGACTAAATAGTGGCAATCTTCTGCATGCTGAGCCACAAATATGTGCTTCTAATGCAGAAAATTAAGAGGGTGGGCTTTTTGCTCTGACATGGAAGCTGCACCAAGTGCACCTCCCTCCCCCATTCAGAAATAACCAGAAAATCAGGAAAAGTGACTGTACCTCATATATTGGCAAACCACACTGCAGCAGCCTGGAGCATGGGGCACAACAGAAGAAAAAAAAGTCAGTGAGTCAAAGGAAAATGATATTTCCCTTATCTAGATTATTTTGTCTTTGAGAGCCGCCGTTTCTTGTTACCTTATTGAACACTTGTTTGCAAAGGCCCCACAAAGGCATTGTGGTTACAATTTGTTCTTTTAGCTATTTCCACAGTACAGCAATTCAAACCTATAGATTATTGATTTGGGGAAGGCAAAATAACTGGAATATCAGCAAATACCTGAAATTCCTTAAATAGCATTGAAAAGTAAGTGTCTTTAGACAAAACTCTGCTACTCTGAATGGCAGATCACAGCTGGGTACCGCATGTTTCAAATCTTTGTCTTCTATCAGCCTTTTATAGAAGAAGCATCTGACAATATTTTAGTTGTACTGACTTTGTCTATTGAGCATTGTAATCTCATTCAAGCTTTTGGAAGCTGTAGCTCTTGGAGGCTGGTTGACCCCTGACTTAATTGGTAGGTTATGAAGCTATGCAGCTGTATCTTGTGGGAAAAACAGTGTATGCCATGTTCTCATGCTACTCTGGCATGTTAAAACATGTCTTCCTTCAAACCTCTATCTTATTCAATTCATCCAGTAGAAACGCTCTCATATCTATAAAATAATCAACTTTACAGTACTTGTAGGCTAGCCGGGATAGAGCAACACAAATACTGATATGCAAGGTTTTCTCTTCGTGAATCCTAACTAAAATCTCTTAAGTTTCACATATAATGCCTGAGCCTCATTTTTCTGGAATTTGTTTTTTTTCCTAATGGCATCACCTACATCACCTACAACTTCCACATTCTTTACAGTTTGGGTATCTGTACTTCAATTTTTTGGTTTTCTGGAGAAAAGCACAGGGATGGGTTGCAATTAAGGAGTGTCTCGTGAGGCTCTGTGAGAGGCAGTGACCTCCTGCTTGAAGCTTTCTTGTCTTGCTCATCCATCTCACGTAACTTAACTGAGGGAGAGTGCTTTCCTTTCCTTTGTGAGACTTAGTACATGATGCTCCATAGAAGACAAAGACTGATATGTCTGTGTGAATTTTGTTTCCTTATTTAGCATTTATATGCTGAAGGAAGGCTCTGGCTGAGTGCCACATTTGTAGGGTCTGACACTTCAGCTGACCACCCTATTCATGGTAATGTTTTGATTCACTTCCAATTCTGTATGTATGAAAACTTCAGTGATTTTTTTTTTAATCACATCATTAAATACCAGAAAAAGTTTATGCTACATTCTCCATAATACACATATGAATATTTTTTCTCACTCCTCGAAAACCTGGGTGTGCCAGAGAAAAATTAATTGCAAAATCTCCTCAAAAGAGAGTGTAAAGACTGAGTGACTATGAGCTTTTCTTAACTTGGACTCTAGATGCAAAATACAAAAAATAACTCACAGGAAAAAGTAGTCTAAACTTCCTTGGATTATTCTAACCCTTATATTTTCACACATACACACATTTAATCAAAACTCTGTAATTTGTTATATGTCAAGAGCCAGCCCTATTATTTTCATGTGAGTGAGAGGTTAGACCCTTTTTTCCCCACTATCAGACAGTAGAATCTTATGTTAGCAGGTACTTGGAATTTTTATAAGTGGCCCTGGTGTGTTAGTGTTTCAAATTGGCTTCAAATTGCAATCTTTTACCACATAAGTAATCTGAGCCACAGCCTCAGTTTAGAATGACTAGAAGTCTGTGAACTAATAGAGTGACACGGTGTCCTTATAATTTTAGGAAGCCGTCCTGAATCGTGGCCTAAATTCTGCTTTTGTTTAGTGCTCTACCATTGATTCAGGCTTTTAGTCAGTTTTAAAGGTTTAAAAGTTGCTTTGTGGCTTCATATTTCTAATTCTGCAATAAACTTAGGGAGCATAAACTCCCGATTCTTCAGTGATCTTCATATTCTGTGATAAGAAACAGTGCATGGGTGCTCAGAGAGATGTGTGTGTGTGGCTGCCACCTTGGTTGACCTATTGGGAACTGGGATTGCTGGAGCAAAAGGATTAGCTTCTACATGGTAAGTGGAGGCTTTTTAGCAGCAACTGTGTCTACCTCATTCCCCTGTGTGACTAAGGCATAGAAAATTTATAAGGTATTCATTAGGATCAGGTTTAAACACTTTCAAAGTCTGCAGTTTCCTAAGTAAGTATCAAGCAGCATTTCCAACAGCAGTACAACTTGTTGTTCAGGTCCAGTCACACACACGTATGTGTTATTGGAGAGGATGAAATATAGATGTGGTACCACCACCCTCTTACTGAGGAAAAAAAAAAAAGAAAGGATTATAGTTCTACTTTCATTTTTTCTCTTCTCCCACCATTTACTAAAGAAGGTGTGTTAGAACATTTTTCTTAGAGCTGTCCCAACATGATGCTATTTTTATCTTTTTGTATTTATGTCTTGCAGTTGCCAAGTTAGCTGACCCAGGAGCACATGTCTGGTACTCCCTGAACAGATCACACTGCCACCTCTGCCAGGCAGGAAGTGGTGAATGCCTATAAGGATTAGGGTAGGACCACTAGTAAACATTAGTAGCATATTTGTTAATCAACAGGAAATTACCAGTATGATATATAGCTGGAATGAAATATGGCCTCTCTGGGTTTTGAGCTCTAAGAGGTTAAGAAAGCAGAGCAAGTAATATGAAAAGGACATTGATTTGCTGCCATAAGTTCTAACAGAGACCTACCTAATCACGGCAAAAAAAGAGTCCATGGACAGCAAATCCCAGGAATGTAGCCTGAAGCCTCAGACTCTGGAGAGGGGCCAACCATAAAGCTCCCTTCCTTAACTTGAGTCCATTCACTAGGACACAGAGGCCATTTACAGATGCTAAATTTTACTTAGTGGCTATATTGCAAAAGTCAAAAATAAATTAATTTGTTATTTAAACTCCACAAATGTAGTTCACATTCATTTAAAGCTATGGTTCCCAGGCCTGCCAGTGACTCCAAGGCAAGATGTTTTCAGAAATAAGCTAATTATCTTTGCAGGTTTTTGTGTAACACATCTGTTGACACATGCAAATTATGGATACTATAGTATATTTTGGTGTATAATGGCTATACTAATCTTCTGTAACTAATGAAGTGGTAAATTTTTATAAAAGAAGAAACACCTGTGCTCCTAAGGGTCCCCTTTACTTTGAGTACAGGATGTCGATTATTTCAGCCTGCTGTATAATACAGGTATTTATTTTTTCATTGCCTGAATGACTGTGTTTGGAAAATATTCGGTGAAATCAGTAATACCAGGCTATAGGAGGAATAAGCCATCCAGAAAGAAATACAAAGACAAATCTGATATATCTGTTAGAATGTATCATAAGTATTTAAATAATAGACATGATATTTTCTTATTGTAGAAAAATAATTATTTTTGGACATCATGTTACTTAAATAACTGCTTACCAATTTTAATGGGAGCTTGGATATGCTGGAAAATAGAAGGGACCCAAACTACAGAATACACTGGGCTTTGTGACTTTAGATGTCAAGTATGATGTAGTGTATGTGGTACACAAAGAAAGGGAAAGGATTTGTTAATGTATCTTGGACTCGATGATCTCAAAGGTCCTTTCCAACCATGAAGATTCTATGATTCTATGATCTTCTTTTACATATTTCATAAAGTTAACTTTGATGAAATTGCATATAAAGAAATAGAAACAGAACAGTGTTCCTATTTTACTGCAGTTTTTTTTCTTGGAATTCCTTTTCAATTTCTTTGAATAACTAACATCCATATGAGTGTTTAAGACTGCATCAAGAATGTACTTTACTACTTTACTCTTACTAGTAGCAGAAGAAAATGCAAACATCGGAGTGAACCCAAACATGCTTATGATTTCATGTCATAGTTTAGCCTCAGCTAACAGCAAAGCTCCCACCCAGCAGCTTGCTCATCTCTCCCTCCCCCAGGACTGGGGTGTGTCAGGGGGAGAAAGTGTGAAGAGCAGGAACAAGAAAGTTTGTGGGTTGAGATAAAGACAGGGAGACCGCATGCCAGCCACTGTTGCAGGCAAAACAGACTAGTCCTGGGAAAAATTAACTTACTTGATTGCCAATAAAAATGCAATCACTAATTTGAGTAGTGGGAAACAAAGACAAACAGTAAATAGCACCTTTCATCCCACCTCCCTAGACTCAACTTCACTCCTTCACTCTAGTCTCCCACACTATCCCCCACCTCAAGTGGCGCAGGGGGATGGGGAATGGGAGGCTGCAGTCAGTCCATAACACCTCCTCTCTGCTTCTCCTTCCTCATCATACTTCTGCCCTGCTCCAGTGTGGGTCTTCTCCACAGGCTGCAGTTCCTATTAAGAAAAATCTGCTCTGGTGTGAGCTCTACCCAGGCTGTGATTCCTCCAAGAATATCCATGTACACCAGCGTGGGGTTGTCCACAGACTGCAATGACTATCTGCATTGGTGCAGGTTCTCCATGGGCTGCAGGGAATCTCTGCTTTGGCACCTGGAGCACTTACACTTGTCACTTATACTAGGGTTAGGTGGGTAGTAAAGTTTTGTCATTGGCATGTGACTGGAAGAACCTTAGACTATATGCGATTTCTTAGGAAAAGAGCAGAATTTTTGTTCAGAAAACAAGAATATTGCTTTAACCTGAATCACTTTTAGAGTATAAACTGCAGCCTACAATACCTAATACAGGCAAACATATATTAAATTAGGATCCACATATAGCACAAAGTGCACAAAAATGTAATGCACAAAAATGATGCCATACATGGAAAGCTACTCGTTCTTGTTGGAATTTCACAGAATGTCGTCACTGCCAAGGGACCTTTCACTCACATCATGTGTACTGTGTATTTGGGAGGGGAATCATTGTGAGTATATCTAAACTTGCAATATCTGGCAGGAAACAGGACTTTGTGTTCCTGCAGAATAAGTAACAGAAAGGGAGGAAAGAGTTTCTCCATGGTTTTTAAATTTACAATTATTCTCTCTGGTAGTTAGTCATTAATGTTTATGTCCACATGGACTTCTCTGCTTTAAATATTTGAGAAGAATAGAATCAAAGAAATATGATCTGTTGACAGGTAGATGTTAGTGTGCTTTTTTTTGGGGGGAGGTCAGTGACCATGAAAGCTGATTTATAGCCTTAAAGACTGAAGATCTGTCTCTACTACCATACAATAAAATAAATAGTGTAAATTTTATACTTTTTTTTTTTTTGGCGTACCTCAGTTGAGCCTGTTTTGACATTATTGATAGCTCATGATCATCTAGTCCCAGATCTACAAAAGCCTCGTAACCCGCACTGAGAGTTAAACATGAGAATTAAGCATCAAAAAGTGTTAGGCATGTTAGACTTAGTACATCTGCGTCTTCGTGATTGTTTCATCTCTTTAAGCATGCTTACCCTTATGCAAGGTAGTGTGGTCCTGGAACATCCAAACTAGAGACACTGGAAATTGTTTCAGGACTGTATATTATATCTTTATTACAGTACATGCCTGACACACAACATACATTAGCTTAGGAGGACCACATTGCTAGCCCAGCTGTTATGGATTAACCCTGGTAGGGAGTTACGCCCTACATAGCTGCTCATTCACTCCCCTGCAGTGGGATGGGGGAAAGAATCAGAAGTGTAAAAGTGAAAAAATTCATGGCTTGAGACATAGACATTGTAATAGGTAAAGCAAAAGCTGCACACACAAGCAGAACAAAATACAGAGTTAATTCAGTACTTCCCATCGACAGGCAGATGTTTAGCCTTTTCCAGGAAAGCAGGCCTTAATCACACATAACAGTTACTTGGGAAGACAGACTCCATAACTCCAAATATCCCCTGCCTTCCACCTTCTTTTCCCCCAGCTTTTATTGCTAAGCATGACACCATATGGTGTGGGATATCCCTTTGGACAGTTGGGGTCAGCTGTCCCATCTGTGTCCTCTCCCAACCCCTTGTGCACCCCCAGCCTACTCACTAGTGGGGCAGTATGAGAATCAGAGAAGTCCTTGATGCTGTCTAATCGCTGCTCAGCAGTAAGTAAAATATGGGTTTGTTACCAACACTGTTTTGGTCACAAATCCAGAACATAGCACTATATGAGCTACTATGAAGAAAATATACAAACGAGTACACCAGCTTTTTGATTATGTTTCCCCTCACTGACCTGTGCAGATGTTCTGAGCTGGAGCTGCTGAGACATTTTATACGGCATTGTCATATGTAACATTCAAACACCAGAGAACATCTACAAAGTTGTTGCCATTGTACAAACTTAGATGTATAGAAAAAAGACGGGAAAGAACCTGGTAAAAGATCAAAAGTCATTGATCTAGATTTGAATTTGTTGTCTAGATTTTTTTCTTATATCTTAGCAGTTTCTTGCATCATCAAGTAGTGCTGTAAAAGTTTCTAAATGATACTCTTGTATTTTCTAAAGTAAGTATTACTTTCTAACAGAATATCTCTATTGTGTTCCTGTGGAAAAAGACTTTTAATTAGTCATTAGGACATTTTCTTTTGATGACTAAAACTTAGGGGAGAAAAAAATGGAAAAAAGATTCAGATTTTTATGCTTAAAAAATAAAAGGTTGAGAGAACTTGGCTTGCTTCTTAGAATAATATACTTTAATTGGCAAAACTGGTGGAGGAAAAATGTTGCGTTCAGGTTGTGTGCTTTCATTGTGCTTTATATAACATGGTTTTGACTGCTAGGAATGTCCCAAACTATGCATAAATAGTTCATTTAAAATGTTTTTCATTAAATGTGCTGACTGGTAATTGGGAAGGTATTCTGATTTCCTCTTGAAGGGTGAGTTCTTGTAATTGCACATCTGCACCCAAAATGGGAGCATGCAGCTTTTGCCACTCGGTTTATGACAAGAGTTACTCCTGGCACAATATAATACCAGTGCAGCAATACTCATGCTTATTTGACTCCCATGAATTCAACAGTGATGATGCAATTCTCTATGAGGTAAATTTTATACTTCAGATCAAGTGCCACAGTACAGTAAGTACTGTGTATGTATTAAAAATTGCAATTTAATAATGTCACATATCTGATGCAGAAGCTCGGCAATCCTTATGCAGATATTGTTGCCAAATTCACCATTGCAAGAGCTCTTGGCCTCCCTTCATACCAGGTGGACACTCTCAATTGATGTTTTGCTATTTCTGCTTTGCTGCCCCGTGGTTTGCAGTACATGCTGGTTTTCTCCTATTTCTCCACCTACTAAATCAAAGGTGTGGCTGTGATGTTGAAGGCATAGCCACTGGACATAATTTACCTAATTAAGTAATAGATTCAGGTTTAAGAAGTTCAGCAAAAAGCATGTAATTGCTGTCCTCGCTTGTTTTTTTATCTGCTTGTTGGGCCAAACTGGAAGCTCTGTGTGGCAGATTGACCTTAGCTAGATGCCGAAGCCCACCAAGCCACTCCATCACTCTGCTTTTTTAACAGGACAGGGGGAGAAAATACAATGAAAAGCTCACGGTTCGAGATAAGGACAGGGAGATCACTTAACAATTACCATCACAGGCAAAACAGACTCAACTTGGGGAAAATAATTCAATTTATTGCCAATCAGAATAAGATAATGAGAAAGAAGAACAAATCTAAAAACACCTTCCCCACCACTCCTCCCTTTGTCCCAGGCTCAACTTTACTCCTGCCTTCTCTACCTCCTCCCCTCAAGTGGTGCAGAGGGATGGGGAATGAGGATTGTTGTCAGTTCATAATGTGTTGTCTCTTCCACTTCTTCCTTGTCATATTCTTCCTCTGCTCCAGTGTGGGGTCCTTAATGAGCTTCCCCAATGTGGGCCAGTCTCATTGGCCACAGCTGTTCAAGAACTTCTCCAGCATGGTCCTTTTCATGGATTGCAGTCCTTCAGGCATGGACTGCACTAACGTGGGTCCCCCACAGGGTCACAGGTCCTGCCAGAAAACCTGCTCCTGTGTGGGGTCCTCTCCATGGGCTGACATTCCTGCCAGAAGCCTGCTCCATATTGGTGTCTGCATAGTCGTTTCTCTCACATATTCTCACATTCCTCTTCACCAGCTGCTGTTGCACAGCTTTTCTACTCTTTCTTAAATACATTATCACAAAGACGCTACCACCAACATCGCTGATTAACTCAGTTTTGGCCAGCATTGGGGTCCATCTTGCAGCCGGCTGGAACTGCCTTTGTCCAACATGGCAGCAACTTCTGGCATCTTCTGACAGAGATGACCGCTGCAACCCCCCCGTCTACCAAAACTTTGTCACGTAAACTCAATACACTGTGAAACACGACCAGTATAATTGTTACATATATTAGCTAGTTTGAAATGTATGTATGTGTATTTAAGTGGGCACTTCCATTTCAGAAAAGCTGACTTCTCTGAACGGTTTAGACAGTAAGAGGGATAATGTAGGCTCAGCTGACTTTTTTGGTTCTAGTCAAGGGTAGGTGGGCCGTAACAGATACTTCCTTGGCCTGTGTTGTTTTGTCTCCATCTAGGACAGAAGTTCTGGTTTTCAGCTAGTGACGGGTGGATCTCTGTAGAACTTCAGAGTGCTTGTGAGGACTGTATGACAGGCAACAGAGAAACGAAGTTGCTTGTCAGTCAGCTTATGTTTATTATAAAAGGGTCTGTACTTCCATTAGGAAGTTACAAAGTGTTCATAAATTGTGAATGGGTTGAAAATCATAAAGCTTTATGTGTTTAGGCTATACTTAAATTGATGGGTATAAAACCTATGGAGGCTTATATATTTAAAAAAACCTGAAAGTAAGATAGGAGTAATGGGCCACAGTACCCCTGGCAGATCCTAGTAACACTGAGCAATAACTGCAAGTGTATTTATGACAAAGTTAATTCACTGCATTCCATGCAGCTAACAGTTTCCAGGAATCTTATACACGTAGTACCTGTGTGAACTGGAGTTTGCATTAGGAAATCCCCGAAGTCAGTCCAGAAATGATGCTCAAACTAAGTCATTCTGTTCTGTAGTCACTAATACATGTGCTAGTTGACTAAGAATCATTAGCGATCCTGTATGATACACTTTGGTCTAAAGTTGTAATAAGAAATAAGGCCAGTAGATGGACCCAAAGATAGAATATCCATGATGATGTACATACATAATTTCCACAAAAGTTCTTCAGTATGCTGACCATGTTCTTTCTGTTTCTTTGTACTGAATGGCTGTTTCCTACTTGTTTGCTTTGCCCTACTTCTACATGGCTTCTAATGGATTTTCTTTCTGGTTCTGTACTTGCAGTTTTCTTAGACTTTTAAAAGTATTTCTTTATTCCAAGAATGAAATAAATGGCAATCTGAGGGTTTAGACACTAAGATATCTTAGAATAAGAGCTTGGATCTGTAAACAAAATAAATCACTAAACAAAATAATATCTGACCAGTTCATAAATTTATTGTATAGCAGCTTTTGTGCAAAAGAAACTAATTGCATTGCACATACAATTAGATGCCAGAGGAATTATAGGAATCATCTTCTGAACAGAGAAGAATATCAATAAAACTTTGAAACAAGTTTTTTCCTAAACTAGAAAGGCAGCAGAATGAAGTAGATGTGCCTATTAGTACACACTTTTTGAAAAGACTCTGATCTTTCCTTTTTCTTTACTGGCAAAAAATCTGGTTACTTTTCCAACGTGCTCTCATATTGCCTTCTTAGCCAATTGGGAAACAGGCTTATTATTGATTGAAAAGCTCATGGAAGTGATATGTAACATAAGAAACTACATCTGGGCAAACATCGCTTGCAGTATTGATCCCAGAATGACATGTGTTAAGTCCTATAAATTGCCAACAGTATCATCCCTATTTAGCATATCAATATGAATTTGCTACAGCATACTTCTTCTATACTTGGAATAAATAATTTATACTGTTCCTAAGCCTGCGTATCTGTGCACACACACATTTTTACCTCAGTGCTCCACCCAGACAATGTAATTTGATCAGTTCCTTCTGCAGGGCTCTTCAAGGTCCTGTTAATCCACTTCAGATTTAGGTGGATTTTATTTATTTATTTATTTATTTTTAACCCTGCCCACCTGTATGCTGTACATACAGGAATGCAAAATATTGAAACTATGCCGTTAAGAAAGTTTGGCTACTGGAACAATTGGGGAATTCCTTGATAAACTTTTAAAGCAAGAGGAAATAGCACACTACTTTGAAGACACCAAAAAAGTGGTAGTAGGGAACAGGACAGAGTGCTAACTTCCGAAATCTTTCTGTGAAAAAGGATGAGTATCTATTTCTGAGGACAACATCCAACAGGGATGTACAGAAAATTGTTAATTAGCTGGTGATGAGAATGAAAGTTTACCCTTTAAGCTCTGACCTACTTTGAATTGCCTAGAGGTTTGGAGATTCCTCTAGACAGGTAGGGTTATTAATTCTAAATTAAAGCAAACTCATTAGAACTTCTTTGATATGGAAATTGGGTAGGACATTTATCAAGAACAATATTTGTCAAGATCATATCAGTATTCTCTAGGTTTGACTAAGTTGGAAACTTATGCGAGAATAGCCTTTCTTGTGGTATTCAGACATTCCTTTCTGGCTGAACTAGAAAATCTAAAATACACTGTTTAAAATTAAATTAAAAAAACCCCAAATGTAAAAAAGAGGTGTTGAACCTCTGAACTTAAAGAATTTCATACTATGGTTAAAGGCTAAGGGAAGGATTTAAGGTAGTTCCAATTTCATTGTCCACAGGCTCTGATTGGTCTTCTTTTTTTGGCGTGGTATGGGAGCAAGTGGAGGATTCATGGATTTTAAGACCTGTTTAATTTGATCTCAAAGAAAGATTTAAGAGAAATCATGTGAACTTCCCAATATGAACTTCATATGAAGTCTGTGACAGAAGACTGGAATTCCTCAGATGTAACTCAATGCTTTAATAACACGGCTATTTTTTTTTACATCTTATGCCTCTCTGTTGCTTCCTCAAGTAAAAAAGCTATGTGATTCCAAGCCAAATTCAACCTAATGCAATGTTTGCTCTCACTCAGCTGAGATGAGTATAGACATAAACTGTGGTGTGAACTACCAGTTGTATATATATACCTTGGTTAGAAAACTGGCCAAGTTCTGTGGCCATCACCGTCTACAACCACATTATTGAATATTTGGAATAACGGTAATCAAGTTAAAATAATAAGAAAGGAAATAATAACATTTCTTAGCAATAAGTGAATGGAAAGTTTTAAAATACTGGTAGATTTAGTCTGCATTTACATTGCTACTGAAGAGGAACAATCCTTAAAAGTCCTTTGTGTTTAACTTGCTAAAAACTTGCAACGAGTGACCTGAAAACTATGATGGCAGCTCCTGTAGGTAGTAGAAATCTCATCCCATTGTACTGTTTCTTGCAGAACAATTACCAGTATTTTGTTGTCGTTATTCAGATACCTACTGGTTTGTCAGGTCACACTTCCCTGTTCTGATTGAAAACGTGGCTTTGTATTTTTGAATGTGTTTGGACTACAAATCAACCAAATTGGTAAAAGTTTATAGAAATTAGATCGATACAGAATTTTCTACAAAATTTTCACCCAAATATTTTCAAAGATTTGTGGGGTGGTTAGCAGATTCCGGTTGCAAGTTGGTTTTCCTGTATTTTTTCCTTCCCAGCTTCAGAAGCCACCAAGAAGGCAGATGTAACCTGTGCTTTTTGAGGTTGAGTTGAACTTAAAGTCCCAAAAAATCTTTCTTCTTAATTTCCCCTAAAGAACTTCAACATCTTTTTTTGTTAATGACTAATCAGCAAGAAAAAAACCCAAAACAACTATGCTATTATGCTAGCATTCTCTCTACTTCACCGTGCTGAATAAGCAGATGAAGATCAATTGAAGTTCCACCAGGCCAGGTGCAAGGTCCTGCATCTGGGTCATGGCAATCCCAGGCACAAATACAGGTTGGGTGGAGAATGGCTTGAGAGCAGCCCTGAGGAGAAGGACTTGGGTGTGCTGGTGGCCAGGAAGCTCAACATGAGCCATCAATGCGCGTTTGCAGCCTGGAAAGGCAACCGGATCCTGGGCTGTGTCAAAAGAGGTGTGGCCAGCAGGTTGAGGGGGGTGATTCTGCCCCTCTACTCCACTCTAGTGAGACCCCACCTGGAGTACTGCATGCAGCTCTGGAGTCCTCAGCACAAGAAGGACGTGGACCTGTTGGAACGGCTCCAGCGGAGGGCCACAAAGATGATCCGAGGGCTGGAGCACCTCTGCTATGAGGACAGGCTGAGAGAGTTGGGGCTGTTCAGCCTGGAGAAGAGAAGGCTCTGGGGAGACCTCATAGTACCCTTCCAGTACCTAAAGGGAGTCTGCAGGAAAGCTGGGGAGTGACTCTTTATCAGGGAGTGCAATGATAGGGCAAGGGGTAGCAGTTTTAAACTGAAAGAGGGTAGATTTAGATCAGATATTAGGAAGAAATTTTTCACTGTGAGGGTGGTGAGGCACTGGAACAGGTTGCACAGGGAGGTTGTGGATGCCCCATCCCTGGAAGTGTTAAGACCAGGCTGGATGGGGCTTTGAGCAACTTGGTCTAGTGGCAGGGGGGTTGGAACAACATGATCTTTAAGGTCCCTTCCAACGCAAACCATTCGATGATTCTATAAGATTCTAACATTGCAAGTGTTGTACAGACAGTGATGACACTCTAGTTTGCTAATCCAGAATGCCTTTGGGTGATTTAGAGTACTACCTTTTGTAGCAGGAGGCATGCCTCAAGTTTGCCCAGTATGCCATCCTGACCTATATAGAAATAGGACAGGCAGGGGCTGCAGCCTAGTGTATTGAAGCTACTTCTGGTGCTAGACCACCCTGATTTCTGTGATATTTTAAAATTGATAAACAATATTAAACATATTAAATATGCTAGTTAATATTGCAAAATTATATTAAAGAATAGTAGTCAAAACCCCCTTAATAGGGAAAGTTTGGTCCTTCTAGCACAGCTCCCTCCATGTGCATCCCTGTAGGACTAAGCACAGTACAGCCCTTAATCTGGACAAATGAGTGCTCAAACACTCTCTTTCTGCTTCAGAATATTTTGTTTATTTTTTCACTCCAGCCAGGCCTGTAGGCATTTTCCCATCTAAAATTCTTCCCCATACATCTCATGCCAATATTTGCATTATGGTAGATTATGTTTTTCAGGGGCTCTCCCACAGCAGCTGAATTCTGAGATGACTCCCTACAGAATGCTACTATGGAATTCTGTGATTTTTCTGTAAAAAGAAAGGCTCTTTTTTTCCTAATGACCTTTCCTGCACATCAAGCCTTGGGATCTAAGCAGGAGCCTTTCTGGCTTGTGCTTCACCACATATGGTGCAGATGGCACAACAGAAGCTTAGTAAGGAATTCTGTCAGTCATTGGTGAGGCAGAATAACAACTCGTGTACATCCTGAGGAGGGAAAAAAAATATTTTTCATGCCTATATAGGAACATTTCACTTATGCTGGGCCTGAAATGCTAAGAGCCAAAAGGTATTTGTACACATCTGTGAAAGACTGGAACTTTAAAAGAATTGTCTTAAAGCTTGCTTAAGCTTATGGAAATCGATGGCAGGCTTGCGGGCCGATAAGAAGCTTGCTTGTATCTGTTTAGCACCTTCTTCAAACTATCCTCTTGCTTGCCAGTCACCACCCAAGACTGCCATTATCTGAAGAGGGTATGTTGCCCCCCCAGCTGGAAAATGTGTAGGCCTTTGGCTATCGAGTGGCCAGACCCTGCCTAGCCCGGGGCCCACCCAAGCCTGTGCTGTTAACTCCAAAATTGCTGAAGCACAATGACTGTGCCAAGCGCTGCCCAAGAAGCAAGGGGGCAGGAAAAGCTTATACGGCAACTGTGTAAAATGACAATTAGCTGGGCAAAGGCCACCGTCATGCTGATTGGTCAAGCTGCGGACCCACCTGGGCTACCTGGACTACAGCTGGCATGGCGACCCACCACAATTTGGGAATCGGGACTGACACCCCCACCACCATCAACCACGGATCAACGGGATGCCACTGAACTTCTGGAGGACCGCCAAGATGTCGTTGGGCCTGTGGTGATGATTATACTCTTGCTACGCTCCATAATACTGCTTCACTTTTCTGCCTTTCCTCTACTTCTGCCTTTACTCTATTGCTTGTCTTAGTGACTATTGCTGGGGAATAACAATAAACCTGCATTGAGTGGCATCTGACCTCGTTTGTGTCTTAATCTCGCACTTGGAATCATTGTGAACCTCTCCCAGACCCAATGTAGTCGGACCAGGACGTAACAACATCAATTTAGGCCAATGGGTCTGAGTCTATTGTTAAGAATTTTGATTTTGACAGGCTATCCTGTCCCCTAAATTTTTCCCACACAGGCATGCACTATATTCAGGAATAGTTTTTCAAATTTAGGGAGTATATTTGCAGGCCTACTCCCACTATAAAGGTTGGACAGAGGGCTGTGTGGAAGCCAACAGTGCTATATACACACAGATATCCTGAGCTCATGTTTTGCAATGCACCACAAGCAGAATGGGCAGACAGTGAACTCTTCAGGCAATGTATAGCATACTTTGTTCTGCCTTTAATCTCAACAAGTAGAAATAATCCAGGTAATTTGTCTGGAGATCACAGTGAGCAGCTGAGGCTGAACAGGGAATTTACCAGTTTTCAGTGTTATCCTAAGTACTTATTATTCCAAATTCGTTACCCGATTCGCCCATTAAATTTTCCTTCTGTGTTCGAAGGGGTCAAATACATGTACTCCATGCAAAATTGACAACTGTAAAAGTATTTCTTTTTTCTACAGAAATTAACAAATATGCTTTTATATATACAGTAATCAGCTCCATTTACTTACCAAGAAAGTGCTATTGTTTAGTAACCACTTTTCAAGCAGAACTGCTCTGCTGGTTGTGGATTTTCTGTGGCCCCAGTTAGCTTTGACTTTTAGTCAAAGCCTTACTGTGCTGTGTTTCTCTTATACTGTGAATGAAAACACTGCACACACAATGTTCAAAGATTTAATTGAACATATTTCCAGCTTGATTGCTGCATTGGACCTTGTCATTAAGAGTGTTATGTCATGTGACTGCTTATATTGCTATGTGAAGTGTGAGTAGTTAAGGTAAATGTCTCAAGAGCATGGAGCTATTTGTATATTGGGTGTGTGGGACAGTGGTCAGAGAATAGAGGTCACACCGTTTACATATTTTCCAGGTATTTGGTTTTCCGTCTAATTAATTTTATAACCGAACAGATTTGTGTTTAGAGCAGTTGCGATTAACGAAAATCTAGTTTTACTAAAATACATTATTTTATATATATATATATATAAGCGGACAAAACTAAGCTGTTTGGACAGCATATTTAAAGAAATAAAGAAAACCAGTTGAAAATATTTTCTTATTTACTTTGCCATACATGAATAATATGTTGATTCTGGCTTAACCCAGGGATTGATGAAGAAATAATTCAAACCCTATTTATTGCTATTATTTTAAAAAATAAATAAAACACGTTTGAGGCCCTGACTTCCAGAGAAGCGTAAGAGATTTATGTTCCTAAATTCCACCAAGTGATCATCCCTTTTAAGCAATTTTAGACTATTTTGAAAATCCAGACCTTAATTGTTAGATTACTTTAAAAGTAAGAGCCTGAATCTCACCATTTTTTTTTAAGTTGTCCCAAGACTGGCGAAGTGAGGCTAGGCTTGAGTAAGTATTATATAGATTGAATAGAGCGTACTAGGATATGACCTTACGCTTCTGATTATTGATGAAGAAAAAAATATTTTGAAGCCTGTTTCTGAAAGAAGGCTATCAAGGCACAGATTTATAGAATTATGTAGACAAGGTCAAATCCTAAATGTATGTTGCAGACATGATTAACACCAGTCTTTCACTATGTGTGTTTTAATAACAATATTTTTTCCAAACTTCTGATCAGACATATTTATTTAGAAAGTGAATAAGGAAAGGTGTTTGACTATATAAGGTATGGCATGTCTTGGTAGTTACGACAATACAAGTTGAGGAAGCCATGGAATGAATGGAGAAAGACAAAGACTTTTCACAGAAAAATACCATAGTATGTTGGAACACAGATTCTTGTTCCTATAACTGTTTTATCAGTGTTTCTGTAGAATGGCTAAGAATTGGCCACAGTTGATCTGGATTGCCCCAAATTTAAATGTGTTACTGTGGAACATTTGACAAGGATGTAAGGATTGTAACTGGTTACAGTACACCCAACTTACACAAACACTATGTACAAGTCTACTAGTGGACTTCATGTTTGTGGAAACAGTAACTGTAGATTTAAATACAGCAAAGAAATGGAATTTACTCTCTGTTTGGTGCTGTAATGAATCACATTCTATCATAGTAGTAACCATATCCATCACAGAAGTAAACGATTCCAATTCCTGTTTTAAAAAAAGTATTATACTGCATATGTAGATAGTGCTTCATTTATTTCCTCTGTTACAGCATTCTAATTTTAACATCCTGACTCTCCCGTAATTACTAGGCCTGCTTGAAATCTTCCTATGGTTTCAGACAAAGTGAAAGACAAGATTAAATTTTTAACCAAGTTAAACTTCCTTTATTTTTATAGAACCACTACAACTTTTAATTTTAAGAAAACCCTATTGTTCCATACTTTAAAGCTGCTAAATTAAGAAAACTGAAAATAAATTCATTTCAGGTTCTTCTGTGGCGTCTGTGAGAATTATAGTTTGTATGTTTCACAAAAGGAATGAATCAAAAGCTGCATTAAATACCATTCCAACCCCCTACTCCCCCTCAAAAAGGGTTGGGTTTCTTTTTACCCTTTAGCTCCAATATGAAGTCAAAGTAGGATAGAGAACTTCTAAACTCTACCATCTTCTTGATTCAGTTGCTGTTTGTGAGAAGTTTCATGTCTGGCTATAAGGTATCTTTAGTTGGCTTGTTCTTTCCCCCCAGTGACTGAATGGCCTGAACACAAAACTGTTGAGCAGTTGTGACTGTTCACTCAACTTCTGCTTAGATTTTGTCTAAGCTAGTTCATGCTAAGGCCTGATGTATGCTGGGAGCAGCACCACTAGGTCAAAGACAGAGCACCATATAGACAGGTCAGGTGGCCAGGCAGATTAAAGGGACACGATGCAGCGACTGTCTCCTGCAAAATTGCTGTCTCCTGCAGAAATTATGTTTTATCTGGCAGTTTCACCATAATCCACTGACTTGTGGAAATTGTACAGACCAGTCCTCCAAGCTGGAAGGTATAAAACATCAGCTTACCCAGAAAGCTTTTGAAGTGTCTCCAAGTGACTCCTGAGGGTTTCATGCTTCCTGGTGTGACCAAGGCGACGACCACATTGTGATGGAGTCAGAAGAATGAGCACTCCCACCATCACACCATCCGCTTCTTTTTTTTGTTTGTTTTCTTGTAAGTGCACGATATTAAGATTTACCAGTTACAAGTTATGAAACCCTATCACTTGAATAAGTGAATTCATGTGCTAGATGGGTCTGTGAAAAAGTGGATGGAGTCCCTGTTTATCATGTTCATTTGTTACATTTCTTAATGAGCTCATGAAATAAAGTTTAAATTATGTAATATATTGTCCTGTAAATCGGAGAAATCCAAATGGACTGTTACAACACTTTCAAACAAAACATTCCCTTCCTGAAGGGAAGCCACTTCCTATAGGATACTCTCATATCGACTTACTGTTCAATAAAGCGTCTATGAATGAGAATGATTAATCTGATACTAATTACAATAGAACTCTGAATAAATTTAACACAACCTGAGGCATTGCTACAACACTCCCATGGTTCCAGGAACAGTCAGTTTCTTTCTGTGTCTCTCTGTTTCTCATTTTTTCCCTTCCTTTCAGTCTGTACTGCTCTTAAACTGCCTTGGATCAATGGTGTGCTTCAACTCTAATTTGTCTCTCACTTGTGTTATTGTTACAGTTATTGTTACACTGAGATGAAACCAATATAAACTACAATAATTACATAACTGTGATTGTTTTTTTTTCCTCCAACATACATGCTGATTGATCTAGGAAGAGAAAAAAATTGAGCAGTTTATGCAGAAATATTTCTATTCTTGTAATGTGGTAATAATTAGCTTAATGGCACTGGAAAAACAGTAAAGAAATGTTTGGTCTTAACTGCATGTCTGTCAGAACCATTTATTGATTAAAAGAATTAAAAAATATAACTTGTTTGAGAGTGTTGCTTTTGCACAACAAAAAAATTAAAGATAATGAGAAAGCCAATATAAAATATTTTTCCTATCATTCATAAGAAAATAATTGTCTCTGAACACTTTTCTTCTGGAAAAAAATAATAAAATCACATGCATTCTAAAGAAAAACATATGAAATAAGTATTGCAAGGGTGCCAGAAATTTGTTAACTGAATTTTTCTTTTTATGCCTATGTTCTTTCAATTTCAAGCTGGAAATGTAGAAAATCAAAGATACTAGGATTTGTTGTACTTTATCAAAGAAAAGGTTAAGTAGAGGATCAATTAATGGAGTAGCTGTTGATTTAAGGAGCCAAAGGGGAATTCAAACTATTCTCCATGGTCTTATTTTCAAAAGTACCAGCTAGTCATGTATAGTGTTCAGAAGTACCAAACAAGATTAGGAATCTAATTCACTTTAATTTCAGTGGAAATTACATGCCCAATCTGTTGAAGGACATTTGAAAATCCTCTTATAGAAATACATGCATTTTTATGTTGCTAAATCACTTTAAATATCTTGCCCAAGGTAAGTTGCAAGCACAAATCAATTAAGTAATAACAGATTTGTTTCTACATTGCTTTAGGTTCCTATTAAGTCCAGCTCTCCAGTCTGTGCCTTCAGTTATATGATTGCATTTTTGTGTTTACCACTGGAAATAACTGCATCTTGTAAATTCAACAGAATATGCTTGCTAGTAGTAGAGACTTAGTAAGGTCCTCTCTGTCACACAGACTAATGCAGGAGGTTGCATGTGCCAAAAAGATAATTTGAGGACAACAGGAAACCATTTGTACATTTCCCCTGCTTCTGAGCCTCCATATATAAGGTGTAGTTGGTAGGGGCTACCCAAATGGACAACAAACTACAGCCAGGATGGGGCATGGGGAGAATCAAGGCATCACGACTAAGATGCAGCAGCAGGTGCCGAAGTGAGCAAGAGGCAGAACTCACATACATGAATCATGCCTTGTTGGGAAGACTTGACAAAGTTCTGTGAAAATTAAACTTATCACTCTTCTGTATTTAGTTCATTTTAAAGTATCAGCAGAAAAGAAACCCCTGATATATTTTCTGCTTGCTAATAAGTAGGCAGTGCATGTCCTACCACAAAAGTATTGTCTCCTATGAAGCCTCATGCTGTATGGCTATGAATGATAAAATGATGTCTTGACATATTTTCCACATAGGAAGGCTGGGAATTTAGTTTATAAGGAGACATGCTCTTAGATAGCTTTCAGGGGAAAAAAAAAGCAGTTTTGTCAGGAAACTGTTGGGAGTAAATTGCATAACCTTGTTACTTTTCTGCAGGAAGGCTTAATTTCTTCTTTTGCAATTAGTTTAATACAAAATAGCTCCATAAAAAACAGAACACTTGAGTTCATTTTTCCTTATTCTAATGTAAATGCTATTAAGTCCTGAAATAAAATACTTTCCTAAATAATTTGGTAGTTGTCATACATCTTTTCCTTCTGTAGGATAGTCCCTCAGTCTTTCCTTGATGTAAATGGAAATAAATAAAGAATGCTCATTATTAGGGAGGTTGCCAGTGTATCTGTAATTTTTCACTAGAAGCCGAGTAAACTTAGTTACGTAATAATGTACCAGCCTTGACTCTGTTTATTTTAAGTCAAGGTGATAGTAATTTTTTATAAAGTACTATCATATCACTTAACACATTTGCCTTTTAACATGATGTGTGCACATGTAATCTGATCATTAAGACCAAATAGTTCTTATACTTTGTTCTTAAGGGAAGGCATATTTTGCAAATAGTATATTTTCACATGATGGGGTTAAATCATAGTAATTTTCAACATCAAAAGAAAGATTTCTAAGACTTAGGGAGGTAACTGCAAATTCAAGTGACATTTTTGACCTATTCAATAACCTAAATTCACTTAATGATTCACTTTTGTGAGAAAGGCATATGGGTAGGTGACTGGTGAAATGTATTAAGGTCTTACAAATGCAAACATTTGGGACATACATGATACGACGATAATGTTTTCATTTGGATAACATATAACTGAGAATTTGCATATGTGGAATTAAATGGATTCTTTACTTCCTCTATTAGTTACATTTCCCAAAAGGAGCCCTGAGGGGTGAATTTTATGATTCAGAGAGGGATAGTTTCTGCCCTGTTCCTTGCTTGCTCCTGAAGATAAATAATTTATGTCATTATTTTCACTTACTGCCAATACCAATTCATATTGAGCCAATAGAAACATTTCTGGCAAAATGTGCTTCCATCAAAGAATGCTATTTTGTCATAACATAAACATTTGATGTAATTCTCCTTTGGGTAAACGTTCAAAAGTTTCTTTTTTTCTGCTTCAGTAGAGAACACAATTCAAAAGTCAAAGTTTGTTGCAAAACAGAAGAGCCAGCCCTCCTCAGCAGCTTCTGCTGTTGTGTTTTTCTGTTTGTCATTTTTCCAAGCCCATTTACTGTTTGCGCATTCTCTCTTGCGGAGGGATGGAGAGAAAGTGGAGCTTTCTGTGAGCTGTCTGATGTCATCCTGGTGCTTCATCCTGTGGCACTGAGAGCTCATTGCAGAAGTGTTGCTTCCAGAGAAATAGAAATAAATTTCTTCCCTTTTTAATATTGATTTAGAAAAATCAGAGGGAGAATTAAGATGCCTTAAGTGCAGGAGTCTGGAAGAATTAGTCTTACAGTCTTGACATTTATCTAGGATTTTAAAAAGCTCTTTAATGAAAACTGTATATAAGTCATCCTAGGGTCCATTTTTGCCTCTGGGAGAAAAGTTTGAGAGAAGTCATACAGAAGTCTTGCTGATTAGGCTGTTGGAAATCATTATACAGTCTGTAGTATGAGTACTGCCTGTAGGAGAATTTCAGAATAATATGATGAACCATAAAAGATGGAGTAGAATCCAAACTTCTGTATAGAGTTTGTTCTTTGGCCTTTTGATTTTAATTTCTTTTGTTAATAAAAATGCTGCAGTGTATGATTGAGAAACCTCATCAACTCTGAAGTTGTTTTTGTGTCACTAGAGTGTATTCTTAAATTTTGAATCTTTCTTTTTAGGAAGTGTCCGAGGCTGTTGTTAGAACTTAATGCTCTTTTCTCTTCTGCACCTGGGCAGACAATAAAAGTAGTCAGGCTTAATGAATTGCCACTAGTCAGCTGTGGCAATAGCACTGACTGGAAACTGTCTTTTTATTTCAGACGTGATGTCTGTCTTGTCTGAGTCTCCTTGAATGTGTCTTTTCTGGGGAGTATGTAAGGTTTGCTCTTTTGCCACCTGAAACAAGTAATGGAGTTGGTTTCCTATTTGCATAGCAGAAGAGAAGAGGTCTTTTCCTTCAAGTGGGCTGACGTCTTTGACATGAAGGTTAAGTTCAGGAACTTTTAGTGTTGAATCTGCATAGTCTTCACACTGAAAATGAGGCTTCAGGATTGTATTTGCTTCCAGTTCTGTTCCTAGGAGCCTTGTCTCCTCCAGTTCCAACTGTGTGCAGAAGGGACATATAAATACACTGTTGATGCAACTTTAATGGAAAACTCCGCACAAACTGGAGAGGAAGTGTACCATCAAACGCAAGACAGGGAACTGGAAATTTTGAGATTAAACGTGGCTCTGATAGTGATTAAATAGTCTGTTCTATCTGTGGACTATATAATATTTTTTTTAAAGCACGATTCTAAACACAGATAAGATTAATGCACACGGACTTGGCCAGAGGACAAATTTCATTTTGGTGAGTCCCGTAATTCTCTCACGTCTGTTAATAACCCACTTTGAATGTGCATACTGCCTTCACAACAGAAGTTGGGCAACTGTACTATTTAATCCTGCACTTGGGCCACAACAACCACATGCATCGCTACCGGCTTGGGGAAGTGTGGCTGGAGAGCTGCCCGGCAGAAAAGGACCTGGGGGTTCTAATTGACAAGTGGCTGAATATGAGAGCAGTGTGCCCAGGTGGCCAAGAAAGCCAATGCATCCTGGCTTGTATTAGAAACAGTGTGACCAGCAGAAGTAGGGAGGTGATTGACCCCTGTACTCAGCACTGGTGAGGCCACACCTTGAGTATTGTGTCCAGTTTTGGGCAACTCAATACAAGAGATATTGAGGTGCTGGAGCGAGTGCAGAGGAAGACAACAAAGCTGGTGAAGGGCCTGGAGAATCAATCTTATGAGGAGCGACTGAAGGAGCTGGGACTGTTTAGTTTGAGGAAGAGGAGGCTGAGGGGAGACCTCATCACTCTCTACAACTACTTGAAAGGCCGTTGTAGAGAGGTTGGTGCTGGTCTCTTCTCACAGGTAATTAGTGATAGAACAAGAGGGAATGGCTTCAAGCTGCAACAGGGTAGGTTTAGACTGGACATTAGGAAAAAATTCTTCACAGAAGGAATGGTCTGACACTGGAATAGGCTGCTCAGGGAGGTGGCAGAGTCACCACCCCTGAATGTGTTTGAGTCATTTAAATGTGGTGTTGGGGGATATGGTGTAGGGGAGAACTTTGTAGAGTGGGATTGATGGTTGGACTCGATGATCCCAAGGGTCTTTTCCAATCTGTTTGATTCTATGGTTCTATGATTCTATTTGGCAGGCTCACTACAGTGAATGTTTGTTTTGGCATCTTGCTACATCAACATGTTGCGGAGTTCATGTGCTGATGGAAGGAAATAATGCTGATTATCCTCCCCCAGATACCTATTCCAAAGACAAATGAGGCAACAGCTCTGTAGTCAGAAAAAGCTAGACAACACAAAGTGAAGCTAGATTTCCCTCCCTGCCCACTGTGTTCTGGATCTAGAAGTAGGGTTATGTGATAAAGCTGTTTTGCTTTTCTAGTAAATGCCAGCCCTTCGTGGCTAACTGGTTGGGTTCTTGGTGCAATGTGTTATTGTTCTGGCCCAAATGAAAACACACTGGATGGAATTAAGAATGTGGAGCTAAGTGCCAAGAAAAACATTTATCTGGCCTAAAAACCTGACACCACTCAGCACCTGACTGGGCATGAATTGAACATTATAGTAGTTGATCCACTGCAGTCTGACTGATAGATGTGTGAAATTTTTAGCTGTGTGTTCTCAGTACTTGAGCACCCTCCTGGGAAAAAAAGCACGTATTAAGCACATTAGCTTAAACCTTTTTGTGGAGAGCAAGAAACCTAGACCGAGCGCTTGCTCACTTTCTTTTTCTGCTCTTGTTTGTGGAAAATAGGGAGAAGTAAGACACTTGCAAATCAATGCAAAATCCTGTTATGTTAGAGGCACCGCAGGATGGCGCTAACTGGCGAAACAGGGAAAGAACGGGAGAGAGAGAGATGGACCCAACCTAGAAGCGAACAGAGTATTCAGTTCAGGAAAAGATCTCAGTTAGCATTTTCTTCTCAAGGGGAACTTCTAGCTGTAACTGCTCAGCAGTGGTAATTTGTTATTGAGGAATGGTCTGGCATGGAGGGCAAGGAGGCTCAACTGCAAGAAGTGGTTAAACTGTCTGGAAGCAGGAATGCCCAGAAACAGAACAGACTCCTTGCAAAAGAGTGAAGTTTCCCTTGGTGATAAGAAACAGTGTCAGCATTGTCTTGCAGACTGTCCTGGAATGAGAATACTCAGGGACCCAAACCCAGGGGTCACCTTTGGGCAGCAGAGTTGGGCTCTGATATGGAGGACCGGGCCCAGGGCCGGGCTGATATGCCCCATGCAAGCCCTCCTGGAATTGGTGCTGGTGCAAGTGTGTATAAGGAATGTGTTTGTGATGCATCTTTGCAGACTCCATGTAGAACTGCGTATTGCGGTAGGACTGCCCAATGCATTATTCATTAAATTTTCCTTTTATATTTAAGCACAAATGTGTGTTTAATTCACCTCGAGAGGTACCATAAAATTTCCCCAACAGTTCCCTTCTCTATTTCATTCTTTCTGATATCGTTGCTCAGCACTCAACATGAAACAGTTAATAAATAGTATGCAGGAAAATTCTGGAGTTGCAGACATTGTAATATCACCTGTGTGTTCCTACTTTAAGACTCCTAATGGACCTGAAATGATCTACATGTGTCAACCATTCCCGATGGAAGTCTGTGTGAGAACTGCTTTAAAGAAAACAGTGAAGTAAAATAGAAAACAAGTTAAGCAAGGGCTAAGACTAAGTGATGGGCAGATTGCTTGCATTGCACAAGAACTCCTATCCTTGCTTCCTCACCCCAAACATGATTTGAACTCTGAAACTTTAAAACTCAGTTTGACTAACTGATACACATACACATTTCTTTATATTTTTTATTTTCACTTCTTGAATTACTCTGAAAGCAGAACACAAGAAATACGGAACAAGATATTTTTCTATTTCTTAAGCAGCCTGAGGCAGGACGTAAAAGAAATATGTGCAAAGCCTCATAAATCTTGAGATGAAATGGCACCTTCACAATAGATCTCTGGTCAGTTGTGGCACTTCAAAATTCAGGCTTCATATATTTGTGTCATATATGAGTCTGAATTTTAAAAAGTAGGCTTCTCTGTGAACTTTGTGAGCTCATCATTGTGACTGAAGCTTGGAAAAGCAACAGAGATTTCCAGCTGTCTCAAGTCAGACATGAGCTCTCACTTACCTTCTGGAAGACCCTCTGTTATTTGACGGACCAAAGGCTTAACACAATTACCTCCACAGGATAAAGTTAGACTCTATAAAACCATCTTGCCCTGCCTTATTTTTGGGAGGTTTCTTCTGTTTGGAAGAGACCTTTTTGTTATCTATCTGGATGGTTTTATGGTTAATGTAGTGAAGAAAAATTACAAGATGGTAATATCAGAAAAGTAGAAAAACATACGTTCTTCATATGAATTCCATTTGTCTGCATATTGCCATCAACCAGGATTAATTTCATTTTTATAAGTATTTTCCTTTATATATCATGTAAGAGATTACCTAAATATAACTTATTTTTTCTCCCCCCCAGTTTATCTCAGCTACAGAAATTCTAAAAAAAACTGCAAGGGAATAATTGCAATAGAAGCAATAAATTTGCCCTGTGATATCCAGAACCTTTGCATCAAAACTGCACAATGGTAGGAAAAAGCTGCTGACACAGCTGGTACTTAGGGTGCAGCTGTTGCCCATATCCTGTGCTCTTATTTATCCTTTAAGCAAGGGCTTGATGAGACAATTAGCAATGGATAAGTTTCAGAAGTTCAGTCTGGATAAGCTTTCACAAGTTTCAGATGCTTACCCAAAGCTTACCTTGGGCCTCAAAATTTGTGCTGGAAAGGACACAAATATAATCTCTCAAGATTTATGAGGCTTTGAGCATCTGCTCTTAGTGGAAATAGGAGAACAGCTTTTCTCAGAATCTAGAAGGTTAACTGATGTTTTAAAAAGTGTAGAAGATATTAAATTACATTGTCTTCTTAGACAAGCTTTTTTGAGTTTTCCAGGTTCCTGTATAATTAAGGTTGTCAGCATACTTATTCTTTCTTTACTTATCCATACTAATATTGGTTTCTGAATAGAAAATATTGTTTATTTTTTTGTTAAAAGGATAGAATATTAGCAACCTGTAAGGTGGTACGCTCATTACAGGTAATCAGCATCTAGATCCTAGTATGTTGTGTTCACAGCAGTTCTCCAGGAAACTTACTTCCCTTCTCTCTTAAAAGAATCCAAGGAAATAAGAAGTTTTGAAAAATACAAATAAATTCTCTACAGCTGAGTTGGAAACTTGACAGTTTTGGAAGGGCAGCCAAAGAAGTTGTGAGGAAGAAAAGGTACGCAGGAGAATTTACATGGGGACATTCCCACAATTATCTGAAATTTATCCTGTGTGATGTGTTTCAATTCTTCCACCAACAGTATGATCCCTTGACTGAATAGTCATATATGGTGATATAAGAAGCTTGGTAGTAGACGAGAGGTGGTGGGTACTGGCTGGAGTAGATTTTTTAAAGTATAATTAACACCGTAAATATCAATCTGAAGACCCATTCTGAACAAACGTCCCTGGTATTCATACAATTCCCCATGAGAGCCATAGCCACAAACACAGAACGTTGTTGGGCTCCTTAAAGAAACTCTGTCAAGTTAGTGAAAAGGAACGTCGTATTCCTTCCTGGTGCTGAATAGTATTTTGAACAGTCATTGTATGATATTTATATTCCTGTCTGTTGTACTCAGAGACCAGATTCTCTAATTATCTGCACGTCTGCATAATATCAAACACAGAAAGACTTCCTCATTCTATTATATGAAGACATACGTTGAGAAGGTAAGTTATTTGCATATTGAAGACTTGAGAAGAATAGAAAGGAGGGGATTTTTATAAAGCGAAAAATATAAATGAGTTGACACAGTGCAAGCTACAGTTTCAGGAGACATGTTTTTTAATGAAGCATTTCACTGATGTGGTCTTCTTCCCTTTTTGTCTTCTGAAACTAAAATAGTTTGGTTTTGGGACCTTCTCTTGTATTTTGGCATTGGACTTTGTGCTGTCCAGCTGCAGGTATGTTATTCGGTCTAAAAAAGGGATTAGGTTGTACTCTTAACCCACCCAGTGAGAAAATGGGTGGTGATATTTTCCTATATATATAGTTCATTCCTCTAATTTTTTAACTTTATGAAAGAGTTTACCTTTCTGTGAGAGTGAGTATGAAAGGCAGATAGATTAACAAAGCCGTTGTTCTCATGTGGTAATTTTGCATAAAAGGACAAAGGATGACATGATTTTCTTGGAAAAAGTAGGTTCCTCTCTGCTTAAATGTCCAGTAACTGGCATATTTTCTGTCAATGCACCATAATGTACTGTTGATACAGGACTATGCAATGTATATTCTGTGGTGTACAGGGATAGACCTATGATGTGCAATTAATAAACCTTTTTTTTGTAGTTAACACTACTGAATTCTATTGTTTGACTTCTTACATATATCTTTTCAAATTAATAAATTCTGAATGCGACAGTCTTCAAATATAATTTGTTATTTGTTGGTGAAACAGAAGTGGCATTGGTGCAATGTCTTTTTGCTGAAGTATTTGTAGGACATGTAAGTTGGCACACACAAGGAATATACCTATGAAAGAAACTCAGTGACACTTGCCCTGGAGCTTTCCATCATTTGAAAATTTTAGAAGTCACATGGGAGTCCAAACGAACTAAAGTCAGTTGCATAGTAGAAAACACGATGTTGTGTGTCACATTTAATTTAGAATAAGGCACAACCTAGGCTATTTCTTCCTGGAATAACTATGGAGTGACTTGTTCTTTTGAGGTCTATGCTGAAGGCAGTGTAAAGCATTCAAGAGTACCATAATGTACAATCTCAAGACCAGCTCTGGTAAAAGTCAGTAGACTGTAGCAAACAAAATATTGATTATTATTAAAAGATTATTTTTGGATCAAGCTTGTCTATGTTTCAAAATTTATTTTAAACATTCAAGTCCAATATAGACTTCCAGCTGTTTTTATGAATTACTCTGTTGATTCACTTGTTGGCTCCCAAGGGAAAAATTAACCTATTTATACTGAGGTGTGTTGGATTTCAAAGTATTTGGCAGCACCTAAGAAAGACATTGTGAAAATAATTCAATTAAAATTAGGAGAGATAATTGCAGATGTTTTATCAGTCTCGAAATAAGCCTTTGCTATAGCACCATATTCCAGAAGCTGTCTTATAAAAGGTTCTTTAGAGACTTCTGGCATCATTCAGAGGAAATAATCTTCCTAATCTTCCTGCTGTGAGTAAGGACTGACATTAGATTCGAGACTGTAGCACCAATACTTTGAAATTACAAAAATCTGTTAAAGGACATTCATTTACAAATATTGCTTTTGTACTTCTGATTTATGATTAGGTATAAGCCCAAGGTTTCCCAAGTGATTACTCATGACTTTGCGCAGTTGGATTTCAGGAGCATTTAATCACTTTATGTAGATTGGATATCTGATCTTTTCACTGAGGATAACTGCACTACTGCAATACTTTCCAGTATTACCACAAAAAAGTACCTGTGATATATCTTTATTAATTAACTGAATATAGCTCTCATTCCTGGGAGACAATGCTCTTCCTAATGTAAACTGGGATGCTGTTGGCCTTCTTTGCTGTGAGGTTGCATTGCTGGCTCATGGTCAGCTTGAGGTTACCAGGACCTCAAGGACTTTCTCTGCAGAGCTGCTTTCTAGCGTTCAGCCCCCAGCATGTGCTGGTACCTCGGGATGTTTCTCCCCAGGTGCAGGACTTTGCATTTCTCTTTGTTGAACTTCATAAGATTCTTCTCAGACCAATTCTCCATCCTGTCCAGATCCCTTTGGATGGCAGCACAGCCATCTGGCGTATCAGCCACTCTTCCCAGTTTTGTGTGGTATGCAAACTTGCTGAGGGTGTGTTCTATTCCATCTCCCAGGTAATTAATAAAAATGTTAAACATTATTGGCTCCCAGTGTTGACCACTAGTGACTTGCTTCCTAGTAGACTTTGTGCCACTGCTCGTGACTCCTTTGGCCTGGCCATTCAGCCAGCCATATCATGCGATATCATCTAGGTGTTATTAGAAATTAAGTAGTAAATTTCTTAAACACATTTCAGAGTCTCTTGATTGAAGTTATTAAGCATATGGTACTGTTTATTTTTTTGTTTTCGGCACAGATTCTAACTTTTTAGGAGGCCATCACTACCTGCAGTTACTGGCAAAAGAAGTGGGTAGCTAGGTATAAGATACTAAAACTTAGCTCTGAGGTGCTAAGAAAAGCAGGACATAATTTTCAGTGCCATACTTGCTTCCCCTGGAATTGGAAAAAGCTTATTTCAGATCTTCAGGAAATGTCTTAAGGCATGTCATTCACATCTGCTTATTGAATTAGGAATGCTCAAACTCATAATTTCTTGACTCAGCAAAATTTTTTTATTAATTTATTTCATGTCCTATGAAAAATCAGAACCATCTTTATAAAAAAGCAAAATAGAACAGATTGTACTGAAGCATCTCTTCATCATCTGAAAATCATAGAATCATTTAGGTTGGAAAAGACCCTTGGGATCATCGAGTCCAACCATCAACTCCACTCTACAAAGTTCTCCCTTACACCATATCCCTTAACACCACATCTAAACGAGTCTTAAACACATCCAGGGATGGTGACTCCACCACCTCCTTGGGCAGCCTATTCCAGTGTCTAACCACTCTTTCTGTGAAGAATTTTTTCCTAATGTCCAGCCTAAACCTAGCCTGCTGCAGCTTGAAGCCATTCCCTCTTGTTCTATTGCTAATTACCTGTGAGAAGAGACCAGCACCAACCTCTCTACAATGGCCTTTCAGGTAGTTGTAGAGAGCGATGAGGTCTCCCCTCAGCCTTCCTCCATTGTTGTGACCCTAAATGTGGCATATGACTTGAGCAGCTTAAAGAAAACATTAATACTGAAGTTTTTAAAGGTGGGGTTTTTTGGTACATAATGTCTCATTATTTCAGATCACCAGAATTTTTTAGTGTTTTCTATACCTGTATTTTCTGTAAAATAAATCAACTGAGAAATTTACTAAAAGCATTGGTTTAGATGGTGCAGGGCATCTAACTGTTGGTATCTGAATATATGCTAATATTACCACATGTTTGGAAACTGGGTCATCTAAGTACCTTTACAACTCTAGACTTAAGTTTTAGTAAAGCTTTCATATGAGTCTTGTCCAAAAAACTAAGGTTGAGGAAGTCTTACTCTGTTTCTGCTGTTTTGATATTTACAAGCTAAAAGTCAGATGCTGCATTGGCTGTGCTTTATTGAAATTTTATTTATCTTATTGGAATATGTGGGGTGTTTGAGACATAAATATTATGTCCAATATTCAGAAACTGTGAAACAGAATATCACTGTAATCTTTGGTAATCTTCTGTAATTCTGGTAACAAAGGAAAAATAAACATGGTAAACTAGTGTAAAAATGTTTGTGAAGGAAAAAGTCAATATTTATACAAATGGAAGACTTGTACAAATAGAAGACTTTATGCACAATAAAAAAAATAGGAAAATACTGTGCAAAGGCAATCATGGCGTACTAACATCACACATTACATAAAATATCCATCTGTATTTTCATTTTGTATGAGTGTATTTAACACCATATCGAAATCATTGAACAGCTAATATGAACCAAAACCAAAATTATATATCCCTTGGAGAAGAATCTAAGTGTTGAGTACAAAGACCTAGGTGTTTAACTGTCCCCTAAGCCATGCTGTAGGAAATTAAATTCAAAATGTAAATTAAATTGAAGGTTCTATAATCCTGGTGAAATTTCAGATTTAAGGATTAGTTTTATGTGACATTTTAAATGTTACAATCTCTTGCCAATGCCCTTTTTCTCTTTCTTTTACATTAATAAATCATGACATGCAGATAAGAAAATTGAATGTTGTCTTCCACATCTTGAGTGGGTCCTGTAAGTACTGGAGTAGAATAATTGGGTTCATAGAATAACTCTGTAAGTGTTTTCAATGAAGAAGTTGGTTTAGGTATCTACCTTAAGGAATGACCCCTTCAGGGTTATGAATTCTGAATGTAAATAGACATTAATACTCCTTGCAAAGGCGTGATTACAGGCACATTTCTCTCTTTATTGACTGATATTAATTGACTCTGTATCAAGTGTCTCACATTTTATGTGTGGAGATTCGAAGTGCTTGAATGTGGGCTTTGGAACCAATTGGAACAAGACAACACCAAGCTTTGTTTCCCCTAGTTCCTTTTGCTTACCTGGTTCTGTTTGGGTGCTCTGAAGAAGAAAAAAATCCTCCATTGTGTTGGGATATTACAGGGTTCTGCAGAGAAATAGTCTTCAAGTTGATAGTATTAGGAAAAGGTCTTGCTAACTGAGGGAAGCGTGAAGTTTTATGACTACCAATTGCTTCAGGGCTCACAAATGTAAGGCTGAAATTTGAGTGCTCCTGTGACAAAGGGATGCGATAGAATTTCATGGTACGTACACATTTTCATGTGAGGTTGTAGCTTGTAGTAATAGTGACAGATAACAAAACTAAGCAGTAAAGCACTCGGTTCCCAAAACAAATTTCAAAATACGATGCTTTATTTGCAGAAATGATTATTGAATCAGAACTTGCTAATTTGGAAATTGTCTTTTGAGAAATTCATCACAATGCAAAGTGCCCATCTTTATAACACCATGTGCTTAAATCACCCTCTGGAAGGACTATTTAGTTCTTTTGCTACAGTTAATAGAGAAGCTAATTTTAGGGAGGAATGTTCAGTCATGTGAAAACTGCCCAGGACTGAAGTGAGATTAACTAAACTTGAACATTACAATTTGTAATACTTGATAGAAGGGGAACCATGAATGATCACAGAGTCACAGAATCACAGAAACTTCAGAGTTGGAAGGGTCATCTAGAGATCATCTAGTCCCACTCCCCTGCCAAAGCAGGATTGCCTAGAGCACATTACTCAGGACTGCATCCAGGCGAGTCTTGAAAATCTCCAGAGAAGGGGACTCCACAACCTCCCTGGGCAGCCTGTTCCAGTGCTCTGTCACCCTCACCGTAAAGAAGTTTTTCCGTGTATTTGAACGGAACTTCCTATGTTCTAGCTTGTGCCCGTTGCCCCTCGTCCTGTCACTGGGAACCAGTGAAAAGAGTCTGGCGTGATGTGCAAGAGTAGCCACAACTTCATTGAACTTCAGCTTGTGATCTTATCATATGCAAATGACGCACCTTAATATATCACTGTAATCAAAACTACATCTGGATGGTTCTTTGACAGATTTCACAGAAGAAGCTCAGGTTGGAGTCCCCCGTTTATTTGGTGGCATCTGGAAGCTGCTTATGTTCTGCATGCTATAGTGAGGTATTTTTTATATGGTTAAAGTGCAATCTTAGAAAGGTTCCATATTGGAGCCTGCAGTCTTTAGAAAAACTCACACTTTGTCACGGCAGAGTATACTTAATGGTATTTCTTGTCAGGTTTGTAGTTGAAGCCTGATCCTGCAATATCGAAGTGCTGTAAAATAGACAAGTATATGGCTCAGATACTCAGCTGGTTGAAAGGACTGTTGGCTACAATGAACTACCTGCTTTCATTTCAGCTGGGAATGGGACCTTTAGCTTTCTCGAGAGATTCCTCAGACTATTAAATATTGTCCATTATATGAAGCTGTCTGCAGTGGAGGACGCTGGCCTCTCTCTGCTATATAACCTTCCTATCTTTAATTGTGTTGTGGTTTGGGCTAAGCAGGCCGCTAAAACGAACAACAGATGCTCTCTTTAACTTCTCTCCAAAAGGAGAGAAGAAAGAGAGAGACTTATGGATTGAAAAAAAAAAAACCTAAACTACTTTAATGATACTTTACTAGCAAAATAATAATAACAAACTATACTAATATTAATAAGAAAATAATGATATATATATGCAATATATAACACTTGTATCGAGCTCCCAGGATGACAATCACGTCACTGGCAGGTGCTGGGAAAGACCCAGACTGGACTCAGCAACAGACAGGAACGGGATTCAGGAACACACGGATCAGGATCAAAGGCAGATAAACAGAGAGAGTCCTCCTCGAGTGCCAGCCATTGAAGAAAGAGAGGCTGACACCTTTGATCCCTCAGCTTTTATACCGAGTGTGATGCAAATGGAATGGAATACACTGTTGGTCAGTTTTGGGTCACCTCTCCTGGTGCGGCTGATTTGTAAGGCTTCTGGAGGGGAAAATTTTACTTATACACAAATGGTCAAGAAATGATCCCATAAGCAACTTGAAAATTATATGAAAGTCTAGAAATGATGCTTCTAGCAAATGCATGAAAAATAATTTTTAGAGTTGCAATTCTAAAAAAAAAAGTTTTTAATTTAATGTTCTACTGTAGACATCCTGTGTAGATGCATCTGTGTTTATATCAAACAGAAAGAAACAGTACCATTTTTCTTACTGATGGATCTTTCTTTCTATCTCCGTGTTATGAAGATACCCATTTATTTTACTTAATAATCAAGAAATATGGTAGAACTTCTTCAGCGCTTAATTAAGCACCCATATTTGGTTGGCCAAGATTGTTGCTCTTTCATTCTCAAGTAAGCTGTGATGTTTTTCAGCGTAGGTTAAAAACCCACTCCTTTTTATTCCATGGTGTGTATTTTCTGTGCATGCGTACAGAATTACAGAATTACAGTATTATATATAAACAATAATTTAAATGGGCAAATGTGTTTTAGCATATTATGCTAGCGTTTCACAGAATACTGTAACACTGTTATGTTATAATGCATGTAACTAAATACAGAATACGTAATACATAACACTAGACTGGGTGCTAGCTGCAGGATTAATAGATTTCATATCACGTCTATTGTGTATTTTTATCACCTTATTTCTGGGCAGAAAATTGAAAGGAATACCATAAAAAATAAAGCCCCACCTATGTTGTCTCTGATTTCATATTTTAGATGCAAAATTAACGTATTTAAAACACTAATTAATTACTTTTTTGCCGTTTATAAATACATTTTAGAAAACAGTAAATACTTGGTTATGATACATATTAGAATTTTAATTGTGAGCACATTATTACTAGGTACTTATGATTAATATGCTGTATTATATGAAGTTATAAATCTGTATTTTTTCCTACTATTCTTTTGCTAATCTGTTGAAAAATTTCCTTGCGTACTGATAATCAATATGCAAAACTCCCTTCAGGACTGCATTTACAGGACGTCATAAGAGAGTGCAGAATACTTGAGGGTATAAAGCCCTGCTCCTGCAAGCTCTTATGTAAGTACTTCCCTACAAGTTTGAAAATAGTCCAAGTGATTTGAACGAGACTATTTGGAAACTTATGTGTTTGAACTTAAGTGTGTGTCCAGACATTTGCAGAAGTAGGGCTTGAATTGGACTTGTCGCATTCAATCCCTACTTTAGTAAAAAAGAAAACTGGAGAAGACAACCCTGTATATGCACAAATGTCATGAACTACTAAAAGCAACTGAAAACAGGGATGAATCTAGATCACTGTTTAGTGAGAGGGAAAAAAAAAAAAAGCCCAGGCCTTAACAGTTCTCTATATATAATTGCTGCGTTTTTTAAAAGGACTGCTGGTATATCACCTTGTCTGCAGTGACCTTTTGTTGTTCAGCTCTTCCTTTTAGAAATAAATCAGAATAAAAGGAATACTTTGCAACACATTATGAAGTATCGGGGTAAAACACTTTAAAGAAAAGTATAGAAAGCTTTCTTATACATCAGATAATGAAGGAAATGCTGTTTTAACACAATTTATATTTTTATTCAGCTCTTAAACGTGACATCCCTGCCAAGATCCAGCTCTACAATAACTCCACACTTCAACATCTGCAACTTCTTAAAACACTGTTAAACAGATGTAATTCCTGGCATAACTTAGTTCTCGACGGCACTTTTTGTTACATTCCACTAAAACCAAACAGGAAATATATTTCCTTCAGTTTAAGAGTTCAGGAAGAAAATGAGCCCCTCTTTGTAGCACAGAACACAAGGAGACCTTCATTGCTTCGTACCATCAATTAACAGGTCAATGGTAAAGTAAAAGGCCAGTACTCTTAGTGTGTCAAAGATGTGAGTAAATTTATTGATGTTGATTCCTTTTAATGTGCATATTTAATTTTTTTTCCTCTCGCAGGTTTTAGGCACACTTTCTCTAGTGCCCTAATGATTTTTGATCCGTATATAGTCCCAGTCAATATCTCCAATGTACATTTTGTAAGCAACTTAAGTTTGGATTTTAATGGCATTTTCATTGGTACGGAGTGCAAAAAAAAATGCAGAAAGATGCCTAGAGGACTTTTTAAAAGCACTTTGTCATTTAATGTTCAGTCAACATCAAATGTTACAGAAAAAACCTTTATGGATCTTAATCACAGGTCTTGTGCATGCTATTTTGGGGAGACATAAGAATATTAGCACTGAAGGTTCTGAATGAACTTTTACCTTTGTGTAAGCCTGAAATGGAACTGTTTTTGTGGTTGAAAAAGTTCATTTGTATTTTATTTGTTTACTGTGTTTAATTTCTTCTTGTATCTCTGCCCTTCCTAGTTTGAACCAGGCCTGGAAACAGAAATACTGAAATATTTGCAGAAATGTTATTCTTTAGTCTATTTTTGGCTTGGTGAAACCACAAAGAACTGGAAATCCTAGGAGAAAACCAGCTCTTGAAAAATGCTGTCAGCTATGTTTCCAGATGTAGAGATTAAATAAATAAATAAATAAAATCAGGATTTATCCAAATTTATGAACCCCCTGAGTTTTAGCTACCAGTCATTCATTGAGAGGTTATTGAATATTTCTTTTGGCTTATGTAAATCAGTAAGAAGGATATGTTGCCATATATTTTTACAGCTCTTGATGTACCACTGGACAGCAACACAAATGTCCAAACTAAAATATGACAGAAGACTGCAGTAGAGTTTTTTGCATTAATTCAAAGCAGATCCAAAATTTAAATCTCCTTTGCAGAAACTTTCTAATCTAAGAATCTTCCCCAAATACACTTTTTTTAAAACTGGAGAAGGGACAAGACTGTAAGTAAGTGTGTGTATGCATGCGTGTGTATGACTCAAATTAATTGAATATCATTATGGCGTGCAAGTCTGGGCTTGATTTTTGATTAGCAAAGCTGAACTCTCTCTTTGGTTTTACCTAATCTAAGCCAGCAGAATTTAGAAATTTCGCTTTTTTTGTGTGACCTAAGTAAATTCTTTTAATTACTCATTTGGGTTTTTTTTACTGTTTATCAAAAATACTTATATACTGGTGTATATGACACATTTGACCGTTGTTTTTTAACTAAGTAATCTTTCTAATCAATACTAGTCCATATTATATATTCCACCATTCTGTGTAATAGATAGAAAGGATAACTATTTTTGAATTTGATTAATCACATATTTTTTCTTTTTTTATAATCACGTTCCTCTGAAAAGGATATTGCCTGCAAGCTTATCTATAATGCACATCAGCTACTAAAAGGATATTTTGTCAGAATTTCTAGACTTATCTGTGATAAATACTTCCTCTGTAACTCAGTTCTCAAAATACCGCAGTATTTTGTTGCAGTAGTTATTTGTTCTTGCTAGCAGTAGGCCATTTTAAACTATTTGGCCTTTATTTTACAGGACCACACACCATTTTCTCTCTGACACTTGAGAAATATTTTTCCTATATAGCAGTAGTTTTACTTAGAATTGTATTTTTTAATATTTGATTTTCATTGTTTTGGTGTTGGTTTATAGTGAGTTGGTAAACTCAAACAGTCTTTACAGTTGCCTGTAATTTTGTCTGTACATGCAATCAGTTATGCTAGTTACAACTATTATGAGTGGTTATCTCTATAACTTGTTCTTACTGCTTATTTCTATAGTAACAACATAATTCATGACCAAGCTAGAGCCCAACACTCCTCTCACTGAGAGATTAAACGAACTTGAAGCAGAAAGCAGGAGTGGAGCAGAGCATCAAGGTGCAGCATTCCAGCCTACCAGCAGCAGGGACAGTGGGATGACACTGACTCTCCAAGGAGGGAAACTGGGTGCGAGTGCCCTCTCAGATGGCTGGGCTTTTGTATTCTGCTTCTGTGAGAATGCTCCCAGCCCAGTTCAGCACAAAATCAAAGAGTGAACTTAAATTACCTTTGGGACTGTTCTTTAAAATGATCATAAAACTGTTACGTTGGCTGTATAAGGCAAAGGGGAGTCAGTAAGTTGATGCTAGCTGTCAGTTGAGGCAAGATGGCTGATGCAGTGCAGAGCAGCTTCCTGCGTTCTAACGCTAAGAATGTTTTAAACTAATGTCTGCCTTTTCGCACTAGAAATATCTAGAAGTGTTCCTACTGTCAATTACAGATAAAAGACAGTTCTGCAATTGTTCCTCCATGTTTCTTGGTTGTTATATATAAATGCCCAGCTGAGGCTGCTATCTCAGTAAATTAATTTACACATTAAATTACATCAAATCATAGAATCATAGAATCATAGAATTGCTGAGGTTGGAAGGGACCTTTAAGATCATCAAGTCCAACCTTTAACCTACCCTGACAAAAGCCACTTCTAAACCATGTCCCTAAGTGCCCCATCTACCCTTTTTTTAAATACCTCCAGGGATGGTGAATCCACCACCTCCCTGGGCAGCCTATTCCAATGTTTAATAACCCTTTCAGTGAAAAAATGTTTCCTAATATCCAGTCTAAACCTCCCCTGACGTAACTTGAACCTGTTCCCTCTCGTCCTATCACTTGTCACCAGGGAGAAGAGGTCAGCCCCCATCTCTCTACAACCTCCTTTCAGGTAGCTGTAGAGGGTGATGAGGTCTCCCCTCAGCCTCCTCTTCTCCAGGCTAAACAACCCCAGCTCCCTCAGTCGTTCTTCATAAGGTTTGTCCTCCAGACCCCTCACCAGCTTTGTAGCCCTTCTCTGGACACGCTCCAACACCTCAATGTCCCTCTTGTAGCGAGGGGCCCAAAACTGAACACAGTACTCGAGGTGGGGCCTCACCAGTGCCGAGTACAGGGGGATGATCACTTCCCTAGTCCGGCTCACCACACTATTCCTGATACAGGCCAGGATGCTGTTGGCCTTCTTGGCCACCTGGGCACACTGCTGGCTCATGTTCAGCCGGCTGTCCACTAACACCCCCAGGTTCTTTTCTGCCGGGCTGCTTTCGAGCCACTCTGCCCCAATCCTGTAGCGCTGCATGGGGTTGTTGTGACCCAAGTGCAGGACCCAGCACTTGGCCTTGTTGAACCTCATACCATCGGTCTCAGCCCATTGGTCCAGCCTGTCCAGATCCCTCTGCAGAGCCAACCTACAATATATTAATGCATCTATTAATGCAATATTAATGCATCTTTGGCAGGTTGAGCTGAGTTTGAAAGCCTCATAAGCTAACTGCTTATTCTTGTCTGCTAGCTGATTGTTGTGTTGGGGAAGGGATGTAGGAGATGGGTTTATTTTCCCTGCACTATTCAGCATACATCTTGCTGTTTGACAAGACTTTTTTTTTAAGATCGTGTATTTATCTTACCAGGCCTTTTAAAAAAGTTCAGTCTGTGAAAGCAGAAAGAGGCAGGATGTCAGAAATTCCAGCAAGAGATGAAGTACTTCCATCAGTAACTTTGTCTCGTTGTACTTAAGTGCTAGTATTTTTTTAAAGAAATGGGAAAAGGTCTAGGGCAAAAATCTCAAACCCTTTAGGTTCAGGATTCTGTAATGGTACTGGAGTGCTGTGGGAATACCACAGAGGCTTCCTGTAGATCCCTTAAGTGCCTGGAGATAATCTGAGTATGAGATTCTCTTGGCTGTATGTGATGTTCAGTTAGTATTTCCATTTATTTAATAACAATGTTAGTCCAGTGTGCTAATCTGGACCAATTAAATTATTTTTTTGCCTTTTGTCCATAAGGCTCTAGTAAAGCTCCCTTGAGATTGGGACAGTTAAATCCATTTACCTTTCCCATCATTTACATAATTGGCAGACATTGTAAAAATAAAAAAAAAAGCAAGTAAAACTTACTGACCTTTATAGTTAAATGAAAGCTTGCATGATAATCTTACAAGGCTAAGAGGGGCTGAATATTGTCTGTTTGATTTTTATATATTACGAAAGTAGCTTTTTTTTCTCTGTAATTGTTCTTACTTGGTGTGGATCAAAGCTCCCAAACACTGTGCCTGGAAGGAGTGAAGAATTTATCATCACCTCCTCGAAAGAATCTGTCTTGGTTGTTATAAATTTAAGAACGTGATCTGACATATAGCACAATTAATGGGATTTCTTTTCAAGAATTGTTCGTTTAATCCCTCTTTTTTCATAGCCTATAAAAAAATGGATCCTGCGGTGCCAAAAAGTGCATTTTCAGATATCGTATGTGACTAATTTAGTTATTAGTGCATATATTTACATATAGTTTGTACTGGTGCATCAGTTTTGAAAATTCACTAAAGACACAGGAATGGTGTTGAATGAATATTTCATACTCTATTTTTCCAGACTGCAAAGTTGGTGGTATATTCTGCATTATCTTTGATCTCTTGTGGTTTAATGAGATTTTTTTTAAAGAAGTGTAATGAAATCTATCACATAGCTCTTCAGCCAGTGGTATTCATAACAGCTTTGGCTTGTGTTTTTATTAACAATCTTGAACAAAGGTAGGAGTATGCTGATGAAATGCACTCATGTATTTATAACAGGAATGTTTATGGTAAGATGAGGGATCATTAATTGGAAATAGTATCTAACATGGAAAGACTTGACTATATGTCATGTGTCACTGTTGTTACCCACCATGAAAAAGGAAGAAGTCTTCCAACCTATTTCATGAGGTATTTCCAGTAAGGATGGGAAGGTAGATGTCATATTAAAACATACTGATCAAGTCTCATTGAATATAATCTACCACATCAAACTGAAGCTAATGCAGAGAGGGATAAATGGGAGAATAGAAAACCTGCTTCACAAGAAAAGACTAAAAGATGTTGGCTTTCTATAAATACTGTCATTTCTTTCAAATTGAAAATCAGGTGAAACATTTCTATCAGCTAAGAATTGAGCTTTTCAAACATTTCTACAAATACAGAAAATAGAGGCAAGTTTTGATGCTCACTGTATACAACACAAATGTCTAAGCCCTCTCTCAAACCTGTCAGTATTTAAAATAGGGCTCAGTTCAGTCTTACATGGTTGTTAGGGGTGTGAACTTCTGTATTTGTCCAGATGATTAACCTCATTGTGAAGGGTAAAGAATCGGTTTGGGAAGTTCAAATGACTTAACATTCTCACATGCGTGACTGGTCAATGGGCTGTGTCATTTCAGAATTTATTTTCACTACATTCTGGGAATATTTGGAATCAAATATTAGTAACAAAAATTTATGCCATGCTTTTCTATTTTTCATGTATTTTAGAAAAGTCTTTGCAACTTTTGAATTCTGGAGGCTACTAAAATTCTACCTTGAAGCAACCTGCTAATGTCAGTGCAAAGTTGATTTTAATTATAGAAAGGTTTAGATTTTAGAACCCTGCAGGATAAATATCATAACTAAAGGAATTAATGCACATCTTAAATGCACATTGTAGGGGGAAAAACTCTCCAAGGACAGACACATGCCTTTTTCCGTTAGTGCTTGCCTCTAATGTCAACACCTTTACCATGCAGCAATAGGCACTAAAATTACCCACAAAAAAATGTGATATCATTCTCAGGAATTAACACATATCACACACTGTAGTTCTAGGTTCATGATTCCAAACTCACAAAATCTTGTCAGCATTCTTCATCTTTTAAACACAGTTAAAAATTCGATATCAAATATACACTAAAAATTGGAGGGGTGGGGTGAGGGAGAAATATCACATAGCAAAGCAAACATATAAAGTTGTACTCATTATGTTTCTTTGCCCATTGCTGTTTTCCTGAATGTCAAAGAAGGAGTTCACCTGTATTCCTTAAATGTCCCATCACAGACAATATTTAAAAATAGTACCATCCCTAAAAAATATTCTGTGGTAAAAGGAAATGCTGCCAAATTATGCAGCATCCCTTACGAGTTTTTGAACTTATCCATCCAGCTTCATGTCAAAATTGTGCTACACTGAACATTCGTGCAGAATGGCAATATGCTTTTAATAATATTAACATAAAACTGTGCGTGTTGGGGACAGGTTTGGAGGATATCCCTTGGAATGCTGCATTTCCTCCACATCCAATGTGGCGGTGTTTTTCCATGCCCCCTACAATCACGAGGAACATTGCTGTTGCTGTGAAACTGAAGGATGGGGAAAGGGAGGTATAGATTTCACCAAACAAGAGAATGTAAGGGTGTATGTGTTTTCAGTTAAATCCAGCAGGACTTTTGGAGTAGTAATTGGAAGAATCTTCCTGAAAATAATTAATTAGTTACAAGTGGGGCATGTTTAGGCTCAAAACCTTAAATATATACTATCCTTGCACTTGGTGAGAAAGACAAGCTATGTGTTCCGCAGCAGCCAGACCAAGCAAGTCCTGAAAGTACCAAAACCAAAAAATATTTTGTTTTGTTCTCTTGTTTCTTTTTGAAGCTAGGTATCTAAATGTATGAGGAAGGTGCTTGTGTAAAATTTCTGGGGCATGTTCTTTTGGCTGAATTATTAAAATAAACCTAGGCACTACAGAAAGGGTACGCTGCTGAGTTTTTATTTTGACCTGGGCAGAGTTTCTCTCTATTTGCCACACACACCCCTTCAAAGGACAAATAATATCTTTTTTGCTTCCATATGTGATAGGTCTCTCTTTAGAGCTTTCTAGTGCCTCCCCTTAAACGACTGGAGATGGTTAGCAGGGGCCACGTGGACTAACTTTTCTCTTGGATCTAATTCCTCTCCTCAGTATTGCCAGCTGTCATTTGCCTAATGAGGAAAATGCTCACTTAAGATTTCTAGCTGCAAGAGGCAAGGAATCTAGTATCTATTTCTTGTTTTGGAACTGTGCTGCAGGCCCAGTCTTCAAAGAGGACTCAACATTAGGTCATAACCAAGAATTTAGGAGAGTGATACTTACGTATTTAAAAAAATATTTATGCACAAAAACTGACCTGGAAGATTTTTTTCCCCCAAATTTGTAACCCCAAACTGGTGAGACTCCAGAACATTTCATCCTTTCTGAGCCTCGAGCCTCGCAGAGGTCAGATATGCTCATGATTTTGTTTATTTTTAATCACCATAAAACCTTTCACATTTTGTTAGTCTTTTGCAAAGACACCTTGAAAGAGAGGACTGAAAAACCAGGGCAACATTTATTATTTAGGGATGTGCTCCCTGCTGTGAAAAAGAATTTAACCTTGATCTTGCTCAAATGAGACATTTTTACTTAAAATTCACAATCCAGCTTCTCATGTGTTTCCTATTTGTTATTTTTTAAGGATGTTCAAGTTCACCAGAAGGTATGTAGAAGGAATTGAAGTAGAAAACATTTAAAAAATGTCTTAATACCCCACTAGAATATAAAAGGTTAGACATTTTGAAGTATTTATTGTATATCAGTTGCCCATGTGAAAAATAGGAACCTTTCAGTGAAAAAACACTGGAGGAAAAATTAGTGTTTTCATTATTACATTAAAATAGGAATTGAATTGTTAGAAAAATATTATCTCTGGTTTGGGTTTTGAATGTTTCTCAAACTAAGACCAGGAGTGATTTGACTTGAAATCAGTTTCTGAAAATTAGATGAATCCTTCATACTTTGAGAAAGAATAGAAAAAAAAAGTGACAATAGGTATGTGTGTATGTGTTTGTCTCTCTATATATGCACCCTCTAATATGAATAGGGAACACACATTGAAAAATGTATCTTCTTTTCTCAAGTACTATATCTGGTATATTCAGCTTACTCAGTTAGCATGAGAAATTCCAGATTCCATCAACTTCTTGGAAGAGTTGTAGTAGTGGAAGTATATTTTAAGCAGCTGGTTATAGGAAGTGGACTTAAAAATGTTCCATGCTTATCTTGGCAGGTAACCATATGCTTTGGCTTTAATTTGAGATCAGCTGATACTCAATTCTTTGGAATATTTAAGAAAAACCTGAACTATAAATAGTTACATCTGCTCCATATCTCTTTTTTTATAATACAAAATAATAATTTACTGGTGGCTATCACAATTACATTTTCTGAATTGCTTTTATTTTCTGCAATGTACTAATAAACATTCTAAAGCATTGGTCTTACCACCAATTACTAACAATTAAAGGGAAAATTTTGTGCAATAAGCTCCTTTCTCACAACAGTGTACAAATGTCTCATTTACTGAGAGTTACTGCATCTGCAATACAGCTGGATTCAAAGTTTTCTTCTGTAAACGTCATGAATAAACTCTTTTGTCTTAGTTTTGAGGGAATACGTGAACTGCAAGAACTGCATAAAGTAATATTTTGCTTTCTCTCTCTCTTTTTTTTTTTTTTTTTTCCCCTGGAAAACATTTCAAGCCCCAGTCCCTTACCCTGAAAAGAAAAGCATTTGCTCACTGCATCTGACCAAGAAAGCAAAACTCAATGGATGTGAACAGTGACTTCTGTTTTCTTAAGGCTGGTTTTATAAGACAGAAGGCCTAGATGTTGAATTTTTAGGCTGCCCAGGTATGGCTTATGTTCTGTGGAGAAAAACACGAGCAACATTTATGAAAGAAGAGATCTGATAGTAATTTACTTAGCAAATTATTTTCTGCAATTTGTTTCTTCTGGTTATGTTCTAATTAATTAGGCTTCATGAAGAAAACCATACAAACCACAAAATAAAAATGTTTAATTAAAATAATATGTTTATAAATAGATTCTCCCACAACAATTTTAATAAAGTTTTTCAGCTTTGGCTGAAATTAAGGGGAAAATATTTATGTGAAGTTTTATTTAAATATCTATTGCTGAAGGACTAGATGTCGTGAGGTCAAATTAAAATGCAGTATTTTTTTTTCTAAGTCAGAAATAGATTTCAGTAATAATACTTACGCTAAAATTACTAGCCAATTATTGTGGTTTTGAGAACAATTTTTCACTATTTGTTAAGTATAATCTTTCCTTTTTGCTCTTTGATACAATGAAAATCTACTCCCAAACAAAAGAAAAAATACACATCTTGCAAAAACGTACATACTTCTGTTTGTAGGAAACCCATCTTGTCCTTAGCGACATAAAGAAATCTTTTTCAGACTAGCCTAAGAAAGGCTGTCATCCTTCAAACCTGCAATTCTCTTTTCTAAATTCACAGCTAGCGTACAAATGTTGTTACTTGTAATAATGTTTCATTCTTTGCAGTTTGGTAGGCTGGAGGGTAGATTTTATGTATTAGATGTATTTTTAAAAATATTCTGTATTGAGGATGATCTGTTCTGGAATAATTTTCTCTTGTGATCCTTATCACAACATGTATGCTGGTCTGTTGCCTGTCTTAGGCAACAGAATTAATTCTGAATATATGTATACTTCTTTATCACCTTAAATTTGCTGCTTATGCATTAAAATATTTTTCTGGTAAAGAAGGTGAGAAATTCAAAATGGCTACTTATTTTTGGATTTTGTTTTTTTCATTTGAAGACAAAATTATTGTATATGCTTTTTTTTTCTGAATGTTTGTAAAATTGGTTTTGAGATGCACCTGATTTTGGTGAAAATTACCCATTTATACACTGATGCCAAAATCAATGGGCACTAATCTTCTAATACCTCCACACAACTTGAATTCTGAACATATTTATCTGCTTTTCACATATGCTGTCTTTTCCATCATGTTGCTTTGTTGACTTTCACTGGTATGTCTTCCTTTTTTGAGGATTGTCACTAGGATACTGACAAAATTAGGTCTTGCTGTAAATTGACAATTAGTAAAGAAAAATAGTTTCTGTTGTTTATCCTTCAGAAGATAATCTGTGTCTCCATGTGAATATCTGACAAAAAAACTTAAGCAGCATTTGTGATATGCTGCTTAGCACCTCGAAACATTACATTATCTCATTGGTCAGTTCTGAAACTATTATTACACACCTTTTATCAAATTTTCCAGTGAATATTTTTTTTCCTCTTAGAAATTCTGAAAACACTTTTGGGCTGATTTTTAAACTGATTGCATATTTCAGACACCTTCATGATATTGAAAAGGGAATCTATTGCAATGCTCATGGTAGGTGGCTAGGTGGGAAAGTGGTCACCAGTAAAATCTTAGTCCTGTATGTTGCAGCACATCTTGAAATATCCAAAATACCCACCCTTATTCTCTCTCAAAAATATTTTTTCATGGAAATATTTACACTACTTAATTTTAGAATTTTCTAAATTAGATGCCTGAATTTGAGTCCTAGGCTCTCTTCCATAGTCAGTGGGCCATGCTAGAGGCAGCACAGGGTAAAATACAGTATGTTTTCAACTTGCAAAACACTTCTTTACATTTAGAAATTAAAAATTAATTTAAAAGGAACTTTCCTACCTAATAATGTCCAGTGTGATAAATAATCACCTTTCTGTTGGAATTTGAAAAAAAACATAATTGCAGTTGGAGAGGGTATGTAAAGAGTCTTCCCTTCCCAGGATTTTCATTTTTCCACGGACTGTGGAAAAGATGCAGATGAATTGCTTTTATCCTTTAAGCTGCCAAAGAAATTTGGGCACTAAACTTATGAGAACTAGATTTGCAAATAATTGGAAGATGGGATTTTTAGTTTTAACCAAGCCTATGGAAAGTTGTCAACCCAACAATGGCTTGGCTCATTTTTTTCTCAGGTTGCATCTGTATCCGTAAAACTGAAAGTTTTTCTTTTTGAAATAGAGATCAGTTTCCAAATCTTATTGTAGATTAATTCATAATATGGCCTGACAAACAATGGGTATGGTAGAATAAGAGACTTGTTTGGTATATGAGCAGGAATAAAAAGATAGCAAGAAGACAAACCATATGTAAGGCTTATTGCTGAAGCAACATGGCTAAAGCAATGCTGTCTCATTGAAATACTTTAATAACTGTCAAATCTTTAAGCCAAGTAGATGTTTTTGCTATTTTAATTGCAGTGTTGGGTAACTGATCTGGAATACCATCGACCAAATCACTTAGAATTTAATTCACCTTTCATTCATACTGTGATAGCGTGGTTATTTGATGCAGATGACCTTAGGTAAAGAGTTTTCTGTGATGGATCTCAGCTGTATTACTATTTTTTTAATATTGGCTAACTGACATCAGATGTGGTTCTTCTGTCATTGTCTGTGGGTTATCGTTGTCTACGAGTTGAAAATAGATGTAGGTAGTCTTTGGCAGTCTTTACTGAGAGGACAAAGTATTGTGGAAGTTAAAGTTATGTTTTAATTATTAAGGGAAGGTTGAGGCTAATAACTCTCATTTTGTCCTGATCTTTACTCAACAAAAGGAAAAATAACTTGTTTTAATGAAGATTTTTCCAGTACAAAGTTTCCTTTTTGGCAATTGTAAGTCTTAATGGTATAATGTGCATGTTACAGGGTGATTATATTTTTTATGAATGTTAGTGTACATGTAATATTTGGTTATTGTTACTTTTGGAGCAAGACATTCAGTCATGTTTTGTTTTACTTGTGTGTCTCAATATAATGATTTTTATTATTACTATTTTTTGTTAGTAAGGCTTTAAACAGGTTGCATAATGAATGAGGTGGGGGTGACTTGTATTCAATACCCAACTCCAGTTAGTACTTATATACTGCATTTATGCAACACACGTACAAAACATTTTATATACTCAATTGGAGGCTAGGTATTTATGAATTATGTTAAGGGAAAGACATATATTCTGGTCCTTTTCCCCCATGTTATACTGGAGTCCTCCTGACGGAATGTGTGGCTGGGAGTGCCTAGAGAAAGCAGCCAAGACGTGTTGAGGAAGCATAAACTCAGAACATGTTTTTGCCCCTAAATTGTTTCACATTTTACAGGTTATCTTCATACTGTGTTATTTCTGTTCTAGACTGTGTAAACGCCTCCATCAGACCTTCATCCTCAGGAAAATTTGTCTGTTTTCTGGTTGTCAGATGGCAAATCAGCAGCCAAAACGAACACTGAATCTCGTATATCTGAATATTAACTTTTTACTCTGACAGGAAGATTTAAGAAAAAATCATCTTATGATTTAAGAGACTGTGCTTCATAAAAGAAAAAAAAAGGAATAAATATTAACCAAAACACTAGAAATGTGTTCTGAACAAAGTTCCAAAGTTTTCTTGGCAACAATAGCAACAACAACAGAATTAGAACCACACAGTTGACAGCTCTTGCACAATCACACACGCTGTCAGAAAGGAAGTTGGCCTGAATTGTAACTAGAGGCTTTACTAAGACATGCAAAATACATATCTGGAAACTTGGAACAAAATTTCCAGAATATTCACAAATCTCTTGTGAAAATGTCAAGGTGCAGAAAATTAGCAGTTTAGGCTAAGCATACAGTTGATAATTTCATTTAATTTCCCTTTTGCACATGAACGTGGAACAATTCTTGGCAAGGGACAAGCATACAGGAAAGAAGTGGGCTGGGGAAAAGCCTGCCAAGAAGACAAGTGGCAACATGGCTTGCAAGTCAGTGTGCTTACAGTTTATACAAGGCTGGAAGAAAGCACTGTAAAAGAAACAAGGCAATTGTGGCAGAGGTAGATACACAATAGCAGGCAGACTGGGTGGATATGCAACAGTTTTCCAAACACGACAACTGTGTTAAGAAAATCTTAACAGATGCCTTATCCAATCATGCCTGGGCCATGGCAAACAGCAAATCGGGGCCCTTTAGCAAAGGGCACAAGCCTCAGAAATTACATGCCAACTGTGTAACAGATTTTTTAAACCAGCCTTTAAACAAGCTTTTAAAGCAAAGTAATGTTCATCATTTTGTTACTGATAATGAAGTAAAAACCTCTGTCATAGAGCATTTTAACAGGACACTCAAAACCAAGATGTGGAGGTCTTTTACAGCACACGCTGATGTGTTGTCAGAGCCTATAAAGACCTTCTGTAGAACTATTAGTGCTGGGCTTGTGGATGTAGTTGAGAAGTAACCAAATTAAAGTACAGTAGGGGTAGCAGCTGTTGCTCTGGCTTACCAGTTGATCCCCCAGCATAATATCCATCTGGCTGAAAACAGGGGCCAGTGGGTAATTCATGAGGCCCATGGCCTCACCAGCTGTGAGGTTGGACCGGTCAGCTTTTACAGTCTTGCAGAGTATTGTTCATATCTATGTAATCTTCACCTTTCCCACCTATGAAAAAGTCCAGAGGTGCAGTGGAAAGTGAAGGCATCTCAATAACGAGGGTTTTCTCAATGATGATCTGTGTTGGGGACACTTCAAACAAATCCAGTTTGTATCTGGTACATCCTTCTGAGCAGCCATGAACAAAAGCCATCCCTTTAAGAATATATTTCCTTTTTCTAGAGGTAGAAAGGGACCTCCTTCTCCAGTTTTCTGTCTCTCTTGCACTGTTTGGCCTGGCTTGTTATTCTTTTTCTTCTTGTCCTGGTCAGACTACTGTCTGGCGCCCACGCTTTTTTTTTTTAAAGGGCTAGGGTAGACATTTCCTCCAGAGGCATGACACAGCTGTCTTTCTTTTAAGGCTTTATCTTTGAACATAAACAAGGCCCAAACCCTCATTATTTGAGGGTTTTTCCAAGGCTGATTACCTTGAGAACATGCCCAAACATGTTTTTTTGCAACATCTTCAGTGGTGCTTCTAGTGCGTGGCTTAACAATTTCCAAACACCTTTTCAAAAGCAGAACAGCCTTTCTAAACAGGATACAAATCATAACTGACTCTGCACCATACATCACAGGAATATCTTCAAAACCAGGGACCCTGTTGCTGGCCTGGAGTCTGTAATAATTCACATACAATGAATCACAATGCAGTATGAAAACTTTTAAAAGCACACCTTTCCACCTTTGAAAAGCACAGGAGCAGGCAATCCCATTGTGTAATAAGTCAGGCTTGACGGAAGCCCCAGGAAACTACAGACCTGTTAGTCTAACCTCAGTTCCTGGAAAAATTTTGCAGAAAATCACACTAGGTGCTATTGAAAGACATTTAAAGAACAATCAGGCACAGTCGACATGGATTCACAAAAGGAAAGGCCTGTCTAACATATTTTATAACCTTCTATGATAAGGTCACCTGCCTGGTGGATGTAGTTTTTATGGGTTTTACTAAGGCTTTTGATACTGTCTCTCCCAGCATGTTTCTAGACAAGTTGTCCAGCTGTGAGATGAGCAGGTGGATGGTGTGCTGGGTGAAGAACGGGCTGAACAGCAAGGCTCAAAGGGTTGCAGTGCATGGGGCCAAATATGTCTGGTGACTGATCACCAGGGGTATTCCTCGGGGCCAGTTACATTCAGCCTTTTTATGTGTGATCTGGATGGAGGAGTTGAATGCACCCTTAGCAAGTTTGCTGATGATACTTTCTTGAGGGACAAGAGGCCTTGCAGAAGGACCTAGTTAGATTGGAGCGCTGGGCAATGGTCAATGGGATAAAACTGAACAAGAAAAAATGTGAAATTCTGCACCCGGGATGGAGTAATGCTGGGCACAAGTACAAATTGGGAGAGGAGTGGCTGTCCCTTGCTAACAGCAGGAAATGGAATGGTGTAAATATAAGTGAGTTACTGTCTTTTTTCATACATACAGAACCTTCTGTTGAACATTTGAAAGATACTTGACAGACATTTAACTCACTGAGCCTCAGCAGACCCCATCCAATACACAGCTTACATTGTCTTCATTTTATGGCAGAGTGAGTAAATTTCAGGGGCAATCTGTCCTGAATGCTGTGTTATTTCTGGTGCATTCCTTGGCTTCCCTTTTTTCTTCGTTTCTTTTTGCTTGTCCTTTGTTCTTTTTCCTTTCTCACCCCTTCTCCTCCCTCTCCTTCCCCCCTTTTTCTTCCCCTTCCCTCATTTTCCACTTCTTCCCCCTTTTGCCCTACTTCCCCTCCCTCTTCATTTGCCCCTTTTGTCTTTCCTTCTGCCTTAATTTAAGGTGTAGGCCTAGGAATGATTCTGCATAATGTTCACAAACTAGCCATGTTTGCAATTGGTGGGCCCTTGATGAAATAGGGGAATGACTGCAAGCTCCACTGCTACAGAAAGAAACTGGAAACTAAAATTTCCCTTCTATTTGATGAGGCTTTTTATATCATGAGTATACAATGTTGGGCTCTCAATTTGCATTTGGTTATTTGAAAACACTTGTCCAATTTAACAACAGTAACAAAAAGGATAGAATCATAGAATATTTTGTGTTGGAAGGTACCTTTAAAGGTCATCTAGTCCAACCTGCCCTGCATCTGAGCAGGGCTCAGAGTCCTGTCCAGCCTGACCTTGAACATTTCTAGGGATGGTGCATCTACCTCCTCTTTGGGCAACCTATTTCAGGGTTTCATCACCCTTATTGTAAAATGTTTCTTCCTGATATCTAATCTAAATCTACCTTCTTCCAGTTTGAAGACATTACCCCTCGTCCTATCACTACATGCCCTTATAAAAAGTAGGCCCCCTTCAGATACTGGAAGGCTGCTATAAGGTCTCCCTGGAGCCTTCTCTTCTCCAGGCTGAACAGCCCCAACTCTCTCAGCCTGGCTTCGTATGAGAGGTGCTACAGCCTTCTGATAATTTTTGTGGCCCTCCTCTGGACCCACTCCAACAGGTCCATGTCTTTCCTGTGCTGAGGGCTCCAGAGCTGGAACTGGTACCCCGGGCAGGGTCTCATGAGAGTGGAGTAGAGGAGCAGATAAATGCTAGAGCATTTTCCACTGAAATTCATAGACTTAATGGATACATTTGAAATTCACACTTTTTAGTAAGGCACAAAAGAAGATTTTTCAACCTAATTGATTACCAAAAGCCACGGATGTTATAGAGATTATACATATAAATAATAACTTAGTGGGGAATATCCAATACAAACACCTTTCTTCCCTTATAAAAATTTCAGACATTATTTTAAAGATTGTATCTGTGGTATATTTTTAATTTGAGATAGTGTTCAGGAACTCTTATAGAATAAATGTCTCTAAAAACTCACAATCTGTTGAGTAGGCAGTCCCAAACCAGAACAGCTCTGTATGCATAGTGGGGTAGTAAATTTAATTCTCAGTTTGCTACTTTGACTAGGAATTAAATATTAGCAGTTTATGTTTGACAGGAATGTTAAAAATGAGTAGCGTTGCTTGTACTATATTCTGATTGCTCACTTTCTGAATAGATAGGAATATACATTGTAATATTCATCCCAATGCTTCTTACGTTTTGTCTTTTCATTCATTGCATTAATTGGCTGTTCTTGTTGAATATACAATTATGCATGACTTTTTGAGGGCTGTGGTTTGGTGTTCTAATATTTTCTTAATAGAATTTGTAGTGAGTTATTTTAAAAAGCATATTTGATTCCTAAAGACAAAATTACTTGAGAAAAAAATTAGTGAAATGTATTAACGTTGAAAGAATACATTTATGTGGCTACATCATTTTCTTATAAAGAGTTGGCACTAAATATATTTAACTCCATTTTGAACACAGTGTCATCAACTGGATATTAGAAGCAGATTTGACCTTCTGACCCACTTTGTAAACAGATGGTCTTAGCCAGGAGTAACAGCATGTCTCTAAATGATATCATGTGGTTTGCAACACCCCTGGGAAGGAAAGGATTACATTGCTGTGTTGCAGCTAGGTAACCCTATAGCCCCAAAGTCTGAAACAGTGACACAAACATTCCACTGCATATTCAGTCTATTCATCAGTGAGCTACCATGTGTCTGCTGTAAGGATCTTGAAAGGCCTGCAATTGGTCCATCAAAAGCAGCTTGCAGCTTAATTTTTTAGTACTCCGCTATATTAGGATGGAGACGGGTTTTACAAAACAGCTCTTTTAGTTTATACACTTAGAGCTTTATGAAAGAGAGAGCATGAAGTGTGGTGCATCCCACAGCAGTGAATTCTCTTTCTTCAGCCTTCACATGTTATACATCTGTGGAATTTCCAATGAAATCCAAGAATAAAAATTTGCAATATCTGAATTTATATCGTATCAAAATAAGTGTTTATACGCCTTTAAAGCAAATGTATTGCACATCCATATGTGTCAGTATAACTGCCTTGACTTCAGTTATTTCAGAATTCAGTATGATCAAAATCTTCACGCTCACCTACCTTCTCTCACCATCAGATGTGAGACTGGCATTTGGCAAGGTGGTATTAAAGGCACAGCTCAAAGCTGCACTTTGAAAAACGTGGATATTACTTTCCGTCTACAAGTTGCATTTCATATTTTAATTTTCGCATTTCATAAAATCTATTTACTACTTGAATCTAGATAAGCTTAAGTGGTGACTATAAGCATAACTTGTGTCAATCATCCTTTTCCAACCAGTTTTTATAGTGGTTCTTAATATTATCATAGAATCATAGAATCAATCTTCATGGTTGGAAAGGACCTTTGAGATTACCGAGTCCAACCAAACACACACAAAAAAAACCCCAAAAAACAAAAAACAAAACCCAAAAAACCCTACAATCTCTGTCACTAGAGCATGCCCTGAAGCGCCAAATCTATCATGGGCTTTGGTAACACAGTTTGGCTTTTAGTGATTCACTGGTAACTTTTCAGTTGAAACATATCAGGCGTTTTGGAAAGCAATTTCCAATACCAAGCGTTTGGAGAAAGCAACCTGGTTTCACACATTTACCCTTCAAATGATGTGTCTTGATCTTCCTACTTACCCAATTTGCTGAACAGTGAAGTTATTTTCAGAAAGAAATTTGATGTAGAACACACATAATCTCTTAAATAACTGTTTTAAAATATGGACCTTCCTTCCCTCTTGTGTGTTTTCTTTAAGAACTGATTCTGGGTATGATGTGGACTGTGCCTCAAAGGCTTCTTAATAAAAGTAGCTGGCCATCCAAGACAAAAAGAACAGGTAGAATGCTGTCTTTATTATTTTCTTCACAATACCAGTTAGCTTATAATATTTGGTGTGGTGCACATTTGAAATGGCATACATTGAATGATTTACTCCCTCTAGCTATTGCAAATGTGGATGCCTGCTCTAGGGCCATAGTCCACTTTGTGTTGTCCAGTGTTAAGGGATGTTGACACAAATCTAGCCCTAAGACTGTAGTCTTTCTTTCTAAGCCTTTCCCACCTTATTGATCTTCTTTTTGTTCTTTGTATTCTGGCTTTTGAAATGTCAAACTTCTTAGCAGTCATCTTGAAATCTCCTGTATTTTCTTTTAAGAAGAATTCTAACATTTTCAGCTTTTTAACATTTGTAGGTGTTTTTTTTTAAACTTCTTCCTGAGAAAGTATGATAGAGTTTTTTAAACTCAGGTTCTAAGAAGCTTGTAGAGAAATAGTTGTCATCCACCTTTATTAGCAAAAATGTTACTGTGCTGCATTTATGAAGACTACTTTTCTAGTAGTAGGTACACTGTGTAGTTGCCAGTTAGAAACAGGCTGATTTCCTGTACTCAGAGGTTTGTATTTCACATTTTACCGTGAAATGGTACATGTGAAGACTAGCTTTAAAGTATGCTGTCCAGGAGATACAGTTCTTCCTGTAATCTCTTTTGGTCTGTTGTCAATGAGATGGAGAAAACAATTCATTGAAGCCATTTCAAAGTAATAGCTTATTTCCTCATTTGCTGTTTCTCAGGAGAGAGAGTAACACTATTTATTAAGTTAACTTTCTGTTTTTCAGTGAAATGGAAAATGAATTGTTCTCAATTATGATTTATACATTTATTTTTATATTAGATGCTCGGATAGCTCAGAGGATAGGTGAGAAAATGGTCTTTTCGTTATGGATAATGTCTTCTTGTTTGGTATGTTACTCACAGTGTTTTAGTGGGAGCAGAAACAAAACTACTGCTGAATAGATTGAATGATTTTTATATACCAGATTATAAAGGACAATGGAATGGTTTAGCATCTGATGCTAGAATTGAAATAAGCTATTGTCTTACTCTAGAATGGAACCCAGTTTATTTCAGTAATACTTATCAGGAGGGATTAATCTCATTTAAATTCACATAAATGATGTAGACCTCTGCATTTATGTTAGCCATATTAGACTTTTCTAATGCTAAAGGAGGCAAAAAGGAAAGAACAGACACTTGAGCTATTTTAAATGTCTTAGTTTGGAAGAAAAGGAGCTGCATGCTTGACATACTTCTCTCTACTGAGCATACAGGGAACATAAACAGGGAAAAGGAGATATAAAAGGACTATGAAAGAAAATTAGCCCATCTATCTGCACTTCATTAGCTGGAAAAAGGAGAAGTAGAACTTATGGTAGTACTTTGCAGCAAGCCCACTGATTTGAGCATTGATGCAATACTTATGTTTCTTTAGTCACACCTGCTGCTTACTACATTAAAAATTATTTTTCCATTTTTTAAAGGCTCTTTTTCGGGGGATTCTTTTTGATGCTGACTACAGACCTATGCATCATGTACCCAAGGAGTTAGAAAGCCTCAAGAAACACAGAGAAATGGTACTGTAAAGCTTTCTAAAATCATGTTGTTAAAAGCAAAATTAAAACATTCAGATGTGGGTAAATGTTACTTGCTATTCTTTCTGTAACAAGAATATTATCATCAGTAGGGTTTGCTTTTAATCTCCTCTGTGTTTTATTGGAAAATGTCATCAATTGTGACATTTTTTTCATCCATGTATCTTTGTCCTGGTAAGAGATCAAGAGACAAAATGTTAAGGGTCTTTCTTTTGTCAAGTCCTCTAGTGTAGGGCCATCACAATAGTTCTATTTTTGGAATATGTCTGATAGAGCAATACTGAAAAAAAAAGGTGTCACCAGAGCCTAGACCCCAAAACCTGCCAATACGTGATGTTTCCTTAAGACTGTGCTCATGTAAACACACCACCAGGGTCTGGAGATTTGTCAAGAAGTTAAACCAGCCTTTGTCTATTAAAAAAAAGTAAATCCCCTTTGCTATTCTCAAAGCTGAAATAGAAAGAAAGTCTTTAACCCAACAAGTAATATGAACTTGGGGCATTTGCTGTTTAAATTCTTCAAATTAAATTTCAAGGTAGTCAGTTGAATGGAGCAGAACAGAGATTTGCATAGACATTTTGTAATAAAAACATCATCTTTTGTCTTTCATTTCAACTTTTAATTAACTTGATGTTCTTTACTGGCAGACAGTTCTGAAACCATACACCTTAGGTGTTCCACTGGTGAACTGTGAACTGATGTCAACTGAGTTGACAGAGCTTTTTGTTTATCTCCTTGTCATTTCTTACCTTTAGAAGAAAAAAACAAAACCCTGAGGAACTAAAATTGCATTTAGCTAGCAGGACGTAATTTCTAAAGGAGAGTTACTAAAGAGCTAGCTCTGGGCTAAATTTACAACTGCTGTGTAAATGTAAAGAAACGACATAAACCTCCTATAGATCTGTTTGTTGTAACAACACTAACCTGAACACCTAAATTTTATTCTTCAATAGAAGGAGTGCTAAAGCAATTAAACAAATGTAGTTCCTGTCTACCAAATTAAATGGTGCTTTTCAGAGAGAAATAGGGAAGGGGTAGCCTTTATTTTCCTTCAAGATTTCCTCAGCCATGTGGTCAAAATAGAACAGGAACTGGTGTAATAATAAAGCAAGGGCTTTTTTTTTAGCTTTTAGTGGTACAGCTTGAAGATTCACAAAGTTGTACTTTTCAGTACCTGAAAATGGGCTGCTGGCTCTCTATAGAGAATAAAGGAATATTTATTTTCTCCAGACCTGCTGTGATTGACACAATTATGACAAACTAAAGGAAGGTGATATACTATTCGAGATCATCTTTAGCCCTCCCACTAGGGCCTGTAAAGTGTTTCCCCTTTCCCTTCAAAAGTGCTGTGGTTAGTCAGCAACTTTCCCAGCAAAAGCAAATCTTCAAAAAGAATGGGAATGGAGAGGATAAGGAGGCTTCCTGGACAAGCTGAGGGTAACTTGTTTAGCAGTGAAAACAAGGATGATGAATGATGGACAGAATAATTGCCAAACTTGCATGAGATTGAGGAGGCTAGGGTCAGTAGATTATCTCTTTTGATAAATTATGTAAGGATTTTGGCTTGTTTCTATGTAGAGTTTGTGAAAAACTCGGAAAAAAAAGAAAAAAAAGAAAGAAAAAATAGAGAGAAAGGCTCATGAGCTAGCATAAGTGTTTTCTGTCTTGGTTTTTGTTTTTGGTAACAGTGATGTCAGAGTTAATATGTTCCCATATGTGGAGTAGTTATTTTTTATTAACACTGATTCTGAGCAGCATGCGAATGCCACCAAATGATGGAAAACATGATTTCTTTTATCCTTTACTATGTTTCAGAAGCATTTAAACTCCTCCAATGAAATCAAGATTGTCCAGTACATAAACACTCTTAAACCACACTATTGTGAGTCAAACCCTGCCCTCAAGAAGTGTTAGCAGAGCCTCAGGTCTCATCTGTCCCAATACAGTGCCCTAGCAAGGCTGCCTCTAATTATAATATATACAAGTAGCATTACACTCAATTAAACTTAAGTAGAGTTAGCATAATTCACAGCATTCAAAAGAGATTGGATTCTCACTTTATAAAAACAGGCAAGACAATGGAAATATTTTAGTTCATTTTTTTTTAACTTTGCCAGGATTAGAATGACCTTGACTCTCAGCCAAGAACATTCCAAGTGAGCTAGCAGCAGGAAACACATCCACTGTTGAGATCATCTTTGCAATCAGATAAAATTTGTTTCCATTTGTGAAAGTCATCCAGCCTCATTTATAGGCAATACTAGCGTACGGTATGTTCACAGCATGTTTTAATGTCACAATGTGAAGGATATGAAAAGAAGTTCAAGTACCAGGATATGCCTACTTTAAAAAAATGTTAAAAAAATGATGCAATACTATTTTTGAAAAATACTATAATGAAATGTCACAGAGTTCATAGTTGTTATTCTAACTTTAAAATTTAACTTTTTCTTCCATTTTTCCTCACAACTTAACTCTGTATTTTTGCCCACTATATATGGGTGCATGCAGTTTCAACCCCATCATACATTTGGAATTAGAAGCCATTGTTTGAGAAGTCAACCAAGACATTATCAAGCTGCCCAAAGTAGTTACATTTGACTAATTGGAAATCAGAGAAACTGCATTCAAAACAACTCAGGATATCAGTGCAAAAGAAGCAGTCCTGATCTTCTGATAAGTTTTAATTTTGATCCATTTTGTCATGCAATCTCTTCAGATTATGCAAATCGGGATCAAGGATATGACGAATGCTAGGGGAGGCACCTTTTTTGCACAGCACCACCTTAAAGCATGTAAAAAATGTATGAAAACATGGCTTTAGCTTAAACTTATCAAGGAGGTGGCTGTGAATTGGAGTGACAGAAGTGTAGGTGTATTCTTCTTTGCCTCTTTGCATGGCAGAGTGAGGTAATTTCTTCAACTGCCTCTCCTACATATGCCCATGGATGCCTCTCAGATCCTGTGGATAGATAGAGAGGAGAGAAAGGTTTTACAGTCTCACTAATTTGTGTGAAATTCTTTTCAAGAAAATCACTTGTAATTTTTGGAAGATCAGTCACAGAAATTCTTGGAAAGAAAGAGTGGAGGTAACAGCAGATATAAAAAATCAGAGATTGTGCTACAGATGGTGTTGCTATTTTCCCGGATTCTGAACAGAACAGGAAACCTTTACTTTTAATAGCTTTGAACTCATTCAAATAATGTATATGTTGGAAGACTGAGAGAAAGAGAAATTAGGGACAAAAATGCGATTTCAGTTAGACTTAGCAGATTGCTGTGACCTACTCCTTTCTCCCCATCTTCCAAATCTTTGAGTTTTGGGAGTTAAGAGGAAAGCTTTACTGGGATGAATTAGGTGGTATTGCGATGAATTGTGACTTGAGATAAAGAGGCCTCTTCTCTCTTCCCACTCTTCTTACTCTCTTTGCATTGCTGAATATAAAGATATTTCTTAGGGGGAGGAAGCAACAGCCTTTTTTAGGTGATATTGCTGAAGAAGAGGTGAGCTACTAGGTCACCAAAGACTTCACAAATCAAAGAGATTTTCAGTGCCAGTTGTGGAAGAAGGATTTGGAGGATGCTGGCAAGTCTGCTTTTATTGTGGTATCAGGAAGAAGCATACTTGGCTTTTAAGGGACTTAAAATTAGACAATCCACGTGCCTTTATAAGTAGGTTTTGTTTTCTGAAAAATCAATTTTTCTTAGTCTCATAATTGAAGAATTAATGAGATTTTGATTTTTTTTTTTTATTTTTTCATTTTACACTTTCTTTTTGTAGGGCTAATTCTGATTTTACAATGACAGTGATTTAGGACTTATTCTACCACTGTAAAGGGGCTGTGCCAGTGCAGAAACAGTTTCAGGGAGTTGATAATCAATGTGTTTAATTGCCTGTCCTTCTTTCTTGGGCTTTATGCCTGTCTCTGCCACTATGTAATTTCTGAAAGAACTTCTTTGCCTCAAGTTGATGTGCATATTGTTTAGCTTTTAGGTAACTAATCATCAAAGCATGACAGGTAGAAGTTGCTATATGGCCACAAATTGTTTGTAGTAATTATTAAAGAAGCCTCATTAAAGCTCATTTTACATTACTAATATTGTACAGTAATGAAAATACTGAACGTATTTCCATGAGCTTTTTGTGATGAACTTTGTTCTACCTATAGAATTCTTTTTTTTAGTGACGTTCAAGCTTTTGTCTCACCATGACTTTTGTGCTTTTAAAGTTTTGTATTTTCAGGCACCGGACTTATTTCTACACGGCAGTGTACATGTCTGATGATTCATTAGAGAATTGGTGGCTGAATATCTGCAAAGGTCAACACTGCGGCTATCTCAGCTTCACAGAATCACAGAATGATTGGGGTTGGAAGAGCCCTCTGGAGATCATCTAGTCCAACTCCCCTGCCAGAGAAGGGTCACCTAGAGCAGGTTGCACAGAATCGCACCCAGGCAGGTTTTGAACGTCTCCAGAGAAGGAGACTCCACCACCTCTCTGGGCAGCCTGTGCCAGGGCTCTGTCACCCTCAAAGTAAAGAAGTTCCTCATCATGTTAAGATGGAACTTCCTATGTTCACGTTTGTGCCCATTACCTCTTCTCCTGTTGCTGGGCACCACTGAAAAAAGACTGTCCCCATCCTCCTGACACCCACCCTTTAAGTATTTATAAGCACTGATAAGATCCCCCCCTCAGTCATCCTTTTTCCAGACTGAAGAGAGGCAAATCCCTCAGCTTTCTTCATAAGAGAGGTGTTCCAGTCCCCTAATCATCTTCGTAGCCCTTTGCTGCACCCTCTTCAGTAGTTCCCTGTCATTCTTGAACCAGGGAGCCCAGAACTGGACACAGTGCTCCAGATGTGGCCTCACCAGGGCAGAGTAGAGGGGGAGGATGACCTCCCTCAATCTGCTTGCCACACTCTTCTTGATGCACCCCAGGATTGGCCTTCTTGGCCACAAGGGCACATTGCTGGCTTATGCTCATCCTGTTGTCCACCAGGGCTCCCACGTCTTTTTCCACCGAGCTGCTCTCCAGCTGGTCAGCCCCCAACCTGTACTGGTGCATGGGGTTATTCCTCCCCAGGTGCAGCACCCTACACTTGCCCTTATTGAATTTCATAAGGTTCCTCTCTGCCCAACTCTCCAGCCTGTCCAGTTCTTGCTATATGGTGGCACAGCCTTCTGGTGTGTCAGCCACTCCTCCCAGTTTTGTAGCATCAGCAAACTTGCTGAGGCTGCACTCTATCCCCTCATCCAGGTCATTGACGAATAGATTGAAGAGGACTGGACCTGGTACTGACCCCTGGGGAACACCACTTGTCGCTGACCTCCAACTAGACTCTGTGCCCCTAATCACGACCCTCTGAGCTCTGTCTTTTGTCCAGTTTTCAATCCACCTCACCGTCCATTCATCAAGCCCACTCTTCCTAAGCTTACCTATGAGGATGTTGTGGGAGACAGTGTTAAAAACCTTGCTGAAGTCAAGGTAGATAACATCCACTGCTCTACCCTCATCCACCCAGCCAGTCATGCGATCATAGAACATTATCAGATTGGTCAAGCATGACTTCCCCTTGGTGAATCCACTCACGATAACTTTCTTTTGTTCTACATGCTTAGAGATGACATCCAGACTGAGCTGTTCCATCACCTTTCCAGGGACTGAGGTGAGGCTGACTGGCCTGTAGTTACCTGGGTCCTCCTTCTTGCCGTTTTTGAAGACTGGAATTAACTTGCCCTTTTTTGAAGACTGGAATTAACTTCCTTAATTTTAAAAGTCACAGGAAAAATATTTATCTCCTGACTATAAAGTGTACACACTTACTGTTGCAAGTCCATATTATCCATTGCACATTATCCATTTTCAATTGTTTTCAGACTGCTTTTTTCCTCTGGATGCTCATGGCAATATCCTTCTATTCTCTGCATTCCTTCAAGTATTCAGTTCTGATGTGTCGAGCTCAAAGTTTCTTGTTTGTGTGAGTACAACTAATTGGACAAACGAGTCTTGGGGCATTCTAATGTTTATCCTCATGCGTCCCTGTGCTACTTGCTCTTGTGTGACTGCACACACAATTCGGGCTTCAAAAATTTCTTTTAGTTCTCTGTAAATACTGAATAAACTGACACTATTGTGAACCATTTGTGGAATCAATGTTACATTAAAGCTTCTTCTAACTTTGATACCCTAATAAATGATAAATGATAAATGATAAATGATGTACTGTGTTTGATAAATGATGTACTGTGAGTGTTTTATAATCTTACTGAAATGCATACACTGGCAGAATAATGTGAATAGATACTTAGAACTTGCACAATCATGAATTCTACCATTTGTATGGCACCTTTTCTTTTTCAGAAGATAAAAAATTCAATCCAAATGTACTAGGTCATTCTTCACAGGAAATATTAGCCTACTTAGATCTCCAATTTTTTTAACCATACAAGCAGACCATCAGAAGTAGGTTCCGAGTTAAACAGTGGACCATAGCTTCAGTTTAAATTTCATATGTTATTTTCACCACTTTAGATACCTGTCTATGTTCTGATTGGTGCTGCTATCATGATCTGTAAAACTGAGACCCACAGAGACTAGTAGCTGGAACCAAAAAGTGCTGTTCAGAAGACATTGTCCAGAATACTAGTCCTGAAAACACTGGCTAAGTTACTATGTGGTTCTACAGGAATGGAAATTCTTTCATTACTGAGTAACAGGGTTTTTTTTCAGATGCCCAAAACATACCATGAGTCTTGACATATGTTGCTGCCTTTTAGTCGAGGATTACCATTTATGACTGACATACTCTATAGTCACAAGACTATACTCCCATGATACTTTTTTAGCAGCTTGACTCCATCTCTTTTTCTGATGAAAGAGATAGCCAAGTTCTGTGGCTTTTTCAGAATACCAGGTCTAGAACAATAAATATGGAAGCCCTGGTCATTGTTAAAAGTGTCTTATTTATCCATAGCTTAAATAGCAGACTTTGGCTAGCTGTACCTTGAGAGTAATATTCTGTGGTGGTGATGCAGGAAGGACAAGGGACTCTGGAATCAGGCTTCTAAGAGTCAGCTGTTTTAAGATTTGCTGACAGTTTGCCAAACACATAGATTTGTGTTGAAAAGGTTCAGTTGATTTTTTCTTAACAGGCTTTCGCTTTATTTTTAAGGATCTTTTAAGGATGACTGCTTCTGAATGTGTGTCATTTTTTGTTCTACATACCCTAGTGAAAAATCTTAAATATATCTTAGTTGCAAGAATCTAGGAACCCATGATTTACCTTACAAGTACTCCTGTTTCTTAGAGACAACTGATTGGCTACATTACAAATGTATTGGGAAATCCATCTCCTTTTGTGCTCTTTTAAAGGTCAGAATTAAAAAGGTCAGAATAAGGCTATTTGGGGAGGTGCAGAATTTGCATGGGGCTATTTTCCATGATTGAGAGGTATTAAGAAACATCTGTATTCTTTTTGTTGTTTGCAGAGCATCAGAACAGACTCCAGCAAATGCAAAAAGGTAATATAAAATGTAACACGATTGTGTGTCTTTTAAAGATATTTATAATGAGCCGGTCATTCTGTAGTGGAAGAGTGTCAAAGCTTGGAAGAGGATTAAATTTGGAAACAACTTCATTCAACCCTCCTAGTAAATTGGGTTATTGGCAAAGTTTCCTGCATGAATGATCTCAGATAGCTAGGGGATGCGCTCTAAATTGTTATGGGAATTTACTTCACTAAATTCTCTGTTAGTGTCATTTGAGTAACCAAAAATAACAAGAAGCCCCTATGAAACTCGAGTGATTTGAGCAATTAAAATAGTTCTGGTATTTTAAAAATTGGAACATACTAACATTTATTGGTGTTTTCTATTAAGTAAGTGTGACAAAACTAAGATGTACTTGTAAATGCGTTCCCAAATCATAAAACAGTGCCTGCTGCAGGTTTTGTAAGGTATGACTTTACTTAATTTCACCTTGCAGGAGTAGTGCTGGGAAAGATTTCTTTTTCACAAACACTCTCCTCTCTTAATCCTCTCTCTGGAGAGTTGCCAGCCTGTTGAGAGGAAGAAAATAAAAGAAAAAATGAAGGCCAGAAAGGAGAAAGGAATGAAGCATGAATTTATAGGCATTTCTGCTGCTGCTGAATGGTCCCAGTTTTTAGCACAGACAGTGCTGATCATGTAAGACTTCTTTGAAAGAAAAAGAAAAGTAATTTCGTAGATCTACAAATAGGCAAATATAATGCCTTATTGTTTCAATTAGATAAATACATGCTGTACCATATGTAATCTAATAAGTAAGCCTTTGCAATCTCTATTATTTGTTTTGCAATTATTTTGTCTGTGATTTTTCTCTGCGAAGGTCTTGTCAGACAGTCTGAGCAAACTCTTTAATTGTAAGGAAGATACAGGTTTTTCATAATTATGCAAAGAGAATGAAAAAAAAACCCTAGCCATCTAAAGTCTTTTTCATACCTGCAAGATGTCTGTAAAAGGTGAGCTCGTATTTAATCTTTAGATTTGAGGTAACTGTTGGAACTGGTCACTGCTTTTGGTCTGCGCTTGCATGTCTTGTGGTTTCCACAGAAACATTTGTCATGTTGAATTACTTAAGTTCTGCACCATCAGTAGTGCCAAGTATAAAGGTGATAATAGGAATGAAACCTCCTGCTTCTCAGTTTTTAGTCACACTTAGATGACATCAGGATTCTGGTAGCTTAAATTGCATAGAACGGACATTGCTTATGGATTGTAATACCCACTGCACGCACATAGCATGAAGTGTAGTTTAGCCCATGGTTGTTTTTATTTAACTGTCACAGTTATCCCACAATACGTCCACTAAGAGCTTTGGAAGTGTCTTGAATCCCTTGAAGTCATCTGGTTAATTATGTGATCTATTTCACTTGTGGATATTTATTTTAAGAAAAACAGAAGTAATATTACAACAATGTGCATTCAAAAAAGATTTTGAACTTCATGCATGGTATCCACTTTTTATCTTGAAATTATTCCTGAAGAACATGAGGGAAAAAAAAGATTGTACAAACTGAACAGTCCCAGCTTTTAAATCCAGGAAGTACGAATGCCTCTCTAGTTGAAGTAAAAGGAAGAACAGAACATGTATATGAAAAAAATGGAATAGATAATTGTACAGACTGATGTGAATCATTACAGCTGAGTTCTTAGGTCTGACCTTTACTGACTACATTACAAGCAGCTCTGATTTTTAAATGTGAAACACAGACAAGCTTGAGAATTAGTGTAAGCAAATTGGTGTGACACTAGCTTGGGCTTTGGTATTCTAAGCAATTCTTTCCATGAAAGATTTAAGGGAGATAAAGTTTCATGAATATTTTTTTAAGATTGTGGATTTGTGATAATAATTCAAAGAAGTGATATTTAACAGGACATCTTTACTATCATCCTTACACTTTGTTATGCCATCCTAAGTGTGCACTTTATGCCATGCTTAGCATATAGCCTACATATATCCTATGCATACATTTTTCTATATACAGTACTGCCAGAACTTGTGTGTACCCTAAGATTTTAGAAAAGCTTTTTAATGCATTTGGGGAATGACTTAGGCAAACTGTATTTACTGTTTAATACACTAATGAATGGTAGGAATGGTAGGAAAAAGAAATGTTTCAAGGTAATGTACTTCGTTTCCATTCTTGACCATCAAAACACTTGCAAAAATAATAATCTGTCAGTATTTTGGATTTTGTGAATTAGGAACAATCATTAATAACTTCTTCAGATAATGTGAAAATTAATATAGGGGCAGCTTTCACACTGGTGAATATCTTACATAATGTTGCAACATCTGAGAAAAAAAATAGGGTTTTTGTGGTATAGAAAGAATAAAAACTTCATCAGTGCCAGTAACATATATGCACGTTTTCCACATTTCCTAGGATTTGCTTTTGCAGTGAAAACATATTAGTACACTGAAGACGTCAGTGGTCACGGTTTATTCACAGAAATACATCTTCAAAGTGAATGGATCTACTTGACTGGAGAAAAACTGAAAGTCTGAACATATATGTTCCTCAAATTGCCATCTCCAAAATACAATAGTCTAAGCACAACAATAATATTTCAAACTACTAAATGCTTTACAGGCAACTTTTTCAAAAGTTATCAATCTCTACAACCCCTCTACTTAAAAAAAACCAAACCCAAACCAAACCCAATCTCCACTTCTTTAGGAAAGATTTAGTATCTTAATTGCTCATCTGCAGAATGAGCTTCTGACCAAAGAATAAATTCTTGCTTCACTGTGACTGTCTAAAATACTGAAGTCATTCCATAAAAGGTTTTCTTTACTCAATTCTTTCCTTCTTTACTTGTTTTACTTCTTAAGGATAGGTTTCTGCACTTTACAGTCTTATGATGCCTTGTGTTTCCGCAGAAGACTGAAGATGTCAAGTCAATGCACAAAAGAATATCTAAATCATTTTTAATATGTAAAAATTGAGATGGTAGGGTATGGCTTTCACTGCAAAGAATGTAGGTAGGCAGATGAGGTTTGGCTTCAGATGTTCAAGTCTCAGCTAGACGAGTATAAACTCAATTTTCCACACCATCTGCAGGATTTCAGGGAGACCTTACTTGCACAGATGTCTGCAAAGGTAAAGTGAGCTTTGTTTTCACGTAAAACGCATGTGACTCTCAAATTGATCTTTTTTTGTGGTCTGTTTTGCATTATAATAACTTAGTAGAATAGCATTAAATTAGTTCCACCCTATCAGAAAATGACAGTAGGAAGTTTAGTTTAACATAAATTCCAAGGGCAGACCATATGCAATTTATTTTTATTTTTAATTGCTTCCATAAACACACAAAGATTAAATTAGCAAAGCTTGTGTAGGTTTTTTGGTTATATGTAGTATTTTAACTAAATACTGAAGGATAAAAATGGAAACCAGCAAAACCCAGGAAGCCCACAGGTTTTAATTTATGTTGTGGGCCATGAGCATCAAAGAAAAATTGGAACTTTGAGATGTTTCTTTATGGATAACAGGTTAGTCCTAAATTGGTGCTACAAAAGAAACATCATCAAATGCCAAGGCCCAACTAAGCAGGCAGTACTGGAAAAAGTACTTTTATTGCTGTTTGAATAATTTTGTAAGTACTTTAATCTGAAAAAAAAAATCTGAATTACAAAAAAAAATAAAAGCCGAGTTGAAATAGATTTTGAATATTGTGTAGAAAGGCATATTTCAGGCCACACAAATAAAAGCTACAAAGCAGACTGGTACTTAACATGCTGACTATTTTCTCTGTACATTGCAAAAATGCATTAATTACATTGTCAAAAGATTAAAGACTCTAAAACAACATAGGAAAGGAAAACACTTCTTTAGATCAGAAGTCCAGATTGAAATGTCTTTAGTCTGAATATTACAAGACACACGTTTGGTCACTTCCACTTTCAGAAATGACAGTGCAGGTTTTTCCTGCTAAAGGAAAGGGTTTTGTCGTTGGGTTTTTTTTCAGGATTTGGGGGGGGTTTATGTGTTTTGTTTATTTTTTTTTCTTTCATTGGATAGTGCATCTGCAAGCCAAAAAAGAGGCAGACAGCAGAGAACGTATAGACCTGTGCTAGAAGTACTGTGGCAGCACAAATGCATTTCTTGTCTATTAAGATACAGTTCTGCAGGGGTTCTTCAAGTGGTAAATTAGGGTAACAACTCAGTCTGATCTTCATTGGCCTTTGTGTAGCAGAAGAGGGGTAGTTACATTTTTCTTTTTGCTAGTTATCTGATAAAACTTTTTAATCATTACTTATTTACTCTGAGCTTTTTTCTATTTTATAACCTTGAGGAAATGCCCCTTTTCAGAAGGAAGACCTGCATGTTAAAGTCAGCCAGACACCTGGACTTGTGTATTTCTAACATAGTCTCCTCTGGAGTATTTGGCTTAACTCTTACTAAGGTCACCTGAGACAGAGAACTCAGGAGTGGGGAACAGTCATAAAACAACACGCTTATATATGTCTACTATAATAGGGACGACAGTGGAGCTGTATTTGTAATTTTTGCTCTGGGCTTATTAGGTTTGCTAGACTTAAAAAGTGTATTTGTAGCATGTTAATTAGCCCAAATGAAAAACAGGGTGCAGCTAAACTTTTGTCTTCTCTAACAAGTGTTCTCAGCTGCCTATGCTTGAAAATGGCTTTATTGAGATTCTCACATATGAACCTGGAAGTGTGCCACCTCCTATTACTTGAATAGAATAAACTCAGACACTCAAAGGTATTTTGGGGACCTGGGTATTTCCTAGTGTCGCAGTAGAGATCACACTAGACAGACCACACCGTTGCATTTCATGCCTACAGAGGTACTTTCTGTGCCAGGCTGCTAGCTTCGTTGCTGGACAATGTTTCAGTGGAGAATCATGTTTATATTACTTTTTAAACTCCAGCATAATAATAATAATTTTGTCTTTCACAGCTTAATTTTATGAATGCATATCTACATCTATATGTTTCAGCAAATAGATAAAATCCTCTCAAATCACGAAATAAATTACATTATTTATAATTTCAAAAAAAAAATTATTGGCTGTTTTACCATATTAGCATATTATTTTTCACTTTTTCCTCTCTGTCTCTATTTGGTTGAACTGGAATTTCCCTTTGTTAGCATGCAATTTCTTATGCTAATGTTCTTTGGAGTTGCTAATGCTGTATCTTTATTCATCATACAATGAGAGATCTGAAATGCACAGTTGTCTTGCTATATCTATATTTATGGTTTCTCTGAGAGCATTGTGTTAAGACTAAAAGTAAACCGAGTATCACATGCCTACCCTGAATGATAGCTTCTGCTCAGTTGAGCATAATTTTGCTGCTTCTTTTTCAGAGCTACCAATGCAACTGGTTGTACTGTATATTACTTTAAAAGAATGGTTATCATAGATGTTGGACTTGGTGCAATGTAGAATGAATGAACCTTGGGATGATGTCAAGGATCCTGAAGACCCTTGGAAAGATTAAGTAAGATTTCTGTAATCAGTTTTCCTAATATGTGGAAACATTATTTTCATATTTACTCTTAATGTCTGACATTCTATTTGATGTAGTTTAACTAAACAGAGGAGTCTATTGAATGTTGCTGTACTGGTACTTGCTTTATTTGGCCAATAAAAAATCTGGAAGACTGATGACAAATTGAAAAGGGTTGAAGATTTACAATAAATATTTGGGGTCTAAAAGGATGAGATCTGTAATGTAAGACTAAGGAAAAAAAGAATTTTTAGAGCTGCCCTTGTCACAGACTAAAAATGTCTACATTAAAAAAACCCTTCTAGTGTCAGTGAATGAAAGCATAATGATATCTTGGTTGGAAGCTGAAAATTGACCAACTGAGATCAGAAGTGTGTGTCTTTTCTCAGTGAAGTAACTAGCAGTTGAATTAACTTGACTAAAGAAGCAGTGGATTTTTTTATTACTAGGTAAAAAAAAAAAAACCAAACTTGATGCATTTCTAAAAAGATATAGTTCAACTCAATCAGAAGTTATAAAAGTTATGGTAATAACTTTTGTTAGTATGGTGATAACATCTTGAGAGGAGTCCACATCAAAATGATTGTGCTGGCATTCAGAACTACGAATTAGCATCTATGTTTAAATTGACTCTTTTCTGTTTGTTACAGCTCAGAATAGTGTTCACTCTCCAGATTTTCAGAATATTACAATCTAATGAGTAACACTCCGGAGTTTTCTGCTTTATTATTTTAGGAAAAATTTATATCCAACTAGCCATGCACTAAAAGAACAATTCTTAGCATTAATGGCTATAAATAGAGTCCTCAAATTGGATTTGTTTTTGTCAGATCACATTTTGAGATTATTATTAAAAAGAATTAGATTAAAAATGATTACTTGAAATTTAGCAGTTTAATATTACACACTTCTGAAACAAACTCTAGTTCATACCAAGTGGTGACTTTTTTTTCAGGATGAAATCTAACTGGAAGGAATAAAAAATCTGAGACCAGACTATTTCTTTAATATTATAATTTATTTTTCTTCTCAGAATAGTTATCATCTATATCATGCAATTTATCAGTGGAAACAGGGTATCTTAAATGTTAATTTTACTGTCTGAAGCTATGTCCTTCGAAAAAATAAAGGCACTATAGGAACAACCTTTGTTGTTATTCATTATAAACTTATGAGTTATAGTCATGTGTGTTATGAAAAGTTACTATAAAAACAGTAGTTAAAAAAAATCCTATGGAAATTTTCTTCATCCAAACTGTTTTATTTATATATTATTTCAAAAAATGCAGACAGTCTTGAAAGTGCAGATGGGGACTGAAAATAGTCAAACTATATTCTTCCTAGCTCATGCAGCAGATCAGTTAATAACAGTAATATACAGCATAAGTGGAATTTTACAGTCGTATTTGTATTCATTGCCACAATTCTAGACTGTACAACTGGAACATTTTTAGTTCAGTATCATCTCTATATACAGTTTTCACTTCAAGAATAGGGAAACATTTTGTCAAAATCGGATTTCTTAAATAAGTGATGTTATTTGTACTTCAATTTTCAATACTGTGTAATAATCCTGTTGCAATAATTTTCTTGACAAGCAAAGCCTTTGACACTGTCCCACATGACATCCTGCTCTCCAAGCTGATAAAATATGGGTTTGACGGACTGACAATTCAGTGGATAAAGAACTGGCTTGACGGCTGCACCCAAAGAGTGGCTGTCAATGGGTCCATGTCCAAGTGGAGGCCAGTGACAAGTGGAGTCCCTCAAGGATCAGTACTGGGACCGGTCTTGTTTAACATCTTCGTCAGCAACATGGACAGTGGCATTGAGTGCACCCTCAGAAAGTTTGCCGACGACACCAAGCTGTGTGGGGCGGATGAGACGCTGGAGGGAAGAAACAGCATCCAGAGGGACCTTGACCGGCTGGAGAGGTGGGCCCATGCCAACCTCATGAAGTTTAACAAGACCAAGTGCAAGGTCCTCCACCTGGGTCGGGGCAATCCCAAGCACTGTTATAGGCTGGGCAGTGACTGGCTTGAGAGCAGCCCTGAAGAAAAGGACTTGGGGGTGCTAGTGGATGAGAGGCTCAATATGAGCCGTCAGTGTGCATTAGCAGCCCGGAAAGCCAATCGTAATGGGCTGCATCGGGAGAAGCGTGGCCAGCAGTTTGAGGGAGGTGATTCTCCCCCTCTGCTCCACTCTCCTGAGACCCCACCTGGAGTACTACATCTATTTCTGGAGCCCCTACTACAAGAAAGATATGGACGTGCTGGAACGTGTCCAGAGAAGGGCCACGAGGATGATCAGAGGGCTGGAGCACCTCTCCTATGAGGACAGACTGAGAGAGCTGGGGTTGTTCAGTCTGGAGAAAATAAGGCTCCGAGGAGACGTTATAGTGGCCTACCAGTATCTTAAGGGGGCCTACAAGAAAGCTGGTGAGGGACTTTTTGGGATGTCGGGTAATGGTAGGACTAGAGGGAATGGATCAAAACTAGAGATGGGATGATTCAGATTGGATGTTAGGAAGAAGTCCTTCACCATGAGGGTGGTGAGACACTGAAACAGGTTGCCCAGAGAGGTAGTGGAAGCCCCAACCCTGGAATTCTTTAAGACCAGGCTGGATGGGGCTCTGAGCAACCTGATCTAGTGGGAGATGTCCCTGCCCATGGCAGGGGGGTTGGAACTAGATGATCTTTAAGGTCCCTTCCAACCCTAACAATTCTATGATTCTATGATTCTATAGCTGTTATTTCACTGGCATTCATTTTGAGTCCTTGAAAGTCAAACCAGTGTAGCCAACAGAGCTGTGCGCAATTTCAGACTTTCCTATCGGCATGAGAGGAGGACCAGTCAGAGGATATTGCTTCATACAAGGTTGTAATGTGACCCACAGGACAATGAGAGAGGCAGGAAGACTGAAGCAGCAGCGTGTGGCAGCTGAAGACAACTGAGTCCAGTTACTTTGTGGCAGCTCAGTTGACTTTGAAGAATAGTCACTCTCTAAGGAGTCTCTGGCTTTTACAAAATACTTTCGCTTAAAGAACTGTTGCTCTGAAAACAGATAGAGGGAGAAGGGACACAGAAAGTAGAAGTAAGGTAAGAATAAGTTGTTTGTGGGGTTTCTTTTGTTTTGTTTTGTTTTAATTGTTTTTTTTATTTTATGGCTAATTGACTGTCATTTATGTTGCTCAAGATATTCACAACTTACAGTAATTTATGTGTATTCTGAAAGATTTTTGAAGGTTATTAATGCAGCTTTAAATTTTATTGTGGATTAGGGATTTCCCACCCAGCAAAAAAAAGTTGTTAAAAATAAAATGTTCTGTTACCTTGACACAAATATTCAATGCAAGCCATTCACCTATTTTCTCTTGAAAACAGCTAGACAGAAAGGCTTTTCCATGGAGTAAATGTAGGGAGAATGAAAAAATCACAGAATCACAGAATGGTAGGGGTTGGAAGGGACCTCTGGAGATCACCTAGTCGAACCCCCCCTGCCAAAGCAGGTTCACCTGGAGCTGGTTGCACAGAATCGCACCCAGGCGGGTTTTGAGTATCTCCAGACAACCTCTCTGGGCAGCCTGTTCCAGTGCTCTGTCACTCTCAAAGTAAAGAAGTTTTTCCTCACGTTAAGATGGAGCTTCCTGTGTTCCAGTTTTTGCCCATTGCCCCTTGTCCTGCCGCTGGCCATCACTGAGAAGAATCTGACCCCATCCTCTTCACACCCACCCTTTACATATTTATAAGCATTGACAAGATCCCCTCTCAGTCTTCTCTTCTCCAGACTGAAAAGTCCCAAGTCCTTCAGCCTTTCCTCATAAGAGAGATGCTCCAGCCCCCGATCATCCTCATAGGTCTTCTGTCGTATCAGCCACTCTTCCGAATTTTGTATCATCAGCAAACCTGATGAGGGTACACTCCATGTCATTGATGAATATGTTGAACAAGACTGGACCCAGTACTGACCCCTGGGGAACGCCACTAGCTCAGGGCCTTGAGCTAGACTCTGTGCTGCTGATCACAACCCTCTAAGCTCTGCCATTGAGTCAGTTCTCAATCCACCCCACTGTCCATTCATCTAACCCACAGTCCCTAACCTTACCTATGAGGATGTTGTGGGAGACAGTGTCAAAAACCTTGCTGAAGTCAAGGTAGACTTCATCCACAGCTCTCCCCTCAACCACCCAGCCAGTCATGCCATCATAGAACATTATCAGATTGGTCAAGCATGATTTCCCCTTAGTGCATCCATGCTGACCACTCATGATAACTTTCTTTTTTCTACATGCTTAGAGATGACATCCAGACTGAGCTGTTCCACCACCTTTCCAGGGATGGAGGTGAGGCTGACTGGCCTGTAGTTTCCTGTGTCCTCCTTGACATTTTTGAAGACTGGAGTGACATAAGATTTCCTCCAATCCTCAGGCACCTCTCCTGTCCTCCATCACCTTTCAAAGATGATGGAGAGTAGCATAGCAGTAACACCTGCCAGCAATCTGAGTACTCGCAGATGCATCCCATCGGGGCCCATGGATTTGTGGATGTTGAGGTTGCCAAAATGATCTCTAATCTGATCCTCCTCAACCAAGGGAAAGTCTTCCTTTCTCTGGAGTTTTTCTCTTACCTCCAGGGTCTAGGATTCCAGTCTTAGCAGTAAAGACTGAAGCAAAGAAGGCATTCAGTAACTCCGCTTTCTCTGTATCCTCTGTCTCAAGGGAACCCACCTCACTCAGCAGAGGGCCCACTTTTTCTCTAGTCTTTCTTTTGTTACTGATGTACTTGAAGAAGCCCTTCTTGTAGTCCTTAACATTCCTTGCCAGATTTAATTCCAAGTGGGCCCTAGCCTTCTTCATTGCATCTCTGCATACTCTGACAATGTTCCTATACTTCTCCCAAGTGGCCAGTCCCTTTTTCTACATTCTATAAACTTCCTTCTTCCATGTGAATTTTTCCAGAAACTCCTTGCTCATCCATACAGGTCTCCTGCCTCCTTTGCCTGATTGCTTGCTCCTAGGGATACATAGATCTTGAGCTTGGAGGACGTGGTGCTTGAATATTAACCAGCTCTCTTGGATCCCCCTACCTTCTAGAGCCCTAACACATGGGATTCCTTGAAGTAGGTCTTTGAAGAGGTCAAAGTTAGCTCTCCTGAAGTCCAGGGTTGTAATCATACTTATTGCCCTACTTCTTCCATGCAGGAACCTGAACTCCACCATCTCATGGTCACTGCAGCCAAGGCGATGCCAACCTTCACATCTTAACTTGTCCTTCTTTGTTTGTTAGTATAAGGTTCAACAGCACACCTCTCCTTGTTGGCTTCTCCACCATTTCTGTCAAAAAGTTATCATCAAGGCTCTGCAGAAGCCTCCTGGACTGTGTGTTCCTGGCTGTGTTGCCTTTCCATCAAATATCAAAAATAGAGCCTGAGATTTCATTTCTAAAAGAAAAACCAGTCCTACATAGAATGGCAGGGGTTTTTTTACTTTTGATTAAGTTTTCATCATGAAAAGAACTATGATTTAATGTTTGTGATATTCATCCTTAAAAAAACCACGTTAAAACAGGTTCATGATGTTCATGGTGTACTATGCTGTAGCATGGGCAAAGCTTTCTCTTTTTTTCTGCATTGAGGCATGCCTCTGCATTGAGCACGGTAAGGACAAAGATTCTGTCATTGCCATTCCTTCAGTTCTTTGTATTCCAGAAATTATGCCGTGTAAGTGCCTATGATCATTGTGTTAACTTTGTTCTGCCATGACAAAACTCAATTGAAGGACCCAGAGAAGTAAGGAGGGGGGTTAGCAGAACTGCTACTTTGGACTTCCAGAGGACAGACTTCGGCTTGTTTAGGGGCATGGTTAACAGAGTCCCTTGGGAGGCCATCCTGAAGGGCAAAGGAGTCCAAGAAGGCTGGACATTCTTCAAGAAGGAAATGTTAAAGACACAGGAGCAGGCTGTCCCCATGTGCTGAAAGACGAGCCAGTGGGGAAGAAGACTGGCCTGGCTGAACAGAGAGCTTTGACTGGAACTCAGGGAAAAAACAGTTTATGACCTTTGGAAGAAGAGGCAGGCAACTCTGAAGGACTACAAGGACGTTGTGAAGTTATGCAGGGAGACGAGCATAACAGCCAGAGCCCAACTAGAATTTAACCTGGCTACTGCTGTAAAAAAACAATTAAAAATGTTCCTATAAATATACTAGAAAAAAAGGAGGGCTAAGGAGAATCTCCGTCCTTTATTGGATGTGGGGGTAAACATAGTGACAAAGATGAGGAAAAGGCTGAGGCACTTTATTGCCTTCTTTGCCTCAGTCTTTAATAGTAAGACCAGTTGTTCTTGGGATACCCAGCCCCCTGAGCTGGAAGACAGGGATGGGTAGGAGAATGAAGCCCCCATAATCCAAGTGAAAATGGTGAGGGACCTCCTACACCACTTAGACACACACAAGTCTATGGGGCTGGATGGTATCCACCCACAGGTGGGAGCTGGGAGAAGTGCTCACCAAGCCACTTTCAATCATTTATCAGCAGTTCTGATTAACTAGGGAGGTCCCAGTTGACTGGAGGTTAGCAAGTGTGATGTTCATTTACAGGAAGGGCTGGAAGGAGGATCCAGGGAACCACAGTCTGTCAGTCTGACTTCAATGCCAGTATATCATCTTGACTGCCATCACACAGCACGTACAGGACAATCAGGTGATCAGGCCCAGTAAGCATTGTTTATGAAAGGCACGTCCTGCTTGACAAACCTGATCTCCTTCTGTGAAAAGGCGACTCAGTGTATGAGGGAAAGGCTGTGGATGTTGTTTGCCTGGACTTCAGTAAAGCCTTTGACACTGTTCCCTGCAGCATCCTCCTGGAGAAACTGGCTGCTCATGGCTTGAATGGGTATACACTTCACTGGGTGAAAACCTGGATGGATGGATGGGCCTAAATAGCTGTGGTGAATGGAGTTAAAGGTAGTTGGTGGCTGATCACGAGTGATATTGCTCAGGGCTCAGTACTGGGGACAGGTCTGTTTAATATTTTTATCAATGACCTGGACGAGGGGATTGAGTGCACCCTGAGTAGATTTGTAAATGATACCAAGTAGGGTGGGAGTGTTGATCTGCTTGAGGGTAGAAAGGCTCTTCAGAGGGGCGTGGACAGGCTGGATTGATGGGCTGAGGGCAATTATATGAGGTTCAGCGAGGCCACGTGCTGGGTCCTGCACTTGAGTCACAACAACCCCATGCAAAGTTACAGGCTTAGGGAAGAGTGGCTGGAAAGCTACCTGGTGGAAAACGACCTGGGGCTGTTGATCAACAGCTGGCTAAATATGAGCCAGCAGTGTGCCCAGGTGGCCAAGAATGCCAGTAGCATCCTGTCTTGTATCAGAAATAGTGTAGCCAGCAGGACTAGGGAATTGATTGTCCCCCTGTACACTGGTGAGGTTATACCTTGAATACCGTGCTCAGTTTTGGGCCCCTCACTGTAAGAAAGACATCGAGGTGCTGGAGCATGTCAATGAAGCTGGTGAAGGGTCTAGAGAACAAGTCTTATGAAGAGCTGTTGAGGGAACTGGGATTGTTTAGCCTGAATAAAAGGAAGCTGAGAGGAGACCTTGACACTCCCTACAATTACCTGAAAGGAGACTGTAGCGAGGTGGGCGTCTGTCTCTTTTCCCAAGTAACAAGTGATAGGACAGGAGGAAATGGCCTCAACTTGCACCAGGGGAGGTTTAGATTGGATATTACGAAAAATTTCTTTACTGAAAGGGTTATTAAGCATTGGAACATACTGCCCAGGGAAGTGGTTGAACCACCATCCCTGGAGGTATTTAAAAGACATGTAGGTTTGGCCCTTAGGAACATGGTTTAGTGGTAGATTTGGCAGTGTGGCATTTATGGTTGGACTTGATGATCTAAAAGGCCTTTTCCAACCAAAATGATTCAATAATTAAGGCAGATATTAGAAATTCTGTTCTTTTTTCTGTCAGTGGTGCATCATTATTCCTTTTTTTTTTTTTTTTAACCCAGTGCTACAATAAAAGACGAGTTTTTCTCAACTGCCATGAAGTTTCAGGTTCCTAGAAATCCAGGTAGCGTGGCCTGGCCTGTCATGAAACTGCTCAGGAGAAATAGCTGCAAAGCTCATCTAAAATTGTTGAAAAATAAAGCCATAAAGAATGACCAGGGCATACACTTTTACTTTCCACAGGTAATCATAACTCTAAGCAGTAGGAGATTTCCTTTCTAACCTCAGTTCCTCTGACTGCATGAGCAAGAAATATTGGTTTGAAGCACGACAGGGTTTTCTGCACTCTTTCAGACAATAACTGTGAGTCCCCTTTAGTATCCTGGTGATAAATTCAGAAAAACAAAAATACAGAAGAAAAGCAAAAATATTTTTCAAGAAGATGGAATATTGCCAAGGTGATACATGAAAACCACAAAGCATGCAGTTTTTATTATGTGGCACAAGTTTTTAATATGCAGAAATGAAGGAAGTGATCTTAATCCACTGATTCATTCAGTTGGGATTAACACCAGAGACAGCACTTTCGGAATAGAGATCCTTCTAGTAGCATGGTCACATGACATAGTTTAGAGAATTAACCATTTTCACCAGAAATGATCTCTGTTGGATGATAGATTCACCTCCTTACTCCTTGACAAGAATCACTTCTTTATTCAAAGTTGAAGTTTCTTGTACTGTCATTATGCTAACTCTGCCAAACAGGTTTTTTTATGTCACATTCAGCAAAGTTAAAGCATCTCCGCTGTGAAATGATTTGCCTTTAAATAGGTATGAACAATGAAATCTCCCTTCTGCCTTCTTTTTTGAGTGAGCTTAAATCTGCAACTTCTCATTGTAGCGTGTGTTTCCAACCTCTGGATCATTTTTATGGCTGTCCTTTGAACTCTCTCTGTTCTCGAATCTGTTTTTAATAACTTAAATATATTTAACTTGAAATAACATAAGCAAATAATATAGCTGTTAGTTTAAATCAGTATGCCTCTTATGAGTTGATTCTTTCCTTTTAACTGAGTTGTTTTGGTAGACCTTTAAGTAGGCTATTACCACTTTTTTAAACCATCAACCAATTCTGTGGTAAAATGAAATTGCACCTTCACTGGGCTCACAGTTTTTGACTTCCTGTGAGTCTTTTTTTGTGTCTACATCATTCAGAGATTGTACGATAGAAAAAAATGTTCACCCAATAAAATTATTCCTTTTGCTTAAGGCCTCATTCATTTTTTTTGAAAGAAATCTATTTTTCTATGTGAATATTGATACAAAAACAAGTTTGTATTTTTCTAGCTATACCAAAATCGTACATTGTACTGAATTTTTTACACCAGGAACTTCAACTGTTATGTTTTGCAGGTGCCATTAGTGAATTTGATTAAGTTTTGAAATCATAACAAGTTACCCAGCTACTGAAACTCCGTTGTGTCTCTACGTCCATAAACAATACATCTAAAAACCCATCATTATGCTATTTTTCAGACTATTTAGTACTTTGTGTATACGTGCGAGTTACTTGCTACAAACTGGTCAACAGTTTGATAGGAATGATGATTCTTAGGTTATTGAAACCAGGCAGAAAAGCGAAGCCAGTCAGATGTTTGTTTATGTACCACGGCAATTTATTATTTCTTAAACTTGGACCTGAAATAATACAACTTTATTTTGCTTTCCATATTTTGAATGTTTTGCAGAGAAGTGTGTCCTTTTTAAAGAAGCTTTCTGTTTTTTCTTTAAAAATAGTAATGGATTGTTGTCCTTGACCAAGTTCTTGCAGTGTTTTCACTTCAGCATTTTTTACTTTATGATTAAAAAAAAAACATTTTGTAGGCTTTCAATTTATCTATTTGTTTATTTTTGGGTGGGTATCACTGGAGCACTAATACACTTTTCCCTATCTTTATATACTACAAGTTATTTTTGTTAGTGACAAATATATCCTGTCAGATACAACAGCCCAAGAGAGGTAAGGCAGCTGGTGCTCCATGCGTCCAGGTTCTGTATCAAGGCTGAAGATGATGTATTCTCAGAAAGTGCACAAACACACAGAGCACACGTTTACAATACATATATAGATATACACATATATACATATATAGAGATATACATGGCTGGCCACACAGATTCCAGACAGGTACTCACATTAGCACAGCACCAATGAACTCATCCTGCTCGCCCCTCTGGCTGAGCTGGATGGACATCCACTGGTGAGAATATATATGTATTTACAAGACAGATCCTGCTAGCAGCCAGTCTTAGACATTCAGTCTGACCAGTACCTGCCCCTGGATCTCAGTCTCCCCTGTTGCTGGCACATGAATATATGCGCTTGTGAGGCTGAAGTCCCACTCCCATTGCTGGTACAGGCCATCACACACAGACACAAACACACAGCTGTCCTGGGCTTTCCAAGTACCAATAGCTGACCCCCTGTGCTCTTAGAGACAGACGCTCCTGCACACAGACCTGGCCCTTACATACACACTCAGCCCCATGGTCCCAGGCTACTTCACCTATTTACCAGCTAATGCATCTTGATCATTACTAGTGACCACTCACTCACACACCCACACTTCCTTGAGTCACTGTCATCATGGATACATGGTCCCTCCAGCCAACGGTCTAACTCCAGTGGCTGTACTCACATGCCCATACACACACATACACACAAAATAGAGAGTCCTTCATCCAGGAAATAGTTAGAAAGGAGTTTGGTAAGAAGACAGGACAGGCTGCACTGATCAGACACAGGGCTTGGCCAGACAAGGATACAGAGCAGACCACTATTTACACGTGACCAGCCCTTTTTATTACCTTACCCCTCTATTTGCCCACTCTTGTTCTTCTCCCACATCACCAAAACCCCTCCCTTGTTCCACCTTTGGTTCTTCCTCTAAGCATCCTTTAATAAATCCTGTGCGATCCCAAACTGCTTTCCTTCTGCATCCCGTAATGTGCCCTACCTCTAGGCAGCAACCTCAGTCCAAAAGGTAATCCAGAGAGCTTCTCCAGATGACTCATCATGATGGTTTTCACACCTTGACGCTGGAGCTGAGACAGTGCTGGGACACCCTTGGGAGGCACCCAGACAGGGTGTTTCTTATTCTGGAGTTGTTGATTTGGGTCCCTGCCAAATGTGATATGTAATATAAGAAACTACATCTGGGCAAACATGGCTTGCAGTATTGATCCCAGAATGACATGTGTTAAGTCCTATAAATTGCCAGCAGTATCATCCCTATTTAGCATATCAATATGAATTTGCTACAGCATACTTCTTCTATACTCGGAATAAATAATTTATACTGTTCCTAAGCCTGCGTATCTGTGCACACACACATTTTTACCTCAGTGCTCCACCCAGACAATGTAATTTGATCAGTTCCTTCTGCAGGGCTCTTCAAGGTCCTGTTAATCCACTTCAGATTTAGGTGGATTTTATTTATTTATTTATTTATTTTTAACCCTGCCCACCTGTATGCTGTACATACAGGAATGCAAAATATTGAAACTATGCCGTTAAGAAAGTTTGGCTACTGGAACAATTGGGGAATTCCTTGATAAACTTTTAAAGCAAGAGGAAATAGCACACTACTTTGAAGACACCAAAAAAGTGGTAGTAGGGAACAGGACAGAGTGCTAACTTCCGAAATCTTTCTGTGAAAAAAGATGAGTATCTATTTCTGAGGACAACATCCAACAGGGATGTACAGAAAATTGTTAATTAGCTGGTGATGAGAATGTAAGTTTACCCTTTAAGCTCTGACTTACTTTGAATTGCCTAGAGGTTTGGAGATTCCTCTAGACAGGTAGGGTTATTAATTCTAAATTAAAGCAAACTCATTAGAACTTCTTTGATATAGAAATTGGGTAGGACATTTATCAAGAACAATATTTGTCAAGATCATATCAGTATTCTCTAGGTTTGACTAAGTTGGAAACTTATGCGAGAATAGCCTTTCTTGTGGTATTCAGACATTCCTTTCTGGCTGAACTAGAAAATCTAAAATACACTGTTTAAAATTAAATTAAAAAAAACCCAAATGTAAAAAAGAGGTGTTGAACCTCTGAACTTAAAGAATTTCATACTATGGTTAAAGGCTAAGGGAAGGATTTAAGGTAGTTCCAATTTCATTGTCCACAGGCTCTGATTGGTCTTCTTTTTTTGGCGTGGTATGGGAGCAAGTGGAGGATTCATGGATTTTAAGACCTGTTTAATTTGATCTCAAAGAAAGATTTAAGAGAAATCATGTGAACTTCCCAATATGAACTTCATATGAAGTCTGTGACAGAAGACTGGAATTCCTCAGATGTAACTCAATGCTTTAATAACACGGCTATTTTTTTTTACATCTTATGCCTCTCTGTTGCTTCCTCAAGTAAAAAAGCTATGTGATTCCAAGCCAAATTCAACCTAATGCAATGTTTGCTCTCACTCAGCTGAGATGAGTATAGACATAAACTGTGGTGTGAACTACCAGTTGTATATATATACCTTGGTTAGAAAACTGGCCAAGTTCTGTGGCCATCACCGTCTACAACCACATTATTGAATATTTGGAATAACGGTAATCAAGTTAAAATAATAAGAAAGGAAATAATAACATTTCTTAGCAATAAGTGAATGGAAAGTTTTAAAATACTGGTAGATTTAGTCTGCATTTACATTGCTACTGAAGAGGAACAATCCTTAAAAGTCCTTTGTGTTTAACTTGCTAAAAACTTGCAACGAGTGACCTGAAAACTATGATGGCAGCTCCTGTAGGTAGTAGAAATCTCATCCCATTGTACTGTTTCTTGCAGAACAATTACCAGTATTTTGTTGTCGTTATTCAGATACCTACTGGTTTGTCAGGTCACACTTCCCTGTTCTGATTGAAAACGTGGCTTTGTATTTTTGAATGTGTTTGGACTACAAATCAACCAAATTGGTAAAAGTTTATAGAAATTAGATCGATACAGAATTTTCTACAAAATTTTCACCCAAATATTTTCAAAGATTTGTGGGGTGGTTAGCAGATTCCGGTTGCAAGTTGGTTTTCCTGTATTTTTTCCTTCCCAGCTTCAGAAGCCACCAAGAAGGCAGATGTAACCTGTGCTTTTTGAGGTTGAGTTGAACTTAAAGTCCCAAAAAATCTTTCTTCTTAATTTCCCCTAAAGAACTTCAACATCTTTTTTTGTTAATGACTAATCAGCAAGAAAAAAACCCAAAACAACTATGCTATTATGCTAGCATTCTCTCTACTTCACCGTGCTGAATAAGCAGATGAAGATCAATTGAAGTTCCACCAGGCCAGGTGCAAGGTCCTGCATCTGGGTCATGGCAATCCCAGGCACAAATACAGGTTGGGTGGAGAATGGCTTGAGAGCAGCCCTGAGGAGAAGGACTTGGGGGTGATGGTGGATGAGAAGCTCAACATGAGCCGTCGATGTGTGCTTGCAGCCCGGAAAGGCAACTGGATCCTGGGCTGTGTCAAAAGAGGTGTGGCCGGCAGGTTGAGGGGGGTGATTCTGCCCCTCCGCTCTCGTGAGACCCCACCTGGAGTACTGCATGCAGCTCTGGAGTCCTCAGCACAAGAAGGACATGGACCTGTTGGAACGGCTCCAGCGGAGGGCCACAAAGGTGATCAGAGGGCTGGAGCACCTCTGCTATGAGGACAGGCTGAGAGAGTTGGGGCTGATCAGCCTGGAGAAGAGAAGGCTCTGGGGAGACCTCATAGCACCCTTCTGGTACTGAAAGGGGGCCTACAAGAAAGCTGGAGAGGGACTTTTTTACAAAGGCATGTAGTGATAGGACGAGGGGTAATGGTTTTAAAGTGAAAAAGGGTAGAATTTAGATTAGATATGAGGAAGAAATTTTTCACTGTGAGGGTGGTGAGGCACTGGAGCAGGCTGCACAGGGAGGTTGTGGATGCCCCATCCCTGGAAGTGTTCAAGACCAGGCTGGATGGGGCTGTGAGCAACCTGGTCTAGTGGGAGGTGTTGGGACTAGATGATCTTTAAGGTCCCTTCCAACCAAAACCATTCTATGATTCTATGATGTTTTCTTTTCTCTGGTGTTCTTTCCTAGATTAGGGCTGTCGTTTTTAAGATATTTAAATATAATGCTTTCTTTTATATTGACCTAGCTGAATTTATCTGAACACAATTTTTGTTAATATCGTTCGATAAACCCAGACAATGGCTTCCAGTAATTGCATGAATTTGTCTTACGCTATACATCCGAGTGTATGAATTGTGAAGGTTGAATTTGAACATCTGTCTTGATTAATCATTATGGTGTTTATTCTCCATCATTGCTAGCAAATACCTCTTACTATTGTCTCCTCTTCTAATGCAATTAAGAAATTGAATACACACTTTGCTACCAGAGGAAAAGACTTACCGTTATACAAAATGATCTAGCCTTGCTTATGTGGAATTTCCTTTGGAGAATCTGTATAGATGGACCAATTATATAATACACTAACGTACTTGTAAATCAGTTAAAAACACTTTAAAATTTGTTAAAAACAGCCATGGATGCACAGAAAGGTTTAATATCATGCCAGCCAGCTGTTTCAGTTACTGCACAGCACCACTTAATGACGTAGCAGTTGAAAATGAAAGCTGATAGATTAGTTTGGTGACTCTTCTCCAGAGAAGTCTAGAGCACCAATCAGATATTGTGACTTGTGATCAATCGAGATGGATTCCACAGGGTAAAATATTTCAGTGCCATGCATTATACCCGATGTCACATGCAGTAATGAAGCAGCTGCTACTTTGCACGTCCCGGGCTACACGGTGATGAGCAGATGTCATCACTATGACTAGAGCTTTTCAAGGCTCTATGAGATGATGGACTTCTTGTAAAGCCTACAGAGGTTCTACCCCATTCTGATATTTAAAGAAGTAATTCTTCAGACTATAAAACCTGAATATCTTGAGTTTTTTCAGTAGTTGCTGGCATTCCTGGAAAAGAATTTGTATGTTTGTATCAAATTTTCATTTGCTTCTCTGGAAATGCTGGTGAAAAATATAAGGCTTTGTTGTAAAACTATATGTACAAAACAGTCACTATAATTCTCAGCGCAGGTTCTCTGGGGATGAAGTAACTCTGACAAAAAGAAGTCTTCTCAAATATCTTGATGTAATAGATCAAAAGATCCGATTTGATAGACGGAAAGGCATTTGTATATAGCATGGCTCTCATAGAAAGTCTAATGTTCCTTCTTGGAACTGTCTACGCCACCCTACCTGTTTTTCCTGGACTCGATGGCAAGCAGCTTACTTTCCTAAGACTTTGAAAATAGTTTTTAAACATTTCAACTGCTTAAGGATTAAGATTTCACAATAAAATTTCTGAAAGATTTATCTAACCTTGGGTACTGTTCCTTTTAATTTACCATTTTGTTGCATTTCCTCTTGACATATTAGTGTTTGACAGTCCTGAATTTTTTTTAGAGGAAAATAAAAGTTTTAATGTTCCTTTAATTTCTGTTAATTTCATTTCATCTGTTAATACCAGTAAGGAAGTCAGCAATGATGGTGGCTTTCCAGGCATGTTGAATGGAAATATCTTCTTTTTGCCTCTTGACTGCAAAGCTATATTCACTTTTAATGTCTGGACCATGAAGCATCTGTTGAAAGGGAAAAAACCTAGTCAGCTGTAGAACAAATAGATGTATTTACGCTAATGCATTGCCTGATGTGAAATAAAGGGTAGTAGTGAAGGTGATGTTTCCTGTTCTCCTCTCATGATATCTTTTCAGATATTTTGGAATGTTTTACTTAGTTTTACATAGGATGAGTAGCTAATCCATTATACAGGTCTTCCTGGTCTTTTAGAAATGAATAACATTCATTCTTGAATTACATAAATGTTTGATCGGGCTGAGACTGACATTTCCTCATGTAAGGCACATTCCTCTTCATGAGTAGATGTTAGCCAAAAATAGATACTATAAAAATATTATAAAAGATATTATAAAGACAGATGTTAGGCCAAAAATAAATTGAAGTTCATTGTTGTGGGTCAAAGACATTTCCTTTTCCTGTAATTTGACTTTTTCGAGTGTGAGTTCACGTTAGACCTTATGAACCCTGCCACTAACAAGTGATGGAAAATGGACTACTGAGTTTGAATTATGCATTAGAAAACATTTTTTTTTCACATCTTCTTCATTATGTGATCATTCCCCCTTCCTTTTTTCCCCCTTCTCTTTCTTTTAACCAAATATTGAATGTGACACCAGCAAGGTAAATCCTAAAAAATGTCAGGAAAAGAACATACATAATCTTTGCAACAGTGTAAGAAGATTTAATGGGACTTTGACTTTCATCCACATGTAGACTGCTGTGGTTTTTTATAGTCAATGATTTTCTTTTTTTTTTTTTTCCTTTTTTTTTTTAAACCTAGGGTATTCAAACTGTTGTGTTGAAAGGAATGGAATGGGGATGGTAAGAAAAAAAGTTTCACATATGGTTTTACAGTGTAAATGTAACTATATGCTTGTACAAAACAAGCCGTGTTGCTGATTTTCGTCTTTATATGGGTGTCATAAACTGATATTTTTGTCTTATAACTTTGAAAGCAGATCTTGCACAGCTGTTTAAAGAAATACAAATGTACATATACCGTATTTCCATGTTTTTCTTTTGAACATTTTTTTTCCTCTTTGCATGCTTACATCTAGTAAAGAGCTAGAACTCTCAATTAGGGCACCCATTGTACAACTAGCAGTTAGTTACTCTGCTGCTGTAGTGATTTGCAGAAAGTTCTGTCCTTTCAAAACCATGTATATACTGGTTAGATTACTACCTTAAATGAAACAGTATAGCCAGTGGAAAGCCTACAGGTTATGTAAGAATGGTTTAAAAATTGGAATTTGTTGCTTGGACTTTCTAATTAAATCCCATTGATTTGTTTTTGTTTCCTGATGGGATGACTGTGGCCTTAACTAAATATTCTACACTTGGAACAGTTCCAGTTAATCATTGAGCTATTCTTGATTAAGTATCTTGTGTACAATAAATCAGTATAAATTGTATAAATGAATAGTTATCATGAATTTCCATTAACAAAGAATGATCAGAACTGAATTGCAGTGAATGGTTTTGTCAGTTATGAACATAGGTATTTTCTTAGTCAACTTCAGCTATGTAAATCATAATACATATAGAGAAGTGTGTAGGAAATGAATCAAAGTGAAAAATTAAGTGACTATATCTGGATTGTCACAAAAACGGTTTTAGCAGGTACTAAAAGAGAGAATAGAAAGCAATGTTTATGGGATGCCTTTCTTCCTAATCTTGGGAATTTAGTTTATAGACAGAAGGGTGAGAGCTGTGCAATTAGATTTCCTGATTTCCTAGTCCTGTAGAAATATGTGTATCAGCAGTCTAATTATATCTTGTGCACAGAAATTACTTGTTTCTTTCTGAATTTTATGGTGCCTCCTTATTGTTGCTTTATTACAGGGTAAGCACATTTTTCTGTTTATTTCTTGCTGGATCTCATAATGAAACCCTGATTATTCGTAACTAAATATCTCTAATAATCAATTATGTAAAAGACTTTCATTCCTTACAATCATTCTCTGAGCATTTCTCTTTATGCCACATTCATCCTGAGATTTGGTTGATAGAGGAAATAATGTATTTTTAAGGTATATCCTGTCTCTCAATGCAGTTTAATTATGGAGAGTCAATACTGAGTTCACTGAGTAGTTCACATGGCTGCCTTTAATGTCTCCTGTTTGATAGCTCTTGATTTGTCTTTTTTAAAAATAGTTTATCAGATATGGTACTAACAACTCTATAATTCCCAGTTATTTTTGTTTTTTCTAATGATAACCATAACATTTATTTCTTCTAGCTCATACAGGGCATCATTTTTATTATATCCAAATAACAATGATTACCAAAATCCTGGTTACATGACTGTAACCTATTAATGTGAGGACCTTCACTGAAGATATTACATCATTCATCTCTTGCCATAGACTATCTATCATAGGTTGACTATCTATCATGTGCTTTCTGCATTGGCTATGCATGTATTTCCCTCTCTGCCTCCATACCCATAGCCATTACCTTCACACTGTCTGTCAAGTCTCCAGGTTTAACATTCTACTGGACACTTCTGGTCACTTTCTGCTGCAGCTTTGGGCTATCCGCTTCTGAAGAAGTTTGTTTTGTCTTGAACAAAGTTGGCTTGCCTTTCTATTTACATTTGGTATAGCTGTTAATATTCTGCATGTTTCTTTGTTGTCAATGTTATGGTGGGAATGTGCAAAAGATTGTGGTTGATGGTCTAACTCATCTGTTTGAAATGATACGGAGTCTTAAACATTTTTGCATTTGAAGGCAAAAAGGTTAGTTGGATAATGCTGTGAAACTGAAAAGGTTGAGAATTAATCATGTAATTGAAATAGTGGATGGAAAAACAAGCTGGAGATACTGACATGTTCATCATATTAAGGGTAATCCAGACAGAGATTGAGAATCTGGAATGTGGAATGTAAAATATTATTGATTACAAATTAGTTACACAAAGTATAAGGAAAAACTTAAAAATCACTGCTTTTCCACCTGCCATGTTAAATAAGAAATATTTGGTATTTCCAAGCAAAGAATCAATTTCCTTTTTAACAATATTAGGCTATAATGATGCCAGGAAACATGACTTGTGTCTGGTGCAGGTCTCTGTTAAGATGTTAATGCAACTTTGTTTTCATCACTTATGTTTAAGTTCAGATGTTGGCATTACTCTCTTTTCAAGAAGGTGGTGCTGGAGAAGAAAAGGTGAAGGCATGGTTTTAGGGCATATAGACAGCACATACTGTACCAAATGCTAGAATTAAAGAATTTGTAATTGTCAAGTTAGTAAATTCACAAGCCTTACTCTGGTTCCAAAACCACTCGCTTACAAGAGCAGTTACATTTTGGTAGATCAGCATATTGCTCTTCTTCCTTCGGGTTTTGGAAGTCATCACCACATGAGATGGAAGCAAAATACTTGCAATTATCTCATTGTCAGAATCTCGCCCCTGTACAAATCTCTGGCTCCTGTGAATTCCTGTAGTTTGGGATTTACTGCCTTACACAAGGGCAAGATGTACCTGTAGTTCTCGCAATCCAGCCTGTTCCTGTTCTCTGTAGAGTTGCATTTAGCTACACTAGCTTTACACCCCAGTTTAGTATTTTAGCACAGGAACAGCCCATTGCTGTATATGTGGTTCCCTTTCCTCTTCAATGGCAGTAAGTCTGGCAATATCTCTGAATGCTTTCCCATCCTCTGACCTTGATTATGGATTTTCCAGGATACTATATGGGAAGGCACATGAAACAAATTTGTGGTTTTGCAAGTATGGCACCAGTGAGTACATAAACAGGTAAGATCAATTGTGCTAGAAGTGATTTCCATTCAAAATAATCTTTTTTTTGTGTTCAACTCTGCACTGAGTGCCAGGACTGCTTTTTCGATTTAAGAGATCCATACTGATATTTTCACTATGGTGATCACTATGAATCACTATGACTTTCATGCGTAACACGTGCAAGAGAGGCAATGAGAGTTGCTACTAATAACAATTAGAAGATTATTTTTTTAAAAAAAAGTCTGTCTACAGAAAGAAAGGTTTTGTCCCTTTTTATGGTCTTCTAAGGAAATAATAATAATAATAAATTATTAACAATTAATAATAATATTTGTCAGAAGATTGGTAGATTTGGGGATTTCTATGATAACCATTAAATAGTTTCTCAAATATAAGAGACATAAACATAATACAAGGCTCGGTTCCTGAAGCAGTTCTTAAAATTACAGAAGTGCTAACCTCAGTAATGTTTGTAGGTGGCCTAGAGCTACCCTAGAGGACAGTAGTTATTAAAATTAGAGGATATAAATATTCAGGTTTGATCCTACAGGTTCAGTCTTGCTACTTTTTTAATTTGAGACTCTTGCTGATAGCACCTGTGCTATTCTGGAATGTACCAAAGAGCAAGAGAAGCTGTAATATTATTCACTAAATAATGAAAATTAATATCCTCATATGTATACAAACATTTGTATATATGTTTAAAAATATTGGCCTACAGTAGTACTTTATTGGGACATAAAAAAGTTTAGATTTAGAGCAAAATGATGGTCTTTCTGTCAGGAAATATAGATATATCCAGACATCACAGTTAAACAAGAGGTTGATTTTTGGAAGGATTTTTATTTTGACAATACAGTGTTTCATTAATATAACAGGTATTTAAAAAAATTAATTTATGAAATTAGTAATGATCAGAAGAATAAATCCTTTTAAACATTAAGCAAAAATGATTTGAGGTCAAGGGAGAAATTCAGGCATCCTCTCTGTACAAAGTTATGGAATTTGTTCTATACTTGCTGTTACTACAGACATTTATCATGAATTTCAATGACTTTATGAGGACTTACAGAAGTCTGGCACTGTATCAAATTAAATTACATTTTTGAACTTCTTACAAGGTATTTTGGTTATGCACAATAAAGGCAGAAGTCAAATTAGCACTGGAAAATAGTTGTTTTCTTGCAAAATATAAAGGAAATTATCTCTATCCCAATCAACATGGATAATATCTGCACATTTCCAGATGTGAATACCACCTACTGAGAATAGGTACTGTGCTACTTCCTGGAAAAATATCACTAGTTTTCTCAAATGACGTTGGAACTGCGGGTAGAAACCATGTTTTATTCTGTGACTTTACCTAATAAGAGTCTTACTAGCAGATAGCGTAGTGAATTAAGGCTTTGGTTTAATTTAGCAAGGTAAAACAAGAAAAAAAAATAATCTAAGGACACTAAACATAGAGTTATAGTTCTTTTCTTGAAGGCAAGCAATACTGAAGCAAGTACCTTTTCTCTGAGAGGAAGAAATTTCTTCCAGAAATACAACATTTCTCATTGGTTTCAAGTACAGATGTGAAGTGAAAACTGCTTCTTTAATGAACATAGGCATGAGAAACTTTGACCTATGTGTTTCACATTTTTTTTTAAATCGTTTTGTGGAATTGATTGTTGAGCGCTGATTAATTTTTCACAAGCTGTGGGGTGGCTAATGACTCATTTGAGAAATCAGAGAAGCAATTAATAGACAGTGTAATTGTTCATCCTCTCTGTGACACCGATTAAGTTTATGGAGAGACAAACAGGTAACAACAACAGACAGAGACAATGCTTGAGATGGACTACTGACAGAGGGACTGCCGGTGGAGTAGAGGGGCAGAATCACCTCCCTCAACCTGCTCTCCACGTTTCTTTTGAAGCAGCCCAGGATTCAGTTAGTTTTCTGGGCTGTGCATGGACATTGCTGGTTCATGTTGAGCTTCTCATCAACCAGCACCCCCAGGCCCTTCTCCTCAGGGCTGCTCTCAATCCATTCTTTGCTGAGCCCTTATTTGTGCTCAGCCACACTGTCCATGTCATCAACAAAGATTTTAAACAGCATCGGTGCCAGTACCAGCCCCTGAGGAATGCCACTCGTCACTGATTTCCACTTGGACATTGAGTCGTTGATCACAACCCTTTGAGTGCAACCATCCAGCTAATTCCATATTTACCAAGTGGACCATCTGTCAAATCCATGTCTCTCCAGTTTAGAGACAAGGATGTTGTGTGGGACAGTGTCAAATGCTTTGCACAAGTCCATGTAGATGATGTCAGTTGCTCTTCCCTTATTTCCCAGAATAGCCACCAAATCTGTCACACATGATTTGCCCTTAGTGAAGCCATGTTGGCTGTCACTGATCACACTCTTATTTTCCATGTGCCTTAGCAGAGTTTCCAGGAGGATCTGCTCCATGACCTTGCTGAGTACAGAGGTGAGACTGACCAGTCTGTAATTCCCCAGGTCTTTCTTTTTTCCTTTTTTAAAAACGGTGGTTATGATAATGAAAAACGGATTGGAGAAAATGGATAATAATAAACAACTGCAGTGATAGAGACTTAGGATTTTGTCTGTTAAAGAAATGGCTCATGAACTCACAAATAGATTTAAGAGTTACAGTAGAAAACTGTAGGTAAAGGAGAATACATTGACATTTACAAGGGTGTTGAAATATACAGTAAGAAACATTATATAATTTGACGCACTTTTAAGGACATTAGTGTTAAAAAATGTTGAGCTGATCAAGGGAAGGAGCATCATATTTTCACTATGAATGCTCAACATAACTTTTCGCCCAAATTTTACTCACATGATCAGTGGATTTTCTCAAACAACATTCAGCATTCATCCATAAACATTCTTCAAATATTCTAATAAGTGACTTTTTATTTTAATGGCAGAAACATTCATGAAAAAGGCACATATACTGTAAAAATGACGGTATTTCCAATGGTAAGTGCTGTAAGAATGAAAACATTGATTTTGATTTGTGTTTAAAACTTTTGAAATTTTGAATGTCAAGTTTATAAGAATCTAATCTTAAAAATTTGAAAAAAGTTACGTATGTTAGGCAGGTTTTTGTTTGTTTGCTTGCTTGTTTTCCCTCCTAATTATTTCACTTTCAGGTATTAGGAAATTTTACCCAGCTTACTGGTTGATTATAAAAAATTGAGAATTAAATTATTTTCTGAATAATTTGTCCAATTTTTTCTTCATTAGAATGATAACCATGTCTTACATATCTCTTTTTTTAACATCTCATAAATTACAATGGATTGGCTACATCAGGAACAGGTTACCCAGGAAGGTGGTGGAAGCCCCATCCCTGGAAGTTTTTAAGGCCAGGCTGGATGGGGCTCTGAGCAGCCTGGTCTAGTGGAAGGTGTCCCTGCCCATGGCAGGGGGGTTGGAACTAGATGATCTTTAAGGCCCCTTCCAACCCAAACCATTCTGTGATTCTATGACCTTATGTGTAACAGATAGTGCTTCTTTGGAAAGCAAAACAACTTGGACATTTTTTAGAGAGCAATGTGTTATTCATTTATTTGCTTAAAACCAGGACTCATTGATTTTGTTATCTTTAGTAAAGGTTAATGTTATACATTTCAGTTGCTTATTGTGAGTCTGACCCAGAGCTTGTTATGCTTCTGATTGTCTGACGTTGTTTGGCATAGATGCCATTTTCCCCCCTCATTTTAGAGCTGAAGGGCAGGGAAAGATTCTCTTGTAAGATTTAGAGAAACAATGTATTTTCAATAAAGCATTTCTATTTTCCTGGGATTTTTGTATTTGTAAATTCGTGTTGGGAACCTTGGTCTTCAACCATGGTCTCCAACCATGGTCTCCATGTGCGTCCATGCAGACTGAAAAGCATTATCATGAGAGTTTTACATTTCTGCATCCCAGGGCTTTAAACTTGCGTCTCACCATAAAAATTGAGTTCTTTTAGAGTAAAATCAGTAAAAAAAAAGTCTTCACTTCATGAGACTCTTTTTTTTTCTTTTTACCCATGTCAAAATTCTATTTTGTGGTTAGGGTTTTAGCCTTTTAAAACCTTTTGAGGGAACTAAGAGGGGTTTGGAAATTCAAGAAAATATTATGTTTTAATAAAGATGTTAATAGCTGTAATATGAAATAAGTTTACATCAAAATATTTTTAAAAAGAAGCTGTGAACAAATAGTAATTACTTTGTTCCTAATAAAAATGTGTTTGTGTACTGGATTAAGTTTTTCAGTCTTGGTTTCCATCTGTGGTAGGAGGGAAGAAATACTGAAGACTCTAAATTTTGTTAACTTTATGAAACTGAGTACTTGTGAGGTATTCAATCTGATGGCATAGCTCTTATTTGTATACAATAAAAAAGCATACAATAAATGAATATTTAAACCAGACAAAATCTAGTGAAATACTTCCATGCTAAGATCAAAATGGTGTTCAAGAAGTCATCTCTGACACAAGCCTCACCAAAGAGCACACCCAGTAGCAACCATAAACCTGACACTAGGACTGCCAAAAGAATCTATCAGGGAGCCAAGTAATACTTTCCAGAGTTTGGCATATGGAATTTCTCATTTTCTGATAAACATCCAAGGATGCAGAAGGGTAAAATGCAATCATCCCTTGCTAGTGGCCTGCTGGATTGCTAAATGAGTACTGAGCATCATATACCACAACTGCATGACATTTTTAGAAAAGGATTCCAATACAAGATCAGATCTTTCTTGACAAAATAACAGTATTATTGTAACTGCAATTAACAGCCAAACTCTCTCCATACAGTCTTGTTTCCTCATACCTTCTCCAGATAATTTTCCTTCTGTCAGTATCTGAAGTATCCTCCAGGTTTTGGGCATCTCCCTCCAACTTTCTATAGACTCATTTGCCACCAAGCACTGCCACAGAAATGAACTTAATTTAAAGCATACTTTTTAAGTGTTTAAACATTTTTTTTTTTAAAAAAAAAAAAAGGTAGGTAATAGGATCATCAATGCTCACAGAGGAAATTCTGGCCACAGTTGTTATAGGCACTGAAAATTATGTAGGGTTCATTCACTTCTGCTGTTTTATGTAGCGTACCACGGCTGTAAGTAGTAACACTGAATAAGGCTTGGTGCCATGGTTTACTTTGGTTATCAATTTTTAATTAACCCTAGGTTCATCAGGATAAATGCTGCTATGACTCTAAAACCTGGTATTTCTAAGAACAGCTGGTTTTGATCATAGTAATTACTACCGTGAGCATTGTAGAACTTTTTCTTCTGGGCTTTATGTGGAAAGGTACTGAATGCAAGTCAGATGCTTTTGCTAGTTGAAGGGGTGATAAATGTTATGTGAAGCAGGCACAGTTTAAACACTGGTGTCTCAGAGAACCTGAAAAAGAGGAGAAGTGAGCCAAAATCATTGTTGTGGATATTTTTAGAAAATGGCAGTGACTAAATGTCCTGGTTCTAAAAAACAGATCAGTTTTCATGTCCAGTCATTTAGCTCATTGGTAAATTATTAATATCATTTGGGATGCAGTATCTGTCTTCCAGATAGACTGTCGAAGCCTGGTATTTTGAGCTGATTTTCCTCCCCATTATTTTTTTCATCTCATTAGCCACACGATGGCAGCAGCCTCCTGTAGCATCAAATAACCCAGTAACTAGCCACTTCAAGATTTTAGCTAACCAGACAAACTGCATCAAACCTAGGTACAAATAATGATGTTCAAGGAATAAATGCATAAACTCTGTTTATGTTCATCTGTGAATATTACATTGCTGCCTTTTTATCTATAAAACCCATACTTGTATGTTAGATGTCAGCATGGTTCAGAAATGTCAGCTCAATGTAGAAAATAAATTAAATCAGTTTACTTTATAAACTCACATTTTGCTGTAATTTACATAATCACCTCTCTCAAATTAGACTGAAATTCAGTCTAATTTCCTAATTTCCTATCTAATTTCCTGATAAAATCCAGAGTATATCAAAACAGTTTAAAAACTGACCAAAAATATGGAATAGAGATACTGTACTAACATTCTTAAGTCTACGTACACGAAGTTTTACATAATGTGGTGTAACACACAACCTCCCCCATCAACCAGCCATACATAAAAGACCATACCTGGAGAGAAGAAAGAAGTGTGTTGGCAGAAAAAAAAAGGGAATAACAGAGGAATTTAACTGAAGATTTTGTATATTTTTTAATTAACCTGTCCTTTTTCTAGTCAAAAGTTCTCTCTCTATATACACACACATGTGTATGTGTATGTATCTATGTTTGTCTCTTAAGCAAGGGTCACAGAAGTAAAAAGTGAATTGTATCAGAGATACACATTTGCTCTGAAATGTTAAATTTCTGAATTTTTGAGTTCATGCCACGAAGAGTATTTGGGTTGAATCAAACAGCTCCAATGTCACAAATGAAAAACGCACATTGGCAATTTTTGTATTTCTCTATTTCTCTACGGCTGAAACTTCAAATGTCCTGCTAAAAATATTTAAAAATAGCCTAAACCAAGACCTAGTAAAAAATACACTTTTTTTTTTGTGGGGACCAAAGTTGTTGGTTTATATGAAATCTGTTGTCAACTGAGAATAATATATTGGAACAAAGTGGGGGTATCTAAATGGATGGGTAGCTAATACATACTTAAATTGAAAAGTTAATGTTTTACAAATTAATATATGGGGAATTTTGAATGTGCATTTCTATTAATCTATTTCTTGGAAGAACAAACTCTGCAAAACCTTCTTTTAGCATTCTCTTGGAGAATGTTAGAGAAACCATTCTTATTAGTTCTAATTCTAATTCTAATCTGTTTTCAATTATGACCTTCCACATTTCCCTTTTTAAGATAACACAGGAAAAGCAATTAATTTTAATTAGTTAATTTCAAGACATTTCAAATTACATCTAAGGGATTTTTAAGATTACTTGCTTGTGAGAGTAAGTTTTAATTTGCTCTGTATTACAGTAAGTTACGCTTACTGTCTTCATCATTCTCAAAGATTAAACCAATGCTACCTCTAACTAATTTTGAGTCATCTATAATTTATTTGTTCAGCTAAAAATGTTTTCTGGATATTGTTGGAGTCAGGTTTCTTGGTAATTGCTCAGGGGAAATGTTAAATTAAAAATCAGAAGCAATTTGATAGGCTTGGTGATTGCAATATTGTTTATGGGTATACTCAGCAAATATGCTATATATGTGAGAGAGTTACAAAGAGTGCCAGCTAAAGGGCATAATACTTCTGGAAAGGAAAAAAAACCACCTACTTTATTTTCCTGCTATGGCAACAGCTATTCAATCTCAGCAGGAACTTTCTTCATCTAACTTTTGTCATAGCAAAATGTTGTGTACCCTCAGGAAAGAGGAGGGTTTGGATGTTGTTTCAGGGATGTTGTCTCAGGGATGTTGTCTCAATGGACAAAATGTAGTGGTTGTGAATTTTCTCTGAGCAGATTAATACTTGTGAGACAGGTCATCCGTCAGCAAACTGGCTGTGAGGAAACCTCTTATGTGAATCTTCCTCCTTTAACTTTTTTTAGCTTCATATTTTTGTAAATGACTCAGAGGAAGCAGCTGATTTAGACTTGGAATGGCGGTCACTCACTTTGTGTATTACCTCATTGAAAGATTGCACACACATAAACATAGGTGTTGATAACAGTAGCTTCAGGGAAAAATTAAGCTTTTGTCCTCTTAAGAGAAGTGCATTTTTCTAAATAGTAAAGTACCTTTGGTACTTCGGTACCTTGAGCTCTAAGACATACGAATCATGTCAAAATGGAATTTTAGCCTATTCCTTCTAGTGAACAGTCCCATAGGAAGGCTTAATAATTACTATATGCAAAAAAGATTATTAGTATACTATGTGTCAAAATTAGACTTTGGCATTTTGTGATGCATTCAGCACCACATATGAAACTATCACAGAGGACACAGAATAATGAAACAGTAAGAAAGATCCTACGCTGGCAGAAGTTAACTGTTAAGTGTCAGATGCTGGCTTGTACTCAGTCTGGCACGAGTTTTTAAACGGTGAATCTGAAGAAAGAGTTTTGCAAAGTTTCTTATTTCATAGTTTTATTAAAGACCTTGTCATTTAAAAATAGACACATCCTGATTAAACTATCTGTCAGTACAAGGAGCTAATTTGAATTACTTTGAGGACTGATATAAAAGAAATAGGTTAAGATTGGATATGATAAAGCTGATTTCTTGAAACTAGCAGTAAGAATATCTGCTGTAGGCTTAGTGTCAGAAGCAACAAATAAGAAAAAAAATCTGCGTGTTCAGCACAGATTGAATGTGAGGAAACCATGAAAAAGTGATTTAGAGTTTACTGGATAAGATACTTCTAATACAAATTAGAAAGACAGTATTGCCATTGTTCAGGGCTATGCAAAAGCTGCGTGCAACTTGAATAACTCCTATAGAAAATGCATGCCATGTGAAAAAGTGATATGGGTATACTTATAACTAGTAAGGGAATGGAAAGATGATTGTAAAAGAACAGAGAAGAAGTTGGCTTGTTTGGTCTGGCAAAGCTAAGGCAAAGGAGGGGGGATAAATTGCCGAGGATTAGAAAAAACCTTAGTGGGGCATACACCATAAAAGAAAGAAAGACATTTAAGCTAAAGAGTAGTATCAGCACAAGAAGAAATAATCAAACTGACTACAAATGCATTTATCTCAAAAAAATTTAAAAGAACTTAAACGCAAAAAGTTGTAACCTCATTGTAAATCAATTAGGTTAAATCCTAGTTGGAGTGACTGCTTTCAAGATGCAACTCAGTAAGATTATGAAGGGAATTCTATGGGGCAATAACTGCAAAAGAAGGGGATTGGGCTAAAAGAACTAGAAAGTCTTTTCTAGTATTACGCTCATAATTGTGTCCAATAAATAAGTGATATTTTCAGTGTATTATGTAATACATTTTCAGGTTCCATCATAATTCACATTAGTGATAAAGGAGGATTAGGATGCACACGCTAAGTGTTATGAAGTTGTATGTATGCTTTAATTTTTACTTTTACTTTTTTACTTAACTCATCTGTATGTATGCTTTTTCTGAATACACCATAAACCATTTTGATATAAACCACCTTGTTTTCATTTTAAGTTGACCATTTTTGCTAATTTTGAGGAAAAGGTGTATTTTTGTTGCCCTATAAACTATCTATATGTAGGTTTGTGTCAAAATAACTGAAAGAGGTATAAATCATATATTGAGTAAATGTGGTTATTGACAAATCATAATTCAGACAAACCATAATGTTCAAAATGTCCTTACTTGGTAGCATGCCACCTCAATCAGCAGCCATCATAATCAGAAAAGATAGCAATGCCAAACTGTTTTGAAATAATTCACTTGGTATCCCATATATTATAACCAGATGGAAGACAAAAACTATGGGGGAAAAGTATCTGTGATCCGGGAGCTTTTAGAAGTTTCTGAAGGGAACCAAAATATTTAGTCTGTACTCAGGAAAACAGCATTTTTTTCTTTTTAATTATACACCTGAAACCAATTAAATAGCTGTAATTGTAGTAAATAGGGTAATCTCTTTGCTGGATTCAGCTTTGTATTTGTCGAAGAAATGGTAGTTCATAGATTAATGCAGTAAACTTAGTACTCTCTTCAAACTCTTCATGTGTTCCACTTCACTGAAGGCGTAATATTGATTTAACATATGGATATTCTTCCACTTCCTAGATTCATTTTAGAGAAAATTGAGCTGTGTCCAGATGGCTTTTGAAGATCTCCAAGGACGGAGACTCCACCACCCCACTGGGCAACTTGTGCCAGTGCTCAGTCACCCTCACAGTAAAAAAGCATTTCCTGATGTTCAGAGAGAACCTCCTGTGTTGCAGTTTGTGCCCACTGACTGGCTCCATCCTCTCTGCATCCTCCCTTCAGGTATTTATACAGATTGATAAGATCTGAAGCTCTCCTGTATGAGAATATTAATGGCTAGAATTATATATAAACAAACAGTATTTTTCTGAAAGATGCTAAAAAGGACTGCTTATTTGTACAAATCTTTACAGATCTCATCCTTCTTACTTTTTGTGGCAGCTGTTTTAACCAATAATCCAAATACTTACTTACTGAAAGCTAGCTGTCGTCTTCTCAACTATGTGTGAGTATAGAAGTGCTAAGAAACAGTGGACAGTGTAGGAAGTGTCTCTTTTTCTCTGGTGCTCCTTTTAGTCTACCTTAACCTGGTACCCACAGATGATGTCTACAAAGGTAGATTTAACCATGATGATAAGCGAAATGGTTATTGTAAAACTTGATACCTGATGTGCTTATTTAAATTCCACTGGACATTGTGTTGGAGCCTAATGTATTTGAAGATCTGCCCTCAAGTCTGTGTTTATGAGCTCATGTTATACTGCAAAATTTCTTGAACTTGGAAGTGCCTGAACTTAGGAGATCAACACAGAAGATCAATTACTGGTCATTGTCTGTCATCTGAGTCCTATGGATCAGAAAGATTGCTATTATTGTCGTAACATTCTGATCAAAAATGCACAAAGGTGGGTACTTAAAGATTGTTTAACATCTATTGCTGTCTATAATGTGATTACAAAAGCAATCTTTCTACCCAGCAGACTGTTCATATCTGAAGCATCCTCACTGGGAGCCCTGAACACTGAGTTTCAAAACCTGAAACAGAGGGTAAAGTTTTAATATAAACTACTTACTTATTTGAGAAATGCTTGTTTCTGGTTAAGAATTGACTCATAACTATTTTATGGATGCCTGATAAAGGACCTTTAAAGTTGGTTGATAAGGTTTAATGAATAGAAAATGACCTATCAAAGGCTGCAGGGAAGTCGGGAGAGCAATCTACGTTAAATTTTTAAGGTGGAGTGGAATTCTTCCAAAAGTACTTTCCACTTCTTGACTTTTATTTGGACTCAAAATCGTATAGTGACTGCTCTAGAAGGTACAAACACCTGACTTTGTGGGCCTGTGACTATTACTGCTGTGGTCCCCTCAGTTTTCAGAGTCCTGCTATTTGCAGATTCTGACTGCAATAATTTTTCTCCTGGCAAATAAACCTACTGTTTACTAAATGACTCCATACTGTTGTTCTCTTTGGGTATAATTTTCTTTAGTGACTCACATTGATTCTCATCCATTCTGCTTGCTTAATGACTGAATTACTTAAGCTTATTTTTTTTTTCTAAGTAATACACATTTTCAGACCTACTGTACAAAAAGAACTGTTCTTAGTATTTTTCTGATGATGGAACTGTGTGTTTATATAAGCTTTAACGAAGATGAGGGCAAGTTACAAGGAAGGACAGAACCAGAATTCAGAATGACAAATTGTAAAGATGGCATGGAATCAACATAGTGAAATAAGTTAAAAACAGTGGCAGTGGTTAAGTGGGAGAAGTTTTGGGGGGTGATAGTGAAGACCATACTAAGTTTATTAGCAACATTTTATGGGGAAAAAAAATATATTATTCATGAATATGTGAACACAGTTATATAAACCAATGTGAGAAATCTCAGCTTTATTCAACACTGATAAAATTTTGTCTAGATAACTACTTCCAGGTTTGGGGAAGGGTATGCCATTTAATTTTGCAATGTCATTTACCTTTCATAGACATAGTCAACTTTGGGTGCCATGTCAGAACTATAGTTTCTTCTTTTCCTCAGGTATATTTTATCTATCAAGAACAGAATTTGTTTTCTCTTGTGCAGAAAGACTGCTTCTTCATCTTTGTATGAGTACTATAGCCAAGTTTCTTTATTTCTGGGTGATTTCCACTTTGCTAATAGCATCGAGTGTTGTGTTCTGGTTTCCCCCCCTTGTTTTTGGCCAGTCTTCTCAAGAAGCACTCTATTCTTTCACCTGTATGTTTATGTTTTATACAACTTTTTTCCTCAGAACCAAAGAGACGAGCTTATGCCCTTTTTTTTGTCTCCAAAAATAATCTTTTTTATGACCTTCAGTTTATCCAGTTTTCAAAATTCTATGCTGTTTTCTTTTTCTTTTTTTTTCAACCCACATGCCTTTTATTTATCAGCTGTGTAATCTCAACCTGTAAACTTTTCCTGTTGAAGGCTTAATTATTTGGCCTTTATATCAAACCTCCTTTCAATCAGTTATTCAATCCTCGGTTCAAGTGTTCTGTCTTTAGAATTAGAAGGATAAATTAAAATTTCTTTTAAATTAGAATTTATTTTAATTAGAATTAGAAGAATAAAAAATAATTCACTGGGTGTTTCTCTGTCCTGGTTCTGGCAAGGACAGGATTAATTTCCCCCAGGATCTGTCAGGGACACAGCTATTCCATACAATGTGATCCCATACCCTGTCTATAGCCAAGAGCCGGCCCGGAGCTGGCGTGGGACGGGGGGGGATGGAGGCAGGGGGATGGAGAGGGGGCAGGAAGTCGGCGGTTGGGAGAGAGCTGGGGAGTCCCGAGTCCCATCGGTGAGCGCTGGTACTGTAATCGTGCTTGCACATTCCTGTATCTGTGTTATTGTTGTTGTTTCCCTCTTCCCTTTATTGTTCTAATAAACTGCCTTTGTCTCAATGCACAAGGTTTGCCTTTTTTGATTCTCCCCCTCAGGTGTGTGGGGGGTGAGAGAGCGGCTACGTGGGTCTTTGTTGCTGGCTGAGGCTGAACTATGACAGTGTCTCTGTTGGCTTGTGGGATGCATGCTAGAATCAGAAGCAGTGACACATCAACTACCTTGGAGGGAAATGATACATTCATTCCCCTACACTACTTTAAAAAACAGAGGACTTGACTAAAACATATGCGTTCTGATTAAGTGGAACATTAAAAAAAAAAAGTCATGTGATAGACATGGCCCAGCTTTCCCGACTACTTTTTTTTTTCATCCCAGTTCCATGCATGGAGTGTAAATGGTAGATAAGACCATTCAACAGTATTCTTTAGTAGAGTCCATATTTTACACCAAAAGCTTTTTTAATGCTTATAGCACTTCACAAATCACAGACTAATCCCTTTATTTATGGACCATACAATTCCACTGACCTATGATTATGCTGATAAACCCTAATTCCTTATTCCCTCTGATTAACCTTGGATGATGTAAACATCTGCTAACGCATTCAGTGACGTGACACAATTGGACTGACTCCCAGAGAGTGACCATAAACCCCTTCCTGTAACAGCTTTGGATCTTGTGCTTTTACTGGAACAGGAATCACGGAAGGAGTTCAGAAATACTCAGTTCATACATGCTAAACTCTAAGGGTTCCTCATATTAACAACACTACTAATTCATTCAAAGTACAGCTCCATGCACAAAATGTCAATATTATTTTATTTCCAAGTCTCACGGGACTATTTTATGCACAAGCTCGAAAGTCAGCATGTGGCTGGAAAAAAATAAAGCACTTTTTAATGTTACAGTATGTCCTCTGCATTAGTTCTGCTTACCTGTCCTGGCAGGATAAGCATTCTAGTCTGTTATTCAGAACCAAATGTTGCCAGATGTACCAGCTTTCAGACAGATATCTGTATCCTGCATTTTAAAATGCTGACTGGGGGAATGCCCTTACGTACTGTTGTTAGAGTTCTAATACACCAGCTTTGTGTACTTCATCCTACCTTACAACATCAAGGAATGGCAGTTTGACATAACATTTTTTATCATTTCCCTCACTCGCAATGTCCATTTCTGCCCAGTTGCTTAGTTCAAATCTGGTAGAAAAAAAGATGCAGGATATTGTTCTTTTCTTTGATGGCTATTCTCCATCTTCTCAGTAACTTTTGAAATGACTGGCTAACTTCTATCAGTTGCAGTGGAGAGTGAGCTTATAGGCACAGCAGCTTTTAAAGGAGAGTCACTCTCTAAGTTCCTTCACTGAAATCCAGATGAAATCGCAATGAGTGATATTCACTCATTCTTCATTTGAGAAGCACTGTTGGCTCATGTGTGTCAGCTGACAAATCAGACAAAATGCGGGCTACCTCTTGCCCTGTCAAAAAGATGGATGTTTTGGAGACCTGCAAATACTTCAGTGGTGAAAAAGGAAGCAAGGCTTAAGGAGTATATTAGGTACAGACAGGTATTGTGGTAGCTGAGTTACTGGGAAAAGCAAAGTCCCGCATTTAGGATGGGTATTATAAGGCAGTTGGAATTTTAATTATGGGGAGCTGTAAATTAAACTAGCTTTGCTAACTGAAAGCTAACAATATTTTATTATCAAATATTGGAATGTTTGGGAGTTTATACTAAAATGAACAGCGTGTCAATCTGTAGTTACTTAGCTCTAGGTAGCAGGCTTGTCATTTTTAGATTCTGAAACACTTCAAAAAAAGGACGCTTCTTCTTTCATGTAAGATGCCTTTCATGTCCGTAGTGATAAATATAGGAACTTCACAAAGTTAATCTCTTCTGCTGACATTTGAAGACATGATTCCTTTTGGGTTTCTTTTTCAGTTCGGACTAAGTCCCATAAAACCTCTGTTGTTGAGATTTATTCAGATTTGAAGAATTAAACTTTACTCTTTTTCAGATGCTTATACAACAATAAAAAATGCATGTGGTGTAATAGAATCAATCCTAGTTGCTAAAATTTAAATATGGCATTTTTAAAAAGGAGGCTTGAGGAAAGGATTTCAAGAAAGGAAACACTTTTGCAAATAAAAATATGAAAACAAAGCTTTGAACTTCAAAAATCTTCTTTTGAATATTTGGTTGACTATGTGGACAAGCAGATGGACGGATTAGATATTGATAAAGTGGCTAAAACACAAGCTTGGATAAGTGACTGGCAAAATCACTAAAACCTCTTTTTTTCCTGTGATATATGGCACAAAGGAAAGCTAAACTATACATCAGTTTAACACCAGTCAAAAGGTCTTTCCTTCTTTTCAGTGTCTGGAAGACAAGTTAGTTCAGAAAGTATCAAACACACTACTTTCCAGAACAGAAACAAGACTTTCATCTATGTTGAGTTGTTATGTAGAAAACAATACTTGGTAGAATTGACATTTGGGAAATTTGAAATTTAAAGTTTTGTATTTATCTTTGACTGGGTTGTCATTAATCACTGCCTTTTCCTGACCTGCATCTCTGCCTTGTTTCACTAGCAGGTCAATTGTGCACCCTGCATCTTTTATGGTACATTGCAGTCCTTTCTGGTGGATAAACTGCTTGCCTTGGGTGGCAGAATATGTGTGTTTGTGTAAGGAAAGGGAGAGGGAAGGATCGGGGGAAAGGGAAGAAGGAGGTGAACTAGTGCTGACAAACAGATCCATGAAATTCTCTTCGCCATTGTCCAATTTACATTGATACCTACAGGAGAATCAAGCTTTATTAAAAGTCACTAACAGAGACGTAGAGCTGTTAGTTGTGGCAAGTTGGGAGATGTGAAGAATAGAACTCAAGATGGGATTAAGCCTGAGTAAGTCATGTAATATAAAAATAAACAATATATGTAAAATATTCATTATACAGCAACTAACGATTTCTTGCCAAGACAGGCTTTCCACAGCCTGCCAATTTTACTAATCTGTAAGGAAACAAACATGAACAGTCTCAATAAATGTTATGGATGTCAGTCTATAAATTAGGAATTCATTCATTATTTTAACAAAGTTATATTTTTATATTTTCAGATGATTTTTACCCATGTATATGTGCTAAAAAGTTCAATGGCATAAGGCTGACATATTTTCTTTAAGAATCAGATCTTCATGGGTTCTTCTTTCTTTCTTTTATTTTTTTTGCTTTTTTACTCAGCAGTTGGTGGAAACAAGGAAAAATTCTATATGTGATCATAATTTTTGGTGTTCCAAAATCATCTGGTTAGCCATTGACTGTTACCAAATTTCTGTATCAGACTTTGAGAAGGCCACCAACTTCCAAGTGAAATGCAGTAATTGCATACAAAAATCTTAACGCAGGATGTATGCTTTGACATCCTTTTCTTGTGTCCTTGATTAAATTTATGATTTAGATGTTTCAGAATAACCAGAAAGAAAAAGATTACATTTACTTCCCTTGATTTCACAACCGTAGATCCTTATAAAATCTAAACCATCAAATTTCACATAATCCTTCAATTAATCACTACACTAAACTTCTGTAAGAGTAAATATTATATACAGGCCAGTATATTTACTGGAATGTTTTCTTTCAGATCTACCTAGAATCATATCTCTTTTCTGCAGTGATGCAATAATTAGTTATTACTCCTCTGTGTTAACTAAAACCCATGCAGCAGTATCCTATTTGAGTGAATGAACTCTTGTTTTTTCCTTCTCATTTATCAAGCACTAAAATCAAAGCTAAGTTCTTTACTGTGGGTGTTTGGGTTACAATGATAGAAAAATCTGGCACTGGTGTACCATCACTGGTTACTGACACATAGTATCTTGTCATATTTAAGGCTTTATTTGTTACACAAATATTTTGTTTTTAAAAAAAAAAAAACAGTAAAATAATTCATAGTCTGAGAGATAGGAAATTAAAAACTAGAATTCACCTGAATTACCCTAAATATTAAAACATATGAAGGGGCAAAAGAAAAGTAGTCACAGCCTGAAACAGATAAAATTAAAATGAGTGATATTCATCAGTTAGTTTTTAGATTCTTGCCGGACCATGTCATCACAGAATTAAAGCACGCTCCAATTTTCCATATTTAGATCCCTATGATCCCTTTAAGTTATGGAAGTATTTTTCAGATTCCCAAATAGAAAAAGCATATGGACATTATAATGCTTAGCATGCTATTGCAAAATTCTACTACCTTTGTGGTTTAATCCATGGTTTATGTAGTTGCTCACTACATATGTTGTATGAAGAGAGTAATTGCAAACAAATCTCAAGAAACACTGTCAACATTTCAAACCACTTTATTTTGAGTTGGCTCCGGCTAAAATGAAATTTGTTATTCCTGTATCTTTTTCCTACTTCTGCTTAAAAAAACCCGACATACTGCTGGGGAGAAAAGGAAGAGCAAATTTTCCATTCAACAGCTATAGCCAATAACTTTAACACTTTTTTTTTTCCCTTAGGTAGACTTCTATTGAATTTTTGATTATTTGCATTGTGTGGTCTCATTACTGATTTCTCAGGTACCAGAATAGAAGCCTGGAACAAGAGTCTAGTTCAGTGAAAAGTGGGGACAGATATTGTCATTTCTCCCTCACTACTGCTATTTGCCAGAAAAGAACTTGCAGGTCTATGGGATGAGAAAGCAATAGAAGTAGCCAAGGGAAGCAAAAAGAGGGGCACCTGATGTTTGGAATGGTTCGCTTCCTATCTGGTCGTGCTCAGGTATTTCACAAGGCAGCGAGTATGGCAGTGTCAGTTCATCATTTCCCTTTGTAGCTTGCCATAAACTGGCACAAAACTCCCACAATACTTAGTAATGTAAATCAAATGTGAATTTTCTGATCCAAGTAACGTGTCATAACTCCAAAATTTAGGAAATTGTGACATTCATTCTGTCTCAAATCACGTGCTTAATTTATTTTGAATTTACTAATGTCAGTTATACCTGTAAGAAATATTAACATCTTTAGGTCCCATCAGTAAGGGTGGTGGGACAGGAGAAGTGAAGAGGATAACAATATTTTCTTGATATAAAGTAACCTTTCAATTATGAACAGAATAACATTTCTGCATAATGTAAATCCATGCATCAGGATTAATTACATCTTTCCTAAAGTATTTCACAAATTTTGTCTTGCATTACATTTTGATATATTTAAGTAGCATGAGGAGACTGAGTGATTGATTTGCAATAATGAGGTTAACGAATCAGAATAGGTAGGGACAGGCAGCTTACAGGCTTCATATTAAATCAGAGAAAGCAGAGACAAAAGAATTAATACATTCACCACCATGTGATTTCAAAATGATTTTGACAGCAGAAACAAATTTCATTAATTAAAAAAAAACATTTTATCATACAAGATTCATTTGAGCTGTAAAAGTAATAGCTTTGTTTTTCTTGCATGCCTGAAAGGTAGTAGATAATATGACTACAAACCTACTTTTAATTCCAGTTGTCTCAAAGCTAGTTACGTATGTTCCATATCAGAAAGCAAAATGGCAAGAGGGGTGGATAAAAATGTTTGTATAAGAAGTGCAGGAGTTGTCTTGTTTACACTAGTGCTGAGTGGGTTTTTTAACTCACGGAACATTCCTTAATTTTTACATATTTAAATTGGTTTGTCTAGCCCAGCTAGAAACATACTGCCCTGGAAACAACAATAAATGTGGAGAAGCGAGTTTGTTGAGAAAAAAACAAAATCAAACCACAACAAAAAAGACCAAAAAAAGAGAGACACTTACTTAAATAAAATTTAAATTGAAGTTAAAAAAACAAAAACAAAAACACAACCCAAAAGCTCTTTACCTAGCGAAACCACTGTACTTTAATTAATTGGAATTGCGTGTAGCAAAAACATGTCAACATTTGTTTGTTTTCTGACAAATACTATATTAGCATTTTCCTTTCTTACAGCAAATACATAGACATGACATACTTTGAGATTTCTCTGCCACATATAGAAGCATACGGAATGTATTACCATTTACCTTCATGAAAAACGTGTCTGAACATAATTATACAAGATAACAAATAGATCAGATGTAGACCCATATTGGTAGGCAGTGGTATATCAGAAAAGGGAATGCATAAATCTTCATATAGCACATGTTTTTCAGCTGATATACCTATTCTTGTAACAATTGTGGTATACTTGAGCCCTTAAGTAATCATTCGTCTGTGGTAGAGCTAACTATTGCTGTTTTGGGGTAAGAAAACCATTTCTAATACGTGACTACAGAGTGGAGATCTGCCACATTTTGGAGTTGGGTTAGATCCTGACTTGGAGCCAATGTCAATAATGAGGCAACGGAAGGAACAGTAAATATAGGTGATTCATTTATACTGAAGTTGGACTGAGACAGAATTAATGTAAACCAGAATTTTTGATATAGTAGTGGAAAGGGAATGGTCTGTGTAAAAAGGAATTTTTAGCTACCAGACAGTGGTTCACGTAGTCATAGAGAACATTCATGGAACAGAGAATATGGTTTGAGAAAACAGTAGGGTTTCTTCGAGCACCCAAAAGATATTTGTACTGAAGAAGGCACTGGAAGAGGTAATAGTGAACCAAAAATAGGCAGAGACTTTGTAAACTTGTTTTCCCTCAATAAGAAATTAATAATAACAACAAAAAGCTTGAATAGAGCTGGAAAGAATCCCTTATCCAGCTATAAACAAAGCATAGAACGATCTGCTTACCTCAAGTTACACAAACACAATTTTGAGATTCATCCAACTCTATAACGCTTGTCGGTGCTGTAGGACATCTGTATCAGAATTATACTACTAGGAAAGAATTGTTCTGCTGATCAGTGCTGTGCAATTCGAGGGGTTTTTTGCAGGTTAATATTGAAGGTGCTCAGCCTTAAGGTGGGCAAAACACAAGAGAATATGGAGTAAAAAACTGTTTTTCTGGGAAACAGTTTAGAGATTTTCATATGTCATCACAAATTTTTATTTAGTCTGATTAAGGTAAACCTCTCGCACTAACCTAAAAGGGTTTTCTCAAATAAGTTAGCCAGTTAATGACAGTTTGGGAGCACATGAGTATGGATTTGCTGTACTTCTCTGCATGTATATACAAGTAGTAAATACCTGACTGTAATCCTCTCAATGGTCTTTTGCCTTCAAATGCTGAAAACAGCCAATGGTCTAAACAGGTATTCATGTACTCAATCCTAAGCACATCTGAGTTACTCAGTGACTTCAGGACAACCATTCTTGAAGGAATTGGGCCCAAAGGTAAAGTTATCTTTCTGTTATGTTTATGTAGCACCAAGGCCAGAGGAATATCACTTTTGGTATTAGCTTTTGGGCATTTTATTGTAGATCTATAATGATCTTAAATTAGGTAAAAAAAAGAATATTGTCATTTTTGTAACAGGATGTTGAAAAATTTAGTCACCGGTGAACCAAGGGAAATTTGTTTTAATTATTCATATATATAGATTATTTCATGAACTCCTTGAGGACTTGAAGACATGCTTCCTAATTATTGGGAAACTTATTGTACTGTCTCCTGCTAACCCCACTTCAAACACAATGCTTCAAAAATTAGTAATCAATTAAGATTTTATTTTAGAGACAAACTTGCTTTCTACTCAACTATTCTTAGCTCATAAAAATTGTGCTGACAAGTGGCTGAGTCATATCTTTTATGACCCTGCCAAAAGCCATGCAGCAAGCACAGTGAAGGAAGATATAAAGTGAAACCATGTGCACTAACTCCACAATAAAATTAGATAATTATCCAAACACTATTGGTATGAATGTACATTGTGAAGCAGTAGTTGCCTTGTGAACGGGTCCGTTAGACTCTTGGAAGTTAATTCAAAGGCCTGTGAGGGTGCTGTGATGTCATTAACAATATCTGCCAATACTAATAGCTCTCAGAGAAGCAGCAGGACAGGACTCTGTAAAGTTGACTGCACATAGACTGCAAGCCCGAAGAAGGCCTTAGCAAAGTTGATGTTGACTGGTGTGGATCACGTCCACAAAAACTTGTGGGTGGCATCTGTGTTGTGTTTCTTCACAACCACATGAATAGAAATCTATCGCTGATAATTAAAGTGGGTGCTGTACTGGATACAGTTGTTCTAGTTGCCTTCAATTTTTCCTGTGCGTCTGAAGATCTGTAGCTTTCCCCATGAGACCCACAGATGGAGCTTGCAAATTCAGATAATCTCTGCTTCCTCAACTCTTATCTCTCTCAATTATGCAGTTACTCGCTGCATATAATGAATTTAGTACAAAGTTTAGACCAGGATGGGAAATGTTATATTTAGTAATACACATTCAAACCTAAAATATTCTTCTAGTTTTTGTGGTATAGCAAAATGAGTTGAGGCATTCTCTTTTTAATAGATATTTCTTCTAGTTTTTGTGGTATAGCAAAATGAGTTGAGGCATTCTCTTTTTAATAGATATTGATGTAACCTATCTCCTCAGTGAGAGAACCATACAAATCTGCCCCCACACTAGCCCTACTATGTTCCTCCAACAACAAATGACTCTTGTCCCAGAGGAGATAAGCAGCATGTCATGTTTCTGGTTACTAACGGTCACCCTCTGTTTGGCAAATCTCAACTTCCTTTCCTTTCAAATGATCCCATGAAACAGCGTATCATAGAGAAATTCTTCTCAACTTTTATTTCACTTTGATGTTAGAAGTTTCTGTTTGTAAACAGTTATCTTTTTTTTTCTAGTTATAGCAGAATCTGTAACAGATAAGAATGCATATGAGCTTTAACTTTTACAGTTCCTTACGCTGGACTATCTACCTGTGTAACTTCAGTATCAACAGGGGATTTTTTTAGGGGGTGGGATGTTGAATGACTTTGTATTCTTTCTACGCTAATAAATGCTTGTTTTCACAAAAATAATATATATATGCACTCAGTGGGTATATGAATGTATGTAATGCATTCATCAACCACTCTAAATTCAACTAGTTCACAACAAAGCTGAGGGGGAAGCTGGTTGCTTTCTATTCTTAATAATTCGGCATAAAGTAGGATCATGAATAACTTGACTTTACATTTTAATCAATTTTATAGTTTGGTGATTGAAAAACTCACAATATTTGAAAAAACATAAATTAAAAATGAGTACAAAATAATTTTTCAATAAAATTAAGCCATTTGCAGACTTCCATATTTTTATTACTACTTATAAACTCTAAGCGTATACATCATTGCAGTTGATAACTGTTTACGTATATACTTATATACTCACACAGCATATAAATCCATTTTAAACACCTGGGAGTCATCTTGTTCTTACCTGGTTTAGTAAAATTTCCACACTTAACGTATGTTGTACAATGGAATAGCTTTAGCTCAAGTAATCTTCGCCGTAAAATACATCTGCAAAGAAAGGTCTGCTTGCTTTCTGGCAAAGCTTTCTCAAAGAGAATGTCAAACGAGTCAGAGCTAATGAGCCTAACACAGACCTCATGGTTAATGGCAGGTCTTTGTGGCCGAGTCTGATATCTACTAAAATGTATTTATATAGGCTTTTACTTTCAATTCTTTCATGAATCATGGAACTGAATGTTATATCTTTGAAACTAAACTTAAAAGGCCCATACAGCAGGTTCAAGTGTATGTTTCATTCAGAAACAAACTTTACGCTGAGCTTGAATGATCATTATTGACAATTCTCTCTGGCAGATAAAAAGGAAAGAGAATACACTGAGATTTTTTCAGTGATGTAATCACACATACACAACTTGAGTAAACCTAGGTTTCCAAAAATGAGTTTGATTTCAATTTTTTGAGCTAGGAAAACCCTTTTTACATATAGAAAAAGCACCTTCTGTTTCAGTGTTGCTGTTATATAGTTATTTTGAATATTTTTCTGTAAAAGACATAGAAACGATAATATAAAATTCACAAAATGGCCAGAGGACACCATGGACATGCCAGCATCAGGATATCTTCAATGTATCAGTCCACTGATGAGGGCTAGTCTGTTCATCAAATAATTTTCAACCTGTTGAAATTTCAGCATATTTTCTCATCCTAGAAAATGGTCTACTTGCTGTTCTACCAGGCACATAGGAGAGAAGGTTCTCAAAACTCCTCCCTTAAAATTGCTCGACTTCTACTGCAAGGTTTCAGTCTTCTGTTCTCTTCTGTGGAAGCACTAGCTTTTTAAATAGGAAGTTGAAAATACTTCTTATGATGTTTATTTCCTCCCACTGTCTTTTTATCCAATAGATTTAGTTTAGTACCCCAGATCAAGCTGGGTAATACCTTACTTGACAATAGTACGACTGAAATGAATAGTGGCAGGTGGATCATAAACTGAATATTTGAAAGGGAATAATGTCTCAGAGTCTGACCCAAGAGACTGATCTTTTTATGGCTAAGCTTTGTAAAATTTCACCCACAAGCAGACACTAGGCCTGTACAATTAGGCACGAATTCTTAATTTCATAGGAGTTAAATGAAGTTTTAATAGCTGTTTTAAAATGAAATACGCAGATGAGTTTAGGTAACATTTCATACTCCAGCTGCCTCAGTGGCTGTTTCTTTTATGTTAGAGAGCATTTTATGGTGCTGATTTTTTTAAGTCCTCATTTATCCATGAAGAAAACTATAAGGAACAATAACTACCACGAGGAACAAATTATACTTCCAAAATATTTTATTGTTGAAAACAGACCGAGTTATTACAGAGGATAACTTGTAATCGGGTGGGTTTTCTTTGTATTTTTGTTGTATTGTGAGTACAGCTACTGTGAATATACATCTCTCACATGCCCATTAGGCATGGAGCTGGGTATGATTTCTGTAGGGGATCTCAATATGTTTGATAGGTTCTCTGATGTTTTGGTTTTTTTTCAGTAAGTAAAATGCCTGTTTTATCCACACTCTTATCTATAAAGTTTTTCAGGGCAACAATGAATGTTTATTTATATACATTTTTAAAAAGCAAAGAGAAAACGAAGACTATGGTAACCATCCACTCTATATTATCTGTCATCCTAGGACTGAGAAACACATTTTCCAGCCAGACAGGGCTTTTAAGTCATGTTTTCAGAATTGTAGGAAAGAACTTCAGCTCTCCTTTATTTGGCCTTCTGGGACTTCTCTTGCTTACTCTTAATAATGTTGGTCCTGTTCTGATGCTGAATGGAATAATGTTGAAATGTTCCCATTTTTGTAGACTGGTAAAACCATTTCCTGCCCAGTTCTAGCCTGTAACTTTGTTCATTGAAATTGGTGCTCCACATGTTCTCTTGGAGGAAAGATCATTGATGTGTTAAGAATAGTCTGGTGAGAACAATGTATCCATTTAACCAGTGGCATATGCCGTTTGTTGCTGCTGTTGTTGTTATATTGGAAGGATTTTAACCTTTAAAACTCAGTGAGTCACTGCTAGAGTCGTTGCAGATATTTCCATGATAGGCCTCAGGGCTGATTTGAGCCCAGAAGAGCAGTGTGGGTAAATGCCTTATCTGCTTCCTTGTCACATTCGTGCCACTGGAAAATCAAAACTGAAATGAGGAGAAAGTAGGAAAGCTGAACAGTGCAGATCCTGGGGTGTGCTTTTCAGCCTGGTACTCTACGCATGCTTGACAGCTATAATCTATACATGCCAGTGAATTTTCTTGTGTGTTGGTTTTTGCGATGATGGAATGTTTTAATTTCAAAGTCTGAATTTTTGAAATATGGCCAGGAAACAAAAAACGGGGAGGAAGAGAAGTAGAAGCTATTGAGTTTCTTCTATCAGGTCTTTTCTTCTGCTGCATTGGCTTCTGCTTTGTGGCACTTTCAGCTGCTGAGCATTTCTTAAACAAATAGCATTTTACACTACTGCTCTGTTCTTTATTCTTCAAAAGTGGAACTGCCTTTTGACAAAAAAGACTTGCCCTGATCACAATCCAGCAAGTAAAACTTAACTAGTAATGTGGGAAAGCACCTCATCTAAAAGATGCTATTAGAAACAAAATTAATGGACTTTAGGCCATAATTTTGAACCTCCGTTAATCTGGAAAGATAGATTCTTGTCCATCAGGATTGGACATATCTTCTTCCCTGTAGGAACTGAGATTCACTGTTCACAGATCATAAAGTCCTTGGGAATCTTTTGGCTTTTCTAGCCGTTTATTTTATGATATTATCTTAAAACAGGATTTGCAATTGTACAGACTCTTGCACAGTTTAATTTTATGAGATGTAGGCAACTCAGCTTCTTAGAGATACAGATCACAGCATCCAAACAGTGTAAATCTAAACCCTTCCTATCATCACAGAAATAGCTAGTACAATAAATAGTTTGGCTATTCTTTGCATATCTGTACCTGCAGCTCATGACCACCTCAGACTTATTCTTGCTGCAGCATGCCCTCCGAATCTGTGCATACTCTCTTGCTGGGTGGTGTGTTTACACCATGGTATAGCTGCAATAATGATACAGTTGTTGTAAACATCGAAAGATCACACAGTAGAGCACTTCACTCTTTGCCCGTAGTTTTGATATTTTTTTGTGTGTCAAGAAAGAAGTTTTTTCATCATGTGATGATTTAGCGTTTTGGCATAATATACTGATGTTACTGATGCCTTACATCGTTTTCAAGATTTCTGGTGACACTTTGAACCTAATCCAGAACTGTTTCATGAGTTTGTAATCACGTTTTAGGAGTACAGAATTAACAATGATATCTTTGTTCTAACACTACTGCCAGTTTCATTAGTTACTGAAAGAAAATGTGTCCATTATTTCTCCTTTTGCTCAGTTTTGTTAGTCACAGCTACTTAGTCTTTGTTTTGACTTTTTTTTTTTTTTTCACTCCTCATTCATCTCTCTCCTCTTTCCAGCTTAATTATTACCTCATTTATGGGAACTGAGAGGATTCAATTATTCTAGTGACACAGGACTTGAAAAACAACACAGCTAGAGCCTATTTACATGATGACTAATTTCCAGTCTTTGTTTTAAGTTTTGGGAGGTGAAATATGCTTTATACTTATACTTGTACAGAAAGAAAGAGCCCTTCCCTCTCAATGAGTGCTGACAGGAAATGTATCCTGACTATCTTGCCCTGATGAGAATAGGAAACAGATATAGGGACTGACTTAGCTTGGGTAGGAGCACTCTGTGGGAGTAATGAATTATGAATCATCCTCGTCACACATGAGTGTGAAATGTGACTGTGAAATCTCTCACGCAGATAGGGTTGACGAGCACTGTGATGCTGGTAGTGATTTTTTTCGTGAGGGAGCAAGGGAAGGGAAACCTGCACAACTACTGGTTTCACTAAATAATCAGTCTCACTGTTCTCAAGTGTTAGCTATATTTTAATATGTTGTGAAATTATATAGCACAAATCAAATTCAATTCTGTGATTATATTCTAAAAGCCAAATTTCATCTTCTGATAGTTGAAATACATGAATACATTTACCGTTGCTGTGGCAGTATTGCATGGCTTTCATCTCAATGTTTTACCAATAGAAATTAAGAGATATATTGTGGCATACATCTTTCTTGATGTAGGTACAAACATACAGTTGAGATTTTTTTAATTAAAATTTATTTTCACTGGGAGAATGCTGATTCCTAGAAACTAGAAGTTCGGGGAACATATAATCTCTGGTAAAGGTTTTTTTGGGAGGAGGCAGGCATGGTGGGGAGAGAATTCTCGTTTGCAGACAGGAATATCTGATCCAGGATCTCTTCTCCCTTTTTGTGACTTTGCATTCATTATGATTTGAAGCAGATCAGACTTGATTAAACACACACATATATTTGTGTGTATAAAGCATTGCAATAGTGTGGCGGAGAGAAAAAGACTTCACTGAGAGGTTCAGGTTAACAATTTATTTGGACTTCACTCACAGGTCTGATACGCCACTATTGCAAGTTTTATGGATACAATGGAAGAATGTACTATTGCAATTTAAGAGAAAAAAACCCCACAAACAATTCACAAAGTACACTATTACAACCTACAAGTGATCCCAAAAAGTAACAACACAAACCACAAACGCACTAGATATTAACACCTTAAAAGAGTGCACAAATCACGATCTTAAAGCATGCCAAATATCATACGTATGTTATTAATCACTTGCCCTCTCTCTCAGGTAAAGCCGCTCAGTCCCTGGGAAATCACCTTGCACAGGTAATTACCTTGTCCTGGACAAGGAGTGGAAGAATCTCCTACAGGCCAGCTGTATCGCTGGAAGACTCCCCATTTTCCTCCCCAAAATTTAGGGTTTAAATATCCTGATTCAATGGGTGGGCAGGATTTGCGCCTGAATGGATTACACTGTCTGAAACGGTTATCTCCGGTGGTTTTATGGCCCCTTAGGTAGTATTGTTTGTTTTGTGACGTCTGGTACTTAAAATTACTGAATAGTGGTGGGATGTGACTCAGGGCATTTTGTTTGTTAAAGGCACCATTCTGGTGCTGGTTCTTATTGTGATGCAGTGTTGAAAGAACCCCGGGCTGAGCTATTTCCATAGCTCCTCCCAAGTTAACTCTGCATACATAAGGATCAATAAGCATCTGTCAAAGTGAGATGAAGAGGAGTCGAACCACAACTCCCTACATTTCACCTTTTGTGCTCTGAAACTGTTTTGGCCGGGTGATCCCATTCAAACAGTCATGTGTAAACCACTTCAGAACCATCTTGAATAAAACGGAAAACTACACAGGTTAATATTTACTCTCATGGAAAGTTATGTTTCAACCATTTTGGTAGAATTTTGCTAATCCTCACACTGAAACATCAGTTTAGGTTCCAATGTATGGACACTTTGTTCATTTCTGATCACATTCTGTCTCCAGTCAACAAAATGTCTTTTACTTGGTATGAGTTACATAAATGACTACTTTATTATCTACAATAGTTAAAACGCTACATGAAGAACTTGTTTCGCTGGGTATTTTCCACGCAGAGCAGGAGGATAAAGGGGCTTCAGCTGGATAAACCTACAGAAATTGTGTGCTTTCTGTAACCATGGGATGAAACATCTGCTGTGAGCACTTCCCTTTTTGCAACTCGTAGCAACTAAATTTACTTTCTTAGAATTTTGGGTTGCATTTTCTCAGTGAAAAGCATATTAGTTAATCTTTCCTTTCTTTCAAAGACTTCTGTGGCATAACATATTTTGATGTAGGTTTGCTGAGTGAAGTCTCAGAAATTAACCCCTTCAGTCATGTGTCATCTCCCCCTAAATATAAAGCGTCTGCTTAGGGCCACTCGCTCTGTGTCAAGGAACAGCAACAATTGGGCCAGTATAGAAGACATTTCACCAAAGTACTCTTGCAGCCTCTGACCATTTTCACTTCTTGGGATTTCCTGACACCGTTTTGGTTTTGTAGCTCTCACTTTAATTCCTCTCTAAGTACTTGTCTGATCTCTTCTGCAACCCGCGAAAGCTCTTTCAAAGCCACAGTATTCAGTGGCAAAAAAATTCCACAAATCTGGTGCCTGTTGCATAAAGAACAATTTAATTTTTATCTGTTCTACTGCTCTTACCTGATTTTAACACAGACATGTCAATACTCCTGTTGAAAGCCTGCGAGAAAGAGGAGAATATCTAGAGACATAACCACTTTAGCCAGTTTTGCTGCTCAATAGAATTGCTGCTGTCATGGAATTATGCTTTGCTGATCCAACATTAAATACTCTGAACCATATCCAAAGTTAGATGCTTAACATACCCAGGATGCTTAGTGCTTGAGCAAGGGGAAAATCATTAATATCTCACATTCAGACTTTTGATTTGCAGTCTCCTGTGTTTATTTGGTGGATAGATACTGAAATTGGGACTGAAGTTTTGTTGAAAGCAAATCAAATTAAAATCAGCATGAGAACATGGATCTACAAGGGATGTAAGCTTTGTCTGTGTGAAAGGGAGGAAACAGTGGAGAAGAACCTGAGAGACAAAGTTGAGACAGCATTTCTCTAAATGCTTTGAAGAGAAAACTAAACCTGGGGTTCAGAAATATTTGTGGGTTTTGATTTTTTGGGTTTGTTTTGTTATTCTCCCCTTCAGGGCATTCATTATACAGAACACATTTTTCTTTTTAAAAAAATATGTATTTGCTTATTTTCAAAATTGTATCTTCTTTCCTTTGTTAGGGATGGAAAATAAAATAGCAATACCTGTTAGGGGAAATCTGGGCTGGACCCAAAAGCCCAAGAGAAGCAAGGCTGCTGCTGCTCCACGCCCCAAGGTGTAACCAGCAATGAGGCTGAGCAGGTATTCCCAGTAAGCACACACACGCACATGTATGCGCCACATATATACACTGCTGGCTACACAGATCAACACAGACAAAGAGAAGCACCCTCACAAACAGAGACAGCACCAGTAACGTCATCCTGCTTCTCTCTCTGGCTGAGGAGGATGGAAGTCCACTTATAAGGACATACATATATATATACACATATGTACAAGGTGGATTCCCCCAGCAGCTGGGCTCAGACGCTCAGTCTATCCAGCAGCTGCCTCTGGATCCCAGTCTCCCTGGATGCTGGCATATGGACATAGGAGCCCCCAAGCCTGCAGCCCCCCTCCAGGTACTGGTACAGACTGTACCAAAAGGTACTCACACACGCGCACACACAGAGCACTGTTCTGGACACTCCTGGTCCCCCAGCAGCCAAGCTCCCTACCCATGGTCTCCATGTAGAAACACACACACATGCAGGTCTCACCCTTAGAGACTGCCTGGAGACTCCAGGTCTTTCCAGCTGGGACTCTGCTGGTCCCTCTGGCAGCCACCTCCTCTTGTGGTCTTGCCCCTAGATACACACCTCCCCCTGGTTCACAGAGCATTTCCCCTACTCCCTGGCTAGTCCGGCTCGATATTCAGTAATGCTCACACCTGCACCCGCTCCAGGTGCTACACCATGGGCACATGGCTCTCTGACACTTAGTTTCACGCACCTCAGTCTCTCCATTTAGTGGCACCCAGGCACACGAGCCCTCTGGCCCCTGATCCCCGTACAGTAGCTGGAACCCAGACAAATACTCACTCTAGTTGCTGGCACCATGGACACATAGTACCCTATGACCCAAGGTGCTTCAGGGTTGACTCATCAGGATGGGGGGGGATGAGAGTCTCCTGGGACAGCCCTGGGAAGGACTGGACAGGGAGGCCCTTCCCCTGAGTTAAGAGCTTGGGTTCCTGCCTGCCTTTGTGCCCTGCACTCCTCTGGCCTTGTGCAGGTGGGCCTTTGATGGGCTGATGGCTCCTGTATTATTTGGCTTCCCCCGAACCACTATTGCCTTTTATTACATAGCTTGACATTATCTGTCAGGATATAATGCACTCGTCAGAAACTGGAATAAAACAAACAGATGTATTGTCTCTTTCAGAAAGACTACTGTTTGCTTAAAATAATATGGTGTTCTGTATATTTTCATTGATACTTCTTTGTGCTCACATGGAAAGTCCACATCTGGAAAAGTTTTACACTTTTAATCACTTCAACCTACCCCTTAATTTGCTAGTAAAACAAAAAACAATCCTAATGTTTTCAGTTCATCAGATGTGACCACTTCAGATTTCTCAACTTTGCTATCTAAAATGTCAGAATGCAGAAATGTCAGAGTTCTTGTGATTTTCAAGTTGGCAGCTGGGTCATCTTCAGACTTTTTCTCTGCCTCTGCTGGGTATCATGTCAAACAACAGAGAATGAAATTTGGCAGCTCTTTTTGTTTGCTACAGGAAATGAATAGAAAAGGACACAGTTAATTCAGAGAGGAAAATTTTGCAAGACGTAAGTGCGTAAAAAGGGCCCTCCTTTAGTGATGAAAATCTTTCAAATCATACTCCACTCTCTTGTAACTATACACAAGCAAACATTCTTTCCATCTTTTGCAGTTTAAAATATCTTCTTTAATACCCAGCGTAGGCTTCAGTTTATACAATAAAGACAGCGGTACAGTGGGACAGTATAAACTATGCTTAAAAGTATTTTGACTTATGTAGGACTTTTTTTCCTGACTATATTAGGGAAAAAAACCCTATCATCTACAGAATAAAATTACTTATTTCAACTCTGCGACCATACTGGTTTGATCTAAAGTCTGGTTTATAGCATAGGGATACCATAAGTTGCTTCTTAGGCCTTCTGAAAAACATTTTAGAGGGAGTGGCTTTAATTAAGCTAATGTGTATAATTTCACTTTTATTTTTCTAATTCACCTGTCTGAAGAGAGTGGCAGAGAGGGAGCTGTCAAAGCTCAGTGATTTATATTACTGTATCTGAAGTCAGATTCTTGTCTATCAACCTTTTTTCTCTCTATAGTCCTGACTGTAGATGACCTTTCTGTATCAATATGCAAACTATAAATCCAGGATCTTCTAAATATTATCAGCACACTATCAGCAGATTTGAATGGCAATGATGAAAGATGTGAAATGATCATATCTGCGTGTGATGTATTTTTATGTGTGTGTGCTTTAGTTATAAGGGATAGATGAAGATGTCATGGTGCTGTTTTAAGCATGATGCTTGAACTGTGTATAGCTTTCATACAAATTTCCACAAGCTTTTCCGACTGGAAACAATCTGATGATTTTGTGTGTACATTCTGCGCCTTCTTTTTTCAGAATAAATTTGGGGAAATTGAGCTTTAGAATTCAGAACTATCACAAGTACTATGCAAAAGATGAGGCAAAATGTCTACTTTACCCTCACAGCCTGTATAGAACTGTCATTTGTTTATTATTTCTCATTTATGGTAAAAATATTTATTCTGCAGAGTGATGTAGTCCAAATGAATAAAGTTTATCCTAATGTATTCTTAAAGGCCACAAGTGTTGAACAGCACAGCTACTAAGGCCAATGTGCTCCAGTGCTTCACCTTTCTTAAAGATTTTTACCTGCTAAAGTCTAACCTAAATCTTTCTTTCTGTAACTTAAAACCATTACTGTTTGTCCTTTCTACAACAGAAATGAAAAAGATCATGTTTCTTACTTTTTATAGCAGCTTTTACTAGATTTGAAATTTACTGTCAGTCTCCTCTAAAATTCTTTCTGTCTTTTCTTTTAAGTCATGTTTTTGTAAAGCTCTCACCTTTCCTTCTTTCTCAGCTTTGGATTCTTAATATCATCTGTGTTTTTCTTTAAGCATGCTACACAAATTTAGACATGTTGCTCAAAGTGAGACCTTAATATCTATCCATGTATCTAAGATGATTTCTCATGCTTTCTTTCTGCCTGTGAGCATTATAAAACCAGCCCTTTCTACCTTATGTTTCCTTTCCTTACACCTCAAAATTTCTGATTCTTTCTGCCTTTTATCATCTCCTTTGAATTGTATTCTACTGTTTTTCAGACTGTGTCTCAAGTTAGCCCAAGTAATTTTGAATTCTGTTCTGTTCTTCAGCTTACCTGCACTTCCTCCAACCCTGAGGGTACTAATGTAAGATACACACTCAGCATTTTATTATTTGGTTCATTAATGAGAATAGTAAAGTACCTAAATTAAAACCTGAAGAAGCCCTTTTTTTTGGAAGTAATACTTAGTTATTACTCTGAATACATATTTTAACCATTTACAATAGATTAATCCAGACCGCTTTTCTCAACTTGCTCATAAGCATGTAATGAAAAATAGTAAGTCTTACAAAAATTAAGTCTTCTAACTGTAGTTGCCTCTTCTCTATTCACACAGATTGATAACATTGTCCTGGTTCGGGCGGGGACAGGGTTAACTCTCCCCAGCAGAGGTACCCCACGCTGTGCGAGCCGTGCCCGCCCGGAGCTGCCGGGGGAGGGGGCGGGAAGTCGCCGCCTGGAGCGGGACGGGGCGTCCCGGCTGCGGTCGGGGAGCGGCCGTTCCGTAATCGTGCTTGTATATTCCTCTGTCCGTGTTATTGCTGTTGTTTGCTTGTCCCCTTTGCTGTGCTGTTGAACCGCCTTTGTCTCAACCCACGAGTTTTGCCTTTTTCTTCCGAGTCTTCTCGTATCGGGAAGGCCCGAGCGAGCGGCACGTGGTTCTTTGTTGCCGCCTGAGGCCAAACCACGACAAAAATGCATTCCTGGGGCAGTAGGTTGATTTCACATTCCCTGTTCTTCACAAAACACAGCTGGCTATTTTCATGTCTCTCTGGGTTTTTTTAGGTCTTGCAAAGTATCTTTTTTTTTGCCTTGCTGTTCTTCCTGAAGGTTGAAATCGGCGCCTTCTTTCCCAGTTCAAAGATTAATGCTGCGTAAGTTTTTCCTTTTCTCTTTGATGGGTTCTAGAAGAACTGCTAATGAGTCTGAGGTCGCTTTAGTCCAGCTTTCTATATTTTATGTGGTAAATTAGGGAATAAGCAGCTGACTTGTAAAATGCAAATATTTGTTCCTATTCTTGATTGAGATCTTACTGTGAAGTCACTAACATTACATTGCATTAGCTATCTGGTTTGCAATTGCTGTTTTGTAAGAAGAAGAGACAAGCAAAACCATTCACTAGGTCTGGCGTTCTTAGTATCATCACAGCTATACGCGATTCTACGAAACTGTCAGCAGTTAATTAGAAAACACTTCTAGCGCTCATGTTTGCAAAGAAAATTTAAAAAACGTAACCAAACTCATGATGTGGTCACATCTTTGAGCGTGATGGCAAAAATAATAACTCCTAGAAACAGAAGTCAACATGTAATCTTGTGAGGCTGTGCAGCTCTAAAATCATTGCTGTGCTAGCAAACATGACCTTGTCTGAAAATGTAATATAACAGAAGTAAAAGCATACGGAGTTTCTGTGTTTTGGAACAAGGACTGCCTTCTTCCCATTCTGTGTTCTTAAAGAAAGGCTACTGTGCTGGGTAGGGGTCTCATTCAGTTACCCTTCTCAAGATCACCCATGCATTGGCCATGTCACAAAATAGAGTAGCACAGTGTGTTTCTACTCACTGCCTTTCTGGTGTTGAACATAAAACCCAGTTTCAGTGCTCTGGAGTCCAAATGGACGGGCAATTATATATTTAAATACATAAAATAAATACATACTCATTTTCCTTTTTACTAGTTGCTGTTCAAAGAAATAGTAATCTCCGAAGTACCAGAAACTGGAGATGGCTTTTAAGAATAGTACATGTTAAAGAAAGGTGCATCAAAATTTATTTTTAGAGCTAAAAAGGTGGAGGTGTGTTGCTTTTTAGGGAATTTTTTGATTCTGTACGACAGATGCTTGATTTCTTCTTTGATATTTTGGAGTTTTTTAGAATAACTTAAGTAAAGAATATAAAAAGACTTACTGCAAAGAAGGGAATTTTGCTTGAGATCCTTTTTTTTAAAGGAAGTCTTTTTCTTGCAACATCAAAATTCATACTTGCAAACTAGGTCTTCAACTAAATTATGAGAATTGCAAATAAAACCATACCGAACATATATCCTGATGAAAGCTTTGTGCTGTGGCTCTTGTGATATTTTCAGAGACCGGCTATGTTTTTCTCAAAGTGATGCACTTTGAAATCTGCTGGCTAGGCCTACGAATCTGAGTCAATTAAATATCAAATGATGTACTGCAGCCTATAATAGTCATCCTAGCAATCTCAAACTGGAAAGTACAGCTGCTCTTAAATTCGAATTGCAAAAGTGCTTTCTGTTCTGTCTATTAAAAAAGATGCTGTAGCATTTATTTTAATTTGGGAATCTGTTCAAGTATTTCCTCAAATGGGAATGATAGTTCTACATAAAAAAAATGTAATAACATGTATTTGTTTAATTTAATTTTTAATAAATTAATTTTTATATTGCATATCCTAACTAACAAGGTTAACTTAGACAAGCAAAAGGGAGCAGAAACTACAGTCCATGTCAGCTGCAGCGACAGCTTTTAACTAGAAATGGTTGCTGTTGAGCTGCGTCAAAATATTCATCAGTACGGAAGGTCTTGGTCTGAATCTGAACAGGCTTTGGGCCTGTGTTGCCACCTCCTCTGAATTTTCTTTCTATGAAGTCAGCTACAGTAAATAAAAAGGAAAGCAAAAATGATCAGTTGACATTCAGGCTTAAACATATTTAAATGAATTGGACTTTAGGACTTGGCTGAATGAAGGGTCGCAAATGAATCAGAAAACAAGCAGAAGGAGAAAGAAAAGCAACAATGAAATTGAGATGAAATAAAAGTTACAGTAAGAATGGGTAACTTAAAAATTACATATTTTTCTTCGGAAGTATTTGCAAAATACAATGAATCAGCATTTGTTCACCATTCATTCCTCAGGCAGTAGAATCAGTGGTGTGCAACACTCAGAATGAGTCTGATTAAGTTTCATGTAAGGGAATTCCTCTGTGAATGTCCTTTGTGTTGCCTTCACACCTGCTGAGCTAAGAGAAACATAACAGCTCCTTTCATCGCTCCAGTTAAAGCCTGTCACAAGGGTGACATCATTGCTACCACAGAGATTTTAACTTCAGGCTCTGGAGCCAGCCTTTCAAACTCTTTGACAGAGAAATATCTGAACATCTATGACTGACTGTGTTAATTAACTTGCCAGATTCAGTTTGCAGGTTATACAATAGGTTATACAGCATCTTCAGGAACAGTGTCTATCAGCTAGCTAAGCATTGTTAGCCATTTATTTTTCAAATCGAGATGAGTCTCTTGTGAAAAGTGACTTTATGTTAGTCTGAGCTCTAGCTGAACTTCTGCAATACCTCTGGGATTTGAGTCTCAAAGACAGGGTATGCAAATCTTTGGCTTCTTCTCAAATCCCCAAACAATGAACTCTACAGATGGCCCTAGCAAAGCATGAGTTTTCAACTTTTTGAGTAAGCAAAAGAAAAAAAATCATTAAGTGAGACTTATGAGTACAGATCAACAACAGCGTATTATTCTTGGCTCTCTCAAGACATCTTTGTTCGTTGTTGCCATTGAAACTGTGAAGAATAGGAAGAAGACTGTGAGAAGGAAGAAGGAGTTGAAGAGCAAAGTGGGGGATGGGGAAACCCATTACATCTCATGTAAACTTCAAATTTCAGCAGAGTAAAAAATGTACTTTCTTAATTCTGGCATTTCTTGCTTCACCGTATTTGTTCGTGTGTGTGTGTATGTGTGCGTGAGAGAGAGACAGAATTCCAATTATGAGAGAGTTATGATTACGACTTTTTATCATCAGAAAGAATTAATTTCCACAAAATACAAAAGTTAGATCACACGGGGAACGGGGACTTTCTTAATTACATAGTAAATAAATGAAAGCAGCAGATGGATTTAACAAGAAAAGTTAACTGTGCCAGTAGAAAAGTTTGAAAAAAATCAATCACTTTCCTGTACAAAAGGCCATTTACCAGTTTGATGAGCGTTTGAAGAGAGTTTGAAGAGGGGGAAAAACTCTGTATGGGTTTTTGTATGCTTTTGGGACCTAGAGATTCTGTGTACATTGATTTTCTTCACTGCAGATACTTGTTTTAACCCATCCTGCAAAACCCTTCTTACTGCATCACACAGAGTGTCATTGGAAATACGTGGACTACACTTATTCACTTGCTGGGCTTCCTGTAATTCTTACACCAAGACATGCAGTAACATATACAACATCCTAATTTCGGGTGCAAAGACAATAATTGCTTTTAGGACTGGCATACCAAATTCATGGTTTGCTCCCTCCCCACTCCCCACCCCTCCAAATATTGTTTTCTTTTTCTTCTCCTTTCCCAGCAAAACCCAAAATGATAGGGAAACCTGAATAAAAAAGAAGACAAGCGAAAATTATGGCCAACCTACACAGTGAACATTTCTGGCAGAATTCCTCTTCTTAGCTCCCTGCCTCTGGGAAGGTCTGAACATTTTATGCTTAGCTGTATTGTTATTCATGGAAAATATGGGTTTCTTTTTCAATTATACCATATTCAGCATCCTTAATTAGTATATCTTATCATGGATAGTGTCAGAAACATTCATATGTGTCATTTGTAAATTAAAATAGAAAATTCTGTTTGATGAACCATTCTTGGAAGAGTCCTTTCTCCTGCTTGCTTCCATTTTGCTTCCACAGTGGCTATGAAAGTCAGATGCCAGGTTCCGTAATAAAGAATTTAAAACAACTCTGAGCGTATTGGCTTTACTTGACTGTCCTGAAAACCGGTACAGTCTGTTTTCTTTCCTACGCATATCTGGGAACCAGAAAATTTACCCACACTCAGGTTTAGCTCCCAAATTCAGTTATTCTGAGCGTTGAAGTTAGATCGCTTGTGAACACAAATTCAAATGCATTCAAATGTATAAAATCACGTTTTCCATACTAAACTGAAAAGTTTATGAGTTTTTTCTTTGTGAAACTTAATACTATTTGATTATAGAAAATGACACATGCGAATAAGAGAACCACAAAGAGAACCACCTCCACTCGCCGAGGAGACCAGCTCCAGTGCAGGTCAGTCTGTACTGGGGAAGGGAATCGCGGCAAAAAAAGGCCGTCAAGGGGCTCGTTTTTGAGGCTGTTTCAAGCCAGGAAAAGCGGCCACCCGGAGCCGGGACCCGGCGCTTACGGGGGTTGGTGGCAGCTGAGGAGGAGCGGGGCGGAGCCAGCACCTCCGCCGGCAGGTCTGAACGAGGAGGGGGTGGGCCCCCCTCATAAAAGAAGCCCTTCGGGAGCGCACTGAGCAAACAGGCAGCCCAGTGGGTGTTGCCTGGCTGTCACCCGCGGAACCGCCCGGGAGCGCCGCAGGAGGGTGTGTGTCGGCGAGGTGACATCAGCGGCGGGCAGCCACCGCAGAGCGCGGCGCGGGACGGGTGACTGTGAGGGGAGGAACAAGAGGAGAGCAGGCAGGCAGGCAGGCAGGCTAGGTCGACTGCAAAGAAAACATGGTCTCCACTCGGTCTATAGCCAAAGCCAAAAGGAATAAAGCGACCCAAACGGACCTGATGGAGAGACAGGCAGCTGCCCAGGTGATGGGCTGCATGGAATGTCTGTCCCTCTGGCAGGAGGACAGCAAAGACAGTGCCTGTGTGCGCTTTGACCAGGTAGATGATCTGCTCAGCCTGGTGGCTGAGCTTAAGGAGGAAGTGGAAAGACTGAGGAGCATTCGGGAGTGTGAAAGGGAGATTGGTGGAGCCACACCCTGCCATGCTTAGGGAAAAAGCAGCAGGTGGAGGCTCCATGAGGGGTGGAGGATGCCCTGCCCTCTTGTCACCAGGCAGAAGGAGGGGAACTAGGAGAGGATGGGGGGAATGGAAGCAGGTGCCTGCTCAGGGCAGCAGGAGAGCCCCCTCCAGACCTCCCATGCCCCCCCAGGTGCCCGTACAGAACAGATATGGGCCTCTGATGATAGATGATGAGGGAACTAAGGATGCTGATAAAGCCCCATCCAGGGAGTTGTCAAAGCAGCCAGCCCCACGCATTAAGACTGCTTCTCTGAAGAGCAGGAGGAGGGCAATAGTCATAGGGGGGTCCATTCTGAGGGGAACTGAGGGTCCCATACGCAGGCCAGACCCTTCCCACAGGGAGGTCTGCTGCCTCCCTGGGGCCCATGTTAAGGATACAACCAGGAAGCTTCCTGGCCTGATACGGCCCTCAGATTATTACCCTCTTTTGATCTTACAGGCAGACAGTGATGAGCTGGAGAGTGTAAGTCTGAGAGCAATGAAGAAAGATTTCAGGGCCTTTGGACGGCTTGTCAAGGGTTTGGGAGCACAAATTGTGTTCTCCTCTGCCCTTCCAGTTTTGGGGACTAATGAATGGGTAAACAAGAAAATCGGACAGATCGACACCTGGCTCCAAAACTGGTGCTACGAGCAGGGCTTTGGGTTCAGTGATCATAGTTTGATCTACAGGACACCGGACCTGCTTGCCAAGAATGGGAAAACCCTATCCCAAAAGGGGAAAAGGGTACTAGGCCAAGAGTTAGCAAGGCTCATGGACAGGGCTTTAAACTAGAAACGAAGGGGGAAGGGGATAAAACCAGGCCCACTAGTAATGAGCCTAGGGATAAAGGGCCAAGGATGGGGGTGAAATCGGTAGCCCAACTTAAGTGCATCTACATGAATGCACGTAGCATGGGCAACAAACGGGATGAGCTGGAAGCCATTGTGCAGCAGGACAGCTATGATGTAGTCGCCATCACGGAAACGTGGTGGGATGACTGTCACGACTGGAATGCTGTGATGAATGGCTATAAGCTCTTCAGAAGGGATAGGCAAGGAAGGAGAGGCGGGGGTGTGACTCTGTACATTAGGGAATGTTTTGATTGTATAGAGCTAGATTCCAGTGATGATAAAGGTGAGTGTTTATGGGTAAGGATGAAGGGGAAGGCAAATAAGGGAGATCTTGTGCTGGGAGTATGCTATAGACCCCCTGGCCAGGATGAGGAGAGATGAAGTATTCTATAAGCGACTGGCTGAAGTCTCGCAATCGCCAGCCCTTGTTCTGGTTGGGGACTTCAACCTGATGGATATCTGCTGGAAATACAACACAGCAGAGAGCAGGCAGGTTAGGAGGTTCCTCGAGTGCATGGAAGATAACTTCCTGACACAACTGGTAGGTGAGCCTACCAGGGGAGGTGCCTTGCTAGACCTACTGTTCACAAACAGAGAAGGACTAGTGGGAGATGTGGTGGTTGGAGGTTGTCTTGGGTTTAGTGATCATGAAATGGTCAAGTTTTCAATCCGTAGCGATGTGAGGAGGGGGGTTACCAAAACCTCTACCTTGGACTTCCAGAGGGCGGACTTTGGCTTGTTCAGAACACTGGTTGAGAGAGTCCCTTGGGAGACAGTCCTGAAGGGCAAAGGGGTCCAGGAAGGCTGGACGCTCTTCAAGAAGGAAATCTTAAAGGCCCAGGAGCAGGCTGTCCCCAAGTGTTGCAAGTTTAAAGGGCGGGGAAAATGGCCAGTCTAGATGAATAAGGAACTTCTGATGGGATTTAGGAATAAAAAGAGGGTTTACCACCTTTGGAAGAAGGGACAGGCAACTCAGGAGGAGTACAGAGATCTCATTAGGTTATACAGAGAGAAAATTACGAAGGCAAAAGCCCAGCTGGAGCTCAACTTGGCCACTAACATTAAGAACAACAACAAAAAAATTTATAAATACATCAACAAAAAGAGAGCCAGGGAGAATCTCCATCCCTTACTGGATGTGGGGGGGGAAAGTTGCAGCCAAGGAAGAGGAGAAGGCTGAGATACTTAATGCCTTCTTTGCCTCCGTCTTCAATGGTCAGACCAGCTATCCCCAGGGTGTTCAGCCTTCTGAGCTGGAAAATAAGGATGGAGAGCAGAACAAGCCACCCGTAAGCCAGGAGGAAGTAGTCAATGATCTGCTTTTGCACCTAGATGCACATAAGTCTATGGGGCCGGATGGGATTCACCCAAGAGTACTCAGGGAGCTGGCAGGAGAGCTCACCAAGCCTCTCTCCATCATTTATCAACAATCTTGGTCAACAGAGGAGGTACCAGATGACTGGAGGGTGGCTAATGTGACGCCCATCTACAAGAAGGGTCGGAAGGAGGATCCAGGAAACTACAGGCCTGTCAGCCTGACCTCGATACCAGGAAAGATCATGGAGAGGATCATCTTGAGCGAGCTCTCACGGCAAGTGCAGGGCAGCCAAGGGATCAAGGCCAGCCAGCATGGGTTTAGGAAAGGGAGGTCCTGCTTAAACAACCTGATCTCTTTCTGTGACCGTGTGACCTGCCTTCTGGACGCGGGGAAGGCTGTGGACATTGTCTATCTGGACTTTGGTAAGGCCTTTGACACCGTCCCCCACAGCATTCTCCTGGAGAAGCTGGCGAATCGTGGCATAGACAAGTGTACTCTTCACTGGGTTAAAAACTGGCTGGATGGCCGTGCCCAGAGAGTTGTGATTAATGGGGTGAAATCCTCTTGGCGGCCGGTCACCAGTGGTGTCCCTCAGGGCTCAGTTTTGGGGCCAGTTTTGTTTAATATCTTTATCAATGATCTGGATGAGGGGATTGAGTGCACCCTCAGTAAGTTTGCGGATGACACCAAACTAGGTGGGGGAGTTGATCTGCTTGAGGGTAGGAAGGCTCTACAGAGGGACCTGGACAGGCTGGATCAATGGGCCAAGGCCAACTGTATGAGGTTTAATAAGGCCAAGTGCCAGGTCCTGCATTTTGGTCACAACAACCCCGAGCAGTGCTACAGGCTTGGGGAAGAGTGGCTGGAAAGCTGCCCGGCAGAAAAGGACCTGGGGGTGCTGGTGGACATGAGCCAACAGTGTGCCCAGGTGGCCAGGAAGGCCAATAGCATTCTGGCTTGTATCAGGAATAGCGCGGCCAGCAGGAGCAGGGAAGTGATGGTGCCTCTGTACTCAGCACTGGTGAGGCCTCACCTCGAGTACTGTGCTCAGTTCTGGGCCCCTCTGTACAAGAGGGACACTGAAGCGCCGGAGCGTGTCCAGAGGAGAGCTACCAGGCTGGTGAGGGGTCTGGAGACCAGGTCATATGAGGAGAGGCTGAAGGAGCTGGCCATGTTTAGCTTGGAGAAGAGGAGGCTGAGGGGAGACCTCATTGCCCTCTACAACTACCTGAAAGGGGATTGTCGAGAGGTGGGTGTTGGCCTCTTCTCCCAGGTGAATAATGACAGGACCAGAGGAAATGGTCTGAAGTTGTGGCAGGGGAGGTTTAGATTAGATATCAGGAAGAATTACTTTACTGAAAGAGTGGTCAGGCACTGGAACAGCCTGCCCAGGGAGGTGGCTGAGTCACCATCCCTAGAAGTGTTTAAGAAACGTCTAGATGTGGCACTTCAGGGCATGCTCTAGTGACAGAGATTGTAGGGTGGGTTTTTTTGTGCGTGTGGTTGGACTCGATGATCTCAAAGGTCCTTTCCAACCATGAAGATTCTATGAAAATATTGAGTATTAATTTTTATGATGCTCCTGTGCAGAGTATGCTAATCCTGAACAAATAGAGGTTCTCATATGTTGATTTAGCACTTTCAGTGTTTATCTGGGTAGTTTCCCGGGGTCTAGCTTCAAGTCATCTGCAAATAAATGAGTTTTCTTTGGAGTTAAAGTTAGGATTTGGAGGTAAATATTTAGAGGCAAAGTTTGGATTTTGTTAGAAGTACAACTTCCAAAAGTGAGGCACAGGAGATTCAGTAGAAATGAGGCATACCATCCTTACAATGTGGCAGAAATATGAACACTTGAATGCTAATTATTTTATCACAAAAAGGAACATTGTTAAAACAGTAACATTAAGATAAGAACTTGTTGTGAGCAGACTCATGGTATATGAAATCCATTGACATCTGCTAGGTGTTAATCAGCTGAAATCGATTTCCTTAAGCTTTTGTACTAAGTGATCTGCGCTACACTTCCAAGCTGCTCTAGGTTGCCTGCCATACTGATATCTTCGAAGTCATAATTTGGGGTTTTAGGTCTGTGCTGGACAGGCAGCTGCTTCTAAGTTTATCCCACAAGAGGGATTTCCCAAGGTCAAAAGCTTGTCATGCAGCCTTTGCTCTTGTCTGGAGTGTGGGTTCATGGGAAGCCCGGAGAGTTTGGTAGACATGAAGCAAGCAGCTGCTCAAACCTTTCTGGAGACTTGTTGGAGCTGAAGAGCTAGTATAAATTTTGGATATGAAGGGAAGGTGCTATGCCTGTTGATGGGGACTTGAAGGGATGGTTGCAAAGCAGCAATGCAGAGAGCAAGTGCTACGTGATCCAGTCCAGGGAGGCTTTAGTATGCAACACTAGCCAGAGAGCCCAGAGGTGAGCAGAATCTCTAAAATAAATTCAAACAATTAAATGCCACAAGCAATTATGCATTTCACCTCTTAACTCCTGTTTCAATGTCAGGAGGGTTACAACTAGAAATATTACAATAAATAAGGGTTACAAATAGAAATATTCTCGTAATTCTCTTAAATCCAGAAAAGTCTGGTGGATACAGAAGAACTAAAGATTTTTATTGGAGATGGCTATGAAATAAAGCTTCACATCCAAGCTTTTAAAACTCTGCAAGCTAGATTTGAACACTGGGGTTTGGCTTCTGTTTTGAATAATTCCCTACCCACTAGAAGCCCCCTGGAATCTATGACCTAATCATCTGTGACAACACAGCCCTTTGCTAGTTAACAGAATTGTTTCCGATGCGTCATGGAGCCTTGCTGTCATGTAGTCTTGGAACTGATGTGAGTAGAGGTGACTGTGTATTTACTATGACTGAGAATTACTGTAAGGTTGAAATGCGTTAAATGTCTTCATGTATAATAGCAATCAATACATTCTTTAGAGTTCAGTGCATAATGAAGGCAGTTCATAAATGAAGGCAGGTATCAGTGCAAGCAAAAGCTAATCAGATTATAAGGCTTTGTTTAACTGCTTCAGTGTTCCTGTGGATGGTATATGTCTGTGCTCTATTGAAATTAATGGGACAGTCTCACATCAACATTTCTGGGACTAAAAGAACACAATTGAATTGAATGCATTAACGGAAGGCATTAATGGCAATTAGCATTTTAATACGAATGCTATAACATAAGACCATTGATTGCTAGTCTGATAACTACAGCATTCAAATCCAAGAGACGTTCTGTACCTGTTGATCTCAAGACAATGAAAGCCCTTAGTAATCCCAGCGTGATGCCAAAACAGAACTACAGTGTGTGCAAATGGCATTCAATAGAGAGCAGTGCTGAAGTGTCACCCTAGTTTCAGTTGTGTAAGCAAGTATGTGTAAGTAAGCATTATGATATGCTCTGGAGGAAAAAAAATCATTGTGAAGGCCATAATTATAAACCTGATATAATTGCTGTAAATGAGAGTACTGACATTGTAACTAGGTTCTGGACAACTGGGCTAACACTTTTTTCCTCTTTTTTCCTCCTTTCCTCCTGTTTTGACTTCAAAGGTTTGTTTTTTTTAATATAATGTATAAATAAACGTGTGCTTCTGCATTTCTACAGTCTAGTGCTTCTGAAATGTACTGTATTGTTGAACAAACTACTTTCTCTCGTAATGTTATTATATTCTTATTCATTCTCACCTCTTACCCAGTCCTGTTTAATACATCTAATTTACAGGGAAAGACTGAAAATTCATCTTTGATTAAATAAAGTTTCTTTAAAAAATTGCTTTGGAAAATGCATATTTTAGTTAAATAAAATTAAATTTGAAATTTACTTATTTTTTTTGTAGTAGAAAATCCAGGTAGTATTTATTTTTCTATTTTGTATTATGAATGTGACAGATATGGTCTTTAGAATTTTATCACAATCCACCATTTTTTCCATGATGAAAACAGATGAAATGAAAAATAAGATTCTCCTTGGCGTTTAGATCAATCATGGGTTACAAAAATAAGAGTGAACTTATTGCTTTGCAAAGTAGTTTGAATTCTAAATATAAAAGCACTATAAAGAATACAGGTAGAATTATAGGTGCTTGTGTCACAGAGATACTTGAGGGTGGTGTTTAATAATATCTTTTGATATTGTTATTATTGTTCCTTTCTAAGATCCAAAAAAGGCCAACATCTTTCTCTATATGTACAGGCATTCTGTACTTTCTAAATCAGACAGCTTAATCCACAAAAGTCTTTATGTTGTTAGTTAATGAAAATTTCAGGTTCTGTAAACAAGTAGATAAAAAAAGTGAAAATGGACTTTGTTGGATGTTTGGCAATAGTTAGATAATTTTTCATGCAAAAAGCATATTCAGTTCTGAGAAGCTGTTTGAAACAAAGGTTGAGACTGGATTGCCATGCGTCTGTTGTCCCAATTCTGTGCACGTTGCCTGAGCTTTTCAGCACATTCCATTATTTGTCTTCATCCTTGGTATATCTGCTCAGTTGTCTTCCCCCCCTGCCCCGCCCCCCACCGGCTTCTGACAGTCAACATGGCATTCAGAGCCTTCCTTCTTGCATCATTGTGAGCCGCGTATCTACTTGACATTTGTCATCTTTCTTCATTCATTCCTGTTCACAGCTAGAATCATATTTCTTTGTCTGCCTTAATTCTGCATGTTGGTTGACTTTTCTACATTCATTCTCATGCACTGCACATGAGCTGAGCATTCGTAACTTTATCCTATATGTCCTCTTGCCTTCACATCCATTCATCTGTGGTGTCCTTCCTTTTTCTATTCACTATGATTTAAGTCACTCTGTTAACGTGTCCACCACCTGCTGGCAATAAGCTGCAAAGCAAGGAGGCTGAGCACATTCCGCTTTTATAATTTAAGCTTGGATCAGAGTCCAGACTTGATTGTGAATTTATCTTCCATTCAAACCACAACACCCCCTAGTTGAGACTACAGGGCTGGAGAAGAGTTGCCCTGTCTGTCTTTTGTTTGCAGCTAATTTCAACTGTAAACAAGGCTCTGAAGCAACTATCTCCCTGACATCCTGAACTAGTGGCCTGGAGAAGCCTGGACTCCAAGGAGGAATAGCATCCAATGTTGGGAATCTGTTTCAGCAGGTAAATGTGACAGAGAGCTTTAGTCCAAGTATTACTTCAGAGATAAAGGTAGAGGGTCAGTAGGTTTTCTGGACCAGACCTTGGACTTAGGACTTACTGTGCTATTTGGAACAGAATGCAGTAACAGCCAGCCAAATGGGTTTGAAAGGCTTACTCATTGTTATCTCAGAGGGTATTCAAATGCAAGATCCTTGGATCATTCAAGTTGGACCTGCACTCACTGTAAAGTCTTTTTGTATATTAGTATCTTGGGTGGAACTGTAGTTGGCTGTGTTACATGCTGCGTAAGCACATACGAAAGCATGGTTCTTGTTCCTGATTAATGCACTGAAGATTAAAGATTGCTGTTCCAGTTTGTTTTGCAAACTTACACAGAAAACACTGGTAAAGAATGTGAATTTTTTCAGCAGATAAGTCTTCATTAAGTCACTGTTTTATGCCTTTATAACTCAAAAAATATGGTTTAAATTCTGGTGAGGTATGTAAAATGTGAAGAGAATTTATTGGTTCTTAGTTAATTACTAAGTGTTCAGATCTTAAAAAATAATGTTATCATGCCAAAGGTGGTTTCTAAGTAAAACTTTTAATGATTGGCAGTAGTTATTTCTAAAATTGCCTGTCTTTAGGACTTCGGTTCAAGAAATTGTTCTGGTTTTGCAAGGAGTAGTCTTGTGTTTCTAAGTGATGAATGTCACCGCTGAGTAATAACATGGTTGTTTCTGGCAAGTTCTAATACATTCAGACTTACAGAGAAAACAGCTATATTATATGTTAAAATAGTTTTTTAAGGATAATCCTTTTTAATTCTTTCGAGATGAAACTTGTACAAAGCATGTTATTCATCATACAGGTAAAATGAGCAGAAGGTATTCTTGAGTTTTGAGATTCATTCAAAGTAAAAGTCATATGAGTTTATATAAACAACACATCAAAAGAGAAAAAACATTTTAATAAACCCCTGGGAAGGAAAAATTCTGTGGTTTGCACAGCTGTTAGCTGGGTTGCAAGTGAGGTTGAGTGGCCTAAAGCCATTCCTCTGCTGCTACTGCTGTCATGGAGAGAGAGAAATGAATCTTTTCATTATCCGCCTTTGACCAGTTTTGGGCAAAGGCAGCATCTTTTCTAGCTGAGTCTTAGCTTCAGATTACAGACTGAAGAGAGATTTGGATGTAGATTTCAAATATGTTTAAACTGTTTTCTACATTGATATCTCTCTTTAAAAGGCACTTTTTTAATGACACCTGATATGCCCATAGAATACCTGCTGCTTAAATTAAGAGTTCTGGGTGTTTTCTCTAAGACAGAAAATAATTTTATTTGCTTTACAAGACAAGACTTAATACAAAGAAAAGACAAAACTGATTTCATTTGAAGGTTCTGCCTGTGTTTCTTACATTCTGAATGTGGACAGAGATTGTTTTAAAACAAAAATAAGATTTCTCCTAAATTTAATTAAACTACTGTTTAATATTAACGAAACAGAAATATACTGGGGTGAGACACATTGACCAATTTATAAACAGGCCACCGCACATCTCAAGTGTTCCTTAAAGAGTCTGGAATGAGACTTCAAAATATTCTGTAGTGCCAGTAAGGCATGGAGACTCAAAGACTCAGTCAGAGATATACAGCAGGACACTTCATTGATCAGTCCTGGCGCTGCTTGGCTGCTCGTTGACAGGATTGTAAATCGTTCCAATATGTTCCTAAAATTATAGATTTTGAATCCCACAGTGAAGCATGGAAAGGAGCTGTTTTCATAGGGCTGGTGGATCATTGTTATCCAGAACGAATTACTTCACAAATTATTTCTGTTGTTACTGTTTTAAATATTAATCACTAAATCCTCAGAGTCTGGCTCTTAGTTAACAAGAGACAATATGAGGGGCCTGTAAACACAGTCTTCAGACAAGTTTACTTCCTGCTTGCCATATTCGAATTACATGTTTCAGGACAGCAAGAGTAAAAAAATTTCTGACAAGTAGTGGAGATCTTGCTGGTGTTAAACAACTGCTCTAAGGACTACTGCGAGGTCTGCATAGAGGTTAGGCCACCAAAACCATGAAGAAAGAGGAAAAATACCATAGACAAATTATTTCTTATGCTCTGTTCAGTGTCCATTGTAGGAAGTTTTTGTAGTAGAACTAGTGATGGCTTTATTTCTCTTACCATCCCAGGCACCAAGGGCATCTTTGCGTCCTACCACAGAAGTATTTCTATAGAGATGTATGAGAGACCACATGGGGAAACACCCATCATCAGTCTCTTTCTTGGGATCTCCCATGAAGCTGTCATGTCTCTTCATTTGCAGCAATGTGGGCACCAGCACAATTAATCTGCCTGGGCAAGGACTGCACCTGCTATCAATTCCTTGCCTGTATGTCCTATCAATCTAACATTGTATGTGACTCTCAAAAAATGTGTATTGTGAAAAGTAATAGAGGAGAGTTTAACTGCTTTATACACTGTTCTGTAAAAAGACTAAGTAAGGGGCAAGAGTAGATAATGCTGAGTGAGAAAAGTGAGGTGAGCAGGATTATATTATATCAAACAGGAATGAGACTAACACGAGTGTCTTGTCTTTTGGGAATGACTGAATAATTTTTTCATTTGCAGGGAGATGAAAATGTTTTGTTTGTTCAACTGTGGCTGCTGAATAGGAAATACGGTTCTTGGCTTGGCTGTGCTTTGGAAGTTGAAGCATCACAGCCCTTGTTTATGTTTACTCATAATACTTGATGAAGTAAGCCAGGAAGTGAACCTCTCTCAGAAACTTCATTTTTGACATCCCAATCCATAATCCTTGGCCTGAGGTAAAACCACTTCAGACAACTCAGTAAAGCTAGGACTAGTCCCATAAATCAAATTTCCAGAGCAGACTGTCTGCATATGAAATAGTTGCTTAAGTTGTATACCGATCTGTACAGTCTTATTTTTTTTTAAGAGTTCATTTCTTATTTTTGTTGTCTCACAAAAAAATGATGGTGTTTTCTTGGTTTTTTATTAATTTTTAGTTCCTTGGGAAATTGATACCAGGAAATCAAAAATGTCACAATGACTTTATGGCCCTTTAAAAAGCATCAAGACTCTTTGGTCCAAAATTATGCTTGTCATTCACAGAAAGCAGTTAATGGTATGGTTATGGGTGGAATAAACAATGTGGACCCCACCATATGGACTTGTCCCTACTGCCTTTTTCTTGCCAGAGCTAGGCAACCCTCATTTATTTATCTTAACTGCTAGACACTGCCACGAGGTCTTGCCCTGCCTAGTTTGAAGATCCCTGCAACATTTTAATAGAATCATAGAATCAAAGAATCATTTAGGTTGGAAAAGACCTTTGAGATCATTGAGTCCAATCGTAAACCTAACACTGTGAAGTCACTAAACCATGTCCCTAAGTGCCTCATCTACAGTCTTTTAAATACGTCCAGGTATAATGACTCAACCACTTCCCTAGGCAGCCTGTTTCAGTGCTTGATAGCCCTTTTGGTGAAGAAATTTTTCCTAATATCCGATCTAAATTTCACCTGGTGCAACTTGAGTCATTTCCTCTCATCCTGTCACTTTTTACTTGGGGAAAGAGACTGACACCCAACTTGCTACAACCCCCTTTAAGGTAGTTGTAGAGAGCGATAATGTCTACCCTCAGGCTCCATTTCTCCAGGCTAAACAACTGCAGTTCCCTCAGCTGCTCCTTGTAAGACTTGTCCTCTAGACCCTTCAGCAGCTTTGTTGCTCTTCTTTGGACACACTCCAGCACCTCAATGCCTTTCTTCTAGTGAGGGGACCAAAACTGAACACAGTATTTGAGAACAAAGTATTAGGAGAATTAGAGCTTTTCTTTGTCAGACAGGTAGAAGACATTGAATGACAATAGTGCTGAGTGTCTTTGGCAGGCAGTGGAGAGCAGCTTAGATCAACATACAATTTAAGTAGATTAGTTCACAAGGAAAAAGTTGTTCTCCTGCTTTGTAAATTTGACTTACAGAGCTCCTTTTGGCTTTACTGAGTTGTCCAAAGTGGTCTTCAGGCCTAGGATTATGGTTTGGGATGTGAGCAACAGTTCATGGATTTTTGTCACTGTGTTCAGGTAACGTAGAAATACCTTTACATGGTTAATAGTGTTGAGTGGGAAAGGGCTGTTCAGCTCAAAACAGTATATTCAGTTGGGTTCATGGGGCAATATTTGTTTGTAATTCGTAGGAAGAACAGATAGTTTACTGTTACTAAATTGTGAAATTTCATGGAATGATTGTGAAACTTGTTGCATTAAGAAATGTTTTGTTTGGTTCTGCCCCCCCCCCCCCCTTTCAGATACTGTAAAATAGCCTATTGAAGTTTCTACTGTGTCATGGGAGCCCTGTTTGTTTCCCACAGAGTAGCTATCTGATGAACTTCTGTCCCCAGAACCCATTTACTGCAGACATGGAGATTTTGTCAAATGCTTTACCATATGGATGGAAGTGGTATACCTATGCCTCTGTATAGAATTTAGCAGTTTGTGGTTTTCATTATCAACAGAGAGGCCAAAATAGGCAGCCCTGCATACTCCCATTGACTTTATGTAAACTACTTTTTGTTTTGTGCATTTCTGCCATGAAAGACAGTTTCACTTGTGCAATGGAGAAAGGGAAAGAAAGAGAGTGTGAGGAAATCAAATTAAAATTGGGCGCTGAGAGTCACAATTTGTGTTCAAGGCTACAGTTTACTACTCAGTCTCTTTTTACTTCTTCTCTGATATAGCTTACTGAAGTAGAGCTCTATAAAATGAGTCACCGTATAACAATACTAAACGGCAATATGTGACCTAAGGTGAAGATTACCTGAGCCTCAGTGTAGAATAAACTTTAAAAAGAAGTTCTTTACTGTCAGGGTGAAGAGACACTGGCACAGGTTGCCCAGAGAGGTTGTGGATGCCCCTTCCCTCAAAATGTTCAAGGCCAGGCTGGATGGAGCTTTGAGTAACCTGATCTAGTGGAAGGTGTCTCTGACCATGGCAGGGGGGTTGGAACTAGATGATCTTTAAGGTCCCTTCCAACCCAAACTATGCTATGATTCTATGTCCAGTTTAGACTTTTTCATAACCATAATCTTCTTTTTATTAAAGGTGAGTCTGTATCACATTCAAATTGCTGCTTCCCTCAGATCTGGTAAAAAACGATTTGTATCAAAAAAAGACAAATAATTGTTAAAAGAAGATCCTAGACATTTTTATTAGTTGACCTATTATGTTTTGCTGTGCGGTCGTAGCTACAAAGTATTTGTATTATTTTGGCTTCTAGTGGTTGACATTCAAGATAGAGAATAGGTGTGATTTTAAGAAATGTTATCTTATGGCTCAGTATCACATAGGAAGACTATGACAGAACTGTGTTGGAATATAGGTCTTACTGGTCCCAGCGTATTGACATAACAGTTAACAATTTCCTAGTAAGCGAAAGATATGATATACCACAGCTGCAAAATGATGAGAGAACCTTGACTAAAAGAGCAAGTCAATGAAAGGGTTTATTTTTTAAGGGAATAAGGTTTCATTTATTAATTCATCTACATAAGCAGATAGAAAAATAATCTATAAATGTAATAAAGTAGCATTCTTTGTTTAGAAGAACGTATGTGATTATGCTGACATGTTTAGTATGTTAAGAATGAATACATGCATGGAGTGACATGCCACATCACATGGAAAATACAAAACCAAATTGTACTGGTTTGGTTTGGGTTTTTTACAGTTAGGAAAATTTCTATTGACTCAGCTAGAAAGAAGATCCCAGCGCTTGTAGTAATCATTTAACTTTGGCAGGTATACTATGAAAATGTAGATCTATAAATGAAATTGCAATGTTGTGGAATTGCTTTGAACACAAGCAGTAAGTAATTTTATTATAGAGCTCTTAGAGAAAACGGAAATAATTTTAAAAAATATTTTTCAAAAATATTCAAGTGTCTATTCAATATTCTAGTGTCTGTTTTGTTCTTTCCTATAATGAGGTTTTTGGCAGCATCTGATGGGTTATAGTGTGTTTCGCTTCACAGAGTTTAAATGGAAGCTTCTTGACAGCTCTACTTTTCTATGGTGATTTTTGTTGTCTTTCTGTTTATAGTCCTTTTATTAACGTATTTTGGTTCTTTTAACTAACCAAGGAATTCTCAGATCTGTTAGGAATCAAATGGTCTAGTAGCATCACTTTTATTAACTATAGCACCATTTTTTATCTCAAAAATTCTGAGGAAGGGATGTCTTTTGTACTTGAAAATGTATCTGGAGCTGTTTCACGGCATAGGCCTGCTCCAGTACCACCTAACTCTGGAGGAGTCTAATCTCCATTAGGGCCTCAGTTTTTAGTTTGTTTTCCTATGGAAACGAAGTTTACATGATCTATTCTTTTCCTAGCCTTTTCTTCCCTCCTTTTCCTCCCTCCTCTTCCCTCCCTGCGTGAACAAATTCAGGATGTTTGTGAAAGTGGGAGGCAATTCCTCTTCTGAAGGAAAGCCTCCATTAGAAGATCTCCCCTTATTAGACATGGGAGAATTCACATGGAACAGCTTTTCATGTGAGTGGGACTTAGAAACGTTTCTTCCCCGCATGAATTTTTTGATCTATAATGAGGGGTGGGGTCACACTCAGTACAGTGCTGTTAAAGAGTCATTCAGCAACTTTCTTGAAAGTCATCCTTCATTTATTCTGATGTTCACACAACTGTTGTTTACCTCAGAGCTCCTCAGTCATGCAAGATTTGCTAGAAATGTTTTTTTCTCAGCGTTGCTGACAAGCATTGTGTTTATCTTATGCTTACCCGCATTCAGGTCTCATTGCTTTGTCAGTCTGCTTAGAGAGTCTTGGTGTGGTGGTCATCCTTACACCCATAGTCAGACTTCATGCAAGCATGGTGGCAGCATGTTTCAGTCCAAAAATTTGGAGTTTCCCATGGCAGTCTGGCTGCTAGAGTGCTCACTTGAAACAGGGGAGCATCAAGTTTGCTTTTCCACTTGAAGGCACTCTCAAAAGTAATTTGTGATAATTTGTAAGCTGTTTGCTAGGGCAGATGGAGGTTAGGAATCTGGAATTGATAGTCCATAACTGTTATGTTCTGGTCTGTCCTACTTTGGAGTTCCTAACTAAACTGAATTCCTGAATGTCATCACACCTGAACTGTAAGGAAACTCATCCCCTGATCTGAATGTTATCGTTAACTCCAGGACAAGCCAAAACCAAAGCCTTGGATCCAATTTCTCCCTGTTCCCTGAGTAAAGGGAAATTTCATAAGCAGATGATGTGACACAGGCTCGCATTTAATTGCAGCCTTTCAAACTATTTACATTTCCACCAATTATAGATGCATAAGTCACATAAGACCTTCTTTACAGGAAGGAAAAAGAAAGGTGCAGAGCCCATGTCAGGAGGCTGATGCTTTGCGGAATGCACGGGGCTAGCAGTGGTGTGGCAAGTAGCACTGAAGTATTTGGGAAGAAACAAAGGCTGCAGTATGTTTAGGTGTATATTTTTGTCGAAGTAAGCAACTAAGTTTTTGAAGTTAATGTTGTTGTTTATAAAACAGCAGTTCTAAGTAGGTGTTACTTGCAAGGCTATGTGTGTTTGCCTGGGTGACTGTTGCCTTTCCCTTAATGCTGCAGCTGCAGATGACAAAGCTATGTGCAGTTGAAGACAGCACATACCACTTGCAACGAAATTACAGGAAACATTGTACTTTTTCTTAGAATCTCCTCCACAAAGAGGAAAAGAGTACAACAAAACAAAATATCACAAATACGTAATGGTCACACATTCCTGTTTCTTTTGCCTCATAACGCTATATTTAGAATGTTTGTTTGATATGACCATATGTCTCTTTTTAAAACAACATCTCTATCTGCTAAGAGGAAAGGCCTTCTTTGGTGGGAGATGCTCTGTGGAAACAGATTTTTCATCTCACTTTATTTCGTCTTAATGTTTTTACTGTATGCTCAGCCTGGTTTGCATCTGAAGTCAATTAAAGATTAGTCACACACTTAAATGAAAATAGGACTGAATTTCCAACAGTAGGCCTTTGAAAGAGAATATGAATTGAATGTGCTATAACCACTACAGGAGGTACACAATTAGTAGTTCCCCTGTCTTTTTTCTGTCTACCTTTTTAGTTCTTGAATCATGTGATAAGCATATTCCAAATATTTATTTCTCCTAAGAGCTTCTTTCAAATATTTCCTTTAAAGAGTATTAAAGAGTTATATGTCCCCATAAAATAAATTTAGAAGTGAGAGAACTCAAAAGTCTTTGCAGATGGTAGTACATTTATTTTATTTACTGGTACAAAATGTTTTATTATAGAAAAATTCTTATGAAAGGGTTTAATCTCTTTGGGGAGTAGGTCATGTGAACAGACAGCACAGGAAGAAATATAACCAATCCAACCAGATTTTCTTTTCTCTCACACAAACATGTTGTTACAAACACATACGCCTGCTTGTGCAGTCACCTTTTTGTTTTCATAACCAAGTCTACCACATATCATTATTTGTGCTTTACAATTAGTCTTTCAGTACAATTCATTACTGATCCACATAATGAAACCTTGTCACATTTGACACTAGTCATTGCTTGATACCTTGTGCATCAAAATGTTGATATGAATTATTAGCATTTACAGTTGTTCAGAACAAGTCAGTCAGAATCAAATAGATATTGCATCCTTTTTAGCTTGTCCTAAATAGTGGAATTATTAAAAAACAAAGCAAGCACTCTCCAGAGATAAGTGGAAACCATAGTGTTTGAATGACATGAACGACAGGTCAATAAACTGAGATTTAACTTCTCCTGTAAACTCATAGATATTGCATGGGCATTCAACTTCCCAGAACATTGCCTAGCTGTTGATTCACATTTTTAGAATTTTTTTGTACCTAACTGTACTTTTCAAACCTTTTTTTTTTTCCAACTGGAGACAGCAGTTGTTATAATTAGTGATCAATGATGTTAGAAAGAATTTTATTGACTTAAGCAGTACTAGTGTTTTGACATCTGTTTAGCGACTGTAATAATCAGTGGTAGCAGAGATAAAAGAGTAATGCAAAAACTGCATGAATGAAAGCATTTTAATAGAGTATCTTTGTAAGAACTGACACTGTAAATACACATCCAAGTTTTTTGCGCACTAGCAAAGAATTTGTATGTGATTGTGTATATATACACATATATGTGATACACTTCTGAGTTTTTATATTTTCAGGTCCCTTAAGAACTATTTGTCTATGTAACTATAGTATGTCTACTGGATTGTATATAGTTCTTCAGTACCAAGACATATGCACATCCTTTACCAGCAACAGCCTGTGATATAAAGCAAATGTTTGTTTAGTAGACAAGTATTACAAAAATTGTCTATTTCAATTCAAGTACTGAAAGAGATGAAAAGAAACTGAAAGAGATGAAAATAACTAGGTGGTTATGGTGCAAGACTAACCTCTTGCTCTCAGGAGGTCCCTCCAAGGCCCAGAGTAGCAGAGCATAGTTTAGTGAGGTCTGTGTGCAATTTTGACCATACACAGTACAAACAGAAGGAGGTTGCAATTGATGCTGGATCCTCTTTGGAAAAACTCCAAGGACATTTTGAGCAGGTGGGGGAAACTAAGATACTGTTAAGTCAATGCAAGTGGTCATTATATTCTGGAAAGTTTCAGGTGTGTATCTGAACTGAATGATTTTAAAAGCTTTAGTAACAGAAAGAAAATATTGTTCAAAATATTTTACCTCAGAAAGAACTTTTTTTACTAGGGAAGTTTCAGAAACAGGAGCTTTGAATAGTGGTCTTTTATAGTGGTGTATCAAGTGGCCAACTTGATGAAAATTTTCCTGTGTTGCTCTGTGTAGTGTTCATTATAACATGCACTGGAAAAAAAAAAGACTTAAAATTTCAGAATTCATCTCATTTTTTTACTGGATGCAGCATTACTTTAGAAGTAATAGAACGGAAGGAAACCTTTAAAACGCACATCTCTGAGGTTTCCTCATCCACACAATTCGAAGCATCTGTTTCTGAAAACAACTTTTCTTAATATTAACTTTGGTACAAAGTTTTATTGCAGCTCTAAACAAATGTTATTCTATGATCATTATCATCATGCTTGGCGGTATCTAGATGTTTCTCATTAAATAACTGAGAAAATGTCTGGGAAAATGCCTATTTTGTTACAGTGCAAATTTTATAACCTAGTTATGGCTTGTATTTATACTTTTTCCCAGAAGAACACATGGCTTCTTGCCATATTGGCTTTGGTTCCTCAGTGAATCACTCATAAAGGAAATCCAAGTTGTGAAGTAATGATTTGATATTCCGTGTTTTTCTTTTTTATTTTATTTTTCAAAAATTGTCTCATGAATTAAAATTATACCTTTACCCAACAGGAAAAAAAAAAGTAATTCATGCATTTGAACCAAACATCAAGGTTAACGTTTTGTAATAGAAAAAACATATCAGGATGCTTTTGTGTGCTTCAGATAGATAGAAGTATAAACAAATTGTTTATAAATAGGGCATCTTCTGGGGGAGATGGAGACTAGCATAATGAAGCTGTAAGAAATGGTAGTCTTTTGGGGTTTTTTAGTGGTAATAAAGCTAAAGGACTGACAACATTTCAGACTGAAGCCAACTCTTTGCTCACAAAGTTGGTAATACTATATAGATACAGATTCAGGATTGCTTTCACGCCTTGCCAGGGCATCTAAATGAGATGAAATTATTCCTCTGCTTAGTCAAAAATTGTCTTCCCTGGGAAGCCTTCATTTCAGTTGCAGTAATGCTCTAGGGCACTTGCAAACTATTCAATGCCTTGACTCAAGCCATCTAGAAGTTTGAAACCACATTGCAGGAATATATCATTTCTGCATTAAATTACATAGAGGGTAGATTTACTTAGGTAGAAGTCTTTACAGAAATTTTGTCTTTCTGTAGGAAATCACTTAACAATGGCTGAGTGAAAGACTTCGGAAACATCTTACTTTGCCCATCTTTGGAGCCTTAATGGAATAGTTTGGCTAAATCCTCCCAAAATTTCCTCTGTACAGGGGTGAATGCTTTGGCCTTGGCTGAGACGGCTCTTACAGTAATTTTTGCTGTCAGATGTAGTGGTTCTTTAGCAGCCAAATGGGACAAAAGTGATAACTGGGCACAGTGCTACCCATTCTAGCCTAAGAATTCTTAACACTGAAGAGAGGATAAGAGAGTAACAGAAAAGTACAAGTATAGATATACAGGAAGAATACATGGGAACAAGAAACTCAACCTCCTCTCCAGGCTATTTTCCCCCTTTTAACTCTTCAGACAGGAATATAATATTACAGTGCAATTAGGGATAGTAATGAGCGCTGGCAACTTTGACTTGGAACAAGTGCCACCCAACACGTGTGTTTGTGTGTGTGTATCCATATATACACCCACATATTTACAAGCATTTATTTTTACTAAGAAATTCTGCTGTGTACATGTTAACTTCATAGCTAGTTAACTAGTTAGTTAAACTTTTCAAACATAGCTAGTTAAACTTTTCAAAGACTACTTTACTTCTTTTCCACAGCAAAGGTATTAACTCTAGTAGAGGAAAATTCTTCAAGAGCCTTTTAGTGATTCCTCTGTACTGCTGCTTCGTTAGACTTTTTACTTATATCGACTAAGCTGTCATCTCCAAGTCCTTGAAATATAAATGACTGCAAATTACATGTGTGTAAGTGGGCACGCACACACATACAGACTTAATCATTTGCAACTTACCCGGTTGCAGGTTGCATGAACACAATGATTAAAACTATTGTAGCTTAACCTGAATAAGTTCTACCTTTCTCTGGCATTTAACATCAAGACCGACATCTTTTCACATTCAGGAAAGGATTTCAACTAAAAGTTGTCCACAAAGATTTCTGAGGACTCTGTGGTACTCTTCTGTCTAAGATAAATTAAATAATTTCCTATCAGTTGTCTGCTTATTCATAATTTTTTTTATTTCCTGATTTTCCAACATATTTTTAAACCAGGTTCTAAGACTCATAGTCCTTCAAAAATAATACTATTCCAAGGTATATATGACCTTTGTTTTTGAAATATGAATTCTGTCATAGGTGGTTATGTTCTCTTTTCGAGTATTTTAATGTAGAAACCAGGCTGTTTTGTCTGAACAACTTTCCCTGCCATGTTTCAAAATGGATAACAAGCTGGTGTATCTCTTAGTTATTACCTGTCTATGATATACACCATCCTACAAATCTTAAAACATTTTGTGTCCTGCCAGTTTTCTTATTTGTACGTGTTGACCTTCTTTGGATCTTTAGACAGTATTTGCTCTATATGCACTTTTTCCTGGAATAAATCCAGCACTGAGTTGAAATGTAATAGATTTTATTCTAAATCACAGCAATAATTAATTTCATGTTCAGCTTCCAAACAATGGTAGACTAATTAGAAACCAACCGCCATTAACCTTTTTGAATTTCACAAGAATTAACTCCGACTATATGCTCCTTTTCCAAGAATTTTTGTTTGTTCCTGTCTAAGGATTACATATATCAACTCTTCAATAATTTGTTATCTTGGATTTGTACTACAAAGCTCTCTTTGTCTTTGGTAACTCTTCTGCTCATATCTCAGACATGTTTTTTAAAGGACAGAGTAATATGAATTCCTGTCTCATACATAGAGTAATTAAACCTGGTCTAGCAGTTCCTTTTATTAAAAAAAAAAAAAGGTCTAGAAACACCCTATCTTTAGCTGAAGAAATCAAATAATGAAAAAGCCTCTCTTTTCCTCTGAGTGGTATGTTCCAGAAGTTCATCATTTTCACTGCCTCAAATATGCCAAACCTTAAAATTCTCTTTTATATGTGTGCTCTGAAGGTCATGTTGGCTTAGGCAATTCATCATTTCAGGAGGTAAAGGGGAAACCAAAGCCAGAGCCGCGTGTCAGTGCACACAGATGCTGCCCTGTCCCTTGGCGCAGCCACCACTAAAGCTGCCCGGATCATGGCTCTGTAGGACTGTAACTGGAATACCTCCGGGTGCTGAGCTTGCCTCCTTTTAACCACTTCCTTTGGGCTTTTCTTGGAGAATGGGCCTGCAAGTATGTGGACATCACACCTTAATCTGAGATGTGAAGATACCAAAACTAACAAATCCAAAACCAGCAGTAAGATGACCACAGGTAGGCATATGGATTTGTTTTCAAGCTAATGGCATGTACTGCAATATGCAGGATTATGCTGAGAATAAACTGCAGCTTATCAGTAGCTTGGGTGTCTATCTTTTTGTGTATTTATCTAGTTTCTTATGATTGAAACCATTCCCTTAATGATTAAGTGACTAATAAAGAAATTTAATAGATTACTAGCAACTGTAAGTTTAATTCCTTATTAGATATTTAAAAATAAAGTTATCACTCCTGAGATTCAATTGAACTTCTTTTAATCCCTTTATCAGCATTTTTAGAAGGCTTTTTTCTTCCTTTCAGTTTAGGGTAATTTAGTCCCATTTTCAATGCACCGTTTTGATTTGCTGCAGATGGCTAAATGGCTTGTTTCTCAACTCTGTCCTTTATAGTATCTTTTTCATTGTTCATTCCAGGATCACTTTATCTGCCTCTGCTGGTGGTTTTCATTTTTCATAACTTCTTGTAGGTACATATTAACTTCAACCATAAGGGTTTCAGGGCCTTTGTCTGGAGTAACACATTACAAAATGGACTAAAAAATACCCATCATTAGAAAAAGTGTATACTCTATTTGAAAATAAATTTGATCATGACGTTAGATATGATGCGTGCTAGCAGAATTAGGGTTTTGCAACTTCCATTGAAACTTTTAAAGCTCCTGCTACAGATCACGTTAATTTGCTGAAAGCCATCCCTTTGAGGGTGTAGGCCACAGCGGAGGGAAAGAAACAAACAAAGAAAAAAAACAGCTTAAGCCGTAGAATAGCTAAAGCTATTCAAAAGCAGTGGCATTTTCTGGGTTAAAATTGCAACAGAGTCTTTACAACTTCTTTACTTTTTACAAAAGAATTCACAGATCTCTGTTTTCTGCCACTTTCTACTAAGTGAAAGCACCTTTAAAGTATCTTCTTGGGCCTTACTGAATTGGAGGATAGAACCGTAAGCCATATATACAAGCTTCTCAGAATGTTTCCACAGTTGTTCTTTCCTCCTGAAAGGAAACTGAACCTGCTGCTCAAAGGCCATAGAAGTTTATAATCGCTGAAGACAATGCTTCAGTCTATTCCCTGTATCTTTTTCGATGGTTAAGCCTTAGTCAACAGTCACTCATGACTTTTAATTAGCCTGAAATTGAATGCAGCCCCTCCTCTGCCAGTAGCTCATTTTTTTTTTTTTCCCTTCTGTAGAAAAGAAGCTGTATGCATAAGCCTGACTGCTCAGCCCTTCTTCCTAGCCGTATTTTCTCAAGCCCTTTTAATGGCTAATCGGCCTTTAGGAACATGTCTGTTTTACTTATCCCTCACTGCTTTCTGATTCAGTGATGTCATTCTGCTTTACCTAAACTCGCAGCTTTATTGAATGGTATTGCTGCTGTACATAGGGTGATGGCCAACAGTGCTTGTAATGTTTGCCTTGTAATGCATGAAAAAGACTTAATTGTTCATGTTGTTTCAATAAACTTTCTGAATAGAGGTTCCTATTAACCAACTTTTAAAAAATTGGCTGGAGGCAATGGTAGAAACAATAACAACAAGAAGACAGAACAACAAAGGTTAAAGAAGGTTTGCGATTTACACACTAACAAATGTTTAGTTCATTTAATATAGTTTTAGGCTCAGGAGAGGAAAGAAAATCTTCTATTATACTGTGCATGCGTTTTTGTTTTTCAGTAACCTCCTGTCTATACAACAAATTAAGCCAGTCTTGCCTGCACACGGATATGCGCCCAAGAAGAGTAGAGCTATTACTGATTGCAGATGCTTGTCAGTATTTAAGATAAACGTACTGTAAGGCTCTAGCTGCCCTGCTGTCCTATATTGAGTCTGGCTGGCATATGTTTAGCCTGAACAGGCTTACATGTGAATGTTGTGTCACCTAGGAAACACAATAGGGGTTGCTAGTGTTGACTTTCTATATAAATGGACATGTACAGCTCCTTCATATCATTGGAGTACAATACTCCAAGAAGTGAAGTTCTTTAAATCTACTCTTAGGTATCATAATTCATGAGAGACTATTTTAGAAGGCCTGCATTTCAGGTAATTGCTAAAGCAAGTTATATGTATTAGGTCAGGAAGACTAAAACTCTTTCCACTTTAAAAGAAAAATGTGGCAATTTTTACTCTTACAGGCTCCCCCCCCCCGTCCATTCTATCTTAACAACCATTTCCTCTCTTCAAGCCCATCACACATTCCCATGAAGACTTCTCCTAATACAAAGTTTGTATTTCTTTCTAGACTGTAGCCAGCAAAAAATACAAGAGCAGATAAGAATGATTTGCAGAATGCCTGTGTTGGCGTATGGTAAGGAGGGTCATAAAGACAAGGTGGCATTTAAATCTCTCTACTGAATTTCATCTAAACCGGTGGGCTGCAGTAGCTGTAAATATAGGCTGATTTTGTTTGTAAAACTACATTTTTCGGGACTATAAATTTTCATTTCAAATCACCACATTGTTCCTGGTTCTGTACTGACTGAAGATTGTTTTATTTGCTAACTAGAAGAAAATTAAAGACTTGCATATGATTTGGGGCAGGATAAATGACTCCTAGACTCTGCTGACATAGGGTGTAGTTGGCTGCATTTGACTGTGCCAAAGGAAGAAGCAGGGTAAGGATGGAGGATCCCTGTGGTGGAAGCTGGAGTTCTGCCAAGGGCAAAAATTCACAGCAAAGCTCAGCTTGTCATGATGTCCTCTAAGAGAGGAGGAAAAACGTGAACATTCAGGAGAAATAATGTGAAGAAGGTTGGTTGTAATGGGAGACTGTTAAATGTTATTGCCTGCAAGTCACATGTTTCTGCAGGTAGTATTTCAAATCAAATGCTGATGGGTGTGACATCTGGAAATAATTTCATAGCAGAAGGAGCTGGGAAAGAAGTGCATGAATAGAATGGTAATACAATTCATATGTGTAAATTAAGAAGTGACTAATACTTTTCCAGGGTGGTACTGGATGATCACTGAGGCACTGGTAGAGATGGTTTTTGGTGGGGATGAAATTTGGTCACCAAGGGTAGTAAAATGGCTGTGTTATTCTCAAAGCAATTAACTCAGAAACTGTGGAAACAACAAAATTAAACATCAAAGTTATCTTTGGTTACAAGTCCAGGTGCAGAATCTCACCAAAGGAGGCAAACGTCGGTTTATGTGATAGAAGCTCATCTGCACACCCTCAAAGGAGCACAGAGTGACAATGGCAAGCAGAGGGAAGCCTAAATAATACCCTGCCCCTGCTGCTCCCAGACCCACCGCAGGAGCCATCAGCCCATAAAAGGCCCATCACCATAAGCCCAGAGGATCACAGGGGCACAAAGGCAGCTGCTATCCCAAACCACAGATGCAGAGGAAGGAGCAGACACCTTCTCCAGTCCCTCACAGGGCTGTCCCAGGAGACTCTCATCCCCAGGTCCAGGTTTGACACCCATCACGATGAGTCAGTGCTGGAGCCTCTTGGACTGAGGGGAGTCACTGCCTAGATGTCGGAGGATGTCGGAGTGGGAGACGGACCCGGAGTAACGATGGAGTCTCAATATGAGTATGATCGTTCTCCCTTTATTCAAGTTTTCACAGAGTATATATAGACAGGCAATAAGAGCACGCGCTAGCGGCAGCTATATGATTGGCTTACAGTCTCTGTTCACGCGCTGTCCATGCAGTTCATTCACAGATCAGATTGGTTACAAGAATTCACATAGTAAATTGCTTAGTCATTAGCACAACATGTTTTCTACCTTCTCAGTCCCTGTTTTTCCCATGTACTAATTCCATCTTCTACCACCTGTTTTGCCCTTAATCTAATCTCTCATAGTAGGGAGGCTGGCTCACGTGACCATTTTCTCTCAGACACATTCCTACACCTAGAGATGTGGGGCACATTATGGGATGCACGGGAAGAACATTTTGGGATTGCACAGGATTTACTATGGGATGTTTAGGAGAGGAACTAAGGGTGGGGAAAAGGAAGTTGACAAGGTGATCCAGGTGAAAGGGATGGATCTACGTGACAAACTTAAGGTATGTTAGCATACCTGTTGTTTAATACAGTGTTAATCTGTTAATTGCATGCTCTTTTATTTAAAAAAAGTTTTGGTCTTCAAGATGATTAAAAGTTAAATCTATACTGCTTATGGTGTTTGCTGACCATGTTAGTTAGTTGCATTTGTGCTGTAAAATAAGCACATTATATGATAAAGTTACAGAACTTTGAAAATAGTGTCTATAAATTTGTGTTTTTTCATGTTTCTTTTCTATTTCATCAGTCAGTACACAGTTTGTATAAATAATTTTTAAAGGTTAACAAGTAATTAAAAATAAGTTAATAAAATCTTTGTGAAGAGTTCTTGGCATTTCATAACTAGTTCAGAATTTTTCTTAACAGTATTTTTGGAAGAGTTAGTTAGGAAATTGGTAGCATTTATTTTTTCCTAGAGAGAGGAGAGGAGCAGTGCGGTCAGGAGATAAGAGAAACACACAGAATGAAATTAATAGTCTGCTAAGAAGAAAAAGGAGGTGTTGCCTTATCCATGAGCCTTAGATAGAGAAATAAAATAGCACCTGTGCAATAAGAAGAATTTGATTCTCAGGGTTCAAATCTGTAAAGGAACTTACCCCTAATGTGAATCTGAGGTATAATTTAATGATGCTGTTCACGTTCATAATTTAATGTTGGTTAATGTTCTATTTAAACCACCTGCAGAACTTAGGTACTTTGAGGTCTATAGACACACAAGCTTTTCCTGTTAAAGTGCTTGGTGGACCTACAGTCCTATGTCTGGATGTGTGCAGGACTGCCATCTAGGCAAGACTGAGCATACAAATTATGTTTAAGACCTTGGAGGAAACGCAGAATTTTCCACTTAAAAGGTCTAATATGGAAACTGTGTTCTCAGTCTCTTAATTCGTATTAACCCTGGGGTCAGCACAAAACATGACAGCTTTATTCACTATGATTTAAAAACACGGTTGGAGGAGGTGGGAGCTGCTTGCATTTTTGATAATGCATGTTTGATTAGAGTAAACAAATAGGAAAAAAAAAATCAATTCTGTTCCAGAACACCTCTCCCAAGCAGCAGGTAAATTTTCCACTCCTTTGAAAGCCTACCATTAAGATAAGAGTTTATGTTTTCTTAGTCTACTAAGAGTTGTCACGCACAAGTTGACGTCTTGGAGCCCCATAGTTAACATCATTCGGCTGATACAGAAACATAGAATGGTTTGGGTTGGAAGGGACCTTCAAAGATCATCTAGCCCAACCTCCCTGCCACGAGCAGGGACATCTTTCCCTTTTCCCCCAAAAGCCACATTGAAACTGACCTTGAACACTTCCAATGGTGGCGCATCCACAGCTTCCTTGGGCAACCTGTTCCAATGTCTCACCACCCTTATAATAAAAAATGTCTTCTTTATGTCCAATCTAAATCTAGTGTCTTTCAGTTTAAAACTGTTGTGCCTTATCATGTCACTACACAACTTGGTACAAAGTTTTTTCCTGTATTTCTTATAAGCCCCCTTTACATACTGGGAAATAGATTCTGGTCCCAATTTCTTAAGTTGTTTATGCAATTTGTATTTTGTGGTAATTGGAGACAGGAGAGACTAAGAGTGCGTGAGCACGTGAGCGAGTGAGTAGAGTGAATTGGGTATCCTCAGTTATTATAAGTTTGCCACTCCTTTATAAGATTTGATATAGATGGCTAGCTCATAGTTTTAAGTAACTGACTCCAGGAGATAACAGTGATGCTTTAACTTGAATCTGAGAGAGAAGAACATTAGGACTTAAAATCCACATTTTATATTGAGTACTCAGTATGCTGGCTGTAACAAATCTTATTCTAGGAAGGCTCTGTTCTTCCCTGTATATTGCATAAGGGCTTGGGAGACTCGCTTTGGCAACACTTAAGTGTAGTTCTTGGTCTGGACAATTAGTTTCAAGTAGCTTTCCCTCCCTTTTCCCCCAGTCATAAAAAATAAAATGTCACATGCATTTTTTTTTAAATTTTTAATAAACCGCATTTACTGGTACTGTTGAAAAGTTAGTAATTTGTATTTATTTTGTAGTTAGTATTTAATTTTTAAGGGTCCTATATGCTAAAGGAAACAGTGAATATCTAATATATGAAAAGTCTGCAAATTATGACTCTTAAGTGAATAAGATGACTGATGAGCAAGTGAAGTTTCATAATATCTTGAATAAATTAACCACATATTGAGGCAATTAAAATTGAATAGATTTTTTTGGTCTTGAATTTGCTGAGTTGTTGAATTTAAATCTTAGCCAAATTGAATAACTGAGAGAAAATAATTATGTTGATAGACTATTTTTCTGATAAAATCAGTTAAAAAAAGAGAACTTTTAAAAAAGTATTGAAGAGTAAGAATAGTTTGCAGAATACTGTAGAAAATGTTCTTGTAGTGCTCTGCTGATCCAGCTGAAGGAAAAAAACTAAAAAAATATTAACCCGGGCGTAAAAAATAATACTTCCTTGCTGACACCATTCTTCAATAATATCTATTTTTTATGACAAAAAGAGAGTGGAGTGGCAGAAGAATGCCCATTCATACACATCATCAAAGCTGTCTGATATTATATGGGACATTATCCCAGGTGTTATGTAGAAAATGAGACTCCATCCTCCTTGTGCTCTTGATCCTTGATCTGCACTGTTTAGTGCAGTCTGACTTCACTAATTGGATCTGACCAGAATTCAGATTTTCAAAACTCCAGCATTGGAGGAAAAGTTGGATAGTGAATAAGGAAGTATGTAATTTCTCTCACTTACTTTAAAAAGAAGAAAATTTTTATACTATTCTTGCTATGAATATTTATAGGCATAGATCTTTGGTCTGACTTTTATCAATATTCATCTATTATTATATCTTGCAATTCATAATCATTTGACGAAAGCTCATATTCATAAAATTTTAGTTTAAATAGAGAATTTAGACAGTTTCTTAGGATACATAGGGTTTTACTCTTTGAACTGATCACTTCACGTCATCCTATGCCTGTGGATACTTATTACTTGTTACACTTGAGGGAAATATTTTCATTAAGTATACTATAAAAAATTTTGGGAAAATATAATCAATTGTATCTGGGTTGCCTGGGTTTTTTTGTTTGTTTGTTAGCTTTGAATTTATAAGTCTGTGCTGCTTCGACGTTTCCTAAGAATGAAGTATTCTTTACATAGTTCCATCATCTGAATTTATGTCAGTCCAGCCTAGATGCCTTTATATTAGTGTACCAGATCTTGACAGCTGAGTTCTCTTGCTGTTGAAGGGCTGCAGTTATGAACATCTCCACGTTTTATTTTCAAAATTTCTCTATTGCTTACAGTCAGTCTTACTAGTTCAACCATTGGTTGCTGTGACCACAAGTGGCAGTGACTCTTACAAGAATATGAAGAACGCTTGATTATAGCTTCAGCCACTTCAGTGCCTTTCAAAGAGATGTTTCTGTTTCTGGAAAACTGATGTTGTTACTTAGCTCATTTGCTTACAAAGCAAACCCATGTTTTCTGAAGTCCCGCCTCTTCTTCTTTCACTGTAATAATTACTAGTCAATTTAGTATATTCTAGATGTATTAAGTTCATTTAGCAATTTGAAATGCAAAGGAAATAAATTAACTGTTATATTGAAGTGTCTTACAAAGATGTGTGAAAGCTGCTGTTCTGGGTAGAAAATTATCCTAATGTATGAACTGAATTGACATGAATATGACTAGAATAAAACGGAGAATGACAAATTAAAACAGCTCAAACTTTTGTTTTGGAGTCTAATAGTTTAAAAAAAAATAAATGCCAAACAATAAAATAACCAACTGCAGAATAAATGAAAATAAAAAAAAAAACACCAACAAATTTAAATTACTTAAAGCACAGAAAATAGAAAATAATTATTGCCTTGCTGTTAGGCAAAACTTGCAGTACAGCTGTAGGAAAGTTTGTCTTCATAAACATAGATAGATTGCCCTTTCACTCTGTTTTTCCAAGAAGCACTACAGAATTGAATCAATAGCAATACTAATACAAGACAATGAATTATAAATAATGTGGCTAAACCTAGATTTTTCAAAAAACACTTTCTCATGGTTCTTTTTATAACAAAGAAAAATATACCTTAAGATGGTGTCTCTCAAATTGGTGTTTGTTGATTCGTCAGCTCTCAGCTAGGAGTAACATCAGCTCTTGCTTCTAAGGTGCATAATGAATGACTGACACAACTTTGAGACTGATACCTTTCTAATTTCTTCTTTTTTTAAGAATTGAGAAGTTGTTAAACCAAATATTCCCCTTCTTGTGCATTCTAAACTGTTCATATTAATCATTCCCTTCTGTCAATGCCCCCAGCCTCTTTTAGAATTAGGGTTTTTCGGTCTTCTCACTTGGAGCTATACCATACACTGAATTCTCTCTCCTGGCAGTTTTCCCAGAGTAGGTTTGAAATTTTGTTTTATTTTTTCTTTTTGTGTACCAATCACCTAGACACACGCTTAATCAGACCTGGGAGAGTTTTATAACAGTTGCCTGGCAGATAGGGAGTTTTGTTGCCTCGACAGGACAATATAGATGCTATAGATGAGAAAGGGATTTGGGTTAGTTATAACATCTGCTCTAAGATACTGATAGGTCTTTGCGTTTGTTTCTTCTTTTGATAGCTGTTTCAAGTATTTCTTTCAGTTTCTCTTTCCGTGCTATGTCAATTTCTTCTCGTGAAATAAAGAAATAAGTTGTTTCCACAGGTGGGTGTTTCATAGAATCATAGAATGGTTTGGGTTGGAAAGGACATTAAAGATCATCTAGTTCCAAACCCCTGCCATGGAGACGGACACCTTTTACTAGACCAGGTTGCTCACAGCCCTGTCCAACCTCGCCTTGAACACCATCCACAACTTCCCTGGGCAACCTGTTTCAGTGTCTCATCACCCTGATGGTAAAGAATTTTTTCCTAATATCTAATCTAAATCTACCCTCTTTCAGTTGAAAACCATTACCCCTCAGCCTATCACCGCACTCCCTGATAAAGAGTCCCTCCCCATCTTTCCTGTAGGCCCGCTTTAAGTACTAGAAGGCTGCTATAACGTCTCCCTGGAGCCTTCTCTTCTCCAGGCTGAGCAACCCCAACTCTCTCAGCTTGTCCTCACAGGAGAGGTGCTGCAGCCCTCTGATCATCTTCATGGCCCTTCTCTAGAGCTGCTCCAACAGGTCCATGTCCTTCTCATGTTGGGAGCCCCGGAGCTGGAAGCAGTACTCCAGGTGGGGTCTCACGGGAGTGGAGTAGAGAGGCAGAATCACCTCCCTCAACCTGATGGCCATACTTCTTCTGATGCAGCCCAGGATGCAGTTGGCTTTCTGGGCTGCAAGCATGCATTGCCAGCTCATGTTGAGCTTCTCATCCACCAGCACCCCCAAGTCCTTCGCCTCAGGGCTGCTCAGTCCATTCCCCACCCAACCTGTATTTGTGCTTGGGATTGCATGACCCAGGGGCAGGACCTTGCAATTGTCCATGTTGAACTTCATGAGGTTTGCATGGTCTCAGACCCAGTCTTCTCCTGCAGTGTATGGTTCCTCATTCTCCCAGTCCCTCCCTTTGCCTTATGCAATTTGGGCAGTGTGGCTAGAGCGCTTGCTGATGAAGACTGAGGCAAAAAAGTCGTTGACTACCTCAGCCTTCTCCATATCCCAGGTAACCAGGTCTCCCCTTTCCTTCCAGATTGGGCACACCCTATAGAAGCTTTTCTTGTTGCCCTTGACATCCCTGGCCAGCTTTAACTCTATATGGGCTTTGTCTTTCCTAACCTGATCCCTGGCTGTTCAGACAATTTCTCTGTATTCCTCTTAGGCTACCTGTCCTTACTTCCACCCTCTGTAGCCTTCCTTTTTCTGTTTGAGATTGTTCAGGAGCTCCTTGTTCATTCATGCAGGCCTCCTGATGTTTTTGCCCAACTTCCTCTTTGTTGGGATGCACCACTCCTGAGCTTGGCGGAGGTAATCCTTGAATATTAACCAGCCTTCCTGGGCCCCTCTTCTCTCCAGGGCTTATCCCACTGTACTGTGCCAAGCAGGTCCCTGGGGGGCCAAAGTCTGCTCTCCTGAAGTCCAGGGTAGTGAGCTTGCTGTGCACCCTCCTCGCTGCCCTGAGGATCTTGAACTCCACCATTTTGTGGTCACTGCAGCCAAGGCTGCCTTTGAGCTTCACATTCCGTACCAGCCCCTCCTTGCTGGTGACAACAAGTCCAGCATGGCACCTCTCCTTGTTGGCTCCTCAATCACTTGGAGCAGGAAGTTATCATCAACGCATTCCAGGAACCTCCTGGATTGCTTATGGCCTGCTATGTTGTCCCTCCAACAGATACCAAGATGGTTAAAGTCCCCCCATGAGGACCAGGGCTTGTGAACATGAGGCTGCTTCTGTCTGTCTACAGTGGGCCTCATCCACTTGGTCTTCCTGGTCCTATGTCCTGTAGCAGACCCCCACTATAACAGGACCAGGCCTTGCCAAAATGTAGGTGCACTGAAAAAATTGTTAATGGGTGAAAGAGTAAGGCCCTGTAATTGAAATTATATTCTCAGAGATACCAAAAATGGAATTGCCTTGTGTTTTTAGGACAATAAATGCATGTTTGACAGGGAAAGACCAGAGTGACAACATAACTAGCCTAGGAAACATTTTATTGACATTATCTTGAAACCTGAACCAAATTAGAATTTCTTGTGTAGAACCACAAGTGGTTCAGAACAATTCCTCTTGATTAAGCATCCTATAAGGTAAAAGGTTTTGCTAGTCTGATGATTGTGGATGTATCCATTAATCTGTGTTATCTGACTACAGTTTTAGTCGTGAAGACAGTTTATTCACTGAGGTCAACAAAACCATTCCTACAGCATAAAATAAGGAATAGATCTTTGCCTAATGTTGAGGCCAAAGAAAGCATCTCCCAATTAAATTAGTTTAGCTAACGAATGTATTTGAGAGGACATAAAAGGAGAACGCAATGAAGGAAGAACCTTTTTTAGTCTTTCTGAGAAGTCATTGAAAACAACTTAATTGTATCACGAGCAGTTTCTCTTTGCTAACATCTGGAGTTGTTGCAGAATGGCTTAAGTGAAAAGACTATTTGTAAGACAACAGTGTCGTTCTTCACCTATCAACAATTGCCTTTCTATGCTCAATCTCGTAATTTTGCACTTTTGTTTTACAGTGTTTTGTACAGTGTTTTTAGAGGTCTCTTTCTCAGTGGCTGTAACTTCATACAGATGCTTTGTTTTTTTCATGCAGACTAGCAGGGAAACACAGCTTGCAAAAACAGATCAGCAGGAGAGGAAGAGATACAAGGCACAACCTGTATTTTCTTTCTGCCAGGCAGCACAGTGTAGTTTCAGTTTAAAAGAGAAATTTGGTCCTATTAAAGGTGTAGAGAGGTGTATTTTCCATATTAACTACTGGAAAGAGTTGTTGGGAGGTATGATGTGAATTCTTTGCGTGTATTGGCATGTGATAGAACAGAAAAATTAAAAACAAGCAATGGAAAGTTCATCAGAAGTAATAACGTTAGCCCTAATAAATATTTTACGAGAAAACGTCTAGCAGTTTGGTGGGTTTCTTTGGTGGTGAGAACATCAAAAAGCAGGAAAATTAATTTAAAAAGAATGGTAACAGCCAGCCTTCCGCTACATGATTGCACAGGCTTTTTGAGCTTACCTTCTTTCTCTTTCCTACCTCTTTCATGTTCTTATTCCATAATCTCCCCTTTAAAAGTTTCCTTTGTGTCAAGCTTACTTCACGGTAGCCAACTGAGTAAGTCGACTCCTTGATTTTCATCCACAGAGTAGATGCTGACTTTTTTTCATTAGCATCAAGACAGCTTCAATACCAAGGTGTGCATTCTTCAGTAATGTCATTCAGGAATTATGCAAGACATGCTCATAGTGTAGAGTTGGCCTGGTAAAAGCTAATAATTGTCTGGGGTTTTGTAAGATTTAGTGTTAGCCTTTTTTTTTTTCTTTTTTGCCTGGAATAATGCAAATTTCCATTAAATCTAAATTCAGAAGCTGTTGTCAGGGACATCTTTTCTGCTGTGTGTTGCATACACAATATTTATAATATCTCAAGTACAACACCAGCATGCTTCAATCAAGAAGCTGTTGCTACATGGGGAAGGAATTCAAGATGGAAAATGGCTAACAAACAGAAGGGACAGAAAGGAGTCAATGATTTCATATTATTCTTGACTTATTTCTCAACTTTGAGGTACTTTTATGCGTCTCTTCTCATTAAAAGGATAGTCTGTGTTCCTCAAAAAAGAAATTGTTTAAAACACCACATCTAATAACATCACATAATGTTGGCAGTTGCAGGCACCACAAGTCTTTTGTCTTAGAGTCACACAGACAAATCTCTGAGGAAGCTTTATGAGTTTGAGAACTCTGCCTGAGGCACTTTTGACTTCTGCAAGTAGTGATTGCATGCATTTTATCATGCTCCATACTTGTTTCATGACTCTTATTAACTGCCTATGAATATTTGGACACAATTTATCTATTCTCTTTTACCAATGAGTGTAAAATACCTATTCCATTGAATGTTAGATAGACATATTTTTAGAGGGCTGTTACTAAAAATGTATCTTTATATTGCTTAATGAAAACCATCACTAATTTAGCATTCAGGTCAATGAATTTTACAGTTAAAGTTGGATTACAAAAATAAGAATGGGACACAAGAGGAACTTTCAGAAGTATTTTTGCACATGGAAGATTTCTGCTTCTCATATTATTGTATTTTAGTGAACACTGAAAAAACAAACTAGTAGTAGTCTCCTAGTGGTTTTTTTTGGGTCCTAAATGTGTGTAAGAAGAAGAAGAAGAAGAAGAGGTTTGGTTTTTTTTTTTTCAAATTCAGAATTTTGATCTGATTCTATAAAGAAATTGAGGCCAGGCTGAGCAGTCTGTCTCAAGGATAGGATAAAGGGGATGGAAAGCCCTTTTCCATATAGTACTCAGCTAATACTCTTCTTTGACAGCAGTAGGTATAGTGACCCAAAATACCTTTTTGGTGATGTTTTACTGCTAATTCTTGCAAGTGTAAGGAATTATCAGATTGTGTGTGTGTATATGTGTTTGTGTCTATATGCAGATCATTAATTGTCATATTCATGATTAAAGGAAAGAAAACCTCACTAGATGTCAGAAGCTGTAATTTTTGTCTTACTTGTTTATTATTTTGAATTCAAATTTTGCAAAGTACGAAATTAAATATCAAGGGTAACCTTAACGTAATTAATGAACATATTTGTGTCCACTGACATTAACCGACTGTGTAAAGTGCAAGCTTCCACACCTAGTACTTCACTAAATGCTTAACAGGCAGAACAGCTCTATTAATTATGGTTCTAAGGAAAGCTTTTTCACTAACACTTGCAGCTGTGGCTGATAATTATTCTGGCTCTCCTCCTGCAGTGTGTGCAGAAAGGTTCCCTTAGCTCTCTAAGGGATATGACCAGTGACAAAAAATTGTACCTGACAAGATGGAATGTGGAAAAAGAGAATCTATTTTCTATTTCCCTTTACTAGCATGATGACGACACTTCACATACTGGTGGGAGGCAGAAAGGTATTTGGTCCCTATCAAGACTTAGACCAAGATTTTTAAACTACTTAGGCTGTTAACTCCCTTTGAGGTCATTCTCATTTGAGATGACCTCAGTCCTGACAGTGATATAGGACTTGCTATTCGTACTTTAAATAAATAACAAGCAAATATCACTTTAGCTCCTGAATAGAGGGTGAAGAAAAGCAGGTTGAAAAAAGAGAGATCTAATCTAGGAAAGCTAAAACTACCCTCTTACAGCACTTGGTGATGAGTGATGGCACTAGAATCCTTCTACTTGACAAATCTATCAATCACACCACAATAAAAGGTGTAAATATTTTGCAGAGGAGTATATTTTTAGTGCAAAAGTAAAGGATAATTCACTTTGAGTTTAAAAGTAAGGGTCAGCTGTGATCTGTTTATTTTATATCACTTAAGTGCTTGAACAGTGAACAAATTGAACCTCTTCTCATTTCTGCTATTTGAGGTACCTAATAAGTTTTCAACAGTTGTGAATATGATAAAATGTCCTTATTGATCATTGACCTAAGCTAACAATAAGGTAGCTAGTGATGTAGTAGTAAAATTATTTTATTGATTTAGAAGAAGATTAAAATATAACCTGTTAAAATATAACAACAGGTACCCTTCTGGTATAAACTGGTATGCCCGCACTTGAACTTATGTGAACTGTCAGCTTGTATCAGCAAAGATTTTTTACTTCTTCCTTAGAATAGAAATTTTTCTTGTGAACCTTAAGATAGGAAAATCCTGCACAATTTTGTTCAGTATATTCATTAATGACTTGGATGATGGGACAGAGTGTATCCTCAGCAAGTTCGCTGATGATACCAAACTGGGAGGGGTGGCCGACACTCTGGAGGGCCGTGCTGCCATCCAGCGTGACCTGGACAGGCTGGAGAGCTGGGCAGAGAAGAACCTAATGAGGTTCAACAAAAGCAAGTGCAAGGTCCTCCACCTGGGGAGGAAGAATGCTAAGCACCAGTATAGGTTAGGGGTGGACCTGCTGGGAAGTAGTTCTGAGGAGAAGGATCTGGGGGTCCTGGTAGACAGTAAATTATCCATGAGCCAACAATGTGCCCAATGTGCCCGAAGGAGGTCATTCTCCCCCTCTACTCTGCACTGGTGAGGCCACAACTGGAATACTGCGTCCAGTTTTGGGCTCCCCAGTTCAAGAGGGACAGGGAACTGCTGGAGCGAGGCCAGCGAAGGGCAACAAAGATGACTGAGGGACTGGAGCATCTCCCTTATGAGGAAAGGCTGAGAGAGCTGGGACTCTTTAGCCTGGAGAAGAGAAGGCTGAGGGGACACCTTATTATGGCATACAAGTATCTAAAGGGCGGGTTGAAGGAGGATGGTGCCAGGCTCTTTTCACTGGTTCCCAGTGACAGGACGAGGGGCAACGGGCACAAGTTGGAACATAGGAAGTTCCGTTCAAATGCACGGAAAAACTTCTTTACGGTGAGGGTGACAGAGCACTGGAACAGGCTGCCCAGAGAGGTTGTGGAGTCCCCTTCTCTGGAGATTTTCAAGACTCGCCTGGATGCAGTCCTGAGTAATGTGCTCTAGGCAATCCTGCTTTGGCAGGGGAGTGGGACTAGATGATCTCTAGAGGTCCCTTCCAACTCTGAAGTTTCTGTGATTCTGTGATTCTGTGATTCCTGGAATGATTGCAGAAAGACTCTAACATGCATTAGCTGGAAATCTTTATTCCTTGCAAGAGAAAGTAGCTCCTTCAGGGCTGCTGAGGTATGTCTGCAGACTTTCCTAGCATGATACTTGCATATGATTGCCACATGTTTAGCAAATGTCTTCCTAGTATTATGAATTCTAACCTAATTTGTGGATCTAAGCAAAAGGAATGAAGAAATGTCACTCACATCAAATTAGTTTTGTGTATCAAACCACTTTTAGTAAAGACTTATAAAAACTATGTTCAGATAGGCTGATTTTGACCACAGGAGACTTTGTATTTCAACTACAGTTTGGCCTAAAGTGGTCAAGGCTGTAATAGTTTAGGCTAAGATAGCAATATACTTCTATAATAGATGTGGATTTTTTCTAGATCTTATGACAAATTCACTTTTCTTGAAGCACACTATCCAGAACACAGCATAGTGATTGAGTATATCAACTTTGAACAGAAAGAACAGTATCCTGGATCTTATTTCACACTGTTATCCTTTTTGACTGAAGTACCTCAGTTTAATTTATTCATTTTATGAATGAAAATTCTTGGGTTTTTTTAGGCACTACTGTTATACTTTTCCTCCTTCAAAGAAACACAAAAGAAAAAACCCAAAACATATTGATGTGTTCTAGCATCTAGAATCACAAAGATATCATGAGGTATTCCTCTGTACGTGTGTCTTATCTGTATTCTTCTATAGATTGCTTTGATGTCTGTCAATGTACAATGCAAGCCTTGGAAAGTAAAATTAAAGAAAACTTAGTTTGTGAATCAGTTTATGATATCAGAACTCACTGAAATCTATGAACTACTAAGAATTCACAATAGACTGCTAACACTTTGCTAAGGTTACAGAGTAACTTTTCCCATCCTGAAACAGAAAACATTTTTGTTTGTTTGTTTTTGATGATTCCAAGCTTAGGAGTCTCTATCCTTTATTGCTATCATTTAGAAGGATGGCTGCCTATTGTACAAATTTGTACAGTGCTCTAGGGATGCAATTCTTCCCAACACTCACGGGATCCCAGTTTTTCCCAGCACTCTGTGGACGCCATTCTTCTCCAAAGAAGAGGCAGAGCTAGACGTGCACTTGCAGTTGTTTCTAAGCTCATCCAAGAAAAGATTTATTTTTCCTTAGTATCAGATCAATCTTTCTTTAATTTTATAATTTGCAATTGTTTTCTTTTTCCTATAACATGTAAATGAGCTAGTTGCTCTAATATTCTCTATAAAAAGCCCGTCTCTGAGGTTAAGAGGAAATATACTATTGACTTCCGTGTTGATGGACAGTGAACTTTGTCCAATAAGAAAGTTCCCAAAAGTCCTGTAATGCTATCATCATCATCATCATCAAGATAACAATAAATATTTGCTGGAGACCAGAATTACTTCAAGAGTTTTAATTTTGCAATATACCTATATCTACATTTCATTTATAAGTGTCCACATTTTGAGAAATTAAGTGTGAAGATCAGCCCACAGAAGTGTTGATCGCATGAATTTACAATACTAATCCAGTGCATGCACTAGTCAAATATTAAAAAATGTCAGCAGTTATGTTTCTGTTGTTTTTCTGTGGCATCATTTGCATGATGAGGAGAAGATTTTAGAGGTTTGTTTGAAGCTACTAACTATCTGAAAAACTGTATAGTCTGTAAAATAAAGTACTGCTCCCCAAATAGTCTGTAAAGAAGCTTTCTATTTATCTTTCTTGCACAGGTATTAAAAAACACAGTAGGGTACTTTATAAGCTTGGTGCTCATTTACTCCATGCTCTGTATTTTTCTTTTAAAAAATTCAGACCAAAAATATGGGCATTCTGATTCATTCAAGGTTGGCATCATAGGTCTTCAAGTGGCTGTGGGAAAGAGAACTTCCTGTGCTTTTGGTGCATTTCTTCTTTCAAGTTGAAGATGTTATAATTATAGGGGCAAATATCTTCACTTGATGATTCTTTATAATATATTCTACAGGTGATTTGAATGAGCTGACATTGTCATGAGGGAAATTTCTTGCAACAGAGAATCACTGTATAGCAAAGTGGAACATGTAACTGCTACTCTTGTACAAAAGCGACAAAAATATGCTCTAAAAATACACTTTGTGAAATCGCATTGGAAGTGCAAGTGGTCTGTTTTATTACAAAATGCCTTGAAAAAATATTAAGTGGTTTATACTAACATTGTAGAATTTAAGAACTTTATTTTTTGTTTGATTACTGAGCAGGTACTTACTCTCTGCATTTATATTATAAATTAACAAAGCAAATATGAGGTCAAAGACATAATAATTGACTGTTTCAGAAAATGTTTTATGTGTTTAAATACTGTGTAATTCAGATGAAAAACTACATGAGAGACTTGCAAATTAATTAATAACCAATATTTTTTTAAATGCTATTAATTAGACATTATAATTCTGTAAGACTTTTCTTCCATGGTTGGAATAAGAGATGCCCTTTGATGAAATGTTATTTCCTTTACTCTCAGGATGGCTTTCATAATGATGCCAAATTTCAAAATTTGGATTTTTTTTGCTAAAAGGATGATTTTTGCTTCAGTAACCCTTAATGCCACTTAATGCTGACCATTGACAGCTCATTTCCTTTTTTACCTTCATGGGAGAGTAAGTATAACCATCACACTTTTCTCTGTTTTTCACCTTTTCTGAGAAACTTGGTGACATATTCAGGCATTTAATAGCGTCATTTCTAGGTTACCTGTAATTTTTACACAGGGAAAAGAAGCATCCTCAACCTGATATCAGAAACAATTTGAAACCTCTACCTTGGCAGCCTCCTGCTGACTTCAGTTTCCTCAGCCAATGGAGACCCCATTGGCCTTACTTTTACTTTTTCCCACAGAGCCGAGCTGCTGTGAGGCTAGCCCTTGATGAACAGAAGGGTCTTAAATAGAGGATGGGTAGCTACTGTTTAAAATACTATATTTGTCTGTTAATAGCGCTCAGTAGCATTGGCATGCAGTGTTTCAGTACTAGCTTCCACTTGCACTTGAGTTACCAAGAATATGAAATCTGTCGTATTTGGCTGCTTTGGCTAATGGAAGTTCTGCAGCCCTGCGTCGGGCTGAAAATCTGTACCTTCTTGGTATTTTGCAGGGCGAGGCATTCGTGCACCACACTCAGTAGCTGTTTATTCAGGGTGTAGCAGAGAAATTCAGCCAGCTGCTGAAGACAGGAGTTGGGCTGACAAAAATGGAATGCTGCAACTGCAGATGAAAATATTAAGCTCTTCCCTGGCTGACAGGCAGACAAAAGCCTGCATTACGTAAAGTATTCACAAACCTAAAGCCGGTTGTGTTGGCTAATCTCCAAACTCAGCAGGGAAGAAATCAAGGTTCAGATTCTTCGCACTGTAAACAAGAAGAGCATTTCACTGTAATATGCCTGAGGACGCTGAACACATTCTGTCTCTCAGAATAATTTTGATGCCTCAAAGTTTCAGAAGTGTGTTTTATAATGAAAAAAAAATTACCTTGTAATAATACACCATATAAATAGCACACCTTGGGTTAATAACTGGGCAACCTTTACTCAGTTATATGTCGACAGTTGGATGCTCAACTTTTTACGATAACAACAACAAACTAACAGGGTTTTAAAAGTTATTACTGATTTTGTGCACATTTATCGAAACACCTCTACCTGATTTTCAGAGAGCTGGTGCTTTCTGTGGGAAAATGGAGAAAAGGGGAGGAAAAGATAAGCAATCTTAGTATGCCTACTTGAATTCCCAAATGTTAAAAAGCCTTAATTCTTGCTTGTTTTCCAACGTAAGGATGACTTCCTGGCTTCTTTTTTTTTTTTTTTTTTAAGGTCGTTGAAGGAAACTTTCTTAAATTTTATATTGGAATAGCAAGAAATTGGGTTTTGGGCTGGTAAAGTAACATAACTAAAAGTTCCAAGCAGACAAATGCTGAGATTCTGTGCGTTCATACTAATTCTTTTTACAAGACTACACCTAAATGGTAATGAATAACAAATAACTAATTTAATAGCATAGCTTCCCAGCTTCCCAGCTACAAAATCAGGGACCTTCTTTCACAGCATGAGCAGACTGCAATAATTTGAGGAAAACATCAATCTCTTACCAGCAGGAAAACTTCAGGCTGTAGGAATACAGTGGTTGTAAGATGTGAACCTAAGGATATTATCTAGTTTGATCAAGATAGCTAAGATTTATTCTCATGCTATAAGGGATAAGAACACCGTTTTATGCCAGATAACAGTTAGGTAACAATACTCCATTAAAAATTCTAGAGAATCTGTAAAATGTATATAAAGTAGTGCACGTACATACATGAACACTACTTAATTTCAGTTTGCAAAGCTGTGACTTGCAAGATGAGGACAATAATTTTTGGTGAGAACAATAATTTTTGATGAGGGCAGTAATTTTTGTCTCACTCAGATTGGCGTCCAGTATCTGAAGTCAGGAAAATGGTTGGTTTTGAGAAGTATGTCAGTAGGAAGCATGCAAATGTACAAGTCATCCGAATTTTAACAGTTGAGCATTTCAAAATAAAATCTTTATGAGACACAGCAATTCTACAGGTGATATAACACTATTGCTACATTTCAACTGAAATACTGATTTTCTGTCTAGTGATACAATTGTACATCACAGAATCACAGAATGGTAGGGGTTGGAAAGGACCTCTGGAGATCACCTAGTCGAACCCCCCCTGCCAAACCAGTTTCACCTAGAGCAGGCTGGACAGGAATGCATCCAGCCAGGTTTTGAATATCTTCAGAGAAGGAGACTCCACAACCTCTCTGGGTAGCCTGTTCCAGTGCTCTGTCACCCTCAAAATAAAGGAGATTTTCCCTCATATTCAGATGGAATTTCCTGTGTTCTTGCTTGTGTCCATTGGCCCTTGTCCTGTCACTGGGCACCATTGAGAAGAGTCTGACCCCATCCTCTTGACACCCACCCTTTACACATTTATAAGCATTGATTAGATCCCCTCTCAGTCTTCTCTTCTCCAGGCTAAACAGACCCAGGTGTCTCAGCTTTTCCTCATAAGAGAGATGCTCCAGTCCCCTGATCATTTTCATAGCCCTCTACTGAACTCTCTCCGGTAGTTCCCTGTCTTTCTTGAACTGGGGGAGCCCAGAACTGGGCACACTACTCCAGATGCGGCCTCACCAGGGCAGTATAGAGGGGGAGGATAATCTTCCCTGACCTGATGGCCATGCATTTTTTAATGCACCCCAGTAGATCACTGGCCTTGGCCACAAGGGCTCATTGCTGCCTCATGGTCAACTTCTTGTCTATCAGGACTCCCAGGTCTCTCTCTCTGCAGGGGTGCTTTGCAGCAGGTCAACCTCTAACCTGTACCAGTGGATGGGGTTATTCCTTCCTAGGTGCAGGACCCTACACTTGCCCTTGTTGAATTTCAGAAGGTTCCTCTCTGCCCAAGTCTCTATCCTGTCCAGGTCTTGCTGAGTAGTGGCACAGCTTTCTAGTGTATCAGCCACTCCTCCAAGTTCCAAGTTTGCTCCCTCAGCAAACTTGCAAAGGGTACACTCTGTCCCCTCATCCAACATGAATATGTTGAACAAGACCGGACCCAGTACTGACCCCTGGGGAACACCGCTAGTTACAGGCCTCCAGCTAGACTCTGTGCCGCTGATCACAACCCTCTGAGCTCTGCCATTGAGTCAGTTCGCAATCCACCTCACCGTCCACTCACCTAACTCATGCTTCCTAAGCTTACCTATGAGGATGTTGTGGGACACAGTGTCAAAAACCTTGCTGAAGTCGAGGTAGAAAACATCCACTGCTCTCCCCTCATCCACCCAGCCAGTCATGCCATCATAGAACGTTATCGATTGGTCAAGCATGATTTCCCCTTGGTGAATCCCTGCTGACCACTCATGATAACTTTCTTTTTTCTACATGCTTAGAGATGACATCCAGACTGAGCTGTTCCACCACCTTTCCAGGGACTGAGGTGAGTCTGACTGGCCTGTAGTTTCCTGGGTCCTCCTTCTTGCCCTTTTTGAAGACTGGCATGACATTACCAGTCTTCCAGTCCTCAGGTACATCTTCTGTTCTTCATGACCTTTCAAAGATGATGCAGAACAGCTTTGCAATAACATCTGCCAGCTCTCTGAGCACTCGTGGGTACATCCCATCAGGGCCCATGCATTTGTGGGTGTCACATTTGCCTAAATGATCTCTAACCCAATCCTCCTCGATCAAGGGAGAATCCTTCGTACTCTAGGCTCTCTCTCCTACCTCCAGGGCCTGGCATTCCTGAGGGCCGGCCTTAGCAGTAAAAACTGAAGCAAAGGCGGAATTCAGTAACTCCACCTTTTCTGCATTCTCTGTCACCAGGGAACCTACCTCATTCATCAGTGGGCCCACATTTTCCCTAGTCTTCCTCTTTCTACTGATGTACTTGGAGAAGTCCTTGACATCCCTTGCCAGGTTTAATTGCAGGTGGGCCTTAGCCTTCCTCATTGCATCCCTGCATACTCTGACAGCGTTGCTATACTTTCCCAAGTGGCCAGTCCCTTTTTCCACATTCTGTAAACTTCCTTCTTCCATCTGAATTTTTCCAGAAAGTCCTTGCTCATCCATGCATGTTTTCTGACTCCTTTGCCTGATTGCTTTCTCCTAGGGATGCAGTGATCTTGAGCTTGGAGGAAGTGGTGCTTGAATATTGACCAGCTCTCTTGCACCTCCCGTCCTTCCAGAGCCCTAACGCATGGGATTCCTTGAAGTAGGTCTTTGAAGAGGCCAAAGTTAGCTCTCCTGAAGTCCAGGGTTGTAATCATACTTTTTGCCCTGCTTCTTCCATTCAGGATCCTGAAGTCCACCATCTCATGGTCACTACAGCCAAAGCTACCCCCGACTTTCACATCCCCAATCACTCCTTCTTTGTTTGTCAGCACAAGGTCCAGCAAAGCACCTCTCCTCGTTGGTTCCTCCACCAGCTGAGTCAAGAAGTTATTGTTACTTCTCTGCAGAAATCTCTGGGACTGCGTGTGCCTGGCTGTATTGTGATGAATGTCCGTGATTCAGTATGCTCTCCAGGCTATGTTTAATCTGCTAAACAAAACCAGCTCAGAAACAGGTTTAGTTTCATAGAATCATAGAATGGTTTTTGTTGGAAGGGACTGTAAAGATCGCCTTGTTCCAACCCGCATGTCGTGGGCAGGGACACTTTCCACTAGACCAGGTTACTCAAAGCCCCATCCAACTTGGCCTTGAACACCTCCAGGGATGGGGCATCCACAACTTCTCTGGGAGCCTTCTCTTCTCCAGGCTTAACAGCCCCAACTCCCTCAGCCTGTAATCATAGGAGAGGTTCTGCAGCCCTCTGACCATCTTTGTGTCCCTCCACTGGACTCGATTCAAAAGTTCCATGTCCTTCTCATGTTGGGGGCCCCAGAGCTGGAAGCAGTACTCCAGCTGGCATCTCATCAGGGCGGAGTAGAGGGGGAGAATCACCTCCCTCGACTTACTGGCCATATTTCTTTTGATGCAGCCCAGGATGCGGTTGGCTTTCTGGGCTGTAAGAACACATTGCCAGCTCATGTTGAGCTTCTCATCCACCAACACCCCCAAGTCCTTCTTCTCAGGGCTGCTCTCAGTCTATTCTCTGCCTAGCCTGTATTTGTGCTTGAGATTTCTGCAACCCAGGTCCAGGACTTGGCCTTATTGATTTTCATGAGTTTCGCACTGGCCCACCTCTCAAGCCTGTCCAGGTCCCTCTGCATGGCATCCCTTCCCTCCAGCGCTTGGTGGACTGCTCCACACAGCTTGGTGTAGTCAGAAAACTTGCTGAGGGTGCACTTAATCCAGATATTAAATAGTACCAGTCCCAGTGCCAAACCCTGAGGAACACAGCTTGTCACTGCTCACCACTTGGACATCAAGCCATTGACTACAACTCTTTGAGTGTGGCCATCCAGCCAATTCCTTATCCACCAATTGGACCATCCATCAAATCCATATCTCTCCAATTTAGGGCCAAAGGTGTCATGCAGGACAGTGTCAAATGTTTTGTACCATTCCAGGTAGATGATGTCAGTTGCTCTCCCCTTATCCACTAATGCTGTAATCCCATCATAGAAGGCCACCAAAGTTGTCAGACATGATTTGCCCTTAGTGAAGCCATGTTGGCCGTCATTGTTCACCTCCTTATTTTCCATGTGCCTTAGCAGAGTTTCCAAGAGGATCTGCTTTCAGGATCTTTCTGGGCACAGAGGTGAGACTGGTTAGCCTGTAGTTCCCCAGGTCTTCTGTTTTTTCCTTTCTAAAAATGTGGATTATGTTTCCCCTTTTCCAGTCAGCAGGAACTTCACTGGACTGCCACGACTCCTCAGATATGATGGATAGTGGCTTAGCAACTTCATCTGCCAGTTGCCTTAGGACCCAGAGATGTATCTCATCACATCCTATGGATTTATGCACCTTCAGCTTCTTCAGATGATCTCAAACCTGATCTTCTCCAACAGTGGGCAGTACCTCATTCTCCCAGTCCCTCCCTTTGCCTTATGCAATTTGGGCAGTGTGGCTAGAGCGCTTGCTGATGAAGACTGAGGCAAAAAAGTCGTTGACTACCTCAGCCTTCTCCATATCCCAGGTAACCAGGTCTCCCCTTTCCTTCCAGATTGGGCACACATTTTTCCCTAGTCTTCCTTTTGGCAACAACATACCTATAGAAGCTTTTCTTGTTGCCCTTGACATCCCTGGCCAGCTTTAACTCTATATGGGCTTTGTCTTTCCTAACCTGATCCCTGGCTGTTCAGACAATTTCTCTGTATTCCTCTTAGGCTACCTGTCCTTACTTCCACCCTCTGTAGCCTTCCTTTTTCTGTTTGAGATTGTTCAGGAGCTCCTTGTTCATTCATGCAGGCCTCCTGATGTTTTTGCCCAACTTCCTCTTTGTTGGGATGCACCACTCCTGAGCTTGGCGGAGGTAATCCTTGAATATTAACCAGCCTTCCTGGGCCCCTCTTCTCTCCAGGGCTTATCCCACTGTACTATGCCAAGCAGGTCCCTGGGGGGCCAAAGTCTGCTCTCCTGAAGTCCAGGGTAGTGAGCTTGCTGTGCACCCTCCTCGCTGCCCTGAGGATCTTGAACTCCACCATTTTGTGGTCACTGCAGCCAAGGCTGCCTTTGAGCTTCACATTCCGTACCAGCCCCTCCTTGCTGGTGACAACAAGTCCAGCATGGCACCTCTCCTTGTTGGCTCCTCAATCACTTGGAGCAGGAAGTTATCATCAACGCATTCCAGGAACCTCCTGGATTGCTTATGGCCTGCTGTGTTGTCCCTCCAACAGAGACCGGGGCGGCTGAAGTCCCCCATGAGGACCAGGGCTTGTGAACATGAGGCTGCTTCTGTCTGTCTACAGTGGGCCTCATCTGCTCGGTCTTCCTGGTTGGGTGGCCTGTAGCAGACTCCTGCTGTAGTATCACCTGTCTCTACCCTCCGTGCCCCATAAGCTCCCTGTGTGGTCCTCATCCATCCCCAGGTGGAACTCCATGCTCTCCAGCTGGTCATTTTCATAGAGGGAAACACCTGTTTCTCATCTCCCCTGCCTGTCCTTCCTAAAGAGCCCATATCCTTCCATTCCAACACTCTAGTAATAGGAGCCATCCCACCGTGTCTCCATGATGCCAATAAGATCGTAGTCCTGCAGGTGTGCACATGTCTCTAACTTCTTTTGTTTGTTCCTCATGCTATGTGCGTTTGCATAGAGGCATTTAAGTTTCTGAGAACAGTGTCAGAGTGGTCCATCTGTATTGTGTGGCACTTGACCTTAAACATGTGTTGCTTCCCAGTGGTCTTAGTAAAAGCATATCTGAGTGTAAGAGATGGGGGAAATTTATTTTGCACTTCAAAGTGTCTGAAATAATGTAAGGAGAGTCTAATGTAGCCTAACAGAGTAGCATTTTCATAGCATGAAACTGAGTGGGGGTTTTTTTGCATACCCTAAGATGTAGAATGAGGGCTATTTATAAAGTCTTCTCGGACTAGCACTGGAGAGATTACAAGATTGCTGTGTCTTGTCCATATTTCCTAAGGGGAGTGGTTGTTGGTATCTGCTATTAATTGTGACTAGGCCCTGCTCTGGGAATGGCTGTTCGACATGGTCAAAACTGTGCCCTCAAGTGCACTGATGGGCCTATGGATTTTCAGCAGTCTTGTGCTCAAGCTTAATCAATTTTCATTGTAGCATAGATGTAGTGACAGAGTCTGAGCTTCTCACTCCTCCTCACAAACCACTGCAATCCTGTTGCTTGAAAAAGGACCATTGATGTCTTGAGAAGTTGCTGCAACCTGTTTGGCTTTGATTCTCCCAGAGAGTCCCAAGGCTGCCTGTCTCTTGTAAAGCCAAGTGATTGGTCTCTTTTGTTTTGGTAAAAATATCCTCTCCTCACTTCCTCACCCGCAAGTCAACATTTAAAAAAAAAAAACAAATTTCCACAAGAAGAAGTTTGGATAGCACTTTCTTTGAAAGATCAGAATTTCCTATTAAACAGAATATCCCTGTCTGAATCAGTGCATGAAATATAAGTCCCTTTGAAGAGATCTATTAATCTGTCTTTGATAATTCATTCTTCCCTTTGTGATTTTTTATTTTTTTTAAATGAAAAAAACCATGAGGGATTAACTGGTGAAGTACAAAGGGAAGATTTCATTTCAGGGCATTGCAGAAAGTTGTCTCGCCTTTCCCTGTCCTGAGAGAACCGTTTACAACCTTAATGTGTGAATAATTAAGGGGGGTTTATAAGAAAGATGGGGGGGGGACTTTTAATAGGGCCTGTTGTGATAGGACGGGGGGTAATGTTTTTAAACTAAAAGAGGGTAGATTCAGGCTAGATATAAGGAAGAAATTTTTTTATGATGAGGGTAGTGAAACGCTAGAACAGGGTGCCCATAGAAGCTGTAGATTCCCCATCCCTGTAAACATTCAAGGTTAGGTTGGACGGGGCTCTGAGAAGCCTAATCTATTTGAAGATGTCCCTGCCTATTGCAGGGTGTTTGGAACTAGGTGATCTTCAAGGCCCCCTCCAACTCTAACCAGTCTATGATTCTATGACTCTATGATCATATCAAAACACCTCAAATTTTCTTTTGCCTTGTCAGCAGGTCTCATGTAGCCCTGTTATATGAAGTAGAAGTTTGTGGTCTACAATTTTTGCTGCAGCATTTGTGTTCTTAATGGTGGTATATAAGCCAAACCCCAAACAAATCCAGCCTCTCACTTTGTAATTTGCCATTAAATTCAATGCTTGAGTACGCCCATTGTCTTTTGGAACAAACATTATTTTGTTTGTTAGTTAAACAAGTTGGATATAGATGTCTTTTCTATGCAACAAATGAGATCCCCTGAAGCCGTATTTTACTGTGTTGTTTTCCTGGGAACCACACAGTAATTGAATGAAAACTGATTATTACATCAGGAAATGAATCATAGGCTGAAGTTCTTGAGGAACAGGATGTTCTACCAATTTCAGTCCTTTGACAGTGTGGTTATTTTTAGAATCAGACTAAAGATTCAGTAAATATATAAAAGAATGAATGCTAAAAGTTTTTTGCATATGTATGATAAGTTTTCTAGTTTTGTTTTTAGGAACCTGGAGTTATTGTTGGTGAAAGTATCAAGAATAAGTGGGAAAAACTTGAAAGGAGACCAAGATTACAAAAGCTTATAAAAATAAATCATAAATTGCATGGGTGAGGAAGAGAAAAATTACAGCTGCAAGTATATAATCATGTCTGTGTGACTGCCTCTGGGAATACCTACAGGTACACTTCACACAGTAGACTGTACTTTTAATGTCTTTCATATGCTGCTCAAATTGCTATGCTACTTTGTGTCACTTAGTTCCACAGATAAGTTTATATTGAGTGAAGGAATGGAACATCTTGCCTTTCACTTTCACTAATTACATGGTTTTAAAATTTCTTTCTCATGTGTTTTTCACATACAAACCACTGTCAATAGTTATTTTCATCTTTTGAATTTCTTCCTCCAACTTTTATAACACCTCTTTAGGTCCCCTGTGGGTGTTTCTTTACTACATTAATGCCAGAATCTGGTCTCAAATTGCAGCATCTTGCTAGTTGTGAAACACGCTCTGCACAGAACGCTTATCTAAGCAGCAAGACTTTGCATCAAATAATCCCTCTGGATATTTCTTTTTATTCTGTTTTCCAACATTATGGTGGTGAAGGCACTCAGACTCACCATCCAAAATTTCCACAGTAAAAACTGTTAGATGTCATTTATTGCACTTTGGTGATTTTTTTTTCCTTTTCTGTTTTTTGTTTGTTTGTTGGGGTTTTTTTGGGGGGGAGGGAGGAGGGGAGGTTTCAGAGCACTGATGTGAGTATATGAACCTTCTGAAGGTAACTTCAGGCATGCTGCCCTTCCACCATACCCCAAATCTAAATTAATTGGTAATAGTGTTTATGTTTTGTACAGTGTTTTGAATTAGTAACAAAGTGCAAATGGGTAGAAATGTGTGTCTGCAAGTTTTTCCCTATTGGAAAACTGATCTTTTTAAGATCAGGGAAAGGCCTTTACCTTGTTTGACTGTACTTTCTGCTTGTCACATATTCTCAATTAAGATGGCCAGCTGTTTCTCTGCTTTGCGTATAGTCCATTTCCCAGACTTTTTAAGCTGGCTAATAGTAATGGAACAGGAAAGGGCAATTTTACTCTTGTTCCCCTGGTGCAAACAGGTGTTGTTCAGGTTTGTGCAGTAATTCCATTGTGGAAATATATCACTTTTCATTTTGTGATGACACCTTGCTTGGTTTAGGAAGGATGAGATTGGATTGTGTCTTTCATTGCTATGTCTCTTTCACTAGATTGTGAGATAACATAGAGAATTTTCTGATGTCAGAGTGATAAAAGGACTTCTTACAAGATTTTTTTTCTGATAACCTTACGCTATCCTGCATGAATTGTATCTCATCAGCACCACTCCTTCAGTACATTTTCTGCATCTTTATTAAATATCGCTGTTTGGGTTCTCTTTAGTGAGAGGGAGAGAAAAATCTCAGACTGCTTTGGCAGCAATTGCCATGCACATACAATTGGATTAGAGCATAGTAGGAATATTTATTTGTATGTTCATGTCTCTGTTTTATGTTTTTTATTACCTTGTTCTGCATCTGTAGGGAATTGAAAATCAGTTAAAAGAAGTATTAATTCATTTAAGAACTTGTGGCTGTAGGTGCCATACGGATTCCTCTACAGTAAGTGAGCAGAAGCCATAACAATCATCTTACAATCTAATTGTAAAAAAATAATTTATAACTATATTCAGCATGTTCAGTTTGGACAAGAAGGAAAAGACACACGTTGGAAATTCTGATCAGATACGAGGAAGCAAAAAATTCATGAGAGTGTTTAAATACTGCCACAGATTGCCTAGAGAGCATACGGGATCTCCATTCCTAGAGAAGTTCAAGTCTTGACTGGACACTGAATTGAGCAATCTGATTTAATTAAACCTACTGTGAGCAGGAGGTTGGACTACCTGACCTCGTGAGCTTCCTTCCAGCAAAAATAATTGCAATGCAGCTGATCTTAGAAGCCAAACAGGTACGCTTCTTTTTAGTACCCATAAACTTGATGTTTTTCTTTCCAGTACAGTTCTATAGTTTTGAGGTTAACTGATATGAAAGAGACAGTTGGAAGAGTACATTAATATTTAATTCTTTTACTCAAACAATGCATTTAACAATTACAAGTGTGTCAGCAAGTATACGGAAGCATGTTTCCACTGCTTTAACCATTGAACTCCCCATAGCCTCCGTGGCTCCCTTCTCAAATGAAGATGTAGTAAGGAGTCAGTTTGGAAGGTACAGCATATCTTCATATAGTTATAATATTTTTATAATAACAGATAGTCATCACCGTACTTCAGTATTGGAGTTATTTGTGGCATAGTGAAAAATACGCTGAATCAGTACCATGGCTTAGAAAAAGATATACAAAAGAAAGACAAAAGTGAAAAAGCAATTTCCTCTCACAATCATGTTTGGCATTTAGTTACAAGATACTGTGGTACTACTATTTGCAGCTACTGTAAATAAATACCACACATTTTAAAAGTACCAGAATATAACCTGAGAATCTATACAGCTTAAAGATCCCACCAAATAAATAGACCGCGTAACAGTTTTTTCCAGAAATTCATTTCAGTACACAGGGACCAATTAATTTCTCTGAAATAAAATCATTAAACTTAACCATTAAACTGCAATCCCAGAGAATCTATTACTAAGCAAAATATAAGGTTTGTATTGAACTATTACAAATAATATTGTTGTCTATGGAAAAAGTTTTATGGATTTTGGATAAGGAACTATAAATTCCCAATGTTTCAGGAATGTTACAGAAATAAGTTTTTGATTATTTAAAACAAGTGTATTTTTATTAATCTATTTGAGTTTAAAATAAAGAATACTTTGCTTACACTACTAAAACTCAATTTTACCTTTAGGCTTTTAATTACGGATGATAAGTTACAGAGGATAAGATTTACCCTCAGGCTTATTTTCAGATACATATCTTGGGGAGGGGAGGAAAGGACACTTCTAGGTAACTTGGGAAATATGTTTTATGTCAATAACTCCACAGAAAATGTGACTTATGAACAGTAATTTGTGCATTGAAGCACAAAAAGACTATCAAACCCAGGATTTTATTGAGCCGCATAATGACACAGAGAATAATAAAAAAATGACAAAAAGCATATTTATGTTAAAATCACAGTAAAAATAACTTTGAAATGCCTTCACTAACTTAAGTCACTATGTTTTATTGAAACGAATTTCATTTTGCTGATATAAGTCAGTCTGAATTAACTTTTCCATTTTCTACATATTAACCTCCTTGCAGATTAGCTCGCTTCTTGTCCTAACCCTGCGTAGGAGCAGTAAAATAATAACTTCAAAAAGGGCTTTTCATCCCTGGGGTCTTCCATTCACTTTATGCTCTAACTTCCCAGAACAATAAAACTAAGCCTACCCCGATAAGTAAATTATGCCTCAACTATTGCCAGGATTTAGAGGCAATAAAGAGTTATTTAGAGCACTTAAGCCCTCTTCCTTCTTATACACACATGGTGATTTTCAGATTTGATTGTAGCTCAATATAAAAACTACAAGAGATACCTCAACATACTGTAATGCCGTATTCACGGTGAATTGCATGTTACTGGAAGCAAACTGCAACACAGTCATTTGAGCTAGCTGTGATTGCTTTTTAATTTTTCTGGATTTTATTTATAAATATTAACTAATAAAAATTAGTTAATGATGCAGCACATTTATGATAGATTAATGTTCTGGCAGGTTGTATTGGATTTAACCCTACGTACTTTAAAAGAGTCTCTGTATTTGAGAATAGTGTTTTATAGCTTCCTATATTCTTTCTGGACAATACTACTAAGAGGCCATTAACAATTTCTTTATCCAGATAATATTAAGATTCAAAAACGAGCTACCTGCTTTTCACGGATACTTCTGAAATGGTATGAAGTTCTTCAAAGTAATTCAGATTGATAGCCAATGGTCACTGTAGCCAGAGAGAGACTCTGGCTATGAAGACCATTGGTCCAAAGATTCTCATCCTCCTGAACTCCATCAGCCCATTTTGTTTTACATACTTCTGATGTTTTCATTAACTTTTTAGATGTTTTGATAGTGTTTTTAAGAGGCTACAGATTTTTCCTCCATGTATTTCTTCCTTCTTGCCCCACCAGCCCCATACAGGCCATCAAGAAGAAATAACAAGCTGGATGATAATCTTATTAACTTTCCAGACATCCAGGAATTCCCATATTTTCACATATCTCTCTCACATGTGGTTGTTATCATTTATTTATTCATTTTGTTATTTTAAGATTTACTTGTGCTGCTGAACAACGTACAGGAAATGTACTTGTATTCTCTCTCCTGAAATTAGCCCCTTTCTTTTGAAACCAGTTAGCTTGTTTTCATTACTCTGTAACCTTTTGGTCTAACTCTCTGTGCCTTATGTTGTATCAGTTGCCTAAGCTGTCAGGTTGTCACAAAAGAGGGGTTTTTTTTCTAAGGTGTAGTATGTTTTAAGCAGTTGCTTGTTTGATATGTAGATTAAAAATTTGAAAACAAGACAATCTGCAGAACCCTTGAGAAGGATGGGAGATTTACAGGATCCATTCGTACTCCCTGTTAAGACTAAATTTTAGAAGAAAATTTATCAACTTTAATTTTATTTTCAGAACTATTCATGCCCCCAGGAAGAGGAAGAAATGCATCTGGTTTCAAACATTCATCTGAAAAAAAATAATAAAAAGATACTTTTCACAGACCACTGCAATTTATGCCGTTGATTTCAGGAGTTGTTAATAATGAGTATTTGTCTGGAAATGGAAGAAATGGATGCAGATCAGTAAAGACAATTGCAAGTACTGAGCTTTAACTGGAATGAACCACTTCACAAATGCATGAGTTGTAGTTCGGTAGGAAAGCTACAGAAAGCTAGCCTGAATCAAATTTTTATTATGGCAAAAAGAGCAGAAAGGAAAATAGCCTGCAAAACATATGGTCTCTTGAGCACTGTTTAAATCTCATTTGGGAAAATGTTTTAATCTTTCAACATTAGGCTTCAGAAACAAAGGGCACCAGTTTGAACAGTCCAGACAGCAGCAGTTTGGGCAGAGATCAAGACTTCATGATCTAAAGAAAGACAAAATTTCCAAACCTTTGGGTTGGTTTAGGGAGTAAGAATGGCATCACAGGGTCAGACTGATGGTACTTCCTGCTAGCATTGTCCTGGCTCATAGTGTTTTTCATGTCAGGGACGTCTTCCGAAGGCTATGAAATAAATAAATAAATCCCCTATCCAGATCAAGATTTTTCTTCCATGATTTTTTTCAGGCTCTCCTTAAACCATGGAAATTTGACCATCAACTAAATATACACAGATCCTTCTTTTTCTCCATTCTCTTTCAGCTGACTGTTCCATCTGAGTTTTTCTCTTGCTTTTCTTTGTACAGCTGCTGCTGATCCTACCTGCTCAGAAAAGTGATGAGATCTGTCCAAATTCTTGTATTATGAAATACCAAAATATTGTCTCGTATAGTGGTGATTTTATAGACTTCTATCACATTTTCCCACTTTCATCTCTTTTCCAATCTGAATGTCCCAGTTTATCTTTGCCTGCTCGGGAAGGCCCTCTATAGGTGATTTTTTTGTGTGTGACAATTTCCCCCACCGTTTTTCAAGGTGATAGGGACAGAAATGCATACAGCTGCCAAGATATTGACCCATTGTTGGATTTATGCACAGGCAATACAACTCTGTTGATAAATTCATGGTCTTTCTTTTTTCCCCCATTTTTATTTTTTAGCTTGAAAGATATCTTCTTCTGTTGGTAGAACTCAGGTTTTCCACCACTGTTCTTTTACTGAAAGACTTTTAAAGACAAGAAAAATGGAAAAGAATGAGTTTGCATATTTACTCAAATATTTATAAAAACAAAGTTGTGACATTAATTTGAAATGACCCTGCAATGGAGGTTGGGGTCAAAAGTGGGAAATTAACTTCACAATTTAGTAGCAGTGTTCTTGAGCCAGGTCTCCAGCTGCTACAAATTACACTATTCTCTACTATGGAATTAAATAAAGATGTGAAATTTTCTCTTTGAGTGTTATGGTAAATTTTGGGTTGCCATTTAAACATGAGGGTTAAAAAAATCAATTTTAAAGTGGATTTAATTGTTAACACTAGTAGCTGTTAAAAATAACTTTTTTTTCCAAAGTCCGGACGGGTGGTTCTTGAAGACTCGTGTATCTTGTAGAAAATATGTATTTATTTTATTGAAAATAGCACTTAATAGGAAGCCCTGGCACTTGCAGTAACATTTAGTAACATACAGACTTTTTTATTATTCAAAGAATTCTGATTAAATGCAGGAGATCTCAAAGCATTCTTTTGCTGCAGTCAGTATTCATGTAGTGAGGATGCTCCTGGAATTTCCCTGGATAATTGTTCCTTGAGGAATAATACTGATTTGCTGCTCTGTCTTTTATTAACTGAGGGCATGTAAGCTCATTTGCAATGACTGGAGATCTATCTTGTGTACTGGTTTTAAGGATAAAGGATCCAATGAGGGGAAGAACAGCAATATCCCATATTTAGTGAGCAAAATACATAACCTATAGTTCAATCACCCCACATTACAGAGAGCAACCCCCTGAGTTTTTATGAAGGATGATATTCTACCACCTATCCAGCTCAACAGCTTCAGACTTTGGCTTATCTTTTACTCTGTTTTCCCAGAATAAAACAATTCTGTGAAATGCTATTCTTTAGACAAATATTTTTGAAAAGAAAAATTAGGGATTTGGGATTCCCACAGTTAAAAAGCTAAGAAATGCCATACGTTCAACACGGGGAACTGCAAAATTCTTCAACCTGGTGAGGAACTACCCCATGCACCAGTATATTCTGGGGGCCATCCAGCTGGAAAGCAGCATGGCAGAAAAGGACCTGGGGGTCCCACTGGACACCAGGTTGAACATGAGAGAGTGATGTACCCATGTGGCAAATACAGCTATTGGTATCCTGCGCTGCATTAGGCGAAGTATTGCCAGCAGTTTGAGAGAGGTGATCCTTCCCCTCTGCTCAGCACTGGTGAGGCCGCAACCTGGAGTACTGTGTCCAGTTCTGTGCTCCTCCATATAAAAGAGACATGGACATACTAGAGAGATTCCAGTGAAGAGCCACAAAGGTGATTAAGGGACTGGAGCATCTCTCCACTGAGGAAAGGCTGAGGGAGCTGGGACTGCTCAGCTGTTCAGGAAGGTTCAGGAGGGTTCTTCTCAATGTCTATAAATACCTGAAGGGAGGATGTAAAGAAGACAGTCAGTCTCTTTTCAATGGAGCTCAGTGACAGGATCAGAGGCAATGGGCACCAAGTGAAAGAAAGGTTCCCTCTGAACAACAAGAAACACTTTTAACTGTGAGAGTGACCGAGCACTGTCACAGATTGCCCAGGGAGGTTGTGTAGTCTCTGTTCTTGGAGATCTTCAAAAGCCATTGGATATGGTCCTGGACCACTGGCTCTAGGTTGAGCAGGAGGGCTGGACCAGATAACTTCTAGAGGTCCCTTCCAACCTCAGCCATTCCATGATGCTGTGATTCTGTGATCTGCAAAAAGAATTAAGAGAAAATCAAATTTACAATTGCAATAAAAGAGAACAATCCCTGTTTTATTAGGGATTTACACCATTTTAGATAGCTTATTATATGTCAAAGTTATCATACAGGTTTAAACACTGTAGCTCCCTCCAGTGTCAGGTGTCATTTATCTGGCAATTACACTTGTGTTACTCTGGAAATTATTGCTTATACATATTATGTATTTTCCTACATGACAAAGTTTACTTATTTTAAATGCATTTCTTCAGAACTGGCAGGGACAAATCAAATGTGTGTTGAAACTGGATCCATATAGGAACTTAATCTTTACGTTGCAATGCCCAGTTCATAGTAGAAAACGTCAAACTTTCCCATACTGAGTTTTCCTACACAGAGCCAAGGGAAGGGGAAGCGCTTAACACTCAGATTGCTGCACAGGTAGTCACTTACTCTTATCTAGTTGGAAACATTGAGGAGCAGGGTGCCAGCTAAGCACCTCCCTTTGGACTCAGAGCTGTGGACCAGTTTGGGGAGAGAGTTTCAAAGCTAGTCCAGACTTTTCTCTCAAAACTCACATCTTTAGGAATTTGCTGTCTTTCTTTTACAGGCAGAGTAAGGCTCTTCAAAGCATGGTGGAAAACTCACTTTTTTCCCCAGCTACAGGAGAATAGAAAATCAAGGATGTTTCAAATATTGGCTTACAAGAATCACCAGCTTCATGATCACCAAGGAGTAATCAGAGCAAAGGGTTACTGTTCTTTCTATTTTGTGGCTGTTTAAAAGTCAGAATAAATAAACAGCAATATAATTGTGCTGCAAGGCTATTGTGTCTTGATATTCCCTTCCTTGATGGGTGACTAATGTGAAAGTTAACAGAAGATGACAAAATGTGAGCTTCTTCTGTGGTCCTATCATTAAAAGGGAACCCGACCAAAAGCTGCATTTTATGAGCCTGTTTTAGTACATATAGAAAAATTAAAACTTTATAATTAACATTTGTGACTACAGAATAAAAATACATAAAAACAGTGATTACATTACAATTTTTCAATAGCTGATTGTTTTGTCGTGGAATATATTACCACTGGATTTGAAGAAGACCTTAGTTGGGCACTTGTGTGTGTTTGCAGTGAATAGCAAATTTGCATTCCAAAAGCAATGGAGACATCTAACAGAGTTGTAATCCCTTTAAACAATAAAGGTAAAGCAAAGAATTTGGAATGCTTATTGTTCCTCCAGTCTGAATATCTTAATTGGGTATGATGCAAATTACCGCCAACAGCTAATTTTAGTTTTTTTTTTAAATTCATTATATTGATTTATAAATTTTATACTTTAATAGAATAATAGGAGACTACTTGAACAATCTGATTGTTAGTTTTGAACATCTGTTTCTTCTATATTTAAATAAGTACTGACTACAATAATCAGGATATTGCAAAACTGTTAAAATTTCAGTTATATCTTGTTAGTGCCTGTGACCCAAATCAGGTACTGACAGTAAGAGCTATATACAAGGTATTCTAAGGTCAGCTGAGAGAATAATCACTGTTTATATTTTCCAGGTTGAAAACTGCAATAAAAACAAAAGGTTGTTGGGAAAATACAAAACAAAAGATGCATATTAGTCTCCTGCCTTAGGATAAGCCTGTATTTCTTCTCTGGGTTTCTCTTGATAAAAGAAGTCATTTGGTAAACATTTTTTATCTTGTTTTCTCCCCGCTTGAAGACCAAACTTTTATCTAACATAATATAATGTTTACCTCTTTCTGGTTTTATTATTCATCTGTTTTTAGGTAGACTGTCATTTTCATAGAGTATGAAAGCTGTGAGGAAATTGATAAAAGAGAAGCTGGAAGCAATGAAGGGTAGAATAGTTCCTAAAGGCTTTAAAAGTACACTTCACACCTTTCTCAACAACAGGCAATTAATACTTTCATCCTCTCACAAAACCAAAATGTTTTTGCTTTTGGCTTTGTTACAAATGTAATGGTCTACTTCAGTCACTAGATCTTGAACTGATGGAAAAGAGATATGAATCATAGAATCATAGGGTTGGAAGGGACCTCTGGAGATCATCTAGTCCAACCCCCCTGCCAGAGCAGGGTCACCTACAGCAGGTTGCACAGGAATGCGTCCAGGCGGGTTTTGAATGTCTCCAGAGAAGGAGACTCCACCACCTCTCTGGGCAGCCTGTTCCAGTGCTCTGCCACCCTCAAAGTAAAGAAGTTCCTCCTCATGTTGAGATGGAATTTCCTATGCTCAAGTTTGTGCCCATCACCTCTTGTCCTGTCTCTGGGCACCACTGAAAAGAGCCTGGCCCCATCCTCCTGATACCCACCCTTTAAGTATTTATAAGCATTGATAAGATCCCCCCTCAGCTGTCTTTTTTCCAGACTGAAGAGACCCAAATCCCTCAGCTTTCTTCACAAGAGAGGTGTTCAAGTCCCCTAAACATCTTCGTAGCCCTTTGCTGCACCCTCTTCAGTAGTTCCCTGTCCTTCTTGAACTGGGGAGCCCTGAACTGGACACAGTACTCCAGATGTGGCCTCACCAGGGCAGAGCAGAGGGGGAGGATGACCTCCCTCGACCTGCTGGCCACACTCTTCTTGATGCACCCCAGGATGCCATTGGCCTTCTTGGCCACGAGGGCACATTGCTGGCTCATGGTCATCCTGTTGTCCACCAGGACTCCCAGGTCTTTTTCCACTAAGCTGCTCTCCAGCAGGTCAGCCCCCAACCTGTGCTGGTGCATGGGGTTATTCCTCCCCAGGTGCAGCACCCTACACTTGCCCTTGTTGAATTTCAGAAGTTCCTCTTTGCCCAAATCTCCAACCTATCCAGGTCTCTCTGTATGGCAGCACAGCCTTCTGGTGTGTCAGCCACCCCCCCCAGCTTTGTGTCATCATCGAACTTGCTGAGGGTGCACTCTATCCCCTCATCCAGGTCATTGACGAATAGATTGAAGAGGACTGGACCTGGTACTGACCCCTGGGGAGCACCACTTGTCACTGACCTCCAACTAGACTCTGCGCCCCTAATCACGACCCTCTGAGCTCTGTCTTTCAACCAGTTATCTATCCACCTTACTGTCCATTCATCTATCCCACTAAGCTTCCCTATGAGAATGCTGTGGGAGACCGTGTTGAAAGCCTTGCTTAAGTCAAGGTAGACTACATCTACCACCCTCCCCTCATCTATCCATCCAGTCATGCCACCATAGAAGGCTATCAGATTAGTCAGACATGATTTCCCCTTGGTGAATCCATGTTGAGTACTTCTGATAGCTTTCTTTTCTTCCACATGCCTTGAGATGACACCCAGAACGAGCTGTTACATTATCTTTCCAGGGATGGAGGTGAGGCTGACTGGCCTGTAGTTCCCCGGCTCCTCCTTCTTGCCTTTTTTGAAGACTGGAGTGACATTGGCTTTCCTCCAGTCCTCAGGCACCTCGCCTGTTCTCCAGGACCTTTCAAAGATGATGGAGAGCAGCCCAGCAATGACTTCTGCCAGCTCCCTCAGCACTCTCGGGTGCATCCCATTGGGGCCCATGGACTTGTGAAGATCTAATTGATCCCTCACCCAATCCTCCTCAACCCAAGGGAAGTCTTCTTCTTTCCCCGTTACTTTCCCCAAAGCCTGGGACTCCTGAGGGCTGGGCCGAGCAGTATGAACTATGTGTTTGATCCTGCAAACTCCCTTCTGTGCTTTAATATACCAAAACCTCTAGTTTTGATCAAATAAATTCAGAAGGAGTGGATGAATGGATCTCTGGAGAATTAGGGTGTGATTATCAAAGTCGGAGGGAAGAAGCCTTACAAGAGGCCAAGCTTAGGAAAGATTATGGTGACTCCCGCCCTCCCTGGTTTTTGCTTTAAGAAAGGCATATCCCAGGGAATAGATAAATTTCTAATTCTGATAGTTTTTCAAAGAAGCTCCCTTGCTCAAAAATTTCATTAAAGCGATTTAAATTCTATGTGAAAAAGATGATTTGTTAGTGGTTATACTTATTTCAGTGTAGCTTAATGATATATCCTTGTATGAGGTATTACCCTACCCTAAGTAATAAATGGTATTGGCCACAACAAACTTTAAACTCTGGACAGGACTGATTCAAGTATGGAGAAGCTGAGCTCTCCCAAATATGGGGATAAGACACATTGGTGGTGGTTGTCCATCTAACAGAAATACCGAACTTAAGGCAAATGTGATAGTGCAAGTTAGCAGGTGAAGTTGTCACGCTCAAAGAAGATCTGTAGGTCCAGAGCAGTGGGATATGGAAGACATGATGGCAGCAGCTTGAAGGGATCTAAACAGAGGAACAGAGTGATAGCCCCTCATACCAGAATACTTCAGTTTGCTGGGTACAGCGGTGAAACACTAAGAACAAGATGATGTCAGCAGACAACGATTTAATCCTCTGCCTTGGTCTTCTTACTAAACTCTCCTCTTTCTCCCTTTCACTGAAAAAGGGGGGAAAAAGTGCGATAGAGAGACTTACCTAGTTTACAAAGACCACGGGAAAGAAGAGGACATATCAATGACTGCTGAAGCAGTGAATTTTTTTCTTTCCCCTTCTATAGGTTGTTATAGGCAGATTAGCCTCTCTGTGAATAGTCATCAGGCATTTCTTGTTAGCTTAAAGGTGTTCATCATTGCTCGGAAGTGTGGTGTTGCATTCAGATAGCTGTAACCTGGACTTCCTGGATTGGTCAAGTCTTCCTTCTCAAAGAAATATGATTTAGCCTGACTTTGCATCTGGACTAGTGTTATTCCCTATTTTACTGCAAAATATGTTTATGAACCATATGCTGGAGAAAGAGGATTTCTATTTGTTTTTCTGTAGCACAAAAGAACCTAATTTTCGTGTTGGTTATACACTGCCATGTAGATCTGATTTATGAATTGTATTGCACAAATAAGTTTATCCATATGGGTTCTAATTTATACAGACATTCAAAAATGATCTCGTGGAAATGATGAAAATCAGGCATGCATTTGCAGTGATTTGAAGAACGAAGGCAATGAATTTAAGGAATTTCTTCCTTCTAACTTTCTATTCTGTAATACAGGTATTAGAAAGGTGTCCTGGTTCCGGCGGGGATAGGGTTAATTCTCCCCAGGCTCTGGCAGGGACACAGGTTTTCCATCCCGTGTGAGCCATGCCCAGTCTGCTGCCCAGAGCTGCTGGGGGCAGGAAGTCACTGCTTGGAGCAGACTGGGGCATCCCGGGTCCGGTCGGTGAGCGGTGGTACCGTAATCGTGTTTGTACATTCCTGTATCAGTGTTATTGTTGTTGTTTTCTTGTTCCCTTTGCTGTTCTGTTAAACTGCCTTTGTCTCAACCCACGAGTTTTGCCTTTTTCTTCTGATTCTTCCCCGGGGAGGGGGGAGGGGAGTTTGAGAGAGCAGCCACATGGTTCCTTGTAGCTGTCTGACGCCAAACCACGACAAAAGGGAAAAAGGAATTTATTTGTTCTTACCTTTGAATTGGAGAGATATGGGTTTGATGGACGGACTCTTAGATGGATAAGGAATTGGATGGATGACTGCATCCGAAGAGCTACAGTCAATGGCTTAATGTCCAAGTGGAAACGAGTAATGAGTGGTTACCCCCAAAGGGTCCGTACTCAGACCAATACTATTTAATTAACTATTTAATACTATCTTCATCAATGACATAGGCAGTGGGATTGAGTGCACACTCAGGAAGTTTGTGGATCACAACATGCTAAGTGGTGTAGTTGATTTGCTTGACAGAAGCAATGTCATCCAGAGGGACCTTGACAGGCTTGAGGAGTAGGCCCATGTGAACCTTATGAAGTTCAACAAGGCAAAGTGCAAGGTCCTGCACCTGGGGTGGGGCAGTCCCCAAAACCAATACAGACTTGGGAATGAATGGATTCATAGCAGCCCAGTGGAAAAGCACTTGATGATACTGGTGGATGACAAACTGGACACGAGCCAGCAATGGGCGCTTGCAGCCCAGACAGCTAATCACATCCCAGGTTGCATAAAAAGCTTAACCAGCAGGTCAAGGGAGGTGATTCTCTCCCTCTACGCCACTCTCGAGAAACCCTGCCTGGAGTACTACATCCAGCTCTTTGGCCCCCCACAAGAAAGACGTGGACCTGTTAGAGCAGGTCCAGAGAAGGGCTATGATCAGAAGGCTAGAGCATCCCTCCTATGAAGACTGGGGTTGTGCAGCCTGGATGTGGTGGGTTGAGCTTGGCTGGAGAACAGGTACCCACCAAGCCACTGTATCCTTCCTGTCATCAGCGGGATGGGGGGAGAAAAAAGATGAAAAAAAACCTCGTGGGTCAAGATAAAGGAAGTTTAATAAAGTAAAAACAAAGTCCATGCATGGAAGTGAAGGAAAACAAAAGATTTATTCTCTACTTCCCATCAGCAGGCAATAATTGAGCCACTTGTCAGGAACCAGGGCTTCAGTACACATAGTGGTTGCTCTGGAAGACAAACGTTGTAAATAACAAATGCCCCACTGTCCTCCTCCTTTCTCCTAGTTTTTACTGTTGAGCAGACGTCATCTGGTACAAAATACCCCTTTGGTCAGTTTGGGTCACCTGTCCATGTCCCCTCCCAGGATCTTGCCCATCCCTCAGCCTGGTGAGTTGGGGAGTGTTGGAGGCCTTGATGATGTGTGAGCACTGCTCAGCAGTAACAAAAACACTGGTGTGTGTTATCAACACCTTTCTTTCTTACAGAAAAAAGATCCCAAACCTTCTTCTACCCTCTGATTCCCTTTTTTTAGGTGTTGTAACCTTGTATTTAAATGGCGAGGTCTTGTATTTCTTCCATTTTTATGACATTAGCCAGAGCTTAGCTGGTATCTGCACTGACTGATAGTGAACTAACATGACACAAAAATTATATAGAAACAACCATTAAGCCTTGGAAATCAGGTTAGTCAAAAGCTGTAACCCCTTTACTGAAATGAAAAAGTAATTTTCCTTTAAATGTTACAGATTCAAGCACTGAGCTCAAGAAATGTAGAACAGGTCAATAAGAGCCTTGGGCATATTGAACTCTTCTAAACCAGTAGTCCTGCATTGTCTAGGTATCTTGCACAGTGGGGACTGTCTCTAATCCTGTCATTTTTAATTTATGAGCATTCTAAGACCCATGTTCTATCCTTGGGACTGGAAATTTCTATGGACAACATATTTGTTTAAAATACCATTTGTTTGCACACGCTAGCTATGATTCACATAGGTAATAAGTATTTCTTGAGGATGCCAGATATTTCGAAGTACCCAGACTTAGCACCAAAGTTCAGTTTCTTCTATTGGGTGTGAAAAACAAACTGGCAAAAATTCCATGAAAAATCACAAATGTTCTTACCTTTGATGCAAATAAACAAAGATGCCTGGGACTTAATGCATTATGGCACAGTATTTCCTGAGTTTCATTCAGATTTTCCATGGAAACAATACAAATTTGTAAACAAAACTGCTTCAACTGTTGGGATTTTTTTGTTTTTTTTTTTTTTTTTGTTGTGGTTGTTTTTTTTTTTTCATTATAAAACACACTTCTGAAACTTTGAGGCATCAAAATTATTCTGAGAGACAGAATGTGTTCAGCGTCCTCAGGCATATTACAGTGAAATGCTCTTCATGTTTACAGTGCGAAGAATCTGAACCTTGATTTCTTCCCTGCTGAGTTTGGAGATTAGCCAACACAACCGGCTTTAGGTTTGTGAATACTTTACGTAATGCAGGCTTTTGTCTGCCTGTCAGCCAGGGAAGAGCTTAATATTTTCATCTGCAGTTGCAGCATTCCATTTTTGTCAGCCCAACTCCTGTCTTCAGCAGCTGGCTGAATTTCTCTGCTACACCCTGAATAAACAGCTACTGAGTGTGGTGCACGAATGCCTCGCCCTGCAAAATACCAAGAAGGTACAGATTTTCAGCCCAACGCAGGGCTGCAGAACTTCCATTAGCCAAAGCAGCCAAATACGACAGATTTCATATTCTTGGTAACTCAAGTGCAAGTGGAAGCTAGTACTGAAACACTGCATGCCAATGCTACTGAGCGCTATTAACAGACAAATATAGTATTTTAAACAGTAGCTACCCATCCTCTATTTAAGACCCTTCTGTTCATCAAGGGCTAGCCTCACAGCAGCTCGGCTCTGTGGGAAAAAGTAAAAGTAAGGCCAATGGGGTCTCCATTGGCTGAGGAAACTGAAGTCAGCAGGAGGCTGCCAAGGTAGAGGTTTCAAATTGTTTCTGATATCAGGTTGAGGATGCTTCTTTTCCCTGTGTAAAAATTACAGGTAACCTAGAAATGACGCTATTAAATGCCTGAATATGTCACCAAGTTTCTCAGAAAAGGTGAAAAACAGAGAAAAGTGTGATGGTTATACTTACTCTCCCATGAAGGTAAAAAAGGAAATGAGCTGTCAATGGTCAGCATTAAGTGGCATTAAGGGTTACTGAAGCAAAAATCATCCTTTTAGCAAAAAAAATCCAAATTTTGAAATTTGGCATCATTATGAAAGCCATCCTGAGAGTAAAGGAAATAACATTTCATCAAAGGGCATCTCTTATTCCAACCATGGAAGAAAAGTCTTACAGAATTATAATGTCTAATTAATAGCATTTAAAAAAATATTGGTTATTAATTAATTTGCAAGTCTCTCATGTAGTTTTTCATCTGAATTACACAGTATTTAAACACATAAAACATTTTCTGAAACAGTCAATTATTATGTCTTTGACCTCATATTTGCTTTGTTAATTTATAATATAAATGCAGAGAGTAAGTACCTGCTCAGTAATCAAACAAAAAATAAAGTTCTTAAATTCTACAATGTTAGTATAAACCACTTAATATTTTTTCAAGGCATTTTGTAATAAAACAGACCACTTGCACTTCCAATGCGATTTCACAAAGTGTATTTTTAGAGCATATTTTTGTCGCTTTTGTACAAGAGTAGCAGTTACATGTTCCACTTTGCTATACAGTGATTCTCTGTTGCAAGAAATTTCCCTCATGACAATGTCAGCTCATTCAAATCACCTGTAGAATATATTATAAAGAATCATCAAGTGAAGATATTTGCCCCTATAATTATAACATCTTCAACTTGAAAGAAGAAATGCACCAAAAGCACAGGAAGTTCTCTTTCCCACAGCCACTTGAAGACCTATGATGCCAACCTTGAATGAATCAGAATGCCCATATTTTTGGTCTGAATTTTTTAAAAGAAAAATACAGAGCATGGAGTAAATGAGCACCAAGCTTATAAAGTACCCTACTGTGTTTTTTAATACCTGTGCAAGAAAGATAAATAGAAAGCTTCTTTACAGACTATTTGGGGAGCAGTACTTTATTTTACAGACTATACAGTTTTTCAGATAGTTAGTAGCTTCAAACAAACCTCTAAAATCTTCTCCTCATCATGCAAATGATGCCACAGAAAAACAACAGAAACATAACTGCTGACATTTTTTAATATTTGACTAGTGCATGCACTGGATTAGTATTGTAAATTCATGCGATCAACACTTCTGTGGGCTGATCTTCACACTTAATTTCTCAAAATGTGGACACTTATAAATGAAATGTAGATATAGGTATATTGCAAAATTAAAACTCTTGAAGTAATTCTGGTCTCCAGCAAATATTTATTGTTATCTTGATGATGATGATGATGATAGCATTACAGGACTTTTGGGAACTTTCTTATTGGACAAAGTTCACTGTCCATCAACACGGAAGTCAATAGTATATTTCCTCTTAACCTCAGAGACGGGCTTTTTATAGAGAATATTAGAGCAACTAGCTCATTTACATGTTATAGGAAAAAGAAAACAATTGCAAATTATAAAATTAAAGAAAGATTGATCTGATACTAAGGAAAAATAAATCTTTTCTTGGATGAGCTTAGAAACAACTGCAAGTGCACGTCTAGCTCTGCCTCTTCTTTGGAGAAGAATGGCGTCCACAGAGTGCTGGGAAAAACTGGGATCCCGTGAGTGTTGGGAAGAATTACATCCCTAGAGCACTGTACAAATTTGTACAATAGGCAGCCATCCTTCTAAATGATAGCAATAAAGGATAGAGACTCCTAAGCTTGGAATCATCAAAAACAAACAAACAAAAATGTTTTCTGTTTCAGGATGGGAAAAGTTACTCTGTAACCTTAGCAAAGTGTTAGCAGTCTATTGTGAATTCTTAGTAGTTCATAGATTTCAGTGAGTTCTGATATCATAAACTGATTCACAAACTAAGTTTTCTTTAATTTTACTTTCCAAGGCTTTCCAAGGCTTACTCTAAAATTCTTGTTTTAAAACGAAGCCTTCTGCAGTTTTTGCATGTTTGGTTATACTTTAGTTGGCTCATCTTTCTTCTCCAGCTGTATCATTTCAGAAGTTTAAAGTCCTTGGAACAAAGTGGTCTTATGGGTCTAAAGGTGAATATTAAGTTTTATAAACTGTCAGATACAGTGATTTGAGAAAGATAAAGAACAGTAGAGGAGAACAAATGGATGAAAAGCTTTTTTTTTTTTTTCCAAAGCTCAAGTCTCAGAGGTGCGTCGGAAGGGACATTGTTAGAGGTACTCACTGGAAAATGGCATAATTGCAGAGCACACAAATGATGCCACTTCACTGGGGTCATTTTTCACACAAGGTTGCAGAAAGCAGGAGCAAGAACTGGCAAAGGTGTTTTACAGTGTGCCTGTTTCATTCCATGTACGGATCATGTGCTGACTAGGCTAAACACTTGCCTTTGCAGGAGCTTCAGGTAACTGATCTGTAAATTAGAAACCATGGGTAAAAATGCTCAGAGCTCTGTTCCTCTACCCAGTTCATTTCTACGTAACGTATACAGGGAGTCTTCTGTTCTTGTCCTAATTTGAAGAAGATGTATACTGAGATAAAGGTAAAATTTTCGTTTTCCTAGGTGAATGAAAACAGTCTAAAGATTGCTTTGGGAACATTCTGCCCAACTATGATCCTATATTTTGTGAAAGGTGGTCCATATTGTTATATTTATTAAAGGATTATATCTGGCAATTATATAATGTAATTCAGAAATGTTTAAAAAAACAACGAACAACACAAAAAAACAGTGAAGAAAAGCATCTGCATTAAACAGGAAGGATCCAAGAGGAAGCAAATAATTTGCTGTAGTACTTGAGAGGATTCTAATGAATGGTAAAAACTCCATCTAACAGTCTGGAGCTCTCAAAATTACTTTTGTTTGGCTTTCTCTTTGCAAAAACGTTAAACTCTTTGCTTTACTTATAGCTTTCTTACTTCTTATAGTTATAAATCACTAGCAGCAGTGTGGCCAGCACTATACAAAGCAGAAGTTGAGATTCCACCTGAAAAATGTCAGGGACCAAGTAAAGAAGTAAAATTTTGGGGTACTTGGTGGGCTGCAGTATTAACTAACTGAATATAACTACAGTTATAACTGTAACAGCAGTTATAAGGAAAGGCAATGAAGGCAGCTTGCCTGCTGAGATTCGAAAGGTAATTTGGGATAATGTGACTCAATTCAAAAAGGATTTCTAATCTTCGTGGTATCTAGTTAATTTCACTTATGACCCCACCGACAGTAAAGCCACAGCTATTGCTTTGAAAATATGCAATGCTTCAGTTTACCCCATATAGCTAATCATTGAGCTGGGATTAAATCACAATAGAATTGTCCTCAATCTGTTAGAACATAGAGTATGGGCCTAACAAATTGTGAACAAATGGCAAACTATTCATGTTGATGCATGTGTTGTGCGGGAACAACGGGGATTTAATTGTGAAAGTAATACTATTAAGGCACGAGACATTTGTCTTGACACTGAACAAAATGTTTGTCATGTTGAAATACATCCTGGTGAAACCACTGAAACTGTACTTGTATATGTTAGAAATGGATGGTTTTGTTTAAGAACCCTTTGTGATTCTATATTTATAGACAACACCACTATAGAGACAAATAATCACTCAAATAACTGTATTTGTAATTTTAATAAAACTATGGGATGCAACTTTAACTATTCAGCTCCTGTTACAACCCACAAATTGCTACAATCCTACTATACCTTGAATCAAGATTTATTGCCTACCCCTATTGGAATGAATCTCACATTGGTAAGAAAACTGTTGCAACATGGTGACATGAGTCAATTGCTAAAACAAATTCAGAACAACAGAAAAAGAACCCTGATTACCATCCATCATGATGCAGAGAAGATATACCATGCCGTACAAAGAGTGAAGAAAGATGGAGAACATGACTGGATTGAAACTCTTTTTGGATGGTTACAAAGAGCAACTGGAATTTTGAATTTGATGCTGCATCCAGTTGGAGCATTGTTAGTTTTAACCTTATTATGGTTACTGCTTATAATCATTCTGTATATCAAAGTCTGGGAAAAGATAAAACAAATTATGTCAATCTAATATGTAAACATATACAATCAATTGATTCTGTATGTGAAATGATATATAATTAGCATCAATTATGACACTTAAACTAAATAGCTTATCAAATAATTGGACTCTTACCGCTTATCTGCAATATGCCACATATTTATGACATAGGTGCAAGAGGTAACTGTACTACCACTTTATGAGTTCATTAAGTGGATTGACTGTAGTCATGGGGTGGGGTGTGGTGGGTGCGCTCAGCCCCTTAACCAAACTAGTTGTAGTTTGGTACAGACTCCAAAGGAGGTAAAGGCCTGAGCCATAGCCTGGCCAAGAGCTCCTCTAGTTCCAATCTGTTCTCTGAAATCCCACAAAGGAGCAGAGTGACACAGTGAGCACCCATGCATATGAGCATGAAACACTGATCATGTGATTAACACACGAATAGCAGGTGGCTTTTCGAAGACTCATTTATCAAGGAATGAAGAAACTTGTGCATATAAATCTCATACATACCTTTCCCATGTAATTTGAATACCCTTTATTCCATATCACGTTATTCCATAAATATGACAGCCTAAGTGAGCCTTCTTTGAGCTCTCACTGATAGCATGGCTGCATGATAGTGATCTCCACTTGAGCTGGAATGCCTCTCAAGGTTGCTTCTGGAGGCAGAGAGACATTTTACCAATGACAGATCTTTGGTAAGTGATGGTATCGCGCATAACCTTGTAGTATAGTAACTTCGATTTTGTCTTGGTAATTTTGATTTTTGCTTTTGTAGCTTTGAATCACTGTTCACATGACTGTGCCATACAGTAATAGAGTGAACCTTGCCATTGAACTTCCTTAAGTCACACTTTTACAAAATCATATTAAAACCACTTTTTCTAATAACCTTTGAGAGTGGTTCTTCAAGCAATCTAAATCACCCATTTGCAACCCTTGCAAAGTTGCTAGCAGACATTTATATCTTTATACAATATAGTGATAACTTATGCACTGTCATGGTCCGTTTGTAGACCATTTATGGATTTTGGTTTAAAATACAGCCTACTATTAAGCTTTTCATTTCAGAAAACGTAAATAGAAAGCCCTTTTTTGGTTGCAAAAGGAAAAAAATATTTGTGTAGACACTGTCACGTAGTATATGTAAAACCTGATCAAGCATGTGTTACTATTAAAGTATTTTTTTCTCATCTTAAAGTTTTATACTGCCTGGGAGGTGTAATGCCATATAAAAAGAAACAGCACTGTGGGCACACACAGTATAATATGACATAGGAATTTTTTTCTGAATCTTTTCATAAATTTGAAATTATAGGTTTCTTAATGTTCAGAAACGCATTGATTTTTCTACAGTGTGGATTTTTTTGTGGAAGTAGAAATGCAAAAAGTATTGCCAAAATATTTTTTTTCTTCAAATTACCTGGAGTATAAGAAGCTGTAGGAAAAGTCTATAAGCTGCTGGAGTCCCCATGGGAAAACCTGTGTTATATGAAAGGAAGGGTACATACACCTACTGAAACAATAACAAATACTGCTGATTTTGCCTGCGTAGACACAGGCCCACTCGTAAAAGAAGCATGACCGATATCTTCAGGAATGATCCAGAACAGTGCACTAGACTACCGTACGTGCCAGCATATTAGAGATGACATTTAGACTTTTAATGAGTCGCTGATCCAAACCACTCCTTATATATGTTTAAATCTTCTAGTAAGCACAAATATAATCTCTGGTTTTATAATAAAGTATGGGCCTTACTCTTTATTATGCATGCCAAAGCTCTGAAGCTCTGAGTTGCTTGAGCTCTTTTTTTTTTTTTTTTAACCTTTACATTGATTTCTCAACAGCTTTTCTTCCCAAGCCAACGGGATACATGTTCTAGCATCTGATATTGAAGACTGTTTAACTTAAGGGCAGCTTGAATATGCAGATCATTTTAGTTATTTTTATGGATCTGTATCCTCAAAATACTTGTCTATATAAATAACAATTACATAAAATATGGAGTTTACATATGTTACAGTGCTTGTTTTAATGTTTCCTCGTCTGTAGATGTTTAAAGAATGGGCATCACATCTCAAGGGCTCATAATTGTCCCCTTTTTGGGAATGATCGCAACTTATTGAGTCATGCATATTTTTTCCTAGTAAGAAAGATAGAGAGATTGGGGAAGCAATTTTTTTCTATCTTTCTTTACTGCAATTTGTTTATTTTTTGTTATACCCACTAAACTTTGAACATAAGTGTTGATAAATAGCAGGCAGAGAATGACTTGGGTTTTTTTAGAAATACCTGCTTTGATTTGAGGCTTCAAAACTTCTTTCCATATAAAGATGACAAAGGCAAGCAACAAATTCTAATCTGTCTGCTGCAGCTTCTTTAAAAAAGAAATTGCATCACAAAACCAAAACACTTCTCTACTTCATGTGTTAATAGCAATATGTGAAACCAAGCCTAACAGGATCAGCTGGTGATTGCTGATAGCAGTATTTTCACATGAGATTAAAAAACCCCCACGACCCAAAATCTAAAAGATCTATTACTCAAAATACTGGGTCCTTAACTCCTGTAAGTATTGTCAGCAGTAGGATCTTTTATCTTTTTCATCTTTGAAAATCTGTTTGGTTCCTTTCTCTGTCATGATGCATTATATAATAATTGGATTATTTTAAGAAGTCAGGGATCATGCAAATTCACTCCCTGGAGAAAGTTTCCACAAAATGTTGTACTGCCTCATACTCAGGCCTTTTAGTTGACGTGGAAAAATTAATGTGTTTTAAAAAAACAGCTTGGCAACAGCTAAGCTAAGGCAACCCACCACTTCATGGTGAAATGAAACATACTGTACTGTGTCCCTGAGAAAATTCCTTGCTCAACATGCACCTTGATGTAAATGTAAGCTAGGTAAGCTGTTTAATACACTCACCCAGGTTAGACCTGCATTGTTATCACAAAATTTACATCTGTTTAAAACTGGAGGAAGCCTGGTATTCCAATTATACTGGAATGGAATGAGTCTCGTGTTCAAACTGCAATCACAAAGCAAGTACATGCTCAGCTACTGATTGACTTTCAATTTCCTGTCCTTACATGACTTTAACATAGTACTGAGTCCTACATTATGATTTTGCAGCTTGAAGTTATCTGGAAATAATTGCCTGTTTTGGAAAGACAAGTACTGATTAAAAAAAATAAAGTTGAATAATGTAGAGTCTTTCAAGCTGCTTAAGAAAAAATATAGAGGATGTAGAGAGAAAAAGAAAAGATGGAGAGGGAATTTCCTCCTGCTGAATGTAAGCCCTTTGTTAGGTCTTAAATTGCATAATTTATATTGCATAATTTTATATTAGTGCATCAGGACTAATGCTACCAAAAAAAAAAAAAAAAAAAGGAAAGAAAAAAATTCTAAGGATGAAATGTTTATTTTGAAAATTTCATTCATGTGTTATACTTAAACTCATAAAACACAAATTTCCAATCTATTGTATTATGGAGATTTCCTTCTGTCCCTTTTTTAACTTCTTCAAGGCAGTAAATGAGACTCAAAAATAAATTGAAATAATATTTCTAACTGCAGTTGACACAAAAGTTAGGTAGCTATTTCTGATAGCTCTTTTTTCAATGTTATTGAAGCTGCTTAATCATCCCTTTATTTTAATTCACTGTATATCATTGAGGTAATCTTTATCAGTTTCATAATTCTCTCTTCTTTTTTTTTTAACCTACTGCGTTTGTGGCATATTTGATGACTGGTGCTCCTGAGTTACACAGCACAAATGGCTACGTTTTTTCTTAGCAGGATTTCTTATGCTTGTTTTTATTATGACAAGAATAAATACATAGAATCAATTACCTTGTTGGTAATATTTATTACTTTATGTAACATGCCTTTGCTTAGTAAAAATTATATTTTTCTCATGGGGCCTTATCATACTTATTAAAAACATAATATGGATTATTTTTCTGTGATTTTACATTCTTTTATGAGGCAGTGTAATCGGAAAATAATATGTTATCCTACATACTATAAAAATGTCATGGCACTGCAATGCTACTTGCACGACTTTCTCAACCTTTCGTGATATCTCTTAATTCTTTATGACTTTAACTTAGAAAAGCACAGATAGTTTTCTTTGTATAAAATATTTTTAAGTGCCATATCTGATTGTGAAATGTATTACATTTCTGGTTACTAGAGCTTTGCAAGCATTTTCAACATGACTGTATATAAACTTCTGCTCATAACTAACTAGTAAGTAGCAGGGGAAGAAAAAAGTAACTTTGATACTGTACTCACTCTTCTAGCTTCATTTTGTAATCAGACACAACAAATATCTTATGTTTTCTTGTTATGGGCAGGTCTAGGTCTCACATTGCAATGTTCCATTTTACTGTCCCTTAAATATATTCTCCAATGGTTAGAAAACCATGCTGAATAACTATTGAATGATAAAATAACCACCTATATATAAATTAGTAGTGACTTTGTGCTGAATTACAGAGGTTAAAAAAAGATGTTCTGACAACAGTGAAAGAGCTGACAATTTAGATAGTGCTAAAACTGGTCCCAAAAAGCAGAAAATGTAATGTCTGGGACATACAATGAAACTTTCAGTGACGGATAAAGTCCTACAACCAACCTATGACCTCACTGAGGAGCTTTGAAACAGGGTAAACAGAGGAAAGAGAGGACAGCCAAGCTGCAGAGACAACGACTCCTGTAACAAAGGTCTGAGTATAAGGTCTCTGCGTTTCATTCGACCTATAATTTTATGACGAGGGAAAAGACAAATATATATATCCTCAGGGATAAATGAGCTGAACAGAGCTGTCAGCTCTTTAAGGACCATTTTTTTAGACATCCAGAGCTCTTAATTCCCATGTGTAAGAAATCCCATGTGCAAGGAAAGCAGACCAGCATGGCTGCCTAAAGACCTCCTGGTCAAACAAAAGTGTAAGAAGGAAATGCGCAGGCAGTGGAACCAGGGACATGTATTCTGGGAGAATACAGAGACACTGCCTGGATGTGTAGGGATGGAATCAGGAAAGCTAAGGCATAGCTGGAGCTGAATTTGGCAAGGGATGTGAATAATAATAAGAAGGGCTTTTACAAGTATGTTGACCAGAAAAGGAAGATTAGAGAAGATGTACCCACCTTGGTAAATAAGACAGGAGAACTGGTAACAACACATTTACCACAGCCACACAATGCTGAGGTACTTAGTACTTTTTTTGGCCTCAGTTTTAAATAATAATCTCTCTTCACACATTTCTCAAGTCCCTGGAGCTCAAGGGAGGGACTGGGCAAATGAAGTCCTTCCCATCTGAATTAATGAAGATAAGGTTTGAGATCACCCGAGGAACGTGAACATACTCAGGTTCATGGGATCCGACAAGATGAATCACATGGTCCTGAGGGAATTGGCTGATGTAGTTACCAAGCCACTCTCCATCATATTTGAAAAATCATGGCAGTCAGGCCAGTCCCCAGTGACCCGAAAATGGGAAACATCACACACATTATTAAAAAAGGTAAAAAGAAGGACTCTGGGAACTACCAGTCAGACAGCTTCCATGCCAGGTGAGATTATGGAACAAATCCTCCTGGAAAATATGTTGAAATACATAGAAGACAGGGAGGTGGTTAGAGACAGCCAACATGGCTTCACCAACAGAAAACAATGCCTGAAGAATCTAGTAGGGTTCTACAATGGAGTGTCTGCTTTGGTGGACAAGGGAAGAGCTACGAATGCCATTCTGTAAGGCCTTTGATGCAGTCCCCCACAAATTCTTACCTCTAAATTGGAGGTGGATGGGCTGTTAGACAGATAAGGAATTGGATGGATGGCTGCATCCAAAGAGTGACAGTCAGTGACTCAATGTCCGACATCAATACAGGCTGGGGGATTGAGAGCAGCCCTGCAGAGGGCTTGGAGATACTGGTAAATGAAAAATTTGACATGAGTGGGTAATGTGCACTCACAGCCCAGAAAGCCAACTGTATCCAGGGCTGCATCAAAAAAAGCGGTCAGCCATCCGAGGAGGTGATTCTCCCCCTCTACTCTGCTTTTATGAGACCCCACCTGGTATACTGCATCCAGCTCTGGGGTCTCTAATGCAAGAAAGACCCGTTAGAGAGGGTCCAAAGGAGGGCCACAACGATGGTCAGAGGGCTGGAACACCTCTCCTATGAAGAAAGGCTGAGAGAGTTGGGGTTGTTCAGCCTGGAGAAGAGAAGGCTTCAGAGAGATGTTATTGCAGCCTTCCAGCATATAAAGGGGGCTTATAAGAAAGATGGAGAGACTTTTTACCAAGGCCTGTAGTTATAGGACAAAGGGCAATGCTTTTAAACTGCAGGAGGGTAGATTTAGATTGGATATAAGGAAGAATTTTTTTACAATGAGAGTGGTGAGACACTGGAACGGGCTGCCCAGAGAAGTTGTGGATGCCCCATCATTGTAAGTGTTCAAGGTCAGGTTGGATGGGGCTTTTGGCAACCTGGTCTAGTGAAGGATGTCCCTGTCCATGGCAGGGCTTTGGACTAGATAATCTTTAAAGATCCCTTCCAATCCAAAACATTCTGTGATTCCATGATTCCATGATTCTATGAAGGAAATAACCTTAAAATACTTGGCTGCATTGGAAGACTGATGCTGGATACAGTAACTTGCAGGTTTTATAGCTGCTCTGTGCTTGGATTGCTTAAGTCTGAACCACAGCATCATGCAAAGTCTGCTAACAGGCAACCAAGCAGCTGAACCTTATTTGTTTTGAATGAATACAGCCCTTCTGGCTACACCTCAGTATGAGCTGGAAGCTAAGCAGGGCTAGGTGTAGCATTATGCAGGTGCTTTTTTACAAAGCAAAATGTCTCCAAATCAAACAGCAGTGAGTTTGGAGCTCCACTGGATGCTACATAAAATTTTCAATGAAACCTCAATATTCTCTGGCTGCTGGAAAGCCTTAACCAGTCTTCACACTCAATATTCAACCAGACTGCAAACTGTTTGGTTTCTGTCCCCTTCTGTCAGACGCAAATTATGCTGAGTTTGTTGGTTTGTACAGAGATGCTTGTCCTTTTTAGGCTTTGAGGAAGGGATGATGAGATGACAAGTTCCACTGAGTCTAAGGTTTTCTGTTCATTTTTTGGGTGGTGGGGCTTAGTGGTTGACCTGCCTCAAAATCAGAAACGGTGATTTATGTGTGTTGGCAATGTGGCTTCCTACAAACAGAAACACATTATGAGTTTGTGTCTATGATAGAAGTCATGTCCAATTTGCTGGCACAATAATGGCAGTAACCTATCTGTCATGCAGTTTAAATATTATGTTTCAAACTCTTTTCCTCAAAGCATCTCTTTCCAGGAGATGTGTGCGGGGTGGGGTGGCGGATTGTAGTGAAAGTATAGATATTTTGTTATTTTCCTACTTGGCAAACAAGTGCTTTTCCAATGTTTTACCAAAAGAAAAGGGGCAACGAGACCCAAATATGCTGCTTGAAGTTTAAGTATTTAGAATTCTGATCATAAAGTGAAGATTAACAGCATTCTCATCACATAATGAATCCAAGTGTGATGGAAAAGGGCACAGACATCAATGCAAACCAAAAGCACAGCAGACAGCAAGGTAACTTCAGACATAAGTTTACATGTCTCAGTACACTCAGATGTAAATGCACTCATAGTATGAACATGTTTCAGAATATTATGAGGAAATATTTCACACAGAAACAACATTGGTAGAATTTCATTATTAGAAAAGGGCCTAGTTTCTGTAGAGCTCTCAAATCTGAAATGCAATATCTATCCTTTTATAATGGCTCCAATGTACTTAATAAATCATTGTTCTTCAAGGAGTAAATGATAGCTTTTCAAGGACAGAGTGATACTGTCTCCTGTAACTGGATTTTCATCATTCCAAAGTGCAGTTAAACAAGCATGTAACTGTCATGATTCTGTTGATAAAATAGTGCAAAAGGAATAAAAATAATGATAAACGTATCAAACTAAATAGAGCTGTTTTCATCCAGAAGGACTTCAAAGCACTTTAGAAACAACTCTCTCTCCATGTGAAGCTCAGGCCGCTCTGGTACGTATTGCATGCTGTATGAAAAGAATTTTGCTTATACTGTTGGTGTTACATCACGAATGAAATGTTCTTAGTACTACAACAGCCCAAATAGGAAGACAGTTAACATATAGTACTTCTTAAACTTAAAAGAACAGCATTGAATATCTATTCAATTCTCTCCAACACACTAAAATTAAGACTGATGAGGTATATAAGACATGATCTTAGGCTGTCAGTATCGGGTATTATTCAAAGGGCAGCCTCTGTAGCAAACTGTTTTTCTATAGCGCTTTCACACATTCACGTCTTAGCAGATGGCACAGAAAAAACACAGTCTTGCTGCAATAGGCCTGTGAAAGTCTTCTGTCAATGTATGTGACATCGTTTTCTCAGATTAAAATGAGTGAGATTACATGTGCCACAAATAGTTCAACGGCAAAGCTGAATGGAAAGAAGATTTAGTTCTGTGGGCATATTCTGAATATCAGCTATTTTCCCATTGTAACTGTAAACAAAAAATAGAAATGTCCCTTTTTCACAGATTAGTATCAAGGGTGAAAAAAGCCTTTTGGGTAAGCCACCATTTCATTACGATAATTTCAAAATATGGGTTTTTTTGTTAAACTAAGCTTTGCTCCTATTAAATATCTTAACACTACATTAACAAAATGTTAAAAAAAACTTAATGATAATTTTCTTTAAAACAATTTTATGATGCTTTATTGTACAGAGTATACTTATTCAAAAAGTTCAAGTCAGTTCAAGTATTGAAACTTGCTCATTAGTTCTGTTTCCAGCTACTGAACTTTTCATAAATAACATAGTGTCAAAATAAAGAAAAAAACCCCAACATCCCAGAAACAAGCAGAAAAAAAATAGCAAATGGACCAAGCCTCATGAAGTGTAGTGCAAAAAGTGATGAAAGCCAGAAGAAAAGACTATTTCTGAGTGGTTTACTTCTCCTGAAAGGGTTGTTCTTTATTTTGAGTTTTCAGGCGGTTGTGTTCCTCCTTGGATTTTGAGTGAACATTTGTGAAATATGTGGATATTTTTTCACTATGTATGGGGAAGAGTTTTTTTTTAAATAACGGAGTGCACAAAATCATGAGAGAGTGTATTTATCATGCTATTACAATGCCATACTTGAACTAAACCATAAAGTATTGCTCTTTTATTTACAGATGTGTCTGAACTATTTCCAGAAATGCAAAAGTGATGGGTTTGGGGCAAAGGAGCTTACAGTCTTACATAGAAAAGATCTAACTATATGAAATATAAATGTTAGGAAACCCAAACTACAATAACTTAATTTTGATGGAATAATAATAATAATTGTCCTGGTTCCGGTGGGGATAGGGTTAACTTTTCCTGGTATTCCATGCCATGTGAGCCACGCCCACCCTGAGCTGCCGGGGGAGGGGGCAGGAAGTTGCTGCTTAAAAGCGGGCTGGGGCGTCCCGGGTCCGGCCGGTCAGCGAGCGGCGGGGAGCGGCGGTCCCGTAATCGCGTTTGTATATTCCCCTGTCCGTGTTGTTGTTGTTGTTTGCCTGTTCCCTTTGCTGTTCTGTTAAACTGCCTTTGTCCCAACCCAAGAGTCTTGCCTTTTCTTACGATCCTTCCTGTATTAGGAAGGCACGTGCGAGCGGCACGTGGTTCTTTGTTGCCATCTGAGGCTAAACCACGACAATAATAAATCCATGTTTTCTGTCACAGTATTGAAAAAAAGGAGATTATAAAAAATTACCAAAAAACACTCCTTGGAAACAGCATAATGGATAAAACTAATATAAAGTGTTATTAGGAATTTTTATGATGAGTAAAACCAAACAGAAGATTTTAGAGAAATTTTCATATATGAAAATTTTAGATACTTGGTGTAAAAGTTGATAAAGCCATATTTGTAATAGAAATTGATCTTTGAGACCAGTGTTTTATTCATTCAGGCTGCCTGCAAGGGACATAAGTCCATGGGACCTGATGAAATCCATCCACAGGTCTTGAGGGAGCTGGTAGATGAAGTTGCTAAGCCACTTTCCATTATACTTGAAAAGTTGTGGCAGCCTGGTGAAGTGCCCGCTGACTGAAAAAGGGGAAACATAACTCCCATTTGCAAAAAGGGAAAAAAAGGAAGACACGGGAACCACAGGCTGGTCAGTCTCAGCTCTGTGCCTGGCAAGATCGTGGAGCAGATCCTCCTGGAAACTCTGCTAAGGCACATGGAAAATAAGGAGGTGATTGGTGATAGCCAAAATGGCCCCACCAAGGGCAAATCATGCCTGACAATTTTGGTGGCCCTCTACGATGGTGCTACAGCTTTGGTAGATAAGGGGAGAGCAACTGACATCATTTACCTGGACTTATGCAAAGTGTTTGACACTGTCCTGCATGACATCCTGGTCTCTAAATTGGAAAGGCATGGATCTGATGGATGGACCACTTGGTGAATAAGGAACTGGATAGAAGGCTGCACTCAAAGGGTTGTGGTCAACGGCTCAATGTCCAAGTGGAAACTAGGAATGAGTGGCATTCCTCAGGGGTCGGTACTGGGGCCAGTGTTGTTTAACATCTTTGTTGGCAGCACAGACAGTGGGATTGAATGCACCCTCAGCAAGTTTGCCAACGACACCAAGCCGTGTGGCATGGTCGAAACGCTGGAGGGAAGGGATGCCATCCAGAGGGACCTGGATGAGCTTGAGAGGTGGGCCTGAGCAAACCTCATGAAGTTCAACCAGGCCAAGTGCAAGGTCCTGCATGTGGACTGGGGCAATCCCAAGCAGAAACACAGGCTGGGAGGAGAATGGATTTGGAGCAGCCCTGAGAAGAAGGACTTCGGGGTGCTGGTGGATGAGAAGCTCAACATGAGCTGGCAACGTGTTCTTATAGCCCAGAAAGCCAACCACATCCTGGGCTGCATCAAAAGAAGTATGGCCAGTAGGTCGAGGGAGGTGATTCTCCCCCTCTACTCCGCCCTGATGAGATGCCAGCTGGAGTACTGCTTCCAGCTCTGGGGCCCCCAACATGAGAAGAACGTGGAACTTTTGGATTGAGTCCAGCGGAGTGACACAAAGATGGTCAGAGGGCTGGAGCACCTCTCCTGTGAAGACAGGCTGAGAGAGTTGTGGCTGTTCAGCCTGGAGAAGAGAAGGCTTCGGGGAGACTTTAGAGCAGCCTTCCAGTACCTAAAGGGGACCTACAGGAAAGAATGGGATGGACTCTTTATCAGGGAGTGTAGCATTAGGACAAGGGTAACAGTTTTAAACTGAAAGAGGGTAGATTTAGATTAGATATTAGGAAGAAATTCTTTACTGTGAGGGTGGTGAGGCAGTGGAACAGGTTGTCCAGAGACACTGTGGATGCCCCATCCCTGGAAGTGTTCACGACCAAGCTGGATGGGGCTTTGAGCAGCCTGGTCTAGGGGGAGATGTCCCTGCCCATGGCAGAGGGATTGGAACAAGATGGTCTTTAAGGTCCCTTCCAACCCAAACCATTCTATGATTCTATGACATGTTTTGAATTATTCAAATACTGTTTTTGAGTACCCTACCTGAAATGAAAAAAAGTGAATACTTAAACAGAGTCTGAAGTACTTAGATCACAGTTAAGAAGATAAATTTAAGGTAAAATGCCTTAATGAATTTATTGTTATTCAATAATATGTCACATTATTATGTCGCAGTTAAAGCTCTTCTACCAGATGCATTACTATTCAATCAAAGTAGCAGGTGGCATCCTCTAAACAGACAAAATGCATATTTAAGTTGTGGAATTCTTTGCTAGAATGTTTTAAATGCCAGAATTAGCCAGAACTTCAGAAAACATTCAAACGAATATAGTTGGAGGGATATTTCTTCCAAATATTACAAAAACATCACCTGGAGTTTCAGAAAAGTCAGAGCCACAAATAACAGGAGCATGGGGCTAGTGTTAGAGTTCTGGGTTCTTCTTCAGCAATTAGACATTATCAGGCTAAGTGAGTCTGACCTGGGACATATGTTTTTATGCTTAATTATACATACACTGTGTAAAAAAGAGGAAAAGCTTGCTGGTTTGTATTGCACTGAAATGTAGAGTAGATATTTTGCTGGTTTTTATGTGCAGAATGTGCTTTTGCTTACAGTAGTTCAAAAAGGGAGGGAGGACAGCTTGATCACCTCTGTACTTTGTTTAAGAGTGAGTCCTGATCAGAGACACAGTCACAGCACCGCTATTTGGGATCATGTGCATGCTGGTAATTTGCCTCCTGTCTGAGCTATGGAGGGACAGACAATATATCTATTGATGGCTTTGGGAAGAAAAAGTAGCCTTGAAGTGCCAAGTGGCAGAACTATCAGATAGTATTTTTTTGTCTGTGTATTGCTGAAAAGCCTCAGTTGGCTTAGTATGTCCTTAAATGGCACCTTCATATTGGCTGTAAGTTCAAGGCACAATTTATTATTGAAAAGGTAAGTCATCACACTACTGAGAAAAGAGACAACTATTTCTATGCTGTTATCAGTGGATAAAGACAAAAGCTATAGCTTCTGAATGGAACTAAATAATCTGTCAAAAAATCCTTTGTGGGTTCTTAAAATACTGCTAAGTTATTCTGTTATGAAAGACCATTGTGGTTTAATAAGAAAATATATTTTGTTATCTTCGCGGTCTTAGAATAACTAAATTAAGACTGGTGGGAGGTTTCATCTACTAAAATCCAACCGAAAGAAATAATGTTCTGCAGTAGTTACATGAAATTTTAAAATAGAGCAAGCGCCATACACAGATTAAACTCTTGTTGTTGGTAACAGCTGACCCCTTGTCTTTAGCCTCTCTGAATATAAACCCCACAAAAAACATCAGTGTATATCTGTGTTTTAGAGTATACTTTTTACTTTTCTGCCATTCATAATGAACTGCATCCACGCTGTCTACAAGCACATCTGTTCTAAATCAGCATGCACTCTGAAATTAACAAATCCCAGAGTCTCTGACTAAGACAAAGTCAGCAGTTGGATTTGGGTCTGTTTAGTCAATTATTGTAGTTTGCTAGAACCTATACACTTGATGAAATGGCTTCCTGTTGGGCTCTACATTTTATAATATTTTTAAAAATAGTTTTGAGACATAAACAGATTGCAAATAGAAGCATTGGTCTATGCATTGTTGAAGGTCATGGACTACCATGTAGAAACTGACTTGTTGATGAGATCCCCTTGGTTTCAGGTGGGCCTCAGTAGAGGAGGAATGTATGTGTGTGTGCGTGTGTAAGTGTAAGGGTAGGAATGGGAGCCCAAGGCTCCAATATTCGCCATAGTTTTCTGAAGGCGGCAGCATGTTGATGGGATGTTGAGAGTGATTTGTTGTGTGGAACACTATTTTTCAAGGATAAGCCTCAGAATCAGTAGCTGAGAACATAATCATTTCCAAGTTCTGTGATTTTAGTGTAAATTACAAATGGCGCCATTTACAATCAGAGGTTTACAGAAGGTTATGAAGCAAGACAGAATTACCTTTAGTCTTTTTTCTTCCCCCTTCTATTTTGTAATATTTATAGTCCTAATTTCAAGACAGATGGGAAAATTATTGCACACTTGTAAATAGAACAGTTATTTAAAAATCAGCAAATAAAAGTATCAGCATATGTTGCCTGGGTCTTGATATTAATTTCTTGCCATATATCACTTGCCATACCTATAATGATATGATTCTCAAATCCTAGTCACTGTTCGCAGTTATTAGTATTCTCACAAAAATTTATGTCTGTGCAGAGGTTAGAACAAGGACTACAAATAACTTATTAGTAAGTACTGTCTATGTACATCATAAAGGAAGACTGCTTTCCTGAACAACTATACTATAATGCCTGTTCATCTTAGGCATTGCCCTAAGTCATCTTTGTTTGCAGAAAATCAAGACGACCAAGAACTTCCATTATTGCAAGGCTTTTCTGAGCAAATATTGTATCCATGGGTAGCTAGGTTGAATAGTTACATAAGGACCCTGAAGTTTAAGCTCATACAGATCATACAGATTGATATGAAATCAGATGACTAAGGTTTCAAATAGGGTTCGGGAAGGGTGCATATATGTGAAGGAGAAAAAGTAGGGAACAGTAAGTAAGTTTATTCAAGGTGATGTTACGAAGCTCTGCACCCATGGTAATATAGGTTTTTCATTGTCTAACTTCTTTGTACCAGACTTGTAAATGCTGCCATCTGCCAGCTCCATTCAGTTGGTTTCCCCATTTGTAAAAAGAGGAGGACAATACTTCAAGTTTCCATACACATGGTACTTACTGTCTTTTGCACTGATTAACTGAGATAGAGATTCAAGCTGTTAATTCTTCATTTGTGGAACTAATATGATTTTATTCAACACACTGCATTCTAAGGTCTTCACTCTTGTGATATATTCATGTATTTTCTTTAGATAAGTTCAGTGAATGGTCTCACTGATGATATGGAGAGTCTTCCTTGTTACATGAAAATGAGCAAAATGCCATGTACAACCTAAGTATTAGTGTGATTTAGTTCCTTGTATGAGAATAGGGCGACACACTTATCTCACTGAGTCTCCACTAGGATTAACTAATTGTGTGAAACAAACATGAAATTTGACAATTCCACAGCTTCTTTATATCACTTTACTCACTAGATACACGTTCACAATTTGTATAATCGAGAGAGTGAGCGTGAAATTGTCAAAAGATTAGCAGGGTAGTTCTTGAGGTCAAGTTTTCAGCTGCTGTGGAGAGGTGATATACGTGCTAGATTCAGCCACTGGGTAGGATTATTTGTCTATAAATAATCCTCAAACAAAGAACTACTAACACATATGCTTGGATACTGAATTGGCAGATTTTATTTTGCAGATATATTATTTAAACTACTGGAAACTTTGTGCAGTGATGCATCTGATGCAAGATTCGTTTTGCATCACTTGCCCAGGAATAATAAATAAATATGAGCAGACATATATTGTACCGGTTAGTAGTTAATCACCATTAAATATTTGAGCCTTTTCAGCACAACTCTTAGGACCAAGATTCTCTCCCCCAAAGTCAGTACTTATGAAGGCTTATGGTTTGGTTTGCTTTGATGAGTTACAGAACAAGTGAAAAGGGAGGGGTTTTACAACCCCTCAATTTGTCTTCTGTTGTGTTTTAAATGCAAACTTGCTCTCCTGAGTTTTCAGATTTAAAACAAAAGTATGAATGAACAATAGGAGATAACCTGTTTACTTTTAGAGAACTTAAATTCAGATTAATATGGTCTTTAAATATGTGTTGCTGAAAGACAGAATTATTTTATCTCCAGAGTCAGAATATCAAAACATGTTCTGTATATTTTTCGTCCATGCCTTTAAATTTCTTCAAAGACATTTCATTTGAATATTAAAATACATTTTTAGTTTTGCTCCCACTGAAATCACTGAATAATTTAGTTTTATGGTAGCTGTTTTGCAGATTGTTTTCTTAGAAACGTATGAACTGTCACATAGATTAACACCAAAATCTGTCCAGAACAAGTGTGTCTCAGTAGACAGAACCAGAAGATGCAAAAATCATCCAGTGGGAAGATGTAAGATACTTTTACCCTTAGTAGGGTCTCATTTTGTTTCCAATAGTTAAAGCTTAATTAAACCTCAAAGTTTAATATCTTCCGCAAAGTATTTGTTGAGAAAGTATTTGCATGAAAACTTTGTAAATTCTGACTTCCATATAAATGCCCAATTCCATTCTTACTCTTGTTAAATTCTTGGCATTAAATATTTTCTGCAGAACTAAGTTGTTTTTGAGACTTCTGCTGAAATGCAAACTGTTTCAGGTACTTTTTGTAGTTGTTTTGGAGAGAAGCCATAAAATATTACCTTTTCCCATATATTCCCATTTGCCATAAAATGGGAAATTCTCGACAAAATCTAATACATCATATGACATGAGATATAATGTGCTTCACTATTATAACTGCCTGTCCCCCTGGTAAGCTGGTACATTGTTCCTGAGTTCACGCTGTGCAATTGAAAACTAGTAAAAACCAAAAACTTGGGGAAATTTGTGGGAAATTTGTATGGTTTAAGGCAAAGAATTTACTGCTAATATTGACTTTTACGACTTAGCGGTTATAAATACGAGGAACGCAAAGAGACAACCACCCTGCTACTGAGACCATAGTGTTACAATCGGGCTAATCTTGTCTTCCTTTAAGCCGAGTGTCCTACTATGCTTTTTAATTTGCTAATATGAAGACACATAAGAACTGTTAGCAGTTAGCAGAAACTCTGTCACTAGCTCAGTATAAAATGCACATGCTTTCTGTTCAAAAATGTGTTTGCCATCCAGGATGAAATTCATCATCTTGTATGGGGCCCACAAAGGCGCTCTCTTGTCCTTCTAAACCACAAACTAAAGTCTTCCACAGTGCTTCAAATGGTGTATATGTCCTTGTGGGGAGCCTGTGTGCTGCAATGAATGTCACCAGCATGAATAGGAAGGGACGGTATGGCCACACCAACAGCAATAACTGCTGCCTGTGGTGCAAATGAGTACATGGAACAACCCATGAACAAAATTGATTAACTCCTTCTCCTTTGAATGCAGTTGTGCTCTGAAAACGGACTCTTAAATTATATCAGTTTTGAACTTGTCGCTAAAGTTTTACATGTTCAGTTTTTTTAAGATGTGTGTAACTCAAAATAGTTACATCTTCCCTTTGACACTGAAAGACACACTGGGTGAGTTTGTTCTTTCACTTTCATAGATTCATGCAGCTATCCACCATAGAAAACAGAAGTTGTGATAGAAAGCTGTGCTAGAAAAGTTGCCCCATTAGTCTGCCACCCAGTTTGTGTAGGGGATCATCAGTTCTGAGAATAATTGGTCTTAATTTTGGAGAAATTGTGGGTCTAGATCCTCTCATTTCTTGTAATTAGGGACTGAGATATAGAACTGTCTGGAAATCCTGTGACAGCTCTAAGATTGGGAAGCATGTCAAAGGAAGATTTTGTTGGAGGCTTCGCTTTTGCCTGAGTGATAACTCCTTTTTTTTCTTTTTCTTTCTTTTTTTTTTTTACTAGTGCTGTAGAGCTTTCAGTGACACTGTAAATTTTCTCATTCTCTTTAAGACAGAAAGGCTTAGCAAGCTAGTTTTACCGTTCTGCTTTTCTCATCCCATGTCTGTAAAAAATTAACTGTCTTTTTTTGAGACTGTATTTTCTGAGATATTGAATGCTTTTGCAATGAATCTTTAATCATAGGTTGTTAATGGCATGGAACATAATTGTTATGTTCTTAAGAAGCATATTCTTACTTATCTCAGTCTTTTGAGGAATTTGCAAAAAGTAAAATAATATGACTTTGACCAGGACATTTTAATGATTTAGAGTGTTGCCAATTTTAAAGAGAAATCTGTTGTTTGTTTGCTGTAGCTATTCAGTAAGCCTAAATAAGGTTTAGGCCAAATATTTGTGGGGTTTTTTTGATCAGTCTATGGCTGCAGTTGGTAGTTCTGATTACTTAGGCTGTGAGTTTTATACAGATAAATTTTACCTGATCTCATTGATCGAGCTGTGATTTTTAAACATTCAGAGATAAAAGAGAACTACTAAAGCAAACTAAAGGAAGGCCATGCAATTTGATTCATATTTCTTGGAAGGCTGGAAGAGTTATTGATATAGATGTAGGTCTATACTATATATGTGTCCTGCTTGAGTTCCACAAGTAATTATTGGATATATAGCACAGAAACAACCAATTTTATTTGAGCTTGACATTGGGCTCTTTGATTATTTTTTTTCAAAAGGAATGTCTTGTATTGGGCACCCAGATACATCTCTGGATACCTGTGAAAGGTTGTTTTTTGTGAGAGCTGGTTTTCGCTCCACACTTTAAAAATCAAGTCAATTATAAAACAAAACAAAACCCATGCATTTCTTTAAAAGCATGCAAATATGCATTTTATGGTTTTGCCTACCTAATGTCTATGTTTGTGGAGAAAGTGCATATACAGTGCACTAAGCCAAAGAGCTTTAGGGAATACCACTCTCACCCAAATACGTCAATGATTTTTCTTCACCAAACATTTCTTCAAATGCTTAGTCTGCTTAGTCTTCCTGGCTATAGAATTATTTGGGATTTAAATTATGTGTATGTATACGGTGAAATCTTACTGAAGTAAAATCTTTATTCTTTTCACTTCTTTTCCATTTCTTGTTGAAATAATTCTGGAATATCCTATATCATGAATGTTCCTAAATAGGTGCTTGGTGGTAAAGTGCTGTCTGCACTAAGTGTCATTCTAGAGCAGAAGCTAGCATATTTATCTGTTAACTCCATTTAGTTCTAATGACTAAATGATAATGATGACTATCTAATTTCATTAACTGTTTCATCACAAGAAGCATTGTTACATAAAGCATTGTTTTGCTATATTGTACAGAATAATCAGCTTCCTGGATTTGTATAAATATGTAATAATCTTATGTTACAGATAATCTTTCTAAGGAAAGTTTTAGAAAAAAATGATACCTGAACTGTTACTTAGCTTTTGAAAAGTGGTTTAAAATAATAAATGTATAAAGATGGCTTATGCTTTCTAAGCTAAATTATTGAGTTCAAAAAGAAAGCAATGTGGTTTTTTTTGGCAGTCTAAATTGCTCTTCAGTCATTAATTCGGTGAAATTTTCTATTCCACCAGTAGTTAGATGTAGGACTAAGTTCCTAATCTATACTACCTAACAGTTTTAAGAGTCTTCAATAAGTGTTTGTATCACCTGACTACAATTGCTTGGTTGTTTTGGACAATATACGACAGAACAGCCAAAATATATTTTTATTATATATATCCTATAGGTATTGCATTTTTTTCTCCAGAAATACCAGGATCGGATAACCTGTATTCATTTTTCAAACTTCTAAAGGGATTGCTTCAATCCTTTACCAATTTTGCATTGAACTTGAGGTTTCCTTTTAGTATGGTTAGGTGTACAATACTCAAATACTGTCCACTGGCCCCTTTTTTGTGAAAGGTATCACCTAACGCAGAGGACCCTAGCAGTGTGGCTAAGGGAGAGGACAGAGATAAATACTTCCAGGCTGTTCCACAGTCACAGTTACTTTCTGCACCTGGCTTTTGTAAATTGTTTATTTTCCCTGTCATCCACCATTAAAGAAAGGATGCTTTATTTTTCTTTAGAATTTTTCTTACTCAAAGTCTTGCCCTGTGCACTTGTTTTACTGTTGAAGAAAAAAACATTTAGTTATACAGTTTTCAAGGTTTTCAAAGAGGAATATACCGTCTTCATGATTTTAGGTTCATATATATAGTTGAAAGAAATAGTACTCACTTAGGAGTTACATTCAACTTAACTCCCCCTGAGTTTTGAGACCAAATTAAGACAACTATGTAATGCCTTAAAGTATTGTAAGGAATCCATTACACTGTGATGGAATGAGATTAGGAGAGAGGAGGAATTGCATCTGATGTAGCATTATAAATTTATGCATTTTCTTCAAGGATGTTTTGATTGCTTACTCTCTATTTCTTCTTTCCTCTTGTTAGGCTGTGTCTGCTTTAATAGCTGGCTGTGATCTAAACCCAGTGAAAAGGGTATTCAGTTCTTTGTACAATACCTTATTTTATGCACAATCCTGGGAGAATAGACTATGGAATTTTATATCCTTTGCTAAAGCATTATGTATCAGATGATAAAAAGGTAGACTAACCCTGTGCTGTAGAATGATACGACTTTTAAAAATAGGAATCCCTGAACCAAAAAAATTAATCTTCAACTTTACATCCCAAAATTTCTTTACCATATTAACTTATGATTTGGCTAGCACACTTTAGATGTCTGCCTTTGATTAGGTTCATTATATTAGGTAAAGTGTTTGTGTTAGTGAGGATGGATTTTGACATCAGCTCATTCTGATGACAAAAGACAGTAATTATATAGATTTTCAAGACTTCGTCTCACTCGAAACACAAAATCATAGGACTTCTCTTAGGCTTTACGGTATACCAAAGAATCCATAAGAATTTTTGAAATTTTATAACCTACTAGTAAGTATGTCTCTAATCTTACAGATGGAGAAAGTGGTACACATGGAAGAAGAAACCCAGGTTCGCACAATACTTCTCTTTTTTTCTTTGCTCTGTGTCTGATCAACACTCCTCTTAACAGAATAGGAGCTGCTGCTACTTAACTCTGAGGTTGAAGTACAAATCGAACACTGATTTTTTTCCCTCCTCCATACTCACAAAGATCTTTATAAAATACAAACCTTTTAACTAGTATGTCTACTTCCAGGAGAGTAATCCACAAAACTTGCCCAAAATAAATTTTAAAAAGCTGTCATGGATTTTTCTAAGTTCTTTTTTAAATACAAGACCTGAACACTGGAAGTGCTGAGTAAAAACATTTAGAGATGCAAATATTTTTTTGTCTGTATAGATAAGTTCCCTGGCAGTACATTTGTCAAAGGTCTTAAAAAAATGTACTGTGTTTCTAAATGTTAAATACAGAGATGTTACAGTTCTTCTAGACTATTTTCTTGAAGATTTTTTGAGTCTATTTGTAGGATCTGAGTGATGGGTAGAGGTAAGATAGCCTTACGAAGACGATTCTAGGGAAAGATTTGTGAGACAAGTTTCATACTTTATTCTGATTAATGCAGATTGATGTGTCCTAGAAACCTATGGGTCTGATCATCCCAGATCTATCAGATAGAGAGAAGCCTCATTCTGAGCAAAAGGAATGAAAATGCCACGTCTGAAATTGATAGATTCACAGCATTTTTTCCCCCAATACTTTTACTGCCTTCTCTCCTCATTCACTCCTTCCCTTTCTAATTTTTTTCTCTCTCTCCCTCTTCTCTTTTAGATGGCCTTTGCAGTAGCTTTAGACAGTGTTATAAAAAACCTACAGGCTTCTGATGTAGAACCCCCGTCAAACAACTACCCCAATCAAATGTTTAAAACTGCATTTATTAATCATACTGACCTGGAAGTAAGTGTAAGTAAGTAACTTTGTTTTCAACAAAGTTAAGATTAGATCATCTGTGAGAAAAGGACTATAAATGGAAGGAAAGCAAAATGCATTGTATTATTACAATATTTATTCATTTTCTAAGATTCTGAATTGAGTACGTCTTCAGTCATAAGGACTACAGTAAAATAGAAGTTTCATACAGATGTATTCATATAACTGAATTTTCTAAGGTGATTCAATACTTACTAATAAAAAGAAATTCAAGTGACAAACAATAGTTTGGGCTTGTGATTAATATGTCACAGTCAGCGGGGGGGGGGATGGGGTGTAGGGCGTGTTTGCTGTTCCTTATCAACTTGTTGTGCTACAGGACTACAACTTATGTATTCTGTGAGAACTGGAAATAACCAAGGACTGGATTTATTCCAATGGCATTTACCTCACTAAGTGTATTGTCTCCGGAGGATATCTGCATATACAACAGCAATTCTGCCCATGATTGTAATATAGCAGGAGATGAGGACAAGCCTGCCTCTAAAATGAAGTTTCGGTTTGATGCATGAAGTTGAATCTGGCTTCTTGGGCCAAGTGAAGCAATTTCTAATCTAGAATCCAGTTGTCTACATTGCTGTATCTCTGTTTCAGTGACAGTAGAACTATGACCCTTTCTATAATGCTACTGATTTAATATGAATTAATTGGCATCCAAGGTGCTGTGCGTTTGAAAACTATTTAATTCTATCTTCTACAACCCCTTGTTCTTCTTCATGTGCTCTTCTACTGAGAACCATACACTTGGGATGGCATGTGCAATTTTAAGAGATCTTTATGAAATTAATTCTTCTAAGGAAGGATCTAGCAGAATAGGCTTGCATGGTGAGATGAATGAGAGGAGTTTCATGCTTACTGATTGGGTTTGGATTCTGAATACTGATTGTGATGAGAGTGTCTGGAGTGGTAAAGATGACATGGGTTATTTTTGGAATATGTTTTAAATGTATATATGTGATTTTTCTGCTTCTGCTTATATTGCTTTTCCTATGCGTGCACACTTTCTTGGAAAGACACTGAATGCCCAGGGTACGAGAACATTAGGTTTTGTTTTAGTTTCTGTTATTTTAGTGCTCGCGTAAATATTTGCTATAGTTTGTGAATTTCCTTTATGAAGTTGTGCCTTGAAAATAATGCATTGTAATAGCTTTTGATATTAGAAGTATTAAATTTTAAAAATACAATTTTAATAATGTTTCATTTGAGCTTCTGCACTACATGAGCTTACATTCAAGCATGAAAAGAATGCAACAGAAGATTTATATTTGTGTCTAGGAACCCACCAGTTACCAGCATCAAATAGAAATGAGGAACGTCATTATAATTACCGGTTGGGGCATTGTAATTCACTTTTGTGCCTGAGAATAACGCTATGAGAAACTTGGGAACTGACACTTTACTAGTCCTCTACTCTGCCTTTTCTTCCAAGTAGAGTATTACTTAGCTAATACTAGTTAACTGGTTAATTAGTATTAATTAACGAGTTTTTTTTAATGCTGTAACCTCAGGTTGATGACTTTTAACTGTTTTGGAAGGTACAGTCAGATAGACATGCCTTTGAAGAATGCAGTGAGACACTGAGACTGGAGTTCATCTTTGCAGGGTAGATGTTCCCATCCGAGCCTGTTACCTGTTGTTATATTCAGTAGAGGTGAAGTCAATATAGTCCATGGGATCTAGGAAGAAATACTTTGCATTGTAAACTAGTTGTCTAAGAAGTGCTGGATTAACTTAACTAAACTTTAAAAACACCTTTCTTCTCCAACATCTATGAAAACAACCCACAGGGACTAGTTTAGCTGCAGATGTCTGCATTGCACATATCTAAACTTAGATTGATGAACTTCAGAGGCTCACTCTCTTGCCAGAGTTGCTTCATACAAGGCATGAGGTTATAATATGATATTCATACTGGGTGACATTGTTCCATGATGGAAAATTATGTCCCAATAAGTGTACACTGGCATAAGACAATAATTACCAGTGTGACTTTGGCCAGATATTTATTTTTGTTTTACGTGTGTGTAACAGACCCCAGTAATACAGTTTTAATGGCATTCTTGAAATGTGGAAGGGTTTATAGTGCAGATGTCAGATATTTTTTGAAAATGTCAGGCATCAAAAAATCACATTCCTTCACTGTGAGATGCTCTCAACCTTAGCAAGAATGAATGTGGGAACCCAGACAGAGCTCCCACAGAAACATACAGCCGTCCAGGTCACAGGCTGCAGGGAGTGCCAGAGCCTTTCACTGGTAACTGGAGAAGGCTCCGGGGAGACCTTATAGTGGCCTTCCAGTACCTGAAGGGGGCCTGCAGGAAAGCTGGGGAGGGACCATTTGCAAGGGCATGTAGCGATGGGACAAGGGGCAATGGTTTTAAACTAGAGCAGGATAGGTTTAGATGAGACATCAGGAGGAAGTTATTTACAATGAGGCTGATGAGACACTGGAACAGGTTGCCCAGAGAAGTGGTGGAGGCCCCATCCCTGGAGACGTTCAAGGCCAGGCTTGATGAGGCTCTGAGCAACCTGATCTAGTTAAAGATGTCCCTGCTTACTGCCAGGGGGGTTGGACTAGATGACCTTTAAAGGTCCCTTCCAACCCAACACATTCTATGATTCTATGAAAGAATTAGTGGATATACAGTACCTTTTGTGTAATTTAATGTGATTTTGAATTGACTTTAATTCTCAAACAGAAGAAATGATTTCATGAGTTAGTTTCAGTATAATGAGGCTAGGATTAGGGTCTTTTCCACGCTTTTCAGACCACCAACCTGGACTACACTCTGATGTAAAATACCAGTGATAACTTTTCCGGACTAAATTCAACTCCAGAACTAGATTAGCTTTTTAAACGTACATTAGAATGAAAGGTGAAATTTATCTCAGTTGTGAATCAAAGACTGCTTTCCTAAACCAATCTCTAATATATAGTGCAGACTCTATGGAAGACAGAAAAGATCTTAAGATGATTTTTTTGTATACTGTGTAGTTTGTGTTGGGGTAAGGGTAGATCATATTCTTGAAGCTAGGAGCTTCATATTTAGTCTGTACGTCATCAGGATCCATTCTTTGAATGAGAACCATCTCTTTTTAAAGCCTGCGAAGACTTTTACTGAGTGGTTTGTAATGAAAGGGGCGACATAATATTGATGTGAACATACATTTCCCTACTTCTTGTGGTGTATACGGGTAAAATAAATGAAGACAGATGCGCTTATGTATATAGTAGGACCTATTATATAGTTGTATGTAACGTTTTCTTTAAAAAACATTAGTGAAGGCCTTTTCCCTTATTCCTATATTCCTCTTAGCTCAGCTTTTGCATATATGTTGAAAAGATGAACAAAATTCAGACCTACTTTCTAACATGCATTTATACAACAGTTTCTAACACCAGTCTCTTAAGCTTTCTGTAGGTTTCCTGGTCAATGGAAATGAAACTCGTAGGCTTAGAGAGCTGAGTTTATTAGGTGAATGACACCTTGCTACCCTGCTACTGCTTCCCTCAAAGCACATGGAATCACTTAAGTGTAACCAGAACTTCATCATTTCTAATCACACCTTGCAGATCATAAATAGTGGCTCTATCATGAAATACCATATATCAGTTGCCAGAATGGTGATAAGGAACAGTGTGTGAGTGATGGCAATGTTTTTCCTGCAGAAGCTGAACCGAAATGGTGTTATTGAAAGCCATCTGAAAGAATTACTGCTTTTGGGTAACTTCAGGCACACTCCTGTGTTGACTTTATTGCCACAGTTTCTACTGGGGCTACTTAGTCAGAAGAAATATTTTCTGCCTTCTATGGGACAGTGGCATAATAAGATTTTGGTAAATGCATAACAGGCTTTATCCCTACCTCCCAACTTATCAAAAAATGAACTTAGACACAACAGTCTGTTTTTCCTTCTTACTGACTGGAGGCAATGCCAAGTGTGAAGAGTTGTGGGCTAGATCAGCAGATGGGGAAGTCATGACAATTAGTTCTCTTCCTGTGCCCAAACCTGATGCAACTGGATTTTTAATTATCCTTTCAGATTTATGCAACCTATTTTTCAAAACCTAAAGTGGAGAAGCAGGTGGACTGTAGGAGTTGTTGATATCTGTTGCCTGGCTCTTTCCAGAATTTTGCAAGTCTCAGCTTTCCTGTTGACTCAAGTTAATATTTAAACGCTATGTCTCTCCCACAAGAATTAGGTTAATGTTTTTTATTATTTGAATGTGTTTTTCTGGGTAATCCTTTCCAGTTGCAGTCTAAGACATTGCACACATTGTAAAGTGGACAAGTAATTGGTTTAACTGAGTTCATGACATGTCACTTTTTGAAAGCTGTTCCCACTTTGAACTTTATTCTTTGTGTTTAAAAGAAAAATCATGTTAGCAGAGTGCATTGTAGTTTGCACATAACATTTGCACATTTTAGAGTGCTGCATGCTTCAGTCATAAATTTTACAGCAGAAACTTTGTGCATTTTTTCATGTTAAAAGTGTGAATGCAGTTAACAAAAAGATTTTTAGCTCACTGGAAAAACTGCAGTTGCTGATAAGGCAGTGATAATTTTGTTTTGAAGGCTACGTGTTCCTTGCATGATATCTTAATTACTGACTTCCAGTCACAGGCGAAAAGCAAATTTTGTTTGAAGAAAATATCTATATAAAGCACGAATCCTCAGAATTGTTTCAGATTTTGTGATCTTGTATTACACAAGTTACTATGGCATATCATGTTTGAGGTAAAGCGATGTGTGAAGTTTCCATGTGACAAATAAAATTGTTTGCACCAGACATCATAATTGTACCTTTTGATTTAGAAAGGGGCCTGCGTAGCTGCACTAGATTATGGTTTTCATTTGTGCACCTTTTTCCACAGAAAGAACTGAGCACGCCAGCAGTAACCTCAATGCCAGCAGGTTTGAGTTCACTATATCAAGGTCCATACTGATACTATTTTGTCTGACAGTTTTACAAGGCTCCCATATGATCATCAAATCATTTATTATAACTCTTATTTTTGTCAAGACATAGGGTACTGGAATCAAACAGTGATTTTAGAAACAAGAGTTTATCGAACTAATCTACTTTTGTGAAGCAGTGAAGTGGACTCAGGAAGTGCCCTACGTTGCCAAGTTCCAGGCAAATCTGTGTCACTGAGTAGTCATAAACCAGAACTAGACAAACAACTAATTAAGCTAGTTTCCCAATAACTTAAAGATCATGCTAAGGAGTTGGAAAACCAAAGCCACCTTAGATTCACATAACATTTTCCAGAAGCAGTAGCTTCTCAGTTGTGATTTTCAGCTTAATTTTAAAGTCAATTTTCCCTGCTATAGAAGCAATAAGATAGCATCTTCTGTTAAGTAAAACTTATGAAGCTATTGCTAGGGAATTGACTAAAGATATCTCAAGAACTCTAGGACGCAGTTTGCTTTATAGGGAACATTTGTGCTAAAGATAGCTCTTGTGCTGAAAAACAAAAATAAATTAAAAAAAAAAAAAGAAAACAGAAAGTAGTGTAATGTCAAAGTATTTCCAGGAATTGGAGAAGGAGAAAATCTGGGGAAGATATGATACTTGAAGGTAGGTATTTTTAAGTTCATGAGTAAAACCTGAAGAAGCTGGATAAATGGAACTGCCTAGTAAGACTGTCTGAACATCCTGGGGCTATTTCTGCTCTGCCTTTCTCTTCTTATTCTTGTTATCATCTCTACCATTTTAAGTGTCTAGGGAAAATCATTGTGTTAACAGTTTGCATTCTTTGCCTGAACAGTATTTGAACTGCCAGTAAGAACCTCCTCCTACATCTTATTTACCCTCATATAAAAATAGATGGAGTCTGGCTAATCTTTTATGTCACCAGTTCTTATTTGCTTAACTCCTACAAGCTGGCATTACACACATGAACGACCACTGCATGAATGACTCTTGAATCCTGAAACATGGTATATTTAATTTGCTTGTTTCAAACACAGCTGGTTATTTAAAAGGTTGCCAGAATAAGCTATTTCAAAGCATGTGTCTTTTGTTTAGAGGAGGTGCTAAATACTGTCAAGGATACAGCCACATATATCAAATTAATGCCAGACCTGCTACTTGAACTAATTTATATTCTGTGAGGTAAAACTTAATCTTACGAAAAAATTTGCACGAAACAATTCATGTCAGACATTACTGAAGTATTTGACAAGATCTCTTTTACAATAATCATAACATATTTTAAATATATGTTTCTGTAAGGGCTCCAAAATAAAATAATGTCAAGAGTTATTTTTCTTTAGATTTTCTATTTTAGGATTCTGAGATATTATGCTAATATTTTTGAAATTCTACAACGATCTATGTTTACTCTAGGAGATAGACATGAGAGAAATCATTAAGATGTCCTCATGAAATTGTAAATTGTCTTTGGTACTGACAGCTTGTATTTCAAGTCTACATAGAACCTACTTCTTTAATGATGTGAATAGATGTAAGTAATCCAGAATCAATTTGTTTCTAGCTTGGATTCATAAAGAATCCTCATAGTATCCTTCTGGACAAGTTGTCCAACTAGGAGATGAGCAGGTAGATGGTGTGCTGGGGGAAGAACTGGCTAAATGGCAGGGCTCAAAGGGTTGTAGTGAATAGGCCTACATCTGACTAGTGACCGGTCATCAGCGTTGTTTCTCAGGGCTCAATTCTAGGGCGTGTTCTATTCAATGTTTTTCTCCATGTTCTGGATGCAGAAGTCGAATGTATGGTTAGGAAGTTTGCTGATGATACTAAACTGCTAGGTGCTGTTGACTCTCTCAAGGGACAAGAGGCCTTGCAGAGGGATTTGGATAGATTGGAGCACTGGGTAATCATCAATGGCATGACATTGAACAAGTCAAAATGCTGGATTCTGCACCTGGGACGGAGTAACACTGGACACAAGTACGAGTTGGGAGAGGAGTGGCTGGAGAGCAGCCCTGCAGCGAAGGGGTCTGGGAGTGCTGGATGACATGACTCTCAATATGAGTCAGCAGTGTGCCCTGGCAACCCAAGAGAGCAACCTGCATCCTGGGGTGCATTAAACATAGCATAATCAGCGATTCAAAAGAGGTGATTATCCCACTGTATTCAGTGTTGGTGTGGCCTCACCTTGAGTGTGTGTGGTTCTGGGACCCACCATTTCAAAAGGATGTCAAAGTCCTTGAACATGTCCAGAGGAAGGCAACAAAGCTGGGGAAGGGACTGGAAAGAATGTCCTATGAGGAGCTGCTGAGGACACTGGGTTTGTCCAGTTGGAGAGGAGGAGGCTGAGGGGCAATGTCATTGCTCTCTACAGCTTCCTGAGGAGGGGAAGTGGAGAGCGAGTTGCTGATCTCTTCTCCCTGGGATCCAATGTCAGGATGCGTGGGAATGGCTCAAAGCTGAATCCATCAGGGGAGGTTTGGGCTTGACATAATGAAACATTTCCTTACCAAGAGGGTGGTCAAACCCTGGAACAGGCTTCCTAGAAAGGTGGTCGATGCTCCATTCCTATTAGTATTTAAGAAGCGTTTGGACAATGTCCTTAATAGCATGCTTTAACTTTTGGTCAGCCCTAAAGTGGTCAGGCTGTTGGACTCGATGATTGTTGTAGATCCCTTTCAACTCAGCTATTCTATTCTATTCTATTCTATTCTATTCTATTCTATTCTATTCTATTCTATTCTATTCTATTCTATTCTATTCTATTCTATTCTATTCTATTCTATTCTATTCTATTCTTATTCTTCCTACCTCCTTCCTTCCCTACCAGTACATGCTGAGGAAATCTCTGATGACATATCTTCCCAGCGCTGCACTAGAAGAAGGGATTGAACAGGCAGTCATGTCCCATCCTAGGCAATGACTCCCAGGTCATGCCTCCCAGGAGATGCCCAAGCCCTATTCTCCCTCAACATGGAGCAATCTCAGGGGCTTCCAAGAGTGGCAAAAAGCCCCCAGCCTGGGTCTGTTCCCCAAAGGCTGAAGCAGGATTTCCATCCATCAGATGGGCTTTGAACGCAGCCCTGATGGGAGCTGGCCTGGCAGTGCAGAACATCCAGCAGCCTCAACCAGCCTCCAGTCTTTCTCCCTCAAACCCTCCAAGCAATTCCATGAACTCCTCAAGGACTTCCTCTCAGGTGTCTTCAGGCTGCCCCTGGGCCAGGTCTGCCAGTGGAACATGGGAGGATGCTCCCTTTTATCTTGCTCCGTGGCATTGTGAGTGCTGTGTTGCTGGATGATGACACTGTCACATGGGGGTGACGAGACCCCCCGCAGACTTACTGCTGTAGAGTTTGGGAGCATCAGTTGCCATGGAAGATTGGGAAGTCAGATAGTATCAGGATGTTCAGGAAGTTATCAGAGGCACTGATGGGCCACACATCCATTACCAGATATTAGAGGGAAGTATGAGCGCAATGGACTAAAGTTAGTGTCCAGGCTTACATTCTCTCCCTAAATGACATCTTTTACTGTCACTGTCCAAGACAGAACAGTGGGATGAATATCATGTATGTTTTGACTTGCAAATAATTCTGATAGAGACTTGATTTAGCCAATGAGGCAGCTGATCCCTCCAGTTCTAGGTATCTGATTACTTTCAGTTTAACAAAGAAGAATAAACAGTATGAGGAAATTGTGTATTTTCTATGTCAATCTTTCAATTGTACGTAACTTCCAATGCTTTTTTCATAGGAAGGCAAAAAGGACGTACTTATTATGTGATATGAAAATCAAGAAGAAATATCATAATTTCTAATTATTAACTCACGGTTTCCAAAAGCAAAAGATGATATATTAAATGAGGTACCAACATACCCTTTTTAGCTGTCATAGCTGTTGACACAAGAGCATCGTTCTACTTGCAGTGCTGATAGGGCAGCAACTGGTAGAAGAGAAAAGGTTGTCATGAGTGTTCTCTATGTTGAACTTGTTGTGGTGCTAGTTTCAGGATCTGCTAGATTTCAGTAAACTACAGATAAGCAATTAAACATTGACAGTTTCCATAAAATTGATCAATTCTGCCAGAAATTATAAGGTCAAAGGACTTATTGTTGGACTGTTGTCCTCACGCTGTTGACCTGGAAAAGTCAGAATGATCTTCAAATGGATGTCAGCATGCTTTTGGAAGGAAATAGCTCTCCAGATCTGATCACTACATCTACTTGGTGGTCACAAGCACAATTTGTGTGTTGATTTGCCTGGTAGAACAAAGTCAATAACAAAGAACAAAATATAAAACCGTTATTGCACAAAGCTGTCCTCCTCCCATGTCAGCCATTGAAGGAAGAGAGTTGACCCTTTGATCCCTCAGCTTTTATACTGAGCATGGGGCAGATGGGATGGAATACCCCTGTTGGTCAATTTTGGGTCACCTGTCCTGTCTGCTCCTCCCTACAGGTGGGACCCCTCTATGCTTTTCTGCTTCCGACCTTCTAACAGGGCAAATAATGAAATTAGCTGACCTTGGTTGTTATAGCAATAAATATAAGCAAGAGCCTTTCTGCATACCGCTCCTTGTCACAAACTGTCTTATCACTCTGAATGAACCACTTTAGACACTACATGCTGTTAATTTCAGAGAGTTAGAAGAGGCCTAGCTAAGAAGTAAAATTACTGAACAGAAAGGCTTCAGGTAGCAATAGATTGGTTTCTTGCTTTCTTTCCTGGAAAGAAACCATATTAATTATCATAGTAGATTACTTCTCCAGACTTAGTGAATTACCCTTGCTTTTCTTAACCTCATTAATGCATGTTATCTAGAAACTGGACCTAGATGTTTTTATTAGTTGTAGTGAGTCAAAATCTTAAAGCTGTACTCTATAAACTATATATGTAGCCTTAAAGGAAAAGTGGTACTATTTCACTTAATGGCTCATAAATAAAAAACTTTCAGAAAAAATATGAAGATGATGTTGGAAAAACTCAGTGTTGTCATAACAGACAATTGTTTACTGTTTCATACAGCATATAGACTGAAATTATTTCTGAAATTATTTCAGGAATTAAGATGTTCTGCATGCCCTTGAGAAAGACAAATAATGGGAAAATACAGATTTGCTTTCAATTATTGTAAATTTTTATTGCATTTTTTGAAAACTGAAGGACACTTCATATTTTGTCCAATACAATGGGCACTGAATTCATCATTCATGAGGTCAATGTGAACACTTTCATGTGATGAATATTCAAATTTTTAGGCCTTTTCCTTCAGGTCTCTATTCATCTACCTTCCTTTAATTATTCTATGGAAATATCTTGCAGGATACAGCATCATTCTCAGTAAGGTACTTCTTTAAAATATAATCCCCAAAATCCATCCACAAAAATATTTTACCCTGGCCTGAATATTTTCTGCTGTTACAAACCTGGCTATATATTTACTCGTTCGAATATGTGTTTATATGAAGCATGCACCATGCTATGAAAAGACAGATGGGAAAGTCATATTCAGGCTCTTCATATATGTAAGTAACATTAATAACTCTAAATAATCAACAATCCTTCTTCCAAGCAGATAGCCACCATCTTTGATTTTCATAACTCCTAATGTTACCCTAGGTTTTCTAAAATGCATCTGTTTTGTAAAATCTAAATTCCCAAGAATCTGGAGAGTAATTTTTGAAAAATTATATTTATTGTATCTTACAAATCCATTTGCTACAGAAAATTATTTGTCCATATCTACAAAGTTTGTTCAACAAGAGGTGAGGTAATATATTGTTGTTACGTAGATGCATATAAATCAATTGGTGGAGGTTTTTAACTGGCTGTGTGAACTGTGTCTTGCATTTATCCTATGAACAGGCTACCATATCTGCTGCTTCATTTACAATCCTACTGTGTCCAGCTTTGGAGTCCTTAGTACAGGAAGGACATGGACCTGTTGGAACGGGTCCAGAGGACGGCCATGGAGATGATCTGAGGGCTGGAGCACCTCTCCTATGAAGACAGGCTGAGAGAGTTGGGGTTGTTCAACCTGGAGAAGAGAAGGCTTCAGAGAGACCTCATAGCAGCCTTCCAGTACCTAAAGGGGGCCTATAGGAGACATGGGGAGGGACTCTTTATGAGGGAGTGTGGCGATAGGACGAGGGGCAATGGTTTTAAACTGCAAGAGGGTTGATTTAGATTAGATATTAGGAAGAAATTCTTTATTCTGAGGATTGTGAGGCACTGGAACACATTGCCCAGAGAATTTGTGGATGCCCCCTCCCTGAGGCTGTTCAAGGCCAGGTTGGATGGGGCTTTGAGCAACCCGCTCTACTGGGAGATGTCCCTACCCATGGCAGGTGGGCTGGACAAGATGATCTTTAAGGTCCCTTCCAACCCAAACCATTCTATGATTCTATGAACTTTAGGAAGAAAAGTCAAAGTTGTCTGAAAACTACTTTTGAAATTGCCTTTTCCCAGGAAATTTTCAAAATACTTTTTGTATCTGAGATCTTAAAACTGTTCAGTATTTCTCAACCAAGACCCATTTAAATATTTTTTTACAAACATTATTGTAGCAGAACAGAATGTTTCATTTATGAAGGTACTCGCATCTTACTCTGCACTATTCTTGCCATAGTTGAGATTTGAAGAAAACACCTGATTCTGAAATGACTATAATAGAAGTCAGTGACAACATTTTGTTTGATGTTCATTCAAGCAATCTTGTGAATTTAAAAAAAAAATAAATAAAAAATCATATATTTTCTTCAGTAATGCACATCTTGAATTTTTGAGTGCTGTTGTTCCAGAAAGAACAGAAAATGTTGAAAGGCCTCACTGGTAAATTCTCAAATACAAACTAAACAATGTTATCTCACTGTATGAGGCATAAATTAAGAACATTCACATGTATTGTAGTTACTTTGATTGTATATCTGAAATAGTCAAACTCATACCCAAATTTTGTAACTCTTTGTGCATTTCTGTATCTGACAATTTAAAATGGTAATTGTTAAATTTGTTTCATGGAATGCAATGTCTTTACTAATGCTATGAGGACAATCCAAACTCTTCCAGACAAAATAGGAATGTATTTGCTGCTTTAATGGAAGAACAGAGGATGAGCCCAATAAAACCCGTATGATTGTCTTCCCAGAGAACATTGTGTCAAAAATAAGTTTTGAACACAAAAAGGATGGCTATTTTAATTAAAATATTTGTGTGTTCTCTCTCTCTCTTCCCCCCGTCCCCCCGCCTCTTTTCTATTTACACTATGCTTACATTTTTTAACTCATTAGCCCAAGAAGGCCAACAACATCCTGGCTTGTATCAGAAATAGTGTGGCCAGAAGGACTAGGGAACTGATCATCCCCCTGTACTCAGCGCTGTGAAGTGAGGCTGCACCTCAAGCGCTGCGTTCAGTTTTGGGCCCCTCACTACAAGAAAGACGTTGAGGTTCTGGAGCGAGTCCAAAGAAGAGCAATGAAGCTGATGAGGGGTCTATAGAACAAGTCCTATGAGGAGTGACTGAGGGAACTGGGGTTGTTTAGCCCAGAGAAAAGGAGGCTGAGGGGAGAACCTTGTGGCCCTCTACAACTACCTGAAAGCAGGTTGTAGCGTGGTGGGTGTTGGTCTCTTTTCCCAAATAATGAGTGATAGGACGAGACGAAATGGCCTCAAGTTGTGCTAGGGGAAGTTTAGATTGGATATTAGGAAAACTTTATTCACTGAAAGGGTTATCAAGTACTAGGAACTGCTTCCTTGCTGCCCAGGGAAGTGGTTGAGTCACTGTCCCTAGAGGTATTTAAAAGACATGGTTTAGTGGTGGACTTGGCAGCATTAGGTTAATGGCTGGGCTCTTAAAGGTCTTTTCCCACCTAAATGATTCTATGATTCAAAGTAAAATGAAAAAAAAATGCAGACAGAATTATTTTAAGCAAACTCCTTCAGGAAAAAATGTAAGAAAAAAATTAGAGAGGTATCTTCAAGCTATCTTCTCCAATGTTTTTAAATACAGAAGTTAGACTATTAAATTGTTAAACTCGAAACAAAATAGAGACTAGGATATTCATTATCTAGGTATACACCCCATGTTTCCTAGGCTTCTGGTCCCAGCTCAAAAGAAGTCTGCTGACACCAAAATATCATCAATAGCTGCAGTGACTTTAGGTTTTTTTTTACTTGTATTTGTTTCAAGACAAAGAATAATTCATAACATTCCATGCACGGCACCGTTGGGCTTCTAGTTGGATGCAGGGTAAATCATTCTTTTAGATCAGTAGGTATTCCTTATGAGAGTAAACACAGTTAAGACTATATATTGGTGATACGTTATCTTAAGTAGCAATACCAACACAGGAGTTTTACTTCTACTTTATGAACTCCTGTTCTTTCTTACTCCAATTCACATTCCTAAAATTGTTCCTCAGTTGTGCGTATCCAAATTTTTGAAGGATGATGCAGACAATTAAACTGGGAATCAGTTTCTGAAGTTTGCTTCAGAATTGCTTCTAGCTAATATTTTAAAATAAATTCATTCCCATATTCAGTTCACAGTGTAATCTTGTGAACATAGGAGCTGGGAATGAGTGCTCAGCATTGCTGACAAGCAATGGTACCTGGATGTGCCACCTGAGAGTTTGGTTTTGTTTTACTTTCTGTATTTTAACTTGATGATGATCAGCTGAAGTGAAGCAGTGCAAGTTTTGTCTTTGAACAGTTTCTTTCAAGTTGTTTGGATTTGATTTTTTTTTATTTAGGTATTCAAAAATAAATGTAGGTATAAGCTGAAAGAACACAGTTTTGAAATCTAAAATTAATATCATATTAAGATGCTGAAAGAAAAGGGTTTTCTTAAAATGAGAACAGTTTGTTACATTCAGTGGTGATAGAATCATAGAATCATAGAATCTTCATGGTTGGAAAGGACATTTGAGATCAGCGAGTCCAACCATACGCACACACACAAAACCCACATACAATCTCTGTCACTAGAGCATGCCCTGACGTGCCAAATCTAGACGTTTCTTAAATACCTCTAGGGAAGGTGACTCAACCACCATGATGAAATATTATTTTCTTCCTTTCCTCTCCTCCCCTTGAATTTTCTTCCACTTATAGTGGCAATTATAGCAAATAAAAAACATAGGCAAGGAGGCTGATTAAATCAGCCTTTTTCTCTTAAATGTGAGGAATGAAATTTAGTGTACTGGTAGCTACAGAAAGGAACAGATTTGTGAGTAAAATGAATTTACAAAAGACTAGCTTCTGCATTTGTTTTGGATTTATAACAAAAAAGTAAAGCTTATATACATAAAGGAATGTGAATTCACCAATTCATGACTAGAGTTATGAGGTTTCTCACTCGCAAGTTCTCTAATTTATAATTCGCAAATGATAACTCCTGTACCTATTACCAAAATAGTTACCTAGCTGAAGATGAGAGTGTTTATCCTTCCTTCTTCATCACAGTGCAGGCATCACCTATGTCCCTAGTGAAGCACTAGGAAGCACAAAAGCTTCAGCAGTCCAACTGCTCTTGGATCCACTTCAAAATCTGTGGGCAAGCTGAATTTTTATACCTTCCGGTTTGGAGGTTTGGTCTATCCATTTGCACAAGTTAGTGGATTCTGACAAAACTGCCAGACAACCAATACACATAATGTCTTTTTAGTGCCATCTGGCCACCTGTCCTGTCTATGTGGTGTTCTGGCTTCAACCCAGTGTCCTGGTTTGAGTAACACAGGATTAATTTCTCTTTCAGTAATTTTACTTTTCAGTAAGGTCTCTTCTAGTGCTTGGGAAAACTGCATTTTTAGAAGACTTTAACGTTTGAATTTGTGAATGGTTATGTGGGTTTCAAGGTCAGTATTTTTTGAGCTAGCCAGGTGCAGGGATGAAGAGGAGAGAGACCCGGGCACTTGACCCAAGCTGGCCAAAAGGATTATTTCATACCACGAACATCACATTCAATATAAATTAGAAATTTTGCTGAGGAGTTGTTTTTCTCTTCTATGATGGCTGCAATCCTGAGAAATTCTTGCCCCAGTGCTGGACCCCTGAGGCCTTCCCTTCCTTCCAAAGCCATAGCACTCGCATTGTCTGACATTTGCTGTCTACTGCTGGGAGTGCACAGCTTCCTACTGATACAACTGGCTGAGTATAATTGTTGTATATTATATCTTGGTATCAGATCAATATTGGTTCTTTAGTATTATTAATGCTAATTATTCAGTCTTATTCTATTAAGTCTGTTTATATTTCAACCCTTGGGTTTCTTTATGGTTTTTTCCAATTCCTCTTCCTCAGTGGGGAGGGGTCATTGGGTGATAGAATAATTGTCTAAAAGAGAATAAATTGTTATGGGTTCTTCAAACTGTAACACCTAGTGGTGCTGCTCCACGCATACATCAGGCCTTAGCATGAGATGTGTTAGCCAAAATATGAGCAGGAGTTAAATGAACAGTCATAAAGCTAAAACAGAAAGTCCAATATGCCTTCTGTTGACTCTGGTCAGCCAGTTTCCTACCATCTGTTTCAAACACTAATGAAGTACTTCTTCATCTAATCACCTTAATTTTCAATGTTTTTATCTGAATGTGGAAGCAGAACGTCCTTCTATAAAGAAGGTCACAGATAAAAGCTCTTCTCCTTAACCATAAGTTTATAGGACTTCTTGTCTCCTTCTGGAAGGAGAATATTGAGGTTAATGACCTAACGTGCGTGTCTTTCTTACAGAAACCTGTATTACCTTTCTCCTTTTTCCTTAGAACTAGACAAGCTTTACATTTTCTAGGTTTTTTTCCATAAGAAAAACAGAATTTGCCAAAATCTAACAATTAAATTGTTGTTCTTGTGTTATTTACAGCCTGATTGGAAGCAGGAAGTACCAATAATCTGACAAGGCTTCCTGGCCTTCTGGCACTTCTGTCCTAATTCTGAAAAGCTAAAAATTTCTATGAATTCAGGTAAACATAGGAAATTATTTGTGCTAAATTCATACAAATCTCTTCTATCTGGACAGTCACCCATTTGTTCTCATAAATGACTTTGTTTGAGTTGTATGTTAAAAAGATAAATAATGAATTTAAATTTAAAAAAAGTTTTCATTTCAAAATGATTTATGAGTTTGGCAATAAATTCCTCTTCAAGTGTTCCAAAGACCGTATTTACATAAAACAGTACTGTCTGTGACTTCCTTTGAACTATAAAAAAAAAAATGTGAACTATAAAAAATAACTTACTTTTAAAAAGTTGACTATCAAAGGCAGAAAATAAATAATAAACATCTGCATATCAAAAAGTGCATTCACTTAGGTTTTGCAAGTGCAAGGTTCAGTTTATTTCATGTAGCTTTAATTATAAACAAACACAGATCAGAGGCAACCAGCAGTGCCTGTGGGTTTTTCTTAGCCTGACCATTATATTATGATTTAGCTGTTGGCAAGGAAAAAAAAAAAGCTGAGTTAAGAAACAGATGGGCTAAAGGAGTGTATAGTTTATTTTAATAATTGATATTATGCAGCATAATGTAGGCAAACATACTAAAGTAAGATATGGTTATCCATTTCTTTACAGCATACCACATCTCGTTTTCTGATTATGAGCTGCAGATTGTCAGCCACAGGAAAGAAAGAAAAGGTTTTAAGTGGACTTAACGGTGAGAAACTTGTCCTCTGAATGTGGAGGCAAGGCAGGTATTTAGGAAATGAAAAGAGGGAATCCGTTTTGGACGTTGGACTCATAATATGGAGAGAGATAGAAAAGGACAAAAAGGAGAGGACTGGGAAGAGCATCAGGTGTAAGGCATTATTAGAGGATAAACAATGGGGTGAGTTTGTACGTGATGGGTAGATGATACTCATCTGTGTAAGAGAATAAGGGAAAGACCCAATAAAGTGACAATATAACTGGAAATTTTAATAGTCCTTGTAAAAAAATGAGAGAATAATGAACCAGGGCACAAAAGAAGTAATTAGAGAAACCAGTGAAAAAAACCAGAGGTCATTAGGTTAGAGAAACCAGCACAAGAGAGAAACCAGATCCAAAGAGACATGATATATAACGAGAACTAGATAGCTTAAAGGAGATAAAAATGACTGGGAGGCAGGGGGGATAATAGAGCATTAGTGGACACAGAGAAGGGAAGAGGAGTAGTAATATGAAGCCAAATAAGAGTTAAAAATTTCTAACATTTCTGCTAAGCTTTTATACCATCTTCAACACAGCCTTGTTTTACTTAATAGAAAAAAAATAGCTTTTTTTACATTAATTTAAACTTTAGAAAGTTAATTTAAACTTTAGGTAGTTAGTATTTTTTGAACATTCAAATGAAAACTTCCTGTGCTTTTGTTTACCTTGGCTGAAATGGTGACTACTGGTCACCTACCTTCTAAATATGCTGTAGATCTACAATATTTCTAAGAGGTTTGAGATAATTCTACCCCACAAAAGTAACTGTAGGTTAATGAAAAAATTTAGAATGATTTGGTTTATTTTTAGCTATAAATATTAATGTTGAATTGAAAATTACAGACTTGTTGTATTATTTCAAATGCTATGACTACTTGTTCCAAGTGCTGAATTCATATTATTGTTGCTCTTTATTTGCTGACAGCAAAAAAAAGTTTATATCCACTGAATGCAAAAGCGATGATTACCTAAATGGGTTGTGCAGTTTAATTCATTTGTAAGAACCTCTGAATCATTACCTACAGAACAACCTTGCTTGAATGTAGTTACATTTTAACCAGTCAGTGTACAAAGCAGTCAAACTGACTATCTAACTCTGGAAGGAACTGATGATGTGTTACCTAGTCATCAGTACTCTTAGGGGCCAAGAAGGAGTTTTCCTGGGAGGGACAGAAATTATCAAGACTCTTGGCAGTTTTGGCCTTCCTTTAGAAGCAGAAAGTGGAATGGAAAAGGTGAAAGGCATAAGTGTTTCATCTGAAGGGCA